>NC_083325.1:51648063-52289518 GCF_963455315.2 Globicephala melas | reverse complement strand
TCAACCCAAGGGAAAATACAGAGAGAGAACATAAGTGAGTATTTCTCAAAAGTTTTTCTCACCAAATTCCTTTCATTTTAGAGTTGAGGAAACTGAAACATGGGCATAATGACCAAAGGCATACAACTAGTAACTGACAGAGCTGGCTCTTTCTACTATATCACAGTGCCTCTTCACGTTCCTAATTTCCTACCTCTGTTCTATTCTAAATTGCCCTTGTCAATTGGCATTAAAGTCTCTGCACCTAGTGTTTTAGACATATTCGGAAACTTTTTTAAACACGTTGATTCATTCATTCAGGGCTGAATTATTTGTGACAGCAGTAACAACTCAACCCTGGGGCGTATCCAACAAGGTGAGGGATTCAGGAATCAATCATGTTGTGTTCCATTCTTCCAGGCTCTCGATATTTTCACAGAAGAGAAATCAGTTTCCTGAGAGTGCACAAGCCCCAAAAAGCCATCATAAGGGTGTCTGTGGAGAAAAGAAGGCAAAGTCCCATGGGTCCAGCCCTCCACAATCATCCTTAGAATGACCTTGGGGAACCTGATTCCTCCTTTGGCAAGGATGTATGTGGATTGGGTGATTTGGGAGAGGCAGGTTAACGAGCTATATGTATGTAGTTAAGTCTTTGGTCCTTCTTAGCATCAGCTGGCATGACCATGTCCTTGTCGCACTGCCTCTGAGAGCCACTGCCTCTAGGCAGGGAGAGGAAGAGGGAGTGATATTGCCTCTAACTTTGAGAGTAACCATTACCGTGTCAGTGTGCAAATGACATGTTCCAACAGGCAGGGTAGGAGTGCACAGGATTGTCTACCTATCTTGTATATTATAGGCATGGTCTAATTCTTCCTCATATTCTTTCTTCTAATAATGAATTGTGAGAGAACAGGATGTACTGTTGTGCTTTATAATTCAGGAAGACAATACAGGTATTGGCTAACATTGACATGATCAGCTGCTTTTTAAATTTTTTTTTAAAGCCAGTCTGGCAGAAAAGCATTGGCCTATTGTGGGAGTTGCGTTGGCCCTTCCAACACTTTTCAGTCCAGTCCATCAATCAGCAGCAGAATTGCCAAGAGAACACATTACTACGCTGTAGCTCAAAAAGGTCTGTGGTTGTGAGTGGGTTGACTGGGAACAAAGTTATATCATTCCAGTTCTGATTGATTAATGCTGAAGTCCTTGCTAAATAATGATTACCAGTCCCAGTCTCCACAAATCATTCAGTGGTGAATAAGGACTAAGTTAAACAAACTTGGGCCTGTGAACACAGATTCTTCTTGCAGTGGGGGGGCAGAGGTGTAGAGATGGTAGGAGAGGGGAAAGAAAAATCTAGATTTGACTGAATAAGCGAAGAAAAAACAACTGCAGTCTGGGTTCTCATGGCACCTTGGGCACTTCCCTTCCTCCTGCTGTTGCCTTGTCCCTATCTCTGCATTCGCCATTTCTCTGCAGTCAGATTACCTCCAAATGGTACCACCATAGTCACTCCCTTCTATCACCCTTGGCTCTTTCCTTACAGATGCCCATTACTAGCCAGATGGAGTTATTGCCTAGTCAAATGGTTTAAACCTCCCCTCTCTGAAGGCTTTTCTACCCAAATTCTCCAACTCCCCCCAATTCCTTCCAATTACTTGTTTCTAGCAAAGTACATTCCAAGTCATTCCCTTTGTCTCTTTCTCCCAATTTCTCTTCTTTTTCACTCCCATATCCAAGTATGCTCATGAGTGGAAAGATAGCATTCTTCTGCTTCGGTTAGATGGCCTTTTCAAAAATGCTTAGTGTATTTCCACCAATCCTGGACATGGAGTAGGTAGGGTATTAGAGTTGCAAGAATATTTTGGACAATATCAAATTTAAATATTGCTTTTCTGTTTGGGGTTCTTTGAGACATATCCAAACAATAATGGGGAAAATATTTTTTCAGTTTTCTGTAAGCTCTGGTTGCTTCAGTGTCAGCAGTCTCAAGTGCTGCTTCTTGCCAGCTTTCCATTTGGTAGAAGGTGCTTCCTAAAGATGAACTTCTGTGAAGTCAGGACCAGCATAGACTGAGCCAAATCACGGTTAAAACGCTTGCTGGCTGCTCCTGTTGCCAGTATAGTTCTGTTTCCACTTGTTGGAAAGCTATCTGCCTATCAATGTTTACAAACGCCAGTACCTTTTGTTATAACAAACTCACAGTGTTCCTCTTCAAGAATGCCAGCATTCGTAATTTTTAAGCCTCCAACTTTGAAGAAATGGAAGCCTCTGAATTTCTCTGCATTTAAAAGTAGAAATGGTAATATTACATAGCTAGAAATTTCTGTAAAATGGATTGGCAATAATGTTATTTATGCTTTCAAAAATAGGGTTCTTCTAAATTTGTGCCTGTGTATCAGTCACAAGCTAATAAATTCTTTGACTTTAAACGACTTTCTTTCTTGTCCTGGAAATCCTGAATAATTGCTACGATGTAGACATTTACAGAAGTTTGACTTGAGACAAAATGTTTCAAAACTCAGGTAGATGTAAATTATAATTTATTACTGGCAGGAAAACACTTAGTTCCAACATCTCTGACTGGAAAATTTTTGAATTTTCTAGATATGACAAATAAAGATTTATGAGGTATGATTTCACAGAAGAAAAAGCATTTTGATGAAAACTTTTTTTGGTAGGTAAAATAGGAAATCACAAGAGTAACCAGGATGAACTTCAGTGGAAATCATCTGTGAACTTAATTGATCAAATGAAATCCATTAAACTCTGGGAAACTAAACATACATGTTTATTATTTAGTTTCTGGTATTGAGTCCTTTCCATTTCCCTACAGAGTTGTTTGTGGGATCTATTATTTGGAAAACATGCTATTTTAACTTGAGTTGTCAATAACTTGATCCTAGTAATTTGGTAGAAAGGGCATTAGATTAGGAACCAGATGGCCAGGGTTTCATTCTCACTCTGCTACTCACCGAGTTTGTGACTCTGGACATCTCTCTTCCATACTTTGGACCTCTGTCTTCTCATCTGTTCGACAATAAGAAAAAATACCTGATCTTGTTGCCTCTTAATGTTGTTGTGAGGATCAAAAAAGGTCCTAGTTGTTAAATCATTTTGAAACTATAAAGTGCTATATAATATAAGGCAGTCTACAGTCTACTCATTATCACCTCAGAATTCCTCTCAGATTACATTGCCTCAAATGCATTATTTAGCAAAAGCACAAACTTGGATACCATATGGAGTCCCTGTTGACACTGCAGATGTTGGTTAATTTTAGATTCTAAAAGAACAAAAGAACAGAAGCACCACCAAGCAAATTAGCCTCTCTTTAGCTTTTTCTTCGAAATCTCCTATTATACAAATACCAAACTAAAACTGGCATGCTAAATATTATAGAAAATTACATCATTTGAAGCATTGAAATTCTGTATATCCAAGCCTTTTTGCAGTTTATTTTTGCAGGAGTTTATCCCCTTCAAAGCACATCACCAATGAATTTAATGCTATAAGATTAATTATGGTTATTTCTTTGAGGACCAAGTAAGAGGATTTTAATCTTAAACTTTAACCTCAAATAGCACAGAGACAGGGGAAACATAAAAGTTTCAGAAGAGTCACAAAAAGACATGCAATCCATTTTGGTGGTCATAGTCTCTCTTGAACTAATGGAAAACTGAACTAAGCTCAGCTAGCCTTGGGTTCTGATTCTGAAGGTTCGTATTTACGAGTGGGAATTTCCTTGTAGGACAGGTGTGACAGACTTGCACATACTCATGACAACTGCTTTTACAGCCTCATCAGTTTGGGAAGACCTGTTCTGCTCACGTGTGCCATCTGTAAGACATCTCTTTACATTTTGTCAAATCTGACTCCCTGCTTACACATGCACCAGCAAGAGGTGTTTTTGTAAAATATATAGATGGCATCTGTCTTTCTATCTCTTGTTTGTATACCACCCACTAACAAAAAATATCCTGGAACAAGCTGAGCATTCTGTAAGTGTCTTGAAATTATTTATATTATAAATATATAATGATTATATATATATATATATATATATATATATATATATATATATAAAGGCCCAGTTGATATTCTAAACCTAGATTTTTACTTTTTATTTTAGAGGATAATCAATGTCCCCAAATTGTTCACTAAGTCTTAGTGCCTTGAGATATTGACAGACTATCATTTTAATTAGAAAAAATTTTCAAACTCAGGCCATAAATGTTTCACCTACAAGACACTTGCTCCTCTAAAAGAGGCAAAATTTTCAAAGTATGTTTCAACCTATCTTTTAGTGATTGGGTGGATACTATACGATATTTCAAAATATGCTCTCATGTGGATTAGAAACATTAAAAGCAAATCCAAAGAGTAGATTTTATGACACAGCTTATTACGGATGCAGTCTAGGCTGATTATTTTCGTATTAAGTATACTATTAATCACCTCCCTCTCCTGCCCATATGCTACCTCTTTTAGCACAAAATGCCTAACAAGATGGGTGCAACTTGATTCTACGTTACATAGTTCTGTCAAACTGGAACAAAATTTTACCTCCCCCAAGTATTTTCTCCTTGTGAAGGACTTTGGATTACTGCAGATGATTACAGGCCTAAACCAGAAATGGATTCAAACAACTCTCATTCACTGCTGAAACTGAACTGGAACTGACCCCCAAAATAAATTGGCTTAATTCCCTATAAGAGGAATATGAATCAGGTTGCCATCTGTTCCCTTCTTTCTTTAACTTCACCAGTGGGCTGGGTTTAAACATAGAACTGGAGGAGTCTTTAGGGGAAGGGGAAGAGAATTCTGGTTTGGTGTCTAGACAGGTATGCTGCAAGGGTAGATTCACTCTAGATGCAAGAAGAAAGGAGTCTGTGTATTAGCTGGGGAAATCATGTAATTTGGCAAACCGTGGGAACAACGTGAGTTTAATTTGTCTAATTTTGTTTGAAGATGTTGCATCAACTAAAAATCCTTTGCTCTCCGGAGGTGAAAAACATAATCCAAAGTAGTTTAGTCAAAAAGGTAAATTTACTGGCTCGTGTAACTGAATAATTTAGAGTATCTGGTTCAGGTGAAGCTTGATCCAGGGCTCAAACAGTATGACCTAGGACTTGGTTTCTCTCTCTCCATTTCTCAATTCAGCATCTTCAACATTGACTCCATTCTTGGGCAATCTCTCACCTCGTGAACCCAATATGGATGCAAGCTGCTACTTACCTCTAGGTTCAAATCCAGAGCCAACTTTTCTAGTAGATCTAGAATGGATCACTGTGACCAGGGGAATAGGATATACTGATGACCTAGACCAAGGTCACATGTTTCACCCCTGAGGCATGGGGGTAGAGATATTGCTATTCTCCCCAAGCCCTGAGAGTATGGAGGACCAGAGTCCCCAGAACAAAATTAGAGTATGGTCAGTAGAACTGATGTTCTCTACGAATACTTGGGGACCAGATGCACAAATAATTTTATCGAGTATTATTCCTCACTTAAGCAGGAATTCTGGCTATCTCCTAAAGACAGAGTCCAAGTCTTACCAACTGAAGAGAAAAAAGGAGAATGTATGATTGACATTTCCTAATGTTCACATAGAAGAGTTAGTGCTTAATGAAAACTTGAAGGATAAATATTGCAAATAGAGAAACCAAAATATATGAGAAGGAATTTTAAAATTAATTAATTTAAAAACAAAAAAGGGGGGGGCGTAATGGCCAAAAGAGAGACTATAGAATCCTCACTTGAGACATTTAAAAAATTGAAGATAGTTTCAGTTAGAGCTGGGACTAGATACTCTTCAGAGATATTGTACACTTCTAGTTCTACAATTTGTAGATTTTGTGATTTCTGAGGAAGAGAGCTTTAGAGCTAAGGAAAGCTTTCTAGATGGCTGTTGGCTGAAACTTGTCAATTTCATGGGTTTTTTTTTCTTTTAATAAATTTATTTATTTATTTATTTTTGGCTGTGTTGGGTCTTCGTTGCTACACGCTTTCTCTAGTTGCTACACCCTTTCTCTAGTTGCGGCGAGTGGGGGCTACTCTTAGTTGCAGTATGCGGGCTTCTCATTGCGGTGGCTTATCTGGTCGCGGAGCATGGGCTCTAGGTGTGCAGGCTTCAGTAGTTGTGGCACACGGGCTCAGTAGTTGTGGCTCGCAGGCTCTAGAGTGCAGGCTCAGTAATCATAGCCCACGGGCTTAGTTGCTCTGTGGCATGTGGGATCTTCCTGGACCAGGGCTCGAACCCATGTCCCCTGCATTGGCAGGTGGATTCTTAACCACTGCACCACCATGGAAGTCCCTCATGGTTTGTTTTTAAATACTTCCTTTCATGCTACAATTAAAACGAACAAGCAAATTAACAAACCTCCCCACACATAAAATGGAACCAAAGAGAAGTTCTATGTGGAAAGATAATTTTATTTTCTAATAATGATAGTAATATGGACGGGCTATCTTCTTAAGATGTATACATATATTTTTTAAGTGGCAGCTCTCACTGACACGTTACTTGTACATATTTCTACACCTGTATATGCTCTCCTAAATATTTCATGTCAATTAAGTGCCCTAGGATTCTTCCATCCTGGTCTCATGTGTCTGGAATCTAATAAATAAGAAAAAGTATGGGTGGTGGCTAGTGTAAAGACAGGATACTTACTCTACATGGCTCAGTTATAAAGCACATTTACCGAAGTCTACCCATTTCACCAAGGCATTAAACCTATTTTCCAAAAGCAACTATGGAAAACTGAAGAATTATAAAGAGAAATGTAAATGGGGTGCTAATAAAAAATGGCTGAAGGATATTTGACCCTGGGGCTAGGGTAGCACTAGAGCTGTTTGGGGCAGTGCATACCTTACAAGTTCTCAACTCCAAACCCATCAATCCCATCTGAGACTTCATTCTAGAGATGCTTCTATAGGTTGAATTAAGAAAACTCAAGTATTTTCTAGAGCTTAAAATTCATTAACTGGGGCATAATCAAGCTGAGTTTTATTCTCTTTTTTCTTCTTTTTTAAAACATTATGCCAGCTATTACTGGTTGCAGGAGAAAGATTAAATATTTAAAAAATTTCCTTTTTGGGGCTTCCCTAGTGGCACAGTGGTTAAGAATCCACCCGCCAGTGCAGGGGACACGGGTTCGAGCCCTGGTCCGGGAAGACCCCACATGCCACAGAGCAGCTAAGACCGTGCACCACAACTATTGAGCCTGCGCTCTAGAGCCTGCGAGCCACAACTACTGAAGCCCGCGTGCCACAACTACTGAAGCCCGCGCACCTAGAGCCTGTGCTCCGCAACAAGAAGCCACTGCAGTGAGAAGCCCCCGCACCACAACAAAGAGTAGCCCCCGCTCGCCGCAACTAGAGAAAGCCCGTGCACAGCAATGAAGACCCAATGCAGCCAAAAATGAACAAATAAATAAATTTATTTTAAAAAATTCCTTTTTGGAAAAAATACAAGGATATAATTTACAGGCCAACGAATGAGGAACTATTCTTAATGGAACGTGAGAGTTAATCCTTGGAAAGCTAAGCTTCTACTTTGGAAATCTAGTCATACCACCTTAGAATATTCCTTTAGAAGATTTTATTAAAGTGTTTGGGAGACTTCTGGGGATTTATCCTACGGATAAAGCTGCAGACATACGTGTCAGGTTATTCATCACAGCATTGTTTGTAACAAATAGCAAAGATTGTAAACAGCCCAAGTGTTCATCAATAGGGGAATGTTTAAATAAACTGTAGTGTAATGCTATGCAGCTGTGTAAAAGAATGAGGATGCTCTCTTAGTACTGATATGAAAGATCTCCAAGAGACATTGTCAGAGGGAAAGCAAGATGCAGATCAGGAGATATAATATGCCACCTCTTGTGTAAGAAGGGAGGAAGAGAAGAAAGAAGAATTGCTTGTATTTGTGTGAAGAAACACTGTAAGGACACATGGGAAAACAATATAAATAGTTATCTTGACCTATGAGGGTGGGTGGGCATGGAGAATGGGGTGGAAGAAGCAAGGTGGGAGGGAGACTTTTCACCATATACCTTTTAATTTTGTTTTGATTTTTGAAACATGTGAATATATCAGCCAGTCAAATATTAAAAATTAAATAAATACCAGAAAGAAAAAAGCTTGAGAAAAGTCATTCAGGAGTCATATGGTAACCTCATAAAAGTTCCAGTTACAATTACAATAAAAAGAAGAAGAAATCTGAATTCATCGTCAACCAAAGGTCTACTGTTGGCCTGGTACGAGTAGGTGGGTACAGCAGAAGCTCAGACCATACTGATTCCCATTCCTGTTAGCTGAGCACCTTGCTTCTGTCCAGCATCTTTAACCTACTGGCTGTTTTTCCATATCCTTCCTTCCTCTTCTCTTAAAAAAAAAAATCCAAGATCCTGGAAGATGCTGCTGACAACTATGGAAAGTTATACATAAAGAGTTAAATTAAAGCTTTATCTAGAATGTGGATTGCTGCACATATTCACAAAAGCCATGAAAGTGCCCATTATCTTCCCAAGAGAGTAGGCCTCCTGGTTCACTTAGCTGGACTAGACTAGGGGCCAATGCAGGGGACACGGGAGCTCCTTCCTGACACTCTCAGTGGAGACTAGGGGCTCCTTCCTGACACTCTCAGTGCAGAGCTCTGACATTGTGCTTAAAACATCCCACAGAAATCACCGGGGTAGGAGGCAGACCTCCCCACTAGCCTGGGTTTTTTGAGAGCAAGTACTGTGTCTTAGTGGGCTTTGTATTCTCAAAGCCTAACACAGCGCCTCCGTAGGCACTCTGTCAACTCAGTAAACTGAACTTTTATCCACCTCACTGCTTAGCTCCTAATCCTAAGAGTGATCTTTAATGTCTTTCCCTCACTCACTGTCACTAAATCCATCAGTTAGACCGGTCAATTCTATCTGCCAAACATACACCCAAACCTACTACTCTTTACAATCTTCAGGCTACCGCCCTAATCCAGACCACCACCATCTCTAGGCTGGACCAAAATCACTAGGCCGCTTTCTGATCCTCTCTCCCATCGCCCCCAGAACACATTCTCCATATGTAGTTAGGGAGATCCTTTTAAAAAACAATCAAATCATATCATACTCCTGCTTAAAATCCTTCAGAGCTTTCTATTACAATTAGAATACAATTTAAACTCTTTACCCTGCCCTTCCAAGCCCTGTCTGCTTCTTTGACTTCACCTCCTACCACTACCCCTCCCTTCCTCCACACCATGTCGTCCTTCTTTCAGTTCCTCACATCTACTTTGCCTTCTCCTGTCTCAGGGCCTCTGTCTGTGCTCTTCCCTCTGCCTGGAAGGCTATTCCTCCTTCCTTCTGTAGGATTGTCTCCTCATTACTGATGCTCAAAGGCCACTTTCTCAGGGAGGCTTTCTCTGACCACTCCTGTTTCATCAGCCCCACCCTCAACATTGTTCTATCTGTAGCACCTTTGACTCTACAGATTAACATCTTCATTTGTTGGTTTGTGCTTACCGTCCCCACTCTAATGTAAGTTCTGTGAAGGCTCTTGTTAGCCTCTGGATGACCAGTGCATAGAACAGGGCTGGCATTTAATGGCTCTAAAAAGTTTTTGTTGAATAAAAATAAAGGCATTTAAAATTAATCATGGATAGACTATATATTCCATTTCCTCAGAGACCTTTTGATGAAACTATTTAATTATAAAGGCAATAAACAATTATAAAAAGAAATGAGGATGTCATGATTGGCTTTTATATTGTACAAAGTAGGCTAAGAGAGTAAATGGAGAGAATATGATTCTGCAAGAAATGGTAACTTATGTCATAAACCAGTCTAGGCAACAGGCAGGTCTGAGCATTATGTTAGGTAGAAGGGATATAAAGATAACCAGATGCTGGTTTTGCACTCACGGAGCTCACAATATATCAGAAGATACAGCTTTGTTATTATAGCTCTAATATCTGTATAGTGCAAATCACATTCACATTTATAATTATTTCATTTAATCACCAGAAGAGTCTTATGAGGGGGTTATTATTATGTGTTATCCCAATTTTATAGATGAAATAACTGAGGTTCAGAGAGGTTATGTGACTTGCCTCAGATGCACAGCAAGTGGTGAATGAGATTTTTAAGTTAGACCCAGATCTTCTGACTCAGCTCTCCTGTTCTATTTCACCACTCTGTCTGTTCAGTGTGATAAATGTATGTGCAGCATGCTGTGGGAGGTCAATTGTAACAAACAGAAAGACTATTTTTATCTGGAGAGGTCTGAGAAGACTTTACCGAGGAAAGTCATATAAATGGGGCTGTGGAAGTTGGAGGAGTTTCCCGGTGGAGGAAGAGGCACATTTCAGACAGAGATCTGAGAAAATGCACAGAAAGATGAAAATGTATAGCATGCTTTATGTGGCAGGGAGCAGAGGAATCCAGGAGGGGAGGTTGGGACCGTACGGTGAAAGATTTTCAGTGCCACTTTGTATGCAGTTGGGCAGTCTCTGAACGTAGAGGTTTTAAAGAGTCAGATCTGGGTTTTCAAAAGAAAATTAGAGTGGCAGGTCGAATGAATTGGATCATGAAGAAGCTAGTCAGGAGATTTTATGTTATCATGCAAGGGAGATGTGTCTGAATGAGGATACTGGAAATGGAAAGGACTGATTACAAAATGTTTGTGTGACGTAGAATCACTTTTTTGGGAGGTTGAAGAGAGGGAAGAGTGAAGATTATTTTTTAAATTTTCTAGCTTATATGACTCAGTAGATGACGACTACCTCAGCCAAATTGAAGAATACAGAAAAATGATTTGAGAAGGGAATTGGAAGTAGGAGATGGGAGTTTTCTTGTAGCTAAGATAAAGCACTTGCTTTATCTTTTCGTCCTGTTTGATTTGAGGTACCTGTGTGTAGTATCCAGGTAGATATGTCAAATAGGTAGCTAAAAGTATGGGCCTAGAATTTGAAAGCAAGGTTGAAGCTGGAAATCTAGATTTAGAGTAACCAAAATATAAGTTGTATTAAAATTCCAACTGCAAAAAGGGCACAAGGGAACTTTTTGGGGGTGATGTAAATTTTCTATTTCATGATTACAGTAGTGGTTACAAGGGTATATGTGTCTCAAAACAGATCAAACTGTACACTTTAAACAGGTTCATTTTATTGAATCTTAAACTCCTTGAAAAAAAAACCCACTAAAAATAGAAGTGAACTGCCTTGTACAACATAGTGCTAAATAGTTTTTAAAAGTGTGTTAATCAATTGTTTTAGAAAAAATAAGAGAATGAGAAATTGTTCTACATACATCAGTTAAAAACAACTGAGAAGCAGCAGAGAAAGCTGCCATGGTTCCAGTTGTTTCAGAAGCCAGTGCCCAATGTGCCAGTTTATGGGCCATTTGGGAGTTCTCCATTCGAAAACTTATTCCCTCCCCAAACCACCCTCCTCCATCCTCAGCCCACCCTTGTACCACCTGGGTTGACTTCCTCATTTGGAAGAACTGAGATAATAAATGTACTTGAAGAATATAATATGACTCATCACTGAACAAGAAATCTTTCTCCTTATTGATTGATTTTAGGCTTATGGCCAATTTGGCCTCCTTGTTTGGCACCATTCCCTCAGCATCACTTCTGAATTGTCCTTTCAATGCTCAGCTTAAAATCTGTTTTGTTCAAAAAACCATTTTTAATTTGACAGAAGGAGGTGGTATCTGATACCTATATTCATCTCCCAGTGTGGACACATCTACCATGAGTATACAGTCACCAAATTTGCATATTTATGTTAGAATCTCAGTTCTGTCACTAAGTCTTTGAGACCTGGAAGAAAATAAGGACGATAAAACCCACCTTGCAGGGTGGTGTGGATCAAGTCAGTTAGCATATGTGAAAATGCCAAGTATGGCATTGAGTAGGCGCTCAATAAAAGGCAGATGCCTTGTCAAGCCTGACTATATTTGCTGAATTATTTAGTCTGTATTATAAGTTTCTTGAAAGTAAAAGCACTCTTTTCTGCACTCTGTACTCCCACCCTAACTAATACATCCTCTGGAGACATTGTAGAATGATGTTTAGAAAGCTGGCAGGTCAAGGATAAAGTTGAAAAAGATTTACACAATAAATATGTAGATGAGAAGAGATCATTCAGGGGACATGGAAAAAAGGAACTCCATTTAGAGGTGGTGGCAAGGTCTTTCTTTACATTTCCTCTTTTCATTCATTTAAAATTTTATCTTGCCAAAAAGAGGGGACAGAAGGTTTCATTTTGATGAGCGGAGCTGCAGGACTGTGTGCCAATACACCTGGTATTGATTCATGCCAGCTGGGAGAGGAGCTTGGCTTCTCTGTGTTTTACTACTGTGGTTTTCTGGGCTGGGCAGCTGGGTGCCTAATAATGATAAAAACCATAATAATACTTCATAATTACGCACCGCCCTTTGCCAGAACTTGGGTTTAATTACAATGACTGTGACGGAACTGGCATCATCTCATTCCCTGTTGGGGTGCAATACCCAAGGGCCTGGAAATAGAGTCAAGTGGCAACTGCAATCCTTCTCCTGCAGAGCCTCTCCTGGCAATTCACCCAGAGTGCTCTGGGTTTGAAGCTCGTCATCAGAAACAAAGAATACTTTTAAATTGCCCACATGTACTGGGCACTGTCAAGTAAAGTAGTGCTTATGATGCAACTCCTGCGCGACATGGGGCACAGCATCATGGAATCCCAGGCCTGGAAGGGACCAACAGAGGTAATCTCATTCATTATTACCCTGCCCCCTGCCACGAGGCATAACTGCCTCTACACTCTAATAGATGAGCTCACTGACCTTCCACTCTGATTGAGCTGGAGATGCTTCTGTGGCAGCCTGATTCAGGGGTCAGGGGATTCACCAGTTCATTTCAACATGCATTTTGTGAGCACCTATTCTGAGCCAAGGCCCTGTGGAGGCATAAAAATGTATAAGGTGTGATCCCTGCCCTCAAAGTAGCTTATCTCCTAGCTGGGGGATTTGTATTAAGGCAGCTGTAACATATAGATAGGGGGAAGTCCTGGCAGATGAAAGGAAAGAAAATCACTCCAGTTGAAAGGATCAGGGCTATCTTTTCTTCAAGAATAAGAGGAAAGGATGAGAAGGTATTGAGCAGGGTGGGGAGGCCGAGGGGCATGGGGGAGCGGGGCGGGGGAGATTGAGGTGAAGAGCTGGGCAACAACTTCGGGAGGTTCTTGCCGGTTTCCCTGTTTTTCTGGGGCGGGGGGAGATCTTTATAGCACATATCACCCCTGAATTATTTTTTTCCTTAAGAAATATAGCTTATTTATTTTATTTTTAAAATTTTTATTGAAGTATAGTTGTTTTACAATGTTGTGTTAGTTTCTTCTGTACAGCAAAGTGAATCAGCTATACATATACAAAAATCACCTCTTTTTTGGATTTCCTTCCCATTTAGGTCACCACAGTGCACTAAGTAGAGCTCCCTGTGCTATACAGTATGTTCTCATTAGTTATCTATTTTATATATAATATCAATAATGGGTATGTGTCAATCCCAATCTCCCGATTCCTCCCACCACCACCCCCTTACCCCCTTGGTATCCATACATTTGTTCTCTACATCTGTGTCTTTATTTCTGCTTTGCAAATTAAGATCATCTGTACCATTTTTCTAGATTCCACAAATATGCGTTAATATATGATATTTGTTTTTCTCTGACTTCACTCTGTACGATATTCTCTAGGTCCATCCACGTCTCTACAAATGACCCAATTTCGTTCCTCTTTATGGCTGAGTAATATTCCGTTGTATATAGTACCACATTTTCTTTATCCATTCCTCTGTTGATGGACATTTAGGTTGCTTTCATGTCCTGGCTATTGTAAATAGTGCTGCTATGAGCACTGGGGTATCATCCCTGAATTATTTATTTGCTACTTTACTCATATATGCTTTGTCTCACCCTACTCAGGAACTTTGTCCCTTTTGTTTACCACTATATCCTGAGCACCTCAAAAAATGCCTGGCACATTGTAAAATGCTTAGTAAATACTGGGCTAATGAATAAATGGCCCAGGTGAGGCAGTGGCTGTAGAAATTGAGACAAAAGGCATTTAGTAAATATAATCAGCATGATGAAGTTCAAAGGGGTAGGGAAGTGTTACAGCTGTGAGGGAGTAGCCTGGAGGACTGCTGGCAGATTCTGGTGTGCTTAAGTGAATGAATGGTAATGTTATCAAAGAAGATAAAGAACAGATGGGAAGGAGCAGGTTTGCGGTCTTCTTAGTAGGTATTTGTGTTCTGATTTGGATATGTCAAGATTAGATTCAAGTGGAGATATCCAAAAGCACTGAGGTATGCAGATAGGGATCTCATTAAAGGTACACTCAGCCATCAAAATGGTTAGACCACCTAGTGTGCAGTAGAATGGCTATGCACCAACTGAGGATCAGATCCCAGGACTCTCTTAAAAAGCCAACACAGAACCGATTTATAAAGGTTAACTGAAGAGAAATACAATCTGAGGGTTTATGGTCTTAGGTAAACTGGGGTGAGGGGTACGTTGGGGAGGAGAAAAAGGATGTAGTCCATAGAATCAACTGCAAAAGAGATCATATAAGAACGAAAAAGTGATCCTTGAACTCGATCATATGGATGTCACTGGTAGCCTTAAGAGAAGCACTTTCAGTGGGTTAGTAAGGAGTATAATTTAGCCTGTACTGGAAGCATGAATTGAAATAAGGATGAGAACTAGACAGGGTCTCATAGTCAACTTTGTTTTGTTCTGTCTGGAGGCGTTGTAATACGATCAGGGGTATGTCTAACACAGAAGTGTTGGGTAAATTTGTGAATGACGACAAGGCTTCTGTAAGGCCAGATGGCCTGTCCTGGCGTCTGCACAATGCCTCAACTACGCTTTTATTCTTTCAGCCATTTCTAGGGCGGGGGCCCTTCCATACAAAGTGCAAGCAAAAAGTGGAAGACACTCCTCCATCTGATCATTGAGTCACGTTTGTGACAGCTGGGAGTGGGGATGGGAATGCTTGAATTAAACGAAGTGCCCTGGTTCCCGTGGATCTTGGAATTTAGTAACAGGGAGGCTCCTTGCTGGAGGGAGCTAGGGAGACTCATTCACAGTTTCCGACCGGGCACTCACGCCCTCCATTCAACATTTTTCCTTTCCTTTTCCCTAACAGAGTTGAAACCAGGGACAAAGCTTTCCTGCTTCTCCCTCCTCAAGGTTGACCTTCCGCCCCCAAGCCCACCTCTGGACCTTCTCCGACCACGTGACCCTCTTCAGCCCCCGTGACTCGCCGCCGCCAACCCCTCCCCTTCGGCCGCAGCCCGCCTTATCCCGCCTCTCAAGCCCACGTGACCCCCTCTCTCCCACCTGACTGGCTCCTCCCTTTCCCCCGGGCCGGACCCGGCCGCCGTCGCAGCGGCCTGACTCCAAAATGGCAGCCGCGCACAGCGCGCACCCGAGCGGCCGGACCTCCCTGACTCCCGGGCCTCCCCGCTCTCGCTCCCTGCCTCCCTCATTCGGCCCTCACCCACACGCCTTCGGATTGGCCGTTAGGAATCCCGCCCCTCCAGAGCCCCGTCTGCTATTGGTCACGGTAGGCTGCCCTTCAGAGAGGCGTGCCCCCGCCGCCCCCCGCCCCAGGAGGTATTTTCCATTCCGGTGGGGGTTGGGGGGAGGGGGGGAGGGGAAAAGGGTGAAGAGGGGGAGGTGGCCGGGGAAAGGGGTGGGGGCTTGGCGGGGGCATCCGGCGGAGCTGGGGTCTCCGGACTCCGTCCGGAGGAAGCGAGACTGCGCCCGCTCGGGCAGTCGGAGGGAACGGGACGGGACCGGCGGGCGGGCGGGCGGACTCGCCCTCTCGGTGACTGCGCCGTCCGGGCCCGTCCTGCCTGGCCGCAGGTGCCCCTGGATGAGGCCGCCCCGCGCGCCCCGACCGGTGAGTGTCCCCGGTGGCCCGGCCCTTGAGTGCTCCCTGGCCCCCGCACAGCCGTTAGCGGCCGCCTCTTCGGCCCCCGGTGCTTGCGCCCGGCGCAGTCCGCCTCCGGCCGGCGCCTCCACACCCCGGGCGGAGGCAGCGCCGGCCCTCTGGCCGAGAAGAGGACGACGGGCGGGGGACGGCGGACCCGGGCCGCGAGCCCCGTGCAGACCGTGCGGCGCGTAGTGGGAGCTTGCGCTCAGTGGGCTCTTGATGCGTTTCGTTGAATTGTTTTTCTGGTTGGAGGAACGTAGGGCCCCTAAGAGGAAGGGGGTCGCTCCGGGCTAGCCGGAGGGCGTTCGTGATCTGGGTCGTGGTGAATCGGGGGGGGAGGTCACCGGAGACTGTGGGGCATTTGCGCGCGTTGCAGGGGAGGGGGCACCCGCCAAGTCACTTGGGGCTCTAAGGCTCCGATCCGGGGGTCCTCAAGGTCGACGAGAAGAGAGGTTCATCCGGAGATGATAGAGGGAACTGGGGAGCTTGGATGGGGGAAGCGACTGGAGCACCTCCGGAGTTTAACCCGAGGTGGAAAGGGATGCGCAGGCAGGCGCTGGAAGACCCTCTGCAACTACTTGGGGTCCTAAGATTCTTTGGTGCTGGGATTTGGGGATTCAAGCAGCTGAAGCGAAATGACTTTCTGGAGAGGGAGTTGCATTTAAAAAAGGATGCTCAGAAACAGTTTAAGCACACAACTTGCTTGGTTCTGAACTTTGAGAGGCCGGGGTATTGGAGTCACGAGGTGATTTCTGACATTTTCTTTCGGCATTCCAACCAAAAGGTGGACCTTGGCAGTTATCTTTTATTTTAAAAGGTATGTATGCGTTCGATGGTGTTATACCAGTTAGTAGTTTTGCTGGAAATTCTCAAACTGCACCTTGAAATTCTTGTAGCAGCTTCTCCATCTGCTGAAGATCCTTTCTTCAGGTCTCTCCATCCATAGCAGTGGCTTACTTCCAATTTAACATTTAGACTGGACTGTATTATTGCAGTTTGCTACTGGCTTTTATTCTAGAAGATTAATAAGTAATTCACATGCTTTCTTTCCCTTGCTTTTAATTGTTTCTTTACAAGGTCATGCAATTTTAACTTTTTAAAGTGTTGGACTGGGAAGATGTTGGTAAGCTAGCAGCTCTAGAAAGCAGTATGCAAATTTGGGAATCTTAATGTCAGATGCTTAGTTTAATTTTAATAATCTTGTATTTGCATAATTCTCTTGAGAGTTGAGAACATAGAAAATGCATACCAGGGTTGGTCCACAGAATCCACCTCTGTGGCAGCCCACGGAGGTTCTTCATGTCACTGAGAAGAGGAAGCTAAGAATTGCACAGCTAGCTTTTTAATCTTTTCTTAATCATATATGTTATCTTACTAATTCCTCACAGTTTACAAAATAAAAGCTTTTTTTTTAAAGGGAGCACTTAAACATGTATGAGAAAATTTTGTAGATTGTATTTTCCCTTTGCTGTAAAATGTAATTCATCAGAGAAAACATTTCTGCAAAAAGGTGTTAATATATTCAGTTGGCACCTTCTTAGTTCTTGAATAAATAATGGATAATTAAATTTTTTCTCCCTATTGTCCTTGAATTTTACTGTCCGTCTTTAGGGAGAATGTACTGGCACACAAAATAGTAGCCTAAAATATTGAAACCTAACACCTTTTAACATTATAATAGCTTTTACGTTATGCACCTTCAGACTCATCTGTGGCAAACCAGTGGTCAGGAAGGCTTTCTCCTATCACCTTTGTTTAGAATGGGCTGTTTTCTCCCATTGTAAAACTAAGGGAAAATAACGCTTAATGCCTGCAAAGTAGTGGTAATAACTAAACAGAATGAGAATGGGAAGCTTGGAAAAAAGATGTATGTGTATGAGTCACATTTCTTTTAGAGCTGGAAGAGTAGACCATGGATATGATTATGTTGCAGATCAGGAGACCGAGACCCAGACCAGTGGAAGGGACTAAAATTCTAGCTAGCGACGAGCCAGGATTGGTGGGCAGGTCTCTGA
This sequence comes from Globicephala melas, assembly GCF_963455315.2. Taxonomy (NCBI): domain Eukaryota; kingdom Metazoa; phylum Chordata; class Mammalia; order Artiodactyla; family Delphinidae; genus Globicephala; species Globicephala melas. The sequence continues at coordinate 52,271,547 of NC_083325.1, read as the reverse complement.
ACTCTAGTCCAGGGTTTTTCTACTTTATGACATTCACATTGTTTATTTCTAAAGCATTCTAGTGCCAACTGTAAGTGGTTTTAGGATTATGGGTGATGTTGTTCCCTTCCAAGGATGGGGAAGTTTGGGTTGACTACTTTTATGCATGAAATGACATAAAGCAAGATGAGCTTTCATTGCACAGTTTAAAACAGTATGCTGCAGTGTTAGTGGAAGTGCTGATGTTCCCCTCTCATTGGGAAGAGACAAACTGTCATCTAGATTGAAGTATTAGATGAACTTCTTAGAGTAGGCTAGTGTGCTTTAAATTTTATGCTAAAAATTAATTGCTTAAAAATTTCTCAGAATTCAAAAGGCTCTAGTATTTTCAAGATAAATTATACAAAAATTATTATTTTAAGGAAGTGTGGGGGTTTTGTTATGTTAAAAGGGATTTTGGTACCTTTGCAAAGAGCGATAGTAGAATTACATGATACTTAGGAAAACATGATTTTGATCATAGTTGTAGGAAAGACTGGATTTGTATAATTAACATTATGATCCTTGGCAAGTTATTTAACCATTATGTACCTACGTTTCCTCACATGTAAAGTGAGGTTAATAAAAGTACCCACCTCAGTAGGGTATTGGTGAGGATTAAAAGTGTTTCCTTAGCACAGAGAAAGGGTGCAACAAATATTAAATATTATTTGTAATGTTCATTAGGTATGTACAGGTACTTGTATGCTTATTTGTTTCCTTGCTGTTAACGAAGTCACTTTGTGGCTACAGAAAATTCCCAGATAAATACATGATCAGTATTTATCATATTTATTTTATAAATAACAGTCTGCTTTAAGGGGCACTTAGTGCAAATGATGCCCTCATTTATTATTTTTTTTAGTCCTTACTGTGCTCACCTTGGACCTTGAATTAGGTGTACCTATCAAGGTAGAGTGAAGGTGGCTGTTTTTCTGAATGTCATTGGGAGACCCTGTTGCAGTTTCATTATTCTAGAATTAAAATGTTAATAATTGATTTGCAGATATTCTACTGAAAATACAGTGAGTTCTGGAGTCCTACTGATTAAACTTAGCTGAGGAAACCAGGGCTTTATAAGGTCTATTATTATTTGCAAACCCCTTCTCCCAATGGAACCTTGAGAAAATCACTGAACCTTGTTTTCTGTTAAATGAATATTTTGATGACTTCATTCATTAAACTGTTAGGTTTTAGTGATAAAATTTGCTTAGCTCCAATTTTGTAACGTTTCGTTCTTTTTGATTTGCTATAGTCCAGGCCTAGTTAGTCTCAAGAACATGTGGTTTAGCAAATGTGCTTTATGGTGACAGTGGTGAATTTCTTCTCCTGGATATTCTGGAGTTCTTCCTTATCAGGTTCTGCAGTTGATTTTATAGCAGCTCGTCTTCCGTTTACAGTCCTCTTAATTTTTATTCAGCCACGTTTTTGTGATCTTTCCTTCTCACAACATCTTTACCACCTGTACCTCCACGTAGCTTCTTACCAGCTGTCACACGTGAGCTTACTTTTTTTTAGACCTCTTTTTTTTTAACATTAATTTCAGTTATTTTTAAAATGTATATCACATAATATTTAAAAATTGCCCTTATTTTTAGAGTTTCATTGAATTGAACCCATTTTACAGGTTTGAGATTAAAATCAGAAACAGGTTATAGCTCAAAAGCATCTTTATTACGCCAGTAGTTGCTTTTTCCTATTTTGTTTTAGATCTCAGGCAGGCATTCTGTTGGTGGTACTTCAGATGATAAATACGTCCCTTTACTCTGAAGTAATGCTAACCAGCAGAGCTAAGAGAGTTACATGGCACCATCAGAAGCTTCCAGTTATTTTTTTTCTTTCATTGATACAGAATTTTAATGTTTGAGAGTGACCAGCTCCTAATCTTCTTCTGATAAATTACTTTAATAAAGATTATGAAATTATTACAATTTGTTGGCCATTTTTGGCCTCATGACATGCTTTTAGGAATTCTGTAGAACTTAGACATGCAGACCTTTTCTTCACGTCTATTGCATAATCTAATTACGTGAATAAAATATTTAATTAAATGTGGTTTCAAAAGATACCGTAAATATCATGCTATAATAAAAACAACCAACTGTTGCTCAGTTTTTCATTAAGTTGATTTTCTTTATATATTTAAAAATAATAAACACATATATATGGAGTCTAAAAAAAAATGGTTCTGAAGAACCTAGGGGCAGGACAGGAATGAAGACGCAGACATAGAGAATGGACTTGAGGACACGGGGAGGGGGAAGGGTAAGCTGGGACAAAGTGAGAGAGTGGCATGGACATATATACACGCTACCAAATGTAAAACAGTAGCTAGTGGGAAGCAGCCGCATAACACAGGGAGATCAGCTCAGTGCTTTGTGACCACCTAGAGGGGTGGGATAGGGAGGGTGGGAGGGAGGGAGATGCAAGAGGGAGGAGATATGGGGATATATGTATATATGTAGCTGATTCACTTTGTTATAAAGCAGAAAGTAACACACCATTGTAAAGCAATTATACTCCAATAAAGATGTTAAAAAAAAATTATGGCTTATGAATTGCCTGTTAGTCATATTGAAAATTCATGGGTACATGGACTGAGTAGTACAGACCATGCAAACTACTTTCTTAGCTTCAATGTAGATGTTAGAGAGTGAGAGTTAGAGATGTTAGAGAGTGAGATAGTCTAAATTATATTTAGAGGCTGAGTTGTGACCCAGGAAGGGGATCCAGAAGTCATGGAGATAACTTCCTTGAAGGCATTTATTGTAGTTACTGGCTGGCTACAAAGTCCTAGGAAGAGCATGTTGAGTGTTGTGGGACATGGTTCTGAAAACAAGAATGATGTTGTACATGAAAATAATTATAAAAGGGGTTACCATTTTTTGACTGTTATGTTCCAGGCCAGGTGATTTGCAATCATTCTTTGATTTAATTTTCTTAACAGTTCTGAAAGGTGGATGGCATTATCCAGTTTTATCAAAGAGGAAATTTGATTCAGGGAGGTTAAGTGACTTTCCCAAGTTGGCCAATATGTGGCACAATTGGGACTAAGGCCCTGATCTTTTGATTGTTAACCCTAAACATTTCCGGGATATTAGGAGGCAGCTTTGAAAACTTGTAATCGTTTAATTTACAGTTTATGAAATGTTGTTTTACTTCTTTGCTGTGGCAACTTTGGATGTCATTACCACAAGAGGTAGTATCTAGATATTTTGAGAGGATTTAGAGACATTCCTTAAATTCTTGATTGTTAAGGAAATCTAGGGATGTTTTGTGTACAGTCTTAAATGCAGTGCTGGCTGCCCATAAAATGTTTCTCCTGTTGCCTTTATAAAATGCTGGATCATTAATGGGCATTAATAAGGGTAACATTAACAAAGAAAATAGTTTTTGGTGGGAAAGACTACAGAGTAGGCGTCCAGCGACCTGGGTTCTTCTACTGGTCTGAAAGACTGGTGTGAAAACATTAGGATAGCATTGAAACAGCCTTAACGTTCTTGCTCTGGGAGTACGGGAAGGCTGAGCTGTGTCTTAAGAGATGAGCAGGTGAGGAGCGGTTGTAGAGTTGTAAGCAGAGGGAGTACCAGTGTGTTAGATGAATCACTGAGCTGTATTTTTTTGAACTGTAATTTCTTCAAATGTGAGTTAAAATATAAGAAAATATTTTACTTACAAGGGTAACTAACATATTATATAGAAACTATTACACATATTTCGTATTTGTTGATTTTGGAATCCCCCAAAAATGAGGTTCTAAGAACCAAGTAAATGTGAAAGTACTTTGTGAATTTTTAAGTGTTCTACCAGTAAGAGGGATAGAGGAATACTGATATTCTTGTGAAGGATGGACAAAGAGGATGCTGTGAAAACTTAGGTAGCAGTACAAGGGGAGAAACAGCAGAAGTGGAAAAGTACAGAGAAAAGAGAAAAGTACAAGAGGAGAAACAGCAGAAGTGGAGAAGAGAGGTGTTAGAAGATGAAAGAAAGTATGTGAATAGATGGGAAGAAGATTGAGTTGTAGTTCTCTTTGTGCCTGTTGATCAAAAGGAGGGTTATAAGTCTGTAACTGAAGACTTTTAACATTAATTTATGGTAAGGAAAAAGCTTAGCAGGTAGTTGAAACATCTTATTCACTTCTCCATTTAGTCTACACGGACCATGTTAACAAGGCTATGAAAATAGGCTAATTGAGAGTTGGCTGTATTGTCTGATTGTTTCCTCACTTCTGTATAGGTTTAGCTAATGGCTTTAAATTGTATAAGCGTGCTCATAAAAATAAAATAAGCTGCACTGAGTTACTGTTTATTCTAGATTTATTGAAAATAAAAGGGCATAGTGTGTTTAAGGAAAAGGGTGAGGTTTGATCTGTCAAAATGAGTGCAAAAGAAAATTAGGAAATCAGAGTAGCGCCAAGGTAGAATGGGAACAAAATGCCATAGTAGGAGTTAGGTTTTTTGTTTTTTTTGTTTGTTTGGTTTTTATTTTTGCGGTACGCGGGCCTCTCACTGTTGTGGCCTCTCTCGTTGCGGAGCACAGGCTCCGGACGCGCAGGCTCAGCGGCCATGGCTCACGGGCCCAGCCGCTCTGCGGCATGTGGGATCTTGCCGGACCGGGGCACGAACCCGCGTCCCCTGCATTGGCAGGCGGACTCTCAGCCACTGCGCCACCAGGGAAGCCCGGAGTTAGTATTTTTATTTTGTTTTATAGATGAGGAAGTGATACAAATAGTTTGGTCCTTTAAAAACTGATTATAGCTGTAATGAAGAGTACAGGCTGGAGGAACAGAGAATTGAGACATTTATTCACCAAGGAATATGTATGGCAGGGTGAGTGAATGAGGCATTTTCTGTGGCCTCTGGTAGGCAAATCACAGTCAAGGATGCCATTTAAGGCTCTGCCCTAGTTCAGGAACGAGATTATGATGGTCTGAATTAAGGAATTTGTAGTAGGGATAGAAACAAGACCACTGATTTCAGAGATATTTAGGAGTTTAAGTCCTCCAGACTTGGTTAGTGTTCGGAGGTGATAGAAGTTGAAGACGAGTCTAAGGTTCCTGACTTGGCAGGAGAAAACTATGTGCAAGTTTGAGAGAAGGGGAATACTGAGTTTGCTTTCAGATAAGTAGTTACGCTTTTTAGATAAGTAATAACAAGATATCAGTTGGAAATAACGGGTCTAGCTCAGCAACATGGTTAAGTTTATAGATGTGATTTGGAAGGCATAACGTTTGTAGTTGAAAGTTTTGAAATTAGACAAGTAATGACCATAATTCCTAAATAATAATGCATGCAGAACAAAAAGTAACTGCCAGCGCTGGCCCTAAGTTCGAGAGTGTAGACGTTTTAAAGTATGTATTTTAAATTTGCCCACCTCCAGTCAAACCCCCACCGCATAGCTTTATAAAGAATATATAGAAATATTTTCTGCCAGAAGTATTTTAGTGTCCTTGAAATAGTGTCCCGCATCCTGTCTGGCCATCAGCATAACAGGGAATTTGTAGACAAATGCACTTCCTTCTTCTTCACTTTAGTCTCTTTGGAATTCTCTTTGCTTCCTTGAGCTGGTGAGGTAGTCTGAACAGATTTTGAAGCCTGAAGGCTTTTTTCACCTTCTTTAAAATCTAGCCCAGATCAGCCCTATTCAACCATCTCTTTGCCTCTCTTTCTCTCCTACTCTTACAGCCCTATGGAGCTCAAGGCTCTGGCAAATAAAATGGCACTCCAGGAAAGAAAAGTAAAAACAGCACAAGAGAAAGAACCTTGAAGAGGACTGTAATCTTTTCAGTTCTCCCCCAAAGGTTCTACTCTCTAAGCCAGGGGATGGAGTTGGTGAGTCATTAAGAAGTGATGTCCAAATTCAGTAAAATAAATACATCTATTGGGAGCAAGGTCTTCAAGTGCTGAGGGAATTTGGAAAGAATCTGAGGTGGTTTAGCACTTAGTGGAAAAGATGAGTTTTTGGTTCAGTTTTAAAGGAGGTAGAAAGACAAGGCTGTGCAGCAAAAGGTAACAATAACATTATTAAAGAGGGAGGGAAAACAGTATGTACCAAGGAAGTAGAACATTAAGAAAAAACAAAGGAACTGGCGAACAGGACTCTTTATCTAAAATGCATGGTTTGGGATGGAGTTAATGAGAAATTAGGGTTGTTATATGATTGAAGACTAAAATTTGGAGTTAGTACTCCTTGAACACATAGTAGAAAATTGAACATGAACAGAAGAGTATTGTAACATGATTTAAATAGCAATTAAGCAATTATGGAAGATGACAACTGTTACATATAAGTTATGATGTATATGGCACTGATTAATTTATATACCACCCAAATCCCTTATATTTTCTCTTTTTGTTTTCTTATTATGTACTTCTATACCCATAGTTATCAAACTTTCCTGGGCATAAAGATTATATGAAGCTCTTGTTTGAAATATAGATTCATCCATGTTACATGTAACAGTGTTTAGTTCCTTTCAGTTGCTGACTAGTGTTCCATTGTATGGATATACTGTATTTTGTTTATGATTATTGTGGAAAGGGTTATTCTAGTTTTCAACTGTTATGAGGAAAGCTGCTATGAACATTCTTGTATAGGCTTTTTGTGACACATGTATTCTTTACTTGTGGGTGAATACCTAGAAGTGGAATTCCTGGGTATATGGGATAGGTGTGTTTAACATGAGAAATTAACAGAACAGTTTCCAAGGTGGGTTTACCATTTTACACTCCTACCAGCAGTGTTCCCTCTTCCTTTCTTTTAGGGAGGAGTTTGGGTGTAATTGATGTTCTTCCTTAAATGTTTGTAGACTTCACCAGTGAAGCCATCTGGACCTGGAGTTTTCTTTGTGGAAAGGTTCTTAATTAAGGATTCAGTTTTTAAAAGAATAGGTCTAAGACTGTTCAGATTTTCTGTATCTTTTTGTGTCTCTTTTGGTAATTTGTGTCTTTCAAGGAATTTGTCCACTTCATCTAACTTGTCAAATTTATCAGCTTGAAAATAAATTATATATTTTATGAAACAGTATTTCCTTTTAATGTGAGTAGGATATGTACTGATGTTCCCTTTTATTCCTGGATATTGGATTCATTTTCTCCTTTTCCCTCCTGATTAGTGTAGCTAGGGGTTATCAATTTCATCAGTCCTTTCATATAATCAACTTTTGGTTTTGTTGATTTTCTCTCTGGTTTATCTGTTTTCTATTTCATGATTTGAGCTCTTTTACTAATTCCTTACTTTCTCCATACTTGGGTTTAATTTGTTCTCCTTTTTCTAGCTTTTAAGGTGAAAGCTTAGGTCATTGATTTTTAATTTTTTAAAAAAATTATCAACACTTAAAGCTATACATTTTCATTATCATTATATTCAAAATAGTTCCTAATTTCTCTTATAATTTTTCTTTGATTCATGGGTTGTTTCAAAGAGTTTTGCCAAATAATTTCCCAATATGTGGAATTTTCCAGGTGTTTTGTTACTGTGTTTTCATTTAATGCCATTGTGATCAGAGAACAAACTCTTAATAATTTCAATCCATTTAAGCTTTTTTTATTGTTTTATGGCCCAACACATGGTATATCTTGCTGAATGTTCAATGTGTACTTGAGAAGAATGTATGTTCTCCTGTTGCTGGGTAGAATGCTCTCTAAATGTCAATTAGGTTAGGTTGGTCTTTGTATATCTTCTATATTTTTACTAATTTTCTGCCTGCTTGTTCTATCAATTACTGAGAGAGCAGAGTTGAAGTTTTCACCTACAATTTTGGATTTGTCTGTTTCTCTTTTCAGTTCTATCAGATTTTGTTTCATGTTTCAAGCACTGTTAGAGCACTGTTAGGTGCATGCACATTTAGGATTGTTAAGTCTTGTTAATGAATTGGTCCCCATGTCATCATGAAATGTCCCTTTTTATTCCTGGTAATTTCCCTTGTTCTGAAGTCTCTGTGTCCTTTTGATTTTGCATGGTATATCTTCTTCCATCCTTTTACTTTTAACCTATCTATATCGTTATATTTAAAGTGGGTTTCTTGTAAACAGCATGTAGTTGGGTCTTGCTTTTTTATCCAGTCTGACAATATCTCTTTTAATTTGGTGTGTTTACCAGCAATTGGCAAACTATGGCTGGCAGACCAAACTCTACCACTTGTTTATGTAAATAAAGTTTTATTGGGACATAGTCATGTTCATTCATTTACATATTGTTTGTGGTTGCTTTTGTGCTACAGGTGGCAAGGTTAAGTAGCTGGGACAGAGACCAAAGCATAAAATATTTTCTGGTTCTTTATAGAAAAAGGTTGCCTACCACTAGCTTAGACCATTTACACTTAATGGAATTAAGGTTGGATTAAAATGTACTATCTTACTATTTGTTCTTTTTTCCTTGGTTTCCTTGTCTTCTTTTGGATGGATTATTCTTTATGGTTCCATTTTATTTTTTCTGTTGGTTTATAACATTTCTCTTAAAAAAATTTTTAGTGGTAGTCCTTCTAGTTAATTAATAACAGTCTGCCATCAAATAATATTATACCACTTCATGAGTAATGCAAGAATTGTACATAATGTTACAATTTCTCCTTCCCATGTTTTGTGCTTTTTTGTCATACATTTTGATATGTGTGTTTTAACCCTGTTGCTGATCTTTTTGTTTTTGTCAGGCAGTTACCTTTTAGAACAATTAAAAATGAGAAAAATGTCTTTCTTATTTCTCTCATTTTAATCACTTATTTAGATCTTCATTTCTTTGTGTAGATTCAAGTTTGTGCCTAATATCATATCCCTTTTGCTTGCAAAACTTCCTTTTATATTTCTTTTAGTGCAGCTTTCTCTCTCTTTCCCTCTGTCCCCACTTTGTCTCTCATTTTGCCTTCAGTTTTGGAAGTTATTGTTAGTAGTTACAGAATTGTAGGTTTTCAGGGTTTTTTCCCCCTTTTGAGCACCTTAAAATGTTATTCTCCATCTTCTCATTTGCATAGCTTCTGACAAGAACTCTGGTGATTTTTCTATTTGTTTCCCCATATGTAATATGTGTTTTCCCTTTGGCTGCTTTTATGATTTTTCTCTTTATCACTGGTTTTCAGCAACTTTATTATGATGCTCCTTGGTATGGTTTTATTTGTGTTTATTCTTGGGGTTTATTGAGCTTCTTAGATCTGTGGGTGTATTGTTTTCATCATACTTGCAAAATTTTTAGCCATCTAACTTCAAATTTTTGAATTTCCAAGTATTTTTCTCCTCAGACTCCAGTCCTGCATATGTTCATTCAGCCACTTAATATTAGTTCACAGATCACTGAAGTTCTCTCCATTTTTCTTCTAATCCCTTTTTCTTTTCTTTCAACATGAAAAGTTTGTTTCCCAGTCTTCAAGCACACTAATTTTTTTTTTTTTTTTTTTTGCGGTACGCGGGCCTCTCACTGTTGTGGCCTCTCCCGTTGCGGAGCACAGGGACGCGCAGGCTCAGCGGCCATGGCTCACGGGCCCAGCCACTCCGCGCATGTGGGATCCTCCCAGACCAGGGCACAAACCCGGGTCCCCTGCATCGGCAGGCGGACTCTCAACCACTGCGCCACAAGGGAAGCCCCAAGCACACTAATTTAAAAAAATTCTCCTTTGTCTAATATGCTGTTATACCCATCAAGTTAAATTTTTATATCAGGTGTTATTTTTTTTTAGTTCTAGAATTACTATTGATTTAAAAAAATAACTTCCACTTCTCTGTTAAGATTTTTTCTTTTTTTCATTATGTCCATGTTTTCCTTTAAGCCTTTGAACTCTCTTCTAATAGCTATTTTGAAGTCCTTGTATTAAAATTCTCTTTATCCCTACCACTCCTGGATCCTGATTATAGGTTACCATTTCTTATTTTTTCATACATCTGGTAATTTCTTTTGGGGTTATGGTGTTGAGTATTTGCCTTGATTTTTTTTTTTTTTTTTTTTGTCTTTCCTTCTTGAGTATTAAGTTTTATTCTGGCAGGCAGTTGCTTTGTGGATCAGATTGATCATTTGAGTTTTGTGTTCAGGGTTTTTTGGGCTTTGGTTTTGGGCAGTTCTAGAATAGCTTTCAGTTTAGGGCTAGTTTGGGCCCATTACTGAGGCATGCCCCTTCTTGTGTCTCACCTGATTGCCCCATGTGTTCATCAAGGTTTATTCATCCCAGCTGGTGGAAACTGAATGATCCTGGCCCTGTGTGAACTCTGGAAGTTGTGAGGCTTAGAGCTCCCTGGTATTTGTTATTTTCTTGAAGTTTTTCTTTGTCTAGCCTCATAGATTTACATAACACACATACGCAGATTGGTGTTTAGCCAGAAACTCAGGGAGACCTCTTCTGTAGATTGTTGAGCGTTTCTGTTTAGTTTCTTCCTTTATGGTAATATGCCCTGCAAATTCTAGTCGTCTCAGACTCCACAAATTCTGAGCTCTGTCACCTCAACTCAGTGAGACTGTTGGCTCTGTTTGGGTTCCCACTCCTTTTGTTGTAGTTCCAAACAGAAAGGTGGGGCAATCTTTGGGTTCACCTCATTTCTTTCCCTTTTTTCAGAGGTCATATTTCCATACTGCCTGTTACCTAGTGTCTGAAAATAATTGTTTTATGTTTTGTCTAGTTTTCTACTTGTTTGTGTCAGGAAGACAATTCTGGACTTTGTTGGTCCCTTTTGCCTTCATTTTTGAAGGGTATTTATGCTGGATGTAGAAATTTAAGTTGGCAGTTCTTTTTTTTTTTTTCTTGTAGCACTTTAAAGTCATGATTTCAATATTCTCTCGTTTAAGTTGTTTCTGATGAGAAGTTAGTGGCCATTCTTACCATTGTTCACTTGTAATACGTCTTTCCCCCCACCTCTGGCTGCTTTAAAGATTTTCTCTTTATCTTTGGTTTTCAGCAATTTTATTTATTCTAGGACTAGATTAGCCCTAATACCAAGGCATGGCCTTTCTGAGATCTCTATCAAATACATGTCATGTTCATTGAGGTCTCTCTACTCTAGCTGCCAGGAATTTGAACAACTCCCAGGTAGTTGTTCAGCTCATGCTCCATAGTTGTTCTTTCCCCAGATTTTGTTCTTTGACTCGCCTCATGCAGTTTTGCCTTGTGCATATGCAGCTTAGTCCCTAGGCAAAGGATTAGAAGATCTCTCTACAGGTTTTTGAAACTTTTTCTCTCCACAGCTCCCTTCTTTCTTGTATTCTGCTCCTTAAATTCCATGCCTTCAGTAGCCTCAGACTTGGAGCTCTATTTTCTCAACTCAGTGCAATATCTGTGTTCTTTGGGGGTTCCCCTTCCCTGTGGCACAAGCAGAAAGCCAGGGTGTTCGTGAGTCTTTGTTTCCCTTCTCTCAGAAATCACAGTCCTATGCTGCCTGTTGTCCAGCATCTGAAAATTATACTTAATATATATTGCCCCATTTGATGGGCAATATGTATAAAATATTGTTTTCAGATGTTGGACAACAGTCAACATAGGACTGCCTTTCACATCAGGAGGTCATAACTGGAAATGGAAGTGTAGAATTTCATTTTAATTTTTCTTCTTTCTAAAAACTTTTTTGCCTCACGGCTTGTGGGATCTTAGTTCCTGACCAGGGATTGAACCCAGGCCCTTGGCAGTGAAAGTGCAGAGTCCTAACCACTGGACCACTGGGGAATTCCCTAAAAACTTCTATAATTTTTGGTACAGTATATCATACCTTTTAGAGTATGGCTTCATTAAAAAAATAATGCCAGGGCTTCCCTGGTGGCGCAGTGGTTGGGAGTCCGCCTGCCAATGCAGGGGACACGGGTTTGTGCCCTGGTCCGGGAAGATCCCACATGCCGCGGAGCGGTTGGGCCCGTGAGCCATGGCCGCTGAGCCTGCGCGTCCGGAGCCTGTGCAACGGGAGAGGCCACAACAGTGAGAGGCCCGTGTACCGCAAAAAAAAAAAAAAAAAAGCCAGCTCATATTTTAATTTGCAAGCCATACAGAGAGCTACAAAGAAGAAAGTTCAAAAGAAAGAAAGAGAGAAAGCTCAATATCCCCAAACCCAGAGTTTACCATGGTTATCTTTATCATTTCAGATCTCATATTGCAAATATGCACATAGAAGAATAATTTATTTTTTAAATGGATTTATGCAGTTCATGCTATTTTTAATTAAAAGCACTTAAATTTAATTAACGGGGTAAATTTATTAAACAGAAGCAACACTGGAAAAATGGCTCAAACACGGATAAATGTTTATTTACTACAAGAGATATTTCCTAAAAGATTTTTCTCTAAGTTTATGAAATAAGATTACGGAAAAAGCCTAAGAGGTTAGAATCATTATGTTGTAGTTGGCATGCTTCAGTAGGTCTCTCATATAAAAAAGAATCACGTGTTGGCAAATACCTGCTGTTGGTAGGAGAATAAATTGGTACAAATTTCTAAATGGCTATTTTAGCTCAAGCTGCTATAACAAAATACCATAAGCTTATGGTATTATAAACAACAGGTGGCTTATAAACAACAGAATTTATTTCTTACAGTTCTGGAGCCTTGAAGTTTGAGATTGGGATGCCAGCATGGCTGGGTTCTGGTGAGTCCCCTCATCAGGGTTGCAGACTGCAGACTTCTTGTATCCTCAACTGGCAGAAAGAGAGCTAGCTAGCTCTCTGACTGCTTCTTATAAGGGCCCTAATCCCATTCATGAGGGCTCCATCCTCGTGGTCTAATTATCTCCCAAAGGCCCCACTTCCAAATACCATCACATTGGGGATTAGATTTCAATATATGAATTTTGGGGAGATACAAACATTCAGTCTATTACAATGGCAATTTGGCAATATTGAGAAGCCTTAAAAATGTTCACATCCTTTGCCCCAAATTCCATTTTTAGGAATTTATTATAAGCAAATAAGAGGTGTGTACATTATGTGTACACATGAGTGTGTGTGTTACTCATTTCAGTGCTATTTATAATGTTTAAAAATTAGAAGCCTGTTAAATGATTAAATTATGATACAGCCATATAACCAAATACCATAAAAACATTATAAATTATGTTTTTAAAATTTTTTGTTTAGTATACTACTAATAAAAATAATTGGCAGGTGATAAAAATCATGAGCTTTAAGATGTTTAAGGGTATAAGGTATAAGAAAATATTCAAATATAGTAAATGAAAAAAGTAAGATGATATTTTGGAGTATCTTAAAAAGGATATATTTATTTAAAAAATAGGATGTGAAATAAAATATGCTAACTTTGAGTAGTTAAATTATGGGTTATTTTTTAATTATATACTGTTTAATATTTTTCACATTTTCTACAATAAGCATGTACTATGTTAAAATCATACAAAAAACTTAATTTTTAAAATTCTGATAAATTGAATGATTGGGAGGATGAGGGAAGAAGGATTTAAGTGATTGTAGTTTTTCTCATCTTAATCATATGCCTCTTCTCCATTTTTGCAGGTACTTTAGCTTGAACTTTATCTGTATAGATTTAGTGAAACAGGCATTTATTCTTATACTGTATACGTAATATATATCCTAAACCTTTTCTAATTTAAGGCAATCTCCCATGTTTCACAGTTTAAAATTTTGGGTTTCTATCGAGCACTGCTTTGTACACTTGAAGAGGTGTAATATTGCTTTCTTTCCCTTCTCCATTTTTTTCCAGAGCTGTTTTTTTTAAGTTTTTGTCCTGCTTTCTCACCCAGCGTTACTGCCCACCTCCTTGCAGATGTGGATGCCCTTACGTTAAAGAAAGAAGTCATAGTCTTTAGTTTTCTTAATGAAATATTACATTTGCTGTCTCAGTCCCTAGCATCTTAGGCATATGGAGTTGGTGCTCTTCAGGAACTCACTCTAGTGACTCAGCTTCACATTTTTTGCTATATATTGAACATGTTAGAAATCCAGTGGAGAAAGTTAATATTCTAAAGAAGAGACAAAGGAATGTTGTGGTTAATGAATAAAGAAATAGACATGTCCTCCAGGGAGGTATCATTTATACCAGACCTCAGAGAATGACCTTAACTTGAATAGTCTAGTGTCTATACCTCAGCAGTTACAGATCCAGAAAGCTCATTTTGGTCAGGGGAACTGATTTCATGCTAAGCAAATTTACTGAAGACTCATATGCGAAACAAAGCTAATTTCTTAATTTACATTAAGAAATAATATCAAGCCATAATATTTTGATAGCCTGCATCTTCATTGTAGGGCTACATCTACCAAAGGGATGTGAACAGTTGGGGTCCAATAATCAGACTGTGTTTTCCTGAAGGCTCAGGCAGTACATTCTTCCTCGATTACCTTATTTTTAGTCTTTGTGAAGGGCTCTATAGCTGTGGGCAAATTTTTTAACCTCCCGAGTCTCGATCATCTCATCATTAAAATTGTGATAATAACTAGCTACTTCCTAGGCTTGTTGTGAGAACTAAATAAGATAATCTATGAAAAGTGACTAACCTAGTGCCTATCAGACAGTTGCCATTCAGTAATTGTTCAGATGATTTGTTGTCTTCTACTTCTAGATTTGAGGTCTGGGGGTTAAGAAAGGCACTCTTGTTCTTTTCTTTCCCTTTGCAGGCATTGCTGGGAACTCTATGGGGCTAAGTGGTGTTGAGGTACTAACACTACTTGATTTACAAGAATATTGTTCTGAGTGATAAAGTTTAACTTAATCTAGTGAAGAACTGTAATGAATCTTTGCATAGGTTATGTTTCACTGTGAGATCTAGTAGCCATTTTAATATTTTGAGACTAAGGTAAGAATCATTCTTTTAAGGAATTCGGTAGTGTTTGCTTTTCCAATTTGACATTTGTAAAACAGCTTGCTATTTCTTGTAAAACAAACAAGTAAATTCCAGATAACAAATTTAATAAGCTGTTTTTACTCGTTGCTGACAACTTAGTAAGGTTCGTGCTCTGTAGTTAATATTTCTAATTTATTATATTCATAGATTGTAATGTTGTAAAGGACCTAATCCGTTTCCCTTTCCTTCAGATGAGCTTACTGAGGCCCAGAGAACCAGCCTGAAACTAAGCCAGACAGCTGATGCATCATAGCGGGTCCCTGGGACTGTGAGGTGCCAGTGCAGCTGGGCCCAGGACAGTGAGGCCCTTGATATAAGAGTTTGTACTCTGGAGGAGGCAAGGAGAGCGGTCAGCTCCTTCTTTTGGATGTCAGCATCCTTTCTTTCACATGGTTGTGAGAAGGCGGTATTGAATTCAAGCAGTGAGCTTGCCATAGTCCTGAGTGGCAGACATCCTAAGTGAGTCCCTTCTAGAAGGAGGCCCTGCTTGCCCCTCCTTCCTTGCTTAGCCAAATCCAAATCAGAGTGAATGAACAAATGTCTTTTTTGTGTCAGGTACCACGTCTACTAACTAGGCACTGTGGAGCAGTTGGGACTTACCTGAGAGGTTTTTTTTTTTTAATTTATTTTATTTATTTTTGGCTGCATTGGGTCTTCGTGCTGCACGTGGACTTTCTCTAGTTGTCGAGCGGGGGCTACTCTTCATTGCAGTGCACGGGCTTCTCATTGTGGTGGCTTCTCTTGTTGCAGAGCGTGGGATCTAGGCGTGCAGGCATCAGTAGTTGTGGCACACGGGCTTAGTTGCTCCATGGCATGTGGGATCTTCCCAGACCAGGGCTCGAACCCATGTCCCCTGCATTGGCAGGCGGATTCTTAACCACTGCGCCACCAGGGAAGTCCCTACCTGGGAGTTTTTAATGGCAGAGCTGAGATAGGTCTCTAGACTCCAGCACACTCTTCTTTTTGCCGTATCCCTTTCCTCCTTACATCAGATGAATTTTTTTTTCTCTTCTGAATTACTGTTTGACTTATATGGGAGACTTGTTAAAGAATATTTTGACATCTGTTTAGATGTTATTCTCTAATTGTCCTACGTAGTACTTTCTTATTTACAGTTCTGGTTTCTCATTATCTCATGGGTGTGTATTCTGTCCTCAGCTAAATCCTTGTGGACCTATACCGTTTTGATCTCTTTCCTGTGACCCTCAGCACTTGGAATATTTTAAGCATTCAGTAAATTGTTGATCAATAAGTAAATATTTGTTATCAATTTTTTAATTGCACCAGACCTTACATTTTAACATACTTTCAACTAGAGAAGGATCTGGATTTGCTACTTAAAGCTTGTAATCTCAGAAGATTTAAGATTGAAAATAGTTATAAAAGTGCTGTTGTCATTTGAAAGAAACTGAGTGCTCTCACAGATAACTAACTTCACATGCTTTAAGATCTAGGAAAAGTTAGGGACGGTGAGGTTGGTCACTTATTTAAATAAATGACTTGTGGTCATCCAGTGTGTTTTTGTTTTTTAAAATCACAATCTAACTTTTTTGGCAGCCATCAAAAAATATATATGGTTATAGAGAATAGCTGTCTTGAATTATAATCCTCTGTGTGTTTTGGTGGACTAATTTGCTATGGGTTTATTTCTTGAGAAGAAAAAAAAAATTTCATGTCTCCTTAGGATAGTTTACAGAGGGATGCAGTTATGACCAGTCTTAGCATGTGGTCCCAGTCAGCAGTCTTTTTTTCCCCCCCAGCTTTATTGAGGTATAATTGGTAAGTAAAAATTATACATATTTAAGGGATACAGTGTGACGATATGATACACATATACATTGTGAAATGATTACTGCAATCAAGCTAATTTATATATCCATCATCTCACATAGTTACCCTCTTTTGCGGGGGGGCTGAAAACATTCAGGATCTACCCTTTTTGCAGATTTCAAGTATACGATACAGTAGTATTAACTGTAGTCACCATGCCATACATTAGATCCCCATAAATTATTCATCTTATAACTGAAAGTTTGTGCCCTTTGACCAACATCTCCCTATTTCCCCCACCCCCAGGCCCCTGGCAATCACCATTCTACTCTGTTTTTATATATCTCACCTTTTCTTTATCCATCCTGTCAGCATTCTTAAAAGTGTATATTTTTTATATCAAGGAGAATCAGATGAGAAAGATCTGGATAAACCGTTGTAAATCTATAATTGCTATTAGAAAAAATAAGGGACATACCATACTAATAATGGACAATAATGTCATTTTTATTTCAAGGACCAAATGAATATCTAGTATGAATGTGGAATCTTTCTTTTGACTTGATATTATTTGTTGTGTCTCAAATTATCTTTCTTACATGGTGATGTTAAATATTTATCTTTAGTTGTTACTAGGTATTAACAACCTCTATGGTTGGTTGAGGGATGTAATTGTTTCTGAGTCTAGAATTTATACTTATGCCATATCTTTGTATAATTTTTAAAAATTTAAGTCTCCTGTCTGCTGTCTCTGCATGCTCCCATTTCACTGGTGTTCACATTTATTTTGAGCTTTAATTTGTAAATAACTAGAAAGTTCTAGGATAATTTATACTGTGTATTTTTTTAAAACAAGTTTTCATACTCAGAACAATGTTTTTTTTTTTTTTTGGCTGTGTTGGGTCTTCGTTAATGCGCGCAAGCTTTCTCTAGTTGCGGCGAGCAGGGGCTACTCTTCGTTACAGTGGCTTTTCTTGTTGCGGAGCACGGGCTCCAGGCACGCGGACTTCCGTAGTTGCAGCACATGGGCTCAGTAGTTGTGGCTCGCGGGCTGTAGAGCACAGGCTCAGTAGTTGTGGCACACAGGCTTAGTTGCTCTGCAGCATGTGGGATCTTCCCGGACCAGGGCTCAAATCCGTGTCCCCTGCATTGGCAGGCGGATGCTTAACCACTGCACCACCAGGGAAGTCTCTACGTATTTTTAAAAGCTTTAAAAACCTTTGATTAACATACAATAAAATTGACTTTTTTGGTGGGGAGGGCATATGGTTATTTAAATTTTACCTCGTATATAGATCCATGTAACCACCACCACAGTCAGGATACAAAATAGTTCCATCATGCCCCAGAACTCCCTCATGCTGTCCCTTTTTATCACACCCCAAACCTCTGGCTATCCCCTCTTAACCCCAATCACTGATGGTCATATAAATGGAATCATACAGTATGTATACTTTTGAGGCTGGATTCTTTCATTCGCAGTAATACTCTTGAAATTCATCCAAGCTATTGCATATATCAATAATTCTATTTTGTTGCTCAGTAGTATTCCATTGATAAACTGTACTACAGTTTCATTATCTGTTCACCTGTTGAAAAACATTTGGGTTATTTTCAGTTTGGGGCAATTATGAAAGAACTGTTACAAACACTTATGTACAGGTTTTTGTGTGAGCACAGATTTTCATTTCTGTAAGATAAATACCAAGGAGTGGGATTGCTGGGTCATATGATAAGTGTATATTTAACTTCATAAGGAACTTGCCAAACTTTTTCAGAATTTATGTCCCATTTTGCCTTCCTACTTAGAATGTATGCAAGTTGTAGTTGCTCTGCATCTTCTCCAGCATTTGGCGTTACACTTTTTAAAAACAATTTTAGCTGTTATAATATCGTTATGCCTTTAATTTAGATTTCCCTAATAGCTAAAAATATTGACCACCTTTTAATGTAGTCAGTTGCCCTCCCATCTAGCTCTTTGGTGCACTTTTTGTTCAAGTCTTTTACCCAGTTTTTAATCGGGGTCTATGTTTTCTTACTGTTGAGTTTTGAGAGTTCTTTACATATTCAGAATTCAAATCCTCTGTCACGTATGCCATTTGTAAATATTTTCTCCCCGTCTTGTAGCTTGGTCTTCATTTTCTTGACAGTGTCTTTCACAAAGCAAAAGTTTTTAATTTTGAAGTCCAGTTTATAACTTCTTTCTTTTATGGATCATGCTTTTGGTGTCGCGTGTAAAACTTTGCCTAACCCATGTCACTACAGTTTTATCCTGTAGATTCTAAAAGTTTTATAGCTTTGTATTTTACATTAAGATCTGTGATCCATTTTTAGTTAATTTCTGTATAAGGTGTGAGGTTTAGGTTATATTCTTGCCTATGGATGGCCAGTTGTTACAACACTATTTTTGGAAAAGACTATATCCTTCTTCCGTTAAATTGCCTTTGCAGACATCTTTGTCCAAAATCAGTTGCCATATTTGTGTGGATCTGTTTCTCAACTATAGTCCATTGATTTATTTGTCTGTTCTTTAACCCAATACTGTACCCTCTTAATTACTGTAGCTTTAGAGTAAGTTTTAACATCAATTAGTATGATTCTTTCATTTTTATTCTTTTTAAGAATTATTTGGCTTTTTTAGTTCCTTTGCTGTTGTTTTTAGAACAAGTTTGTCTGTATATACAAAAAATATCCTGGGGGGTGGTAGTTTGATCAGAACTGTGTTTAATCTACAGATTAAATGGGAAGAATTGACACCTTTACTATGCTGAGCTTCCAATTCATGAATGTGATATGACTTTCCATTTATTTAGATCTTCTTTGATTTCTTTAATAGTGGTGTAGCTTTGGCATACAGCTCTTTATACCTGTTCTATTAGATTTAAAGCTCTGTATTTCAAATTTTGGGGAGCTATTATAATGATATTTAAAATTTTTGGTTTCTACTTTTTCATTGCTAGTATTATATACGTGATTGATTTTTGTGTATTGACGTTATACTTTATGACTTTGTAATTTTACTTATTAGTTCTGGGAGATTTTGTGTAGATTCTTTGAGATTTTTATGTAGACAATCATGTTGTCTGCAATTTTTTTCTTTGTAATCTGTATGCTTTTTCTTCCCCCTTGCCTTCTCATACTTGCTAGGACTTTGAATACAGTGTTGAATAGAAGTGGTGAGAGTAGGTATCACTGACTTGTTCCCAATCATAGGGGGAATGTATTCAGTCTTTCACCATTAAGTATGATGTTAGCTGTAAGCATGTCCTTCCTTCTACTTGATTTGGGTTTACTTTGCTCTTCTTTTTTTCTAATTTAAGGTGGACACTTAAGATTATTGATTTGAGAATTTTCTTCTTTGATAATGTAAGCATTTAATGCTATAAATTGTCCCCTGAGCATTGCTTAACTGCATTGTACAAATTCTGATGTGTTTTAATTTTCTTTCAATTAAAAATATTTTCTAATTTTCCTTGAGATTTTCTCTCTGACCTGTCGATTATTTGTAAGGGCATCATTTAATTTCCCAAGTTTTAGAGGTTTTTCTGTTATCTGTTATTGATTTCTAGCTTAAATTCATTGTGGTCAGAGAACATATTTTGTGTTACTTAAGTTCTTTTAAATTTGCTAAGATTGTTTTATGACCCAGGATAAGGTCTGCCTTGGTGAACATTCTCTGTGGACTTGAAGAGAAAGTTGTTGGGTGGAGTGTTCTACAAATGTCAGTTAGATCCAGTTGGTTGACAGTTTTGTTCAGTTCTCTATCCTTGTTGATTTTTTGTTTACTAATTAGATAGATTTCTGAGATAAGCATGTTGAAGTCTGCAGCTATAGTTAGAGATTTCTGTATTTTTCCTTCCAGTTCTGTCAGATTTCACTTCATATATTTTGAAGTGCTGTTAGGTGCACACACATTTAGGATTATTATAATCTTGGTGAACTGACCCTTTTATCATCATATAATGTCATTTTTTATGCCTGGTAATTTTCTTTGCTTTGAAGTTTACTTTATTTGGTATTAATATAGCTACTCCACCTTTCTCTCTCTCTTTTTTTTTTTTGCGGTACGCAGGCCCCTCACTGTCGTGGCCTCTCCCCTTGCGGAGCACAGGCTCCGGACGCGCAGGCTCAGCGGCCATGGCTCACGGGCCCGGCCGCTCCGCAGCATGTGGGATCTTCCCGGACTGGGGCACGAACCCACGTCCCCTGCATCAGCAGGCGGACTCTCAACCACTGCGCCACCAGGGAAGCCCCTCCACCTTTCTCTTGATTAGTATTTCTATGATATATCTTTCCCCATCCTTTTACTTCTAAACTACTTATATTATCATAGTTGAAATAAATTTCTTGTAGGTGGCATGTAATTGGATCTTATTTTTTTAATCCATTTTCATAATCTTTGTCTTTTAATTGGTATGTTTAGGTGCTTTACATTTAATGTAACTGCTTATATATTTGGATTGAGTGCTACCATTTTATTGTTTGCTCTCTGTTTGTTCTTTTTGGTTTTTGTTTCTCTTTTTCCCCTTTCTGCCGTGCCTTCTTTTTGGTTATTTGAACAGCTTTTGGAGTTCCATTTAAATTTATCTTTTTTTTTTTTTTTTTTACTATATCTCAATCTAGTGTTGGTGTGGGTGTGTGTGGTTGCTCTAGGGATTGTAATATACATATTTAAATTCTTATAGTCTACTTAGGATAAATATTTTCCCACTTAAGTGGGATGTAGAAATCTTAATACTATATATCTCTTTACCCCACTCTTTTTTTGTTGTGTTGTCATATAATGTCTACATACAGAGAAAACTCCATCAGACAATGTTACAGCTTTTACTTTTAACCACCAAACATTTTCAAGAATTCAAGAAGAGAAAAATAGTTTATTGTATTTACCCATATGGTTATTAATTCTTCTTTTTCATAATTCTTTCTCATTCCATTTTTCCCTTGGCATCATATCCCTTCTGCCGTTTAGTAATTCTGTTAGAGCTTATTTGCTTGTAGTGAATTTTCTTGGTTTTACCTTCACCTGAGAGTGTCTTTATTTTGCCTTCATTCCTGAAGGATATTTTCACTGGATATAGAAATTCTGTGTTGATGGTCCTTTTCTTTCAGTCTTTTAAAAATATGCCATTTCCTTCTGAACTTAAGGTTCCTGGTGAGAAATGGACATCCATTCAAATTGCTCTTCCCTTATAAACACTGAATCACTTTTCTTTTTCTGTCTACTTTCAAATTTTTTCTTTGTTTTTAGTTTTTATCAGTTTGACTTTTATGTGTCTGGGCATGGATTTCTTTTGTTTTTTGAATTTTATTTTACTTTTTTTTTTATACAGTAGGTTCTTATTAGTCATCTATTTTATACATATTAGTGTATATATGTCAATCCCAATCTCCCAATTCATCCCACCACCCCCCGCCCCCCCTGCCACTTTCACCCCTTGGTGTCCA
Organism: Globicephala melas; assembly: GCF_963455315.2. NCBI lineage: Eukaryota > Metazoa > Chordata > Mammalia > Artiodactyla > Delphinidae > Globicephala > Globicephala melas. The sequence continues at coordinate 52,249,537 of NC_083325.1, read as the reverse complement.
TACGTTTGTTCTCTACATCTGTGTCTCTGTTTCTGCCCTGCAAACTGGTTCATCTGTACCATTTTTCTAAGTTCCACATATATGGGCATGGATTTCTTAGGGATTTATTCTGTTTGGGTTCTCTGAACTTCTCAAATCTATATATACATTGTGTCTTTTACCAAGTTTGGAAAGTTTTCAGGCATTATTTCCTCAAATACTTTTCTGCACTGCACTCTTTCACTTTCCTTTTAGGATGCCAGTGACTCCAGTGTTAGACCTTTTGGTATCCCAGAGGTCCTTGAGACTTTGTTCATTTTTTTTTCTCCTTGTTTTTCAGACTTGATAATTTCTATCCATCTGTCTTCAAGTTCACTGACTTTGTTTTGTCATCTCCATTTTGCTTATTGAGCTCATCCAGTGAATTATTTCAGCTGTATTTTTTATATCTAAAATTTACATTTGGTTCTATTTCTTTGCTGAGGCTTTTTTAAAGTCTTTTAAAGTATTAGGTTAATTATAAAAATTAGTACATGCTTGTTGTAAAATAAAGATATATGTAGAAGTATATGAAGTTTTAAAATCTCATTGTGTGGCTCTTACTATTAATGGCCATATAAATTGTTTTTACTTTTTGTCTATTGCAAACCAACATGCAAGTTTATATGTGTATATTTGTGTGCACACACTCCCACTTGTATGTCTATAGAGTAAATTTTAGAAGTAGAATTCTGGGTAGGCATCATTTTGAATACCCACAAAATAGTCCACATAACCTTTCCCCATTGAGGTGTAGTGTGAAGGTTATTTCTTGTTTTGCACTAGCATAAATTCTTGGAAAAAAATTTTTTTTTGATCAGAAAAGCTTTTCTTATGTTTTAGATTAGTTCAGTAAAATGGCTTCCCAGAACTAGAATTAGTAGATTAAAGGTTACGAACATGCTTAAAGTTTTTGGTAATTTGTAAACCGATGTTCCAAAGACTTGGTTGATTGACACTTGTAACTATGGAATTTAAGCTCAGGAATAAAGCCTTTGTGTTTCCACTACCAAAGAACAAGAGAGTATTGGCAATATGCAGAGACCTTCTATTCATTTCAAAAATGTTTGCCCTTGGAGCATTTTTATAATAGCTGCTTTGAAGTCTGTCAGATACTTCCAACAACTGTGTCATCTCAATTGTTGATGTCTCTTTATTGTACCGTGCAAGTTGAGATTTTCCTGCTTCTTCATATGCCAAATAATTTTGGATTGCATACTGAAGTATTATGAGACCCTGGGTCTTGCTTAAATTCAGTGGTGAATGTTCATTTTTGCGTTTTAGCAGGCAGTGGACCCTGTTGGTTTAGGCTGCAGGTTGCAGCTAGCTTTCTGTGGGTTGTGATTTCAATATCAACTTGGTTTTCAGAGCCTGTAGTGCTTTGCTATTTGGATCTGTCCTGTGTGTACACTGCCCATTGGCCAGTTTGAGATAGGTGACTATTTTTTTCTTTGTTCAATTCGCAAAAGTTTTTGGTTTGCTATTTAGGATAAAGTCGATGCCATGTTCAGCTCTGGAGTGAGCCCAGGCGTTCATAAGCAACCTTATGGAGTCGTTTTTCTGAGTTCCTCCCACTCAGCTATTTCCCCTATACTTTCTACTTCCCTGGGAACTCCCCTTTTTAGTCCTCCAGCCAGAAAGCTTTGTCTAAGGTGCTCACTTCCTGTGATTGTGCCCACATGCAGGGACCAGGGGTAGGAGCACAGAGAGGGGGAAAAAAAGGTTAGGAGAGGGTTTTGCCCCACCCTCTTGAAACCACAGCTTCTGGGATTAGAGAGGATTTCCCTCCCTCAAACCTTTAGGTACCTGTGGGCCCCCTGTTGTTACTGCCTCCCTTTTCCTGCCGAAGCCTGAACTAAAGCACTTCACGTGAAACACTGTCTACATTGCTGCCCACTTCCAGGTTTCCGCCAGTTGATGTGGCAGGATACAAGAGGAAGAAAGTAAACCCACCCTTGGTTCCATGGCCCTTTGAATTCTGATCTTCTTCCCCAATCTACCTGTTACCATTTACTTTTTTTTTTTTTGCGGTACGCGGGCCTCTCATTGTTGTGGCCTCTCTCGTTGCGGAGCACAGGCTCTGGACGCGCAGGCTTAGCAGCCATGGCTCACGGGCCCAGCCGCTCCGCGGCACGTGGGATCCGCCCGGACCAGGGCATGAACCCATGTCCCCTGCATCGGCAGGCGGACTCCCAACCACTGCGTCACCAGGGAAGCCCTACCATTTACTTTTTACAGTCTTTAAATAACTGCTCCGTACATTTTGTTTAGATTTGATAGCTGTATTCAGTCGGAGGGACAGGGTGGAGTGTTTTTACTTTATCTTAGCTGGCACTAGAAAGAACCCTGTATTGTGTACTTTTAAGAAGGGCATTATTTATTCAACCAACATATGTCCTTATCATATGAGTCCTCACCATGTGCTGGACACTTTAAATATATTATTTGTTTAATTCTCTGACAACTGTTCCCCTTTTAGACATGAGGAAATTGAGGAGTAAACTCTTAAACTAGGTGCAGAGGCACAGATAGTGACAGGCTGGGATTTGAACACAGGACCCAAGGTGTGTTCCCAGGACCAGCATCATCAGACCCACATGAGAACTTGCTAGAAATGCAAAATCTCTAACCCCGCCTCAGATCTACTAAATCAGAATTCTGGGAATGGGGCCCAGTAATTTGTTTTGATGAGCCTCTGTTAATCTGATATATGCTAAATTTGAGCACCACTTCTCTATGCTGTAGGACTTAACAATACTGTTTTAGTTTCTTAGCAGAACTTTAATATAAGAAACAGAAGTAGCTTTTCGCCCTTGTTTGAGACATATGGTAGTACGTTGAGTGAGAACTAATTTTCTTACTCATGTCACTAACATATAGCTTTAAAATCACACTTTTCTATATTATTCAAGCTTATGGTAGTTAAAATATAAATACTATGAATTTTAAAAATGTAAATGTGTGTGTATGCAAAGAAATCAATTTAGATGTGGTTTTTGACCAATAAATCACTTAGCCTCTAGTAATTACTATGTTATATAATGCTCTGTATTTTAAATTTTAGGATATTATTACTGATTTCCCTCAATTTCAGGGTAGCTTTTGATACAGGTTTAGAATAATATTGGGTTGGAAAAAATGGCCCATATTTGCAGGATAGGTCCTATTTTGTGTAATTTTATTTTTTTCACAAAAGATTAAATGTATCGTTATAACTAAATTTAATTTGCATATTCTTGTAAGACATTTTATTTTTTTTATTGAAGTACAGTTGATTTAAAATGTTGTGTTAGTTTCTGATATACAGCAAAGTGATTCAGGTATACATAGCTATATATATTCTTTTTCACATTCTTTTCTATTATGGTTTATTACAAGATATTGAATATAGTTTCCTGTGCTCTACAGTAGGACCTTGTTGTTTACCTATTTTATATATAGTAGTTTGTATTTGCTAATCGCGAACTCCTAATTTATCCCTCCCCACCTCCTTTCCCCTTTGGTAACCATAAGTTTGTTTTCTATGTATGTAAGTCCGTTTCTGTTTTATAAATAAGTTCATTTGTATCATATTTTAGATTCCACATGTAAGTGATATCATACGGTATTTGTCTTTGTCTGATTTCACTTAGTATGATAATCTCTAGGTCCATCCATGTTGCTGCAAATGGCATTATTTCATTCTTTTTTATGGCTAATTAGTATTCCATTGTGTGTGTGTGTGCGTGTGTGTGTGTGTGTGTGTGTGTGTATGCTACATCTTCTTTATCCATTTATCTGTTGATGGACATTTAGGTGGCTTCCATGTCTTGGCTATTGTGAATAAGTGCTGCTGTGAACATAGGGATGCATATATCTTTTTGAATTGTAGTTTTCTCTGGATATATGCCCCAGGAGTGGAATTGCTGGATCATATGGCAACTCTATTTTTATGTTTTTAGGGAACCTCCATACTGTTTTCCATAGTGGCTGCACCAATTTACATTCCCACCAACAGTGTAGGAGGGTTCCTTTTTCTCCACACCCTCTCCAGCATTTATTTGTAGACTTTTTAATCATGGCCATTCTGACCGGTGTGAGGTGATATCTCATTGTAGTTTTGATTTGCATTTCTCTAATAATTAGCAATGTTGAGCATCTTTTCATGTGCCTTTTGGCTATCTGCATGATAAGACATTTTAAATAAATTTACGAATCAGGAAAAAAAGTCTGTTAGAGCACATCTTCAGAATCTGTTTTTTTTTTTAATTAGCTTACAATCCACATATACTTTGAGGTATGTAGATTAGTAGATTAGATTAGTAGGCATATGTAGATTAGTTATGGAGCATTTTCTTCTGTGATAATCTCTCCTCTTACTAATAGAGTAGCTGGCGGTTGGGGCAGAGAAGATATTCTTTATTGTAGAAATAGGTTGGTTTTTTTGTTTGTTTGTTTGTTTTTTGCAGTACGCGGGCCTCTCCCTGCTGTGGCCTCTCCCGTTGCGGAGCACAGGCTCCGGACGCGCAGGCTCAGTGGCCATGGCTGACGGGCCCAGCCGCTCCGCGGCATGTGGGATCCTCCCGGACCGGGGCACAAACCCGCGTCCCCTGCATCAGCAGGTGGACTCTCAACCACTGCGCCACCAGGGAAGCCCAAATACCAAGTTCTTACCATAGACTAGATGCTGTTCCGTTATTACTTAGTATGATAACCACTTGTGAAAAGAAACCATGGATGTAAGCATATAATAAAAATGTGTTATAATCAGATGGCCGTAGTTATACTGTAGTTCATGGACCTCGTCTGCCTTAAAAGGCAGATTCTAATCTTTACCTAATCTAGAAATTACCGAACTATATGTGTGCTTCCTCTCTTCTGTATTGTCCATATTCCTCTCCCATAACTCTCAGGACTCGTAATCTTTTCTCTGTGCCAGGTATTTCTTCCAGTCCTCGTCATTTACAGAAATCATAGCGTGCCTTTCTCTAATAGAAATAAGGCTTTCTTTTTCTTCCTGACCCTGTCCTCACCATCCCATAATCCGTATTGCTTTGTTTTCTGACTGAGCCATTTGCTCTTCTAGAATATGAAAGAATCACCAGTGAAGTCATAGTCATTTAATACAACCAAGTACAGGAATAAATCACCCTTTTGAATCATGGCATGTAAGACCCTTTAGAGTCTTTCTTCCTGGCTTTTCAGGTTGCTTTTTCTTTTACTTCACTCCACCTATCCTGTACTTCAGCCATCTAAACCACTCCTCACCTTTGGAAAGCCAGATCCTGTCCTCTCTGTCTGCCTGAAACACCTTTCTCTACTCTACTCAGCAGGCAACTAATTCATTCTTTAAAACTTAGCTCAAAATCACCTTTTCTGTGAAACCTTCCCCGACCCTCTGCATTAGTTATGATTAGGTACAGTGACAAGTAACATAACCTCCAAAATAACAATGGCCTAAAAGCAAGAGAGAATTTATATCTCTCCTATAACAGTGGACTTTGCAGTGTGGGGCTGAAATGACAGCTCTGCTTCATGATGTCATTAGGGAAGTAATGTCTACCTCATGGCTTCAGAATCTCTCACATTTAACCCTTGTCCTCACCATCCAAAATGGAGCTATCTGTCTTATGCTCTATGATGTACAAGGGAACAAAAAAGGGACTAAGGGCATTTGAGAGCTATCTCTTAACATTTCCCTAAAGCTCCCAAATTATGTATCTGCTTGCATCTCATTGGCCTCAAGGAAGGCCTGGAAATAGTCTTTATTCTTGGTGGCTGTGTACCAGCTAATCGTATTATTATGGAAGAAGAACAGGTATGGAGTACAGCTAGTAGTGTGCCACACTTCCCCAGCTAGAGGTAGTTTCTTTGTGCTTTGTGTTCCCGACAGCACTCTAATTAATTAGTATTTAAGTTGTATTAGAATTCATTTGTCTTCTTCACCAGATTGTGGACTTCTAAAGGCATTCAGGAAAATTATAGCAAAAGTATCAGAGACAAAAGCAGGGAGTGATGTTTAAATACCCATGTGAACAAGGGAATTGCTTATATAGAGCTGATTTCTTAGACTTACATTTTTTTTTTCTATTTTCTCCATTTTGTAGAGGGAAGTGGACACTGACAATAGTAGAGGGCATGGCTTCTCCTGTTCAATAATGCCTCAAAATTGATCACACAGAGAGAACACAGTTATTTAAAAGGTGATATATTCTCTGTATTATACTGTTTTTTTTTAAATTGTGGTAAAATATACATAAAAGTTACCATTGTAACCATTTTTTTTATTTTTTATTTTTATTTATTTATTTATTTGCAGTACGCGGGCCTCTCACTGTTGTGGCCTCTCCCGTTGCGGAGCACAGGCTCCGGATGCGCAGGCCCAGCGGCCATGGCTCACGGGCCCAGCCGCTCCGTGGCATGTGGGATCTTCCCAGACTGGGGCACAAACCTGTGTCCCCTGCATTGGCAGGCGGACTCTCAACCACTGCGCCACCAAGGAAGCCTCATTGTAACCATTTTTAAGTGTACTGTTCTGTGGCATTAAGTTCATTCACACTGTTGTGCAACCATCACCACAATCCATCACCAGAACTTTTCTATCTTCCCTGAGATTCAGAACCCATTAAACACTAACTCCCTGTTACCCCCTTCCCCAAGCCCCTGGCAACCACCATTCTACTTTGTCTATGAATTTGACGACTCTAGAAATTTTATATAAGAGGAATCTGTATTTGTTCTTTTGTGACTGGCTTATTTCACTTAGAAGGTCTTCAAGGTTCATCGTGTTGTAGCATGTGTCAGAATTTCTTTCCTTTTTAAGGCTAAATATATTGTTATATATATGTACCACATTTTATTTGTCCTTTCATCTATCAGTGGACAATTGGATTGCTGTGTTACACTGCTGTTTTTGGTAAGATTTTTGTTTTCTAAAGATATTCTCCACACAAATAATGTCTTATTATAAGTTCACCACAACTACCCCCAGACACAAACCACATAATAACATATCTTTTTAAAAGGAAATTTAACAAAAATGCGAAGAAGATAAAAACAATCATCTATATTAGAAATTTATTTTTATAGGAAGTAATGCCCCCTCCCAATCACAGTTTCTGAAGTATAAACTAAAAAATAAAGTTATGAAAAACATCCTGGTGTCAAATCTGGAAAAAGGTACAAGAGTGGAATTAGAAGAAATATAGTAGTTTTTCACAAGAAAATATTAAATTTTGTTATATTTAAGAGTCTCTTGATGATATGATAGAGACACAAAGGAGAGTGCAACCTATGAATCCCTATTCTTTTGAAATATGGAAATTTTACCAGCGGACAGTGAGAAAGAAATGGCTATAGCTGTAGCCTGCTGGATTTGCTTTTATGATATTTCTCCAGCATTGAAGAGAAAAGGGTTATAAATGGTGGAGTAAGGAAAAGTAGCTCCATTTCTCTCACCTCACCTCCTTTGTCATCAGATGGGAGTTAGTTTAGTGACAATAATTATTGGATGTTTGATTGCTGGTAATGTGACTGATGCCTAGAAAATTCTGGGGTTTGGCCTCTATCCCACTGTATACATAGTCCAAATTGGTAGTTAAATTCTTACTAAAATTCTGAGTAAGCTTTCAAATAGTTACTTAAATAAAATGCATGTCCAGTGGTTTAAACTGGATCTCACAGATACTTTCCCATTGCAGCTGATTGTTTGGTCAGCTTGGCAAAATGGTGAGTCATACTTCTCTAGCCAGCCACAGACCAGCTGTTGATTTACTCAGTTACTTGAGCCAAGACCGAAGCACCAGAATAGAATAGAGCACCTTGGCTCTGATACCGATTTATCTTTTTCCTAAAAGTCTGGATGTAAATTTCCATCCTTCCCCTAGGTGTTTTGAGTTACAAGAAGCAGTCTAAGAGTTCTTTGTCTTTTAAATCTTTTAGTACTGTTGTAGCAATAAAATTGACATGCCTGAAAGGATCTGAGAAGAACAGAACACATTGTGGTGTTAGCTGTAAACTCTTTTAGGGAAATTAGAACTTGATGTAGACATTAAAAATAGAATTGAATGGTGGAGGACAAAGTAGTGGAGGTGTTTTAGAGCAAGAATTAAGTTTGGATATAAAATGAGGCCTAATTATGGATGGCAGTGAGTGAAGGTCAGCCACGAGAAGCTGTGTGTGACTGTTGAATGTTCCTGAAAGGAAATGAGTCTGGCGGTGTTAGGAGTTAGGAAGAGCGGAGAGACTAAGGTGTTGCAGAAATCCAGGAAAGTGGCAATAGAAATCTGGACAAGGTTATTGGCAGTGAAAGTGCAGAAAAAAAGGTAAATTTGAGAGCCATTCTGGGAAAAGAAACTATAATTGTGTCACATGGAAGAAGAGTAAAATAAAAAAATTTCTAAGAAATTCCGTGGTGTACTGATATCCCATTTTGGGGAGAACTCTTGAATTAACTTTAGATATGGTGAATTTGAGGTGCGATGGGGAATAGCCAAAATAAGACAGATTTTTTAGGCTATTAGTGGACTGAAAAGCGGGTGGAATGTGTGGACTAGACTTGTGCTTCTGGTACAAATCTAGCTGTACTCAAGGAGGTAAGAATTGGTCCTAGAAAATACCTGATTATAACAGTAAAGGCAAGAACATATGTTCTCATAGCTTCTGCATACCTGAAAAGCTCTTAAATAAGTTTTTTTTCCGCCCCCCATTACCTTTATTTCAACTGAAGGGATTAGGTTAGTTAAATAGGTGTAATTCGTAAATTACATCCAGGACACTGAAGTTCTTCTCCCATACTATTGAATAAGAAAGTAGAATCTAGATTGCCTTACATAGAAAGATGCAGATCAGGGGCAAAAGAATTTAGATTCTTTCATAAAGAACAACATCTTAGAATAAATAGATATTGTGGCAGAATAATGGCATACCAAGGAGCATTATGTTCTTAAATATTATAAGTTAAGTTATTGAGTTAACTGTATTTAACTTGCAGTGTAATTTGTAACATTTGAGTAATCTAGTGTGCAATTGAACGTTTTGTGTTTTTCTTTAGTGGAGCCTTTAGCTGGAGCTGCTGTGCCAAGTGTTTCTTTATGGCTTTCTCTCTCGGAGCAGCTCTTCGTATATGTAGCAAAATATTTAGAACCCTATGGAGTAAAGTAGAAAAGAAACTTGGCAAAAGAGTATTTCTCTTATAGTTAGAAATTGTCTTAAGATACAATATGTTACAGCAATGATAAAGCTAATATATTAGAGAAATAATAGCTTAGTGTAGAGATGACTGGCATTTCGCTGAAGATACCTAAGGGGGTAGCGTTTCCCTAGTGCCCGCAACAAATACTGCTTACTGCTTTCTTCTCACTCGAACCCGCGCCCCCTGCAGTGGAATCACGGAGTCTTAACCACTGGACCGCCAGGGAGGTCCCTCTTCTCTCTTGTGTACACTTCTTTTTTTGCTCTTTATTCCTTCTTTTTATGATGAAATATAACATATATATAGCACAGTGAATAAAATAGAAAGGTACAGTTTAATGAGTAACTATAAAGCGTATTCACCACCCAGATCAAGTAACAGAACATTGCAAGTATACCAGAAGCCTGCTACGTGCCCCTTGCCAGTCAGACCCCACTTGTATGCATCCCGTCCTATCCTCCAGAAGTAACCATAGTCTCACTTCGGTGATAATCATTTCTTCCTTCTCTTTGAAGTTTATCACCAAGTATGTGTCCCTAAATGATGTAGTTTACTTTTGCCTCTTTTGTATACATATATACAGACATATGTATATATGTCAATACATAATCTTTTGTATCTGACTTATTTTTGTGCCATTTATCCATGTGGTATGTGTGTATAACATTTTCATTTCTCTGATTATTTGCATACTGTTCCACTGTATGAATATGCCATAATATGTGTATTCTGTTCCGTTTCCTAATATTGAAAAACTCAGCCTGTGACCATTCTTGTATATTTTTCTTGGGGCACATGGGCACCAGTATTTCAGTTTATACTTAGGAGTGGAATTGCTGGATCATAGGGAATTCACATCTTCCAATTCACTGGATAGTACCAAAGTGTTTTCTAAAGTGGTTATTTATACTCACCCAAGCAGGACATGAGCATTCCTGTTGTTCTCCATTCTTGCCATCAGTTGGTATTGACACACTCAAGTGTTTTGGGCAGGAAAACTGTGTCTCTTATGGTTTTATTAAGGAGGATGAGCCCCTTTTCATATTTGAATTTCTTTTTGTGAAGTGCCTGTTAAAAAGGTCTTTTATCCCCTTTTCTATTTGGTTATCAGTTTTTTCCTACTGATTTTTAGAAGTTCTTTATATTTTCTGGATATTAGTATTTTAGTCTCTAAACAATTTTGTGTATTGAGAATTTTGTTTCCTTCCCTGTGTTTTTGATGATTAGAGAAGCCTTTAATTTTAATGTCATATGACTTATTCTTTTCCTTACAGATTATACTTCTTTTTTCCTGTGAAAATTTGCAGATATTTTCTTAGATTTGTCCTAAGTACTTCATATCATTGATGCTATTGCAAATGGTATGTAATTTTACATTTTGTTTTGTTTGTTGCTGACAGGTAGGACCACAATAGATATTTTATATACTGATTTGTATCTACCAACGCTTCCACATTCTTGTTAATTCTAACAATTTTTTAGATAATTTTGAATCTTTTAAAATACACAATTATTTCATCTGAGAATAATGATAACTGTTTTTTTCAGACCTGTAGAGATGAATTTAAACAATGCCTTTTATTCCTTAACTTGCCTTATTCTGCTGATTAGGACCTCTATCACAATGTAGAATAGGAAGGATGATAATAGGTATCCTTTTCTTCTTCCAATCTCAGCATTTCTTCAAGGATAAGGTTAGCTGTCGTTTTTTGGAAATGCTCTTTACTTAAGTTAGGTAAGGTTACTTTTCAGTCTTAGTTTACTAAAAATTTTCATCAGAAATATATGTTGAATTTTATGAAATACTTTTTATTTTATTTTTTATTTCTTTTTTTTATGAAATACTTTTTCTACATCTAATGAGATTATCATGTATTTGTTGTTCTCAAACTATCAGTGTAATAAATTACATTAATTTTCTAATGTTAATTCAACCTTTCATTCCTAGGCTGTATCTAACTTGATCATTTTTATATACTATTGGATTCAGCTCGCTAATATTTTGTTTTAAAAAACTTGTATTTATATTCATGACTGAGATTAGCCTGTATTCTTTCTTCTCATAGTGTCCTTGTTAGGCTTTGCTATCAGGTATATTAGCCTAATAAAATAAGTTGGGGAATGTTTCCCTGTTCTGATCTCTGAAAGAGCTTGTGTAAGATTGGAATTTTTTTTTTTTCCTTAAATAATGATAGAATTCACCAATGAAGTTATCTAGGCCTTGGGATTTTCTTTTTGGAAAGAATTTGACTACAGATACTTTAATGTTATTATATTTTATTTCCTGTGGACTCTTGTTCTCACTTACGATGTCTTCTGTATGCTTATATTTGACTGTGTCTAATGCTTTTTGTTTTTAAAATTACTTGTGGGTATTCTTTGAGGCCTAGAATGAAGTTGTCTTCCTTCAGAGAGGGTTTATATTTCCTTCTGCTAAGATGTGTGTAGGTATCATTAGCCCAGAAACATTTTAAAAGAATTTCACAGTTTGAAGTTCCCTGGATTAGGAGTCCATGCAGACACAGACTGCAAACCCCTGCCCAGGCTGCTCAAACTTCTTAGGGACCTACATCCTGGATGTTCTATCCACCATTCTCTTTTTCTCCTGCTTCTCTCTGAGCTAAAGCAATCTTCCCTGCAATCTCCTGAGGGTGGGATTAGGCTTTAGATTCAGTTGTAGTTTATCTTTACCTGAGGTTATAGCCTTTTAGGATCCCAGTTTAATGTGGGGAAGAGTTCCCTTGCACTCTCTACCTTTTGAAGAATCTGTGTTTGAGAAATTTGTTGCCCTCATCCTGTGAGGCCAGTGAAACCAAAGACCTAATTTACCGAGCTCTATCTACAATTGCCCTCAGGACCAGAGTATCTTCAGGGAGTCCTATTACCTCTCTAGGTTCTAGTTGCTCCTAGTTTGTCTGGCAGTTTCCCACCATCTTGTCAGCTTTTTATTTTAAGGTGTTTTTGGTTTTTTTGTATCTAAGGACTTTTAATTGTTTTCAGTAGTTGGGTTGATCTAAAAAATCCTAGTCTGTCATTACTAGAAATTGTAGTTCCTCTTAATTTTTTTCCCCCACTTAGTCTTCTATTTCTTTTGTTGACTTCAGCCTCCATGTTAATGCCTTAGTTTCACAAACATTCATATATTGAGTATCTAATATGTATCAAGCATGACACAAAACAAAGTCCTTGCTTTCTTGAAGTTAACACTGTAGTGGATTCTGGATTGTGGGGAAAGTTGCAGCACCATTGGACAGCATTTTCCACACTGATTCACAGAGCATTGGTGACCTGTGAAATCCTAGTAAGGTTGCCATTGTCAAGTAAATTTGAGAAATAATGCCCAGGAGGAGGATATCCTCTCTTAGAGAGCTAAGGCACTAACGTATTTGAACTGAAACCGTTATTTGTAGAATACCTCTTAATATCTCATTAGCATACTAGAATTCCAGGGAACATGATTTATGAAATGTTGGAGTAGGACTAATGTATTAAACATCTCTATATTATTTACATGTTGTCACAGAGCAATTTCAACTTCTGCTTTCCCATAGTCATGTCTAAGGGGAACATCTGCTGAGGCAGTAAACCAAGGCAGCTGTGCTCTGCATTCTGAACGACTTTCCTTACTTGGCCGTGGGTAGTTAGACTAGCATGGGTACCCAAATCAAAGATGCCAGACATAGGTCAGTCACTGGCCAACCAGAGAAAGTGCAGAAAGTGCTGAATTAAGTTCTCACAGATCTCATTGGTTGGTTAAAGAAATAGAGCTCCTGCTTTCAACTTTATGTCTAGATGTACTCCGGACTGACAAGTAAGGGAGAGTGGTGGTTTCTGTAAGGATACATGTGATGATGCGGGTCACAAAACTCACAAAAAGAAACATATTTGGCAGTTAAGCAGTGGAAGAAGCAGAATTTGAAAAGTCAAGAGAAAGAGATAGAAGGGACCTATGATGGACCAAGAATTAGCCAAAGGTATGGCAGGGTGGCAACTATGAGATAGAAAAAGAATCAAGCGGAGAAGCAGAGACCAGCTTGTGTATGAATTCTTGTTTCCCTTATCATCAAATTCATACTTACAATCAGTTCTCCTCCCCCACCACACACAGCTACATCTGCCAACCTGAGTGTCAGTACCCTGCCACCAGAAGAGACTGATACATAAGGAAAGAGTTGGATTCATAAGACTGATGTATGAGTTGAATTCATATCAGTGTTGCTTTTTTGATTAACATTTTTATAACAATGGAATACCCACCATTCCTACCCCTGCTTTTTTCTTCTCTTTTTATTACATTTTGGAAACTCATCTTCTAAGCTCAGCTGTGCTAGCAGTGTTAATGTTGTATTGCGTCACATAATCTATTTCTATTGGTTATCCTATAAATCAGGGGTCCCCAACCCCCGGTCCACGGACCAACACCGGTCCACGGCCCAATACCGGTCCGCAGCCCAATACCGGTCCGCGGCTTGTTAGGAACCAGGCCGCACAGCAGGAGGTGAGCGGCGGTGGGCGGGGGGGGGAGCGAGCCAAGCTTCATCTGCTGCTCCCCATCGCTCGCATTACCGCCTGAACCACCACCCCCCAACCCCCTCCGTGGAAAAATTGTCTTCACGAAACCAGTCCCTGGTGCCAGAAAGGTTGGGGACCGCTGCTATAAATAGTATCTCCATATACAAAAGAATGCACATTACTTACTCTTGGTACTCTTTGGCAAAGAATATTTCCTACTTCCCAATCCAATGTTATTTGCTACTGATCCCCAATACTGTTTGAGAATCACGTTGGCTTTAGTGGAGATCTCCATATTTGTTATTCCTTTCTCCACTGATTGTGTTCATCTGCCCCTCTAACCCCCATTTCTTTGTGTCTTTTTCCTCCACACTCTTCCCCCACCTTTTCTTTAAAAAGTTTTCTTAATACTTCATTATTTATTTCTTCTGCATTTTACACATAATTTGGGGTTTATAATATGAAATTAGATTGGTCTTTTTGAGGATCTACTTCCTTTTTATTTATTATTATTAGGTGTTTTTTTTTGCAGTACGCGGGTCTCTCACTGTTGTGGCCTCTCCCATTGCGGAGCACAGGCTCCGGATGCGCAGGCTCAGCGGCCATGGCTCACGGGCCCAGCCGCTCCACGGCATGTGGGATCTTCCCGGACCGGGGCACGAACCCGTGTCCCCTGCATCGGCAGGCGGACTCTCAACCACTGCGCCACCAGGGAAGACCCTACTTCCTTTTTAAATAACATTTTTCCAGCCAGGAAATTCGTACATTTGAATGTAATGTCTTGGAAAGTACAGAAAAGAAAAAAGAAAAAATGAAATTACAATAATCAAAAACCACCCAAAATAACCACAGTAGTATTTCCTATCCATAAACTTTTTATTAAAATATGTTTATATGTATATGTTGAGGTCAATTTATATACTGTTTTATAACCATATTTATTTTATATCATGAATATTTCCAGAACATTAAATGCTCTAGAAACATGGTTTTAATGTCTATTATTCCAGTAAATGAAAGCACTACAATTTATTTAACCAATCCTCTATTAACTGAACAATACAGTTATTGCCAATTTTTTTGCTAATATTATGCCATGGTGAATATCTCTTGCATATAAACCTTTGTGTCTTTATCTGATTATTTTCTTGGAGTACACTTCTATTGTGAAACCTTGAGTCAAAAGGTATATACATCTTTTCAAAGTTTTGATACATAATACTATATAAAATTTCTTTCTTGAAATGCCATGTGGATTTATATCCTCACATCAATGTGTAAAAATACTAGTTTCACAATACCATGCTTAGGTACTACCATTAAGATGTAAAAGAGGGCTTCCCTGGTGGCGCAGTGGTTGAGAGTCCGCCTGCCGATGCAGGGGACACGGATTCGTGCCCCGGTCCGGGAAGATCCCACATGCCGCGGAGCGGCTGGGCCCGTGCGCCATGGCCGCTGAGCCTGCGCGTCCGGAGCCTGTGCTCCGCAATGGGAGAGGCCACAACAGTGAGAGGCCCAGGTTCCGCAGGAAAAAAAAAAAAACAAAAAGTAAAAGAAATAAAAACAAACTTTGCCAAGTTGATAAGGGAAAAATCTTTTTTTTTTTTTAACATCTTTATTGGGGTATAATTGCTTTACAATGGTGTGTTAGTTTCTGCTTTATAACAAAGTGAATCAGTTATACATATACATATGTTCTCATATCTCTTCCCTCTTGCGTCTCCCTCCCTCCCACCCTCCCTATCCCACCCCTCCAGGCTGTCACAAAGCACCGAGCCAATATCCCTGTGCCATGCGGCTGCTTCCCACTAGCTATCTACCTTACTACGTTTGTTAGTGTGTATATGTCCATGACTCTCTCTCTTGCCCTGTCGCAGCTCACCCTTCCCCCTTCCCATAACCTCAAGTCCGTTCTCTAGGATGTCTGCGTCTTTATTCCTGCCTTAACCCTAGGTTCTTCATGACATTTTTTTTTTTCTTAAATTCCATATATATGTGTTAGCATACGGTATTTGTCTTTTTCTTTCTGACTTACTTCACTCTGTATGACAGACTCTAGGTCTATCCACCTCATTACAAATAGCTCAATTTCGTTTCTTTTTATGGCTGAGTAATATTCCATTGTATATATGTGCAACATCTTTATCCATTCATCCGATGATGGACACTTAGGTTGTTTCCATCTCCGGGCTATTGTAAATAGAGCTGCAGTGAACATTTTGGTACATGACTCTTTTTGAATTTCGGTTTTCTCAGGGTATATGCCCAGTAGTGGGATTGCTGGGTCATATGGTAGTTCTATTTGCAGTTTTTTAAGGAACCTCCATACTGTTCTCCATAGTGGCTGAACCAATTCACATTCCCACCAGCAGTGCAAGAGTGTTCCCTTTTCTCCACACCCTCTCCAGCATTTATTGTTTCTAGATTTTTTGATGATGGCCATTCTGACTGGTGTGAGATGATAGCTCATTGTAGTTTTGATTTGCATTTCTCTAATGATTAATGATGTTGAGCATTCTTTCATGTGTTTGTTGGCAGTCTGTATATCTTCTTTGGAGAAATGTCTATTTAGGTCTTCTGCCCATTTTTGGATTGGGTTGTTTGTTTTTTTGTTATTGAGCTGCATGAGCTGCTTGTAAATTTTGGAGATTAATCCTTTGTCGGTTGCTTCAATTGCAAATATTTTCTCCCATTCTGAGGGTTGTCTTTTGGTCTTGTTTATGGTTTCCTTTGCTGTGCAGAAGCTTTGAAGTTTCATTAGGTCCCATTTGTTTATTTTTGTTTTTATTTCCATTACTCTAGGAGGTGGGTCAGAAAGGATCTTGCTGTGATTTATGTCATAGAGTGTTCTGCCTATGTTTTCCTCTAAGAGTTTGATAGTTTCTGGCCTTACATTTAGGTCTTTAATCCATTTTGAGCTTATTTTTGTGTATGGTGTTAGGGAGTGATCTAATCTCATACTTTTACATGTACCTGTCCAGTTTTCCCAGCACCACTTATTGAAGAGGCTGTCCTTTCTCCACTGTACATTCCTGCCACCTTTATCAAAGATAAGGTGTCCATATGTGCATGGGTTTATCTCTGGGCTTTCTATCCTGTTCCATTGATCTATCTTTCTGTTTTTGTGCCAGTACCATACCGTCTTGATAACTGTAGCTTTGTAGTATAGTCTGAAGTCAGGGAGCCTGATTCCTCCAGTTCCTTTTTTCGTTCTCAAGATTGCTTTGGCTATTCGGGGTCTTTTGTGTTTCCATACAAATTGCAAAATTTTTTGTTCTAGTTCTGTGAAAAATGCCAGTGGTAGTTTGATAGGGATTGCATTGAATCTATAGATCGCTTTGGGTAGTAGAGTCATTTTCACAATGTTGATTCTTCCAATCCAAGAACATGGTATATCTCTCCATCTATTTGTATCATCTTTAATTTCTTTCATCAGTGTCTTATAATTTTCTGCATACAGGTCTTTTGTCTCCTTAGGTAGGTTTATTCCTAGATATTTTATTCTTTTTGTTGCAATGGTAAATGGGAGTGTTTTCTTGATTTCACTTTCAGATTTTTCATCTTTAGTATATAGGAATGCCAGAGATTTCTGTGCATTAATTTTGTATCCTGCCACTTTACCAAATTCATTGATTAGCTCTAGTAGTTTTCTGGTAGCATCTTTAGGATTCTCTATGTATAGGATCATGTCATCTGCAAACAGTGACAGCTTTACCTCTTCTTTTCCGATTTGGATTCCTTTTATTTCCTTTTCTTCTCTGATTGCTGTGGCTAAAACTTCCAAAACTATGTTGAATAAGAGTGGTGAGAGTGGGCAACCTTGTCTTGTTCCTGATCTTAGTGGAAATGCTTTCAGTTTTTCACCATTGAGGATGATGTTTGCTGTGGGCTTGTCATATATGGCCTTTATTATGTTGAGGAAAGTTCCCTCTATGCCTACTTTCTGCAGGGTTTTTATCATAAATGGGTGTTGAATTTTGTCAAAAGCTTTCTCTGCATCTATTGAGATGATCATATGGTTTTTCTCCTTCAATTTGTTAATATGGTGTATCACATTGATAGATTTGCGTATATTGAAGAATCCTTGCATTCCTGGAATAAACCCCACTTGATCATGGTGTATGATCCTTTTAATGTGCTGTTAGATTCTGTTTGCTAGTATTTTGTTGAGGATTTTTGCATCTATGTTCATCAGTGATATTGGCCTGTAGTTTTCTTTCTTTGTGACATCCTTGTCTGGTTTTGGTATCAAGGTGATGGTGGCCTCGTAGAAGGAGTTTGGGAGTGTTCCTCCCTCTGCTGTATTTTGGAAGAGTTTGAGAAGGATAGGTGTTAGTTCTTCTCTAAATGTTTGATAGAATTCGCCTGTGAAGCCACCTGGTCCTGGGCTTTCGTTTGTTGGAAGATTTTTAATCACAGTTTCAATTTCAGTGCTTGTGATTGGTCTGTTCATATTTTCTATTTCTTCCTGATTCAGTCTTGGCAGGTTGTGCATTTCTAAGAATTTGTCCATTTCTTCCAGATTGTCCATTTTATTGGCATAGAGTTGCTTGTAGTAATCTCTCATGATCTCTTTTATTTTTGCAGTGTCAGTTGTTACCTCCCCTTTTTCATTTCTACTTCTATTGATTTGAGTCTTCTCCCTTTTTTTCTTGATGAGTCTGGCTAGTGGTTTATCAATTTTGTTCATCTTCTCAAAGAACCAGCTTTTAGTTTTATTGATCTTTGCTATTGTTTCATTTATTTCTGATCTGATTTTTATGATTTCTTTCCTTCTGCTAGCTTTGGGGTTTTTTTGTTCTTCTTTCTCTAATTGCTTGAGGTGCAAGGTTAGGTTGTTTATTCTAGATGTTTCCTGCTTCTTAAGGTGGGCTTGTATTGCTATAAACTTCCCCCTTAGAACTGCTTTTGCTGCATCCCACAAGTTTTGGGTCGTTGTGTCTCCATTGTCATTTGTTTCTATGTATTTTTTGATTTCCTCTTTGATTTCTTCAGTGATCACTTCATTATTAAGTAGTGTATTGTTTAGCCTCCATGTGTTTGTATTTTTTACAGATCTTTTCCTGTAATTGATATCTAGTCTCATGGCGTTGTGGTCAGAAAAGATACTTGATACAATTTCAATTTTCTTAAATTTACCAAGGCTTGATTTGTGACCCAAGATATGATCTGTCCTGGAGAATGTTCCATGAGCACTTGAGAAAAATGTGTATTCTGTTGTTTTTGGATGGAGTGTCCTATAAATATCAATTAAGTCCATCTTGTTTAATGTATCATTTAAAGCTTGTGTTTCCTTATTTATTTTCATTTTGGATGATCTGTCCATGGGTGAAAGGGAAAAATCTTATATCACACTTTAATCTAGATGTCTGATCAATACTAATGACCTTTTTCATATATTTATTGGCCAAGTGTTGTGATTTTTCTGTACATGTCCTTTGCTCTTTTCTATTTGAGGTGGTGTGTTTTATCTTCTTATAAATGTATTAACACTTGGTCATATGTTGAAAATTTTTTCCAACTCATCACTTGTCCTTTAATTTTGTTTATGGCATTTTTTGACATGTAAAAGTTTTAAATGTTCAGTCATTAAGTATTTTGATAATTTCGTTTTGGTCTCTTTCTTTAGCATGTTGTTTAAATAGACTTTCCCATCTCTTCTTTGAGAGGTTAAATGGTTTCTTATATTTACTTATTTATGTTGAGTCTGTTTTTACAATTCATTGAAATGCTCACCCATTCTTCTAATATTGGAACATTTGAGATTACAAACTCTTAGATCCAGATGTATAGAGTTTTCTAGTTTCAGAAAATCTGTTAACTTTATTTTTACTCCCATCTACTTCCAAAAAGAAGGACAAAAATTAATTAACAATAAACCTACACTTGGACATTTAGTATGATGATAATTGATTTAGACTTATGCAGGGGCATGTGAGGGATATCTCAAAGTCTGTCAGAAATTTATAAACTAAGGCCTTCCATTTGGGTCTCCTGTTAGTAATAGCAGAAAGGAGGAGGAACAATCAGTTACATGTTTCACACTGTCTGCTTAAAGGAAACATATCAGTTTTCTTAAAAGAGAAATCTTGGCAGTGAAGTCAAAGATGAATTTTTTGTATGGGTATTTATGTGAAGAATGATGTCTTGATACCACTTTTATAGAACATAGAATAATACAAGGCAGTTTATTTTATAAACTCAATAAAAGTTAAGGGCATAATATTAAGTTCTAATTATGGTAGAGTACTATGTCTGCAGGCAGTCAAAATAATACAAACCACACATGTGTCTTTCTGGTGAAGTAGTTTGATAAGGGGTAGAGCTTAGACAATCTCTGGTTAGATATTTCTTAAGCTAGCTCTTTCAGCATAATAGTTGAGATTTTTAAAAATCAGATTTTGATTCATGTATATTTGTGATTTCTATTTAGAAATAGCAATTGTGGAATGATTCATACACATTAGGTCGACGTGTTTAACTGGAAAGTTTGACATTTTATTGTGAGAATTAGCCTACTATTTGAGAAGGTGGAGAATTATCTCATGTAAGTGGGTTTCCAGAATTACCTGCCATCAGTTATACAATTTTTGCTTGCTACACTTCAAACAGTTACAATGTGAACAGTTTAATAGTAAATCTTACTTCATTTCAGATCTGACAGAATGTCTAAGAATTTTTTGTTTTTCATGAGGTACTGCTTCCTTCATTATCAAAGAATATTGAGAATTAAGTGTACTTTAAGCTGCTCAATTCATCTTTGAAACTATTTAAACTTACTTTATCTGTGAAATAACCCTCATTTTTAAGCTGTGTGTAAGGGAAGTAAATATATCTTAAACTGTGTAGGAAGGTTTTTTTTTAAGGGAAAACAGAAAGAGGAAAGTTTGTGTTGACAGAACAGTATTGCTTTTATTAGTTTTCTTTTTTTTTTGCAGCTGACACTAAACTTGCAGTGTTTATATTGAACATTAAATCAGCACCTGACTGAAACATGACTAGCTAGAGAGTTCAAGACTATTTAGATAACTCAGTATGTTGGACATTAGGGGATTATACTTTGATCAGACAGTAGTATGATTAGGAATCAGAGTTGTATCTGATGTGCTACCGCTAGACCTGAAATAACTTGAGTCTATTTGTGGAATGCTATGCTTATATTTTAAATTCTAATATTTAAAAAAGTCACAGATCGTTGAGGTTAATTAATTCAGTTGCTTGTAGAGGAAGGACTACCTGGGCTTGCCAGAGACAGAGGGTTGCTTATCCTCTTTAACATCTCCCATGAAAGACTCCTCACAACTCTCTTTTGCTTGTTTATTTACATTTTTAACTATTTGAAATATTAATTTTTTTTCTAAGAGTTTCTTTGTTTTTATCTTCAGAAGGATTGAAGGGTGACCACTCAGAATTCTCCTTTTTAGAGAAAGACTCTTTATATACATAAAAACAACCCATTGGTTATGTTATTTTTCCAGGTGAGATGATTTCAGCTATATCTTTACATTCCTAAATTATAATACTGATAACTGTTGTTTTGTTGCTCCTTTTGTGCTGAGTTCTTAAGATGTAGAGGAAGCAGCCAGACATCGAGTCCCTTGACTTTTCTTAGCTGCTTGAAATTCTGGGATCAATTTTATGGCAGATGTTCTAGAGGGGAGTGAGAGTGGAGGAAGGTGCACTATTTAAGCAGCTGTTTCAAGTAATACATGCAAATGATGATGAAGACTGAACCTGGGAGAAGGGCAGTGGAGATAGAGAGGATGGGAGGACCTGATAGGGCTCTGGAGTGGACTGTAGACCCCATTTTTCCAGTTCACCACTGCCTAGGGGAAGTATAAAGGCAGTGGTAACTCTAGGATATCTAGCATATTTCTCCCCCTGCAGTTTGAATCTCCTCATCCTTCTGGAACATACAGAAGTTAGGGCTTTGGCTAAAGGCATTATTTTAAAGAAATGTCCCATCAGCCTGTTTCCTTACCCTTTTAGGTCATGTTCTTTGTTGCATCCATTTTAATTTCAGTTTCCATGTTTGTTTTTGGCATATAGATCTTGTATCTTGTAACCCTGCTGGGTTTTCTTTTCCTTTTTTTAAAAAAATTTTTTTAAGATTCCTTAGGGTTTTCTATGTGGACAATCATGTCATCTGAAAATGGGTAGATTTGTTTCTTCCTTTCCTATCAGTTTTGCTTTTTTTTTTTTCTTGCCTTACTGTGATGGCTCTCGCTTCTCTTTTGACCCTAACCTCTTGCTCTGGACACAAGTGATTAGAAATCATAGTTGTTAGACAGATTGACTTTTGCCTGGAACAGAAGTCAGGGTTGCCTGGGTTGGTGCTTTTCTTATGCAGAGATTTTTAATTACTGATTCAAAATCTTTTAGAGTTATGGGCTTTGCTTTTTCATTTGTTTTTGAGTCAGTTTTGAAATTTTATGTTTTTCTAAAAATCTAGCCATCCGTTTTTAAAAAGCGTTTTAATTTATTGGCTTAAAGTTCTTCATCATGGTTTCTTTTAAATGTTTGCTCCTTTTTTAATGTCTTACATTGTGTATCCCTGTAGTTTGTGACCCTAGGCTATTATGCTTTCTAAGGTTTTTTAGTCTCTTGCTCTGGTCTGTGTACTGGCTCAAAGCACTTAACTTCTCTCTAAAGCCTCTGCCCCCACTGCCCTTTTCTCATTTGCAGTTTCCAAACTGCTAAGCACTTCTGCATGTAGTATCAGTAAATGTTAAAATGAATATATATTTTTATCATCTTTTTAGATTACCTGTTTTTCAACTTTTGATAGGTGAGGTTTTATTTCATTTCTGTTAACAAACTAAAGGCTTTTTGATTGTCCTATTTTTTTTTTTAAGGGCAGTTGCCTTTTTAAAAAATATTTATTTATTTACTTACTTATTTGGCTGTGTCGGGTCTTAGTTGTGGCACGTGGGATCTTCGTTGCGGCGTGTGGGCTTTACTCTAGCTGTGGTGTGGACTTTAGAGCACGCACGCTTAGTTGCCCCATGGCATGTGGGAGCTTCCCGGACCAGGGCTCGAACCTGCGTCCCCTGCATTGGAAGGCGGATTCTTAACCACTGGACCACCAGGGAAGTCCCTTATTGTCTCATTTTTAAAAAATAAAATACATAACATAAAACTGGGGTATATTGCTTGGAATTTCTGGTCTGTAATTTTGGTCAGAGTGCTTCTCTTGGAATTAGTTTTCTTAAATGGTTAAAAGGTATCCTGTTTTTCTTTACCTCTCCCAGTACTCCTCCCAAATATCTTTCTAAAGCATAGACTAATTTCAAGATGTTTAAAATTTCTTTTTACTTAGGCCGGTTTGAGGATCTAGATTAAAAAACAAAGGAAGTTGTCCTGATTATGTTTTTTCTTTCTTTCTTCGATTCATTACAAGCTGTCAAATTATTTGAAGACCTTGGCTTCTTCAGGCCTATAATCTGGCATAGAAGAGAGTAGTATACTTTAGTTTGTAAAGGAATGATAACTGTATTCTAAGTGGTTTTAGGTAAACAATAGAAGGAAAGTGTTACTATTTTAAAAAAATCATTTTAGTCCTTAGAGTCTTTGTATTTCTTGTGATACTAAACTACTAGAGTTACAAAATGGTTATCCTTCCTAGAGAAGGAAATGGTCCAGATTACAGCTGCTCACTTACCATTGGTAATTGAGTATACTTTGTAAATTATTAGCAGGATCACAGTGAGCTCATTGTTAAGCAGTCCCAAATCAGAGATTCTTTTCTGGGTTAAGGCTAACCAGTGTGGTAGCTTGATCCACTAGGTTTCTCAACTGAGAGTTGAGAGTTGCTTTGTTGGTCTTCGTTTCTTTCTAGTTCACCTTTTGGTCGTAAAGGAGATTTGTGTGCCTGTGTGTTGTGGGGTAGGGGTGGGGTTGATGCCCTGTGCTCTAGGGAACGTTACAGGCATTGCCGAGACAGCACTAATCACATACCGTTATGATGCTTAGTAGAAAGTTTTGCTTTTTGCTGCTATCACCAACATGTAGCTTCTGCTGCCCTGTGGATTGGTTGTATAACAGAAGCTACCATTTTTGAGCCCCTGTTATAGACTCAGCTGTACGTACCTTTATGTCGTGTTATCCTCTTAAAAACCCTTGTAAGAGAGGGGTAGTTGTTCCTGTTTTTAGATGGAAAGGCTGAGGCTTAGATTTCACACAGCTAGTGAGTGCCTGAATTTGCTTTTAGGGCTCTCTGAAGCGAAAGCACATGTTCTTTGTGTTCCACCACAGTCTGCCAGTAACGCTGGCCAGATAAGAAACATTTCAATGAATAGTATGTTTGTTAGTATATTACATAAGATACTTTCTCCATAGAAAAGGAAGCATAGCTTAGGATTTTATGCCTCCCTAGTGTGCAGTATCTATATGGTCAAATTTAAATTGTGGTGGTATTAAAGACTAAAAAGGAATTTTGAAGCAAAAAAATGAATAAGGATTATGTTCCTGGGCCTTGCCCAGTACTACACAGATTGGCTATGCTTAGTTCAGGTTGTAGATGAGCTATAGCTTCAACTGCTAAGGAACACTGAAATCCCTGTAATGTTTCCTAGGGAATAGTATAGAGGTTTAAATGATTAATAATAGAACTTGCAATCCCGCATGTGTTGTACATAGGAAAATACTGACATTTGTGGCATGTCCTAGAAGAAATTAAAGGGAGAATCATTTATAAAAAGAAAGAGAAGCTAAAGCTTTATGCTGATAGTACTGGTAACATTTTAAAAGTTCCTGTCTTTCTTTTGAGTGTCTCCTGGGAGCCAAAGGCTTTATAGATATGGTTTCTAATCCTCACATCCAACCCATGAGGTGGATATTGTTATCCTCATTTTATCAAGAGGGACACTGAGGTTCAGAAATATGAAGGACTGCATCAAAGTTCACAGCATTCGTAAGTGGTGAAGTTGGAATTCAGCCTCCTCCCTACCACACCCCCTCAACTGACTGCCTCTTGCCTATGCCCTTTTCATTATGTTGCCCCTAAGCAAAGTTCAGGCAGAATCACTACAGGGTTTAAGAATCTGGGATTTTGATGGTTCAGCGCGCCCTCCTGTATGACACTGGAAATTAGAATTGTGTGAGTAAAATTGAAGGAGCAGAGATGCAAATTTTAGATACTTTTTTTTTTTAATCAGAAAAAGAAATAGCTCTTAAATTGTCTTTTTTGGGGGGGACAGTATTAATGCAGAGTCTTTATAACACTGTTACTCTTAATTTGATTTTATGTCCTTTTTCTTTTTTCTTCTTTTTTAAGATGTACTACTGTATTTCCCTTAATATAAAGAAAGAAATATAACAACTTCTTAAACTTTTTTCATCCCTTGAAATTAGGCATGTGGTTTCAAACATATTTTTTTGATAATTTTATTGTTTTTATTTATTTTATTTTTTAACATCTTTATTGGAGCAAACGTATTCTTAATTGACCATATAGTTGAAAGTAGTATTCTAGAAAAGAAGTGAAATTTAGTCATATAGATCCATTAGTTATAATAATATCAGAACATTTTTGAGTGGTATACAAGCCTACAGAAAGAGTTATGACTTTCATAGTAGATGATAGGCATAGAATATAGACACCAAAACATTCACAATAGGCCTGTGAATATACCCTTTGCTCTGGATTCTTTTGGTCAGAGTAATGTTTCACACATTGCAATTAAAATGGAGCAAGCCAGTAGTTTTCTTTTGAGTGTGCACGTGCTAGGTTTGTCAAATTGTAATATCAGTTTCATCCTTTAATGGAACATTTTGATAAACCACCAAATTGCCATACAGAAAAAAAATCCCCCAGATATTAATGTGCTATTTTCTAAATAGTCTAATTTTCAGTTCTGAATTCTTCTTTTACCTGAGAGCCTTTTATTTTCCTAGTGGGTATTTTTTGTTTAATATTTGGTTATTAATTCCCATTATGGTCAAAATGTGGCTGTATAATTTTTAAAATTTTATTGTGCAATGTATCGTGTACAGGAAAGAATGTGTAAAATTTTAAGTGACGTCTAAAGAATATTTAATAAGTAAAAATCATATAGCCTTTACCCAGCCAAACAAATAGGAAATTAACAGTGTTTTAGAAGCCTTCTGAGTGCCTCTCACTAATTCTATATCCCTCCCCACAAAGGTAACCATTTACCTGCTTTTTATATTCTTACTAGATATGTATACATATCTCAACAACATATTTTGGACTTTGCCTGTTTAAAAGATAAATTGATTCATAGTGTATATATCTTAATTTCATATCTTTCTCTAAGCATTATATCTTTGAGATTCATATGTATAGATGCAAGTAACGGTAGTTTATCACCCCTGCTGTATAGTAATAGATTGTTTGAATATACACTCAGACTGATGAGGTTTCACTGGGATGTCTCAATGACAGTCTCAACTGCAGTGTTTCCTAAATTGAATTTATTAACTCTTTCTTCAACCCTTCACTTGCCAAAACTGCTCTATCGATTGTGTTTTCTGTCTCTGAAGTAGCATCTCTTTCCACCCATTTGCCCAAGCCGGAAACTCGTTTTTGACACCTCCTGCTCATTCCCCATTTCAAGGCAATCTTTAATCCTGCAGGTTTATCTTCTAAACATTTCAAATCTATCTCTATCTCCACTATCACCACCCTCGTGGAGTTCTTACCTGGACCTCTGTAGTAGTCTTTGTGCAGTATCAACATCCTTTCTTATGCTCTTACCGTGGATTATAGGCCTGCCTACCTCTTCCACTTCATCTTGGCACTCTTCCCTTCACTTGCTAGTCTATGTTAGCTTCAGCCATTGTTCATGCCATGCTTATTCCTGCTTCAGGACCTTTGCAAATGCTGCTGCCTCTACCTGTGGAACACTGTCCCTAATTCATTCTTACTCATCCTTTAGGACAAAATTTTAAAATACCACCTCCTCAGAGAGAAGTCTTCGTTGCTCACCATCCCTTAATCTAGATCATGACTCCCTGTTATCATTAGGACTTTGTACTACTCCCACCTGGCACGACTATAAAATTAATTAAATGATTATTAAGGAAGACCTCTCCTTCGATTCAGTCAGAGACAGTAGTCTACAGAGTCTAATAAAGCAAGAAATCATGAAAAGGGATGCGTGCCTTAAAATCTTTACTCTAAGAACATGACTGCATGTTCATTTGTCAGTCTTGTTATCCAGGGACAAAGGCCTTTTCTTTGGGAGTAGGTCCCTTAGCTGCCAGTTCCATATTGTTTATCTTTCAGAAACCACACCCATAATATATCCTCTCAGATTTCCAGTTTGGGTTTTTTAAGTAGAACAAGAATTTAAGACTCTTCTGATACATTCTGAGTTTAGAATCCTTATGTATTTTGCAATATTTTTTCCAATTTTTAAAACTATTTTCTTGCCTGTACCTAATTCAGCAACATAAGTATCTCACTTCTACTGAGTATTTCAAAGTCATTCAACTCAGTCTTCCCTACTCCCCCGCATTCTGTTAAGTTAATTAACAAATCACCTAATTACAATAATAAGTATAAATGGCATGAACAGGTCTGGAAGCAAAATAAAAGTATAACTTAGCTGATGGGAAGAAGTCTCCAAGTGTACTAGGTCGGTAGACTCCACGGTTTTTGAGTGCACATGTACATGGTCTACTGTATTGATATATTATCTATAGTGCAATACTGTAACTCTGAGGTTGAATTATGTGGCCATTTATTACCCACAAAACAGCAATTTTATATGGTTGAATATAATATTAAATAACAGTATAAAAGATAAACAGGCATCCAGTTGGATAATATAGATCATGTCACAGTAAAGTATGTAAATAATTTTAAAATAATTTTCTAAAAAAACTCCAGTGGTTCTCAGATTCTTTTAAGGGAGTATAGCTATGATAGCCATGCATCCCTGGATTTCTAGGTCAGTCTTTAATATTTCACATTGTATTATTTTTTCTAAAAATTATTGAAATGTCACCAAAATATCAATCAAAAATGGAATCTCCTGAACTGCCTCTTGTACCTGACTTTAGCAAAGAAATACTTTAACCAGCCATGTGTCCCAGTTTTTGTACTGTAACTGAAGAGCTTTCTATTGGAAAGGTATTACCATGACTTAAGTAGTCTAGGTAGACTAAACAGTAGAGGAGGGATTTTAGTTGGGTCACATTCTTCCTCTTTACTCACTGTGGCATGCCATGTAGTCTTAAAACTTGTTGAATTTAATTTATTTCTAATAAAGTGTGGATCAAGTCCCATTGAAATGAACTGGGAACTATTTCAATTATTTTGTTTTGTGGAAATTTTGTAATAGATACTACTTGGTATTAAGAGGGCCATTGACTATGTATGGTCTTTACTTTTTTAATATACGTAAATTTTTGTAGTAATAGAATTTGACCTCTGATATTTCATAATTCTGATTTATAGCTTATCCTGTTAAGTATCATTTTTCAGCAAAAGCTGTTTTACTTACTACATTATTATAAAACCAATTTTAAGTTATGATTGTCCTTCAAGGAAGGAATGACTTTTTAGAAATTTGCTTTGGATAGTTTTAAGCATAACTCTGCAGGTATAGAAATGTGAAAGATGATGAACTTTCAATCTAGAATCAATACAATTGAAATTTAACACTTTTTTATAACCCTGTGTAACTTTATATAAAACCATAAAGTAATAGAGTTTTAATTTAGTTCTCAAAGGGTTTCAGCCAAACACATTCCCAAAAATTTAACAAGAAAACAAATAAAAGAACCTCAGACTGACATTGTAAATATTAATAAGATAGTTGAAATGCCTTCCTGATTCTTACATGGACTCTTCTGTGAATCACTATCAGTGATTTTCTTCCCAGTATTACAGCTGCCCACATAGCATTCCCCATCTTAGGAAAAATCTACTTTCTGTCCCCAAAGGGGTGTGGAAGCATAATAGTCTTTCTTTAAATTAGGGTATTTTGTCACGATGCAATCTAGCAGCAGTCTCCACGTTAGGAATAGAGAAACCACTAAATTTCATGCTCTGTCTGTGAAACTGAACCAAAGGCTTAGTGTTAGAAACTGCCTACTGTCACCTGGCAAGTACAAATGTTTTCTGCATGTCCCACTTGTTTATACAGCTTACAAAGAACTGTATATGGAAAAAGTGGTTTTAAGTTTGGTCGCTTTCTAAAATGGACTTTTTTTAGGTATAATTTGCTTGTCAAAGAAATATCTTTAGATAGCTACAGAATTTATCTTATAAACACGGAGAAGAGAGATTTCTGTACTTTTTGAATATTGCTCTTTTAGTTTCTGCAGTGGTGTGGTTTATAATCTTACATACACTAGACCAAGGTCAACAAACTTTTTCTGTAAAGAGCCAGATAGAAAATACTTTAGGCTTTGTAGGCTACATGTGGTCTCTGTCGAATGTTCTTTGTGGGTTTTTTGTTTTTGTTTTTTTAATCCCTTTTAAAAATGTAAAAACCATTCTTCGCTGAGTCTATACAGAAATAGGCCACAGGCCAGATTTGCTTCTCGGTCTATAGCCTGCTGGCCCCTTCTCTAGATCAGTACTGTCCAATAGAAATATAATGTGAACCATATATGTAATTTAAAATTTTCTAGTGGCCACATTTAAAAAGTTAAAAGCAGATGAAATTAATTTTAATTCTATATTTTACCAGATGTATGCAAACTATTGTTATTTCAATATGTGGCACTAGCCACATTTCAAGGACTCAGTAACCACATATATCAGACAGCACAGCTCTAGACCAGAGCTATTTAAAGTATGGACCATGAACTGGTGCCGGCCTACAGTTTGTTACCAGTTTATGACAGGTTAAGTATAGAAATTAAAGCAAGAATTTAAAATATTTTATAGCAATTTAACCGTTACTTTATATCTGTTCAATCTAATAAGAAACTTGGCACTTGTATTTCATATATCTTTTTTACATTTCTTTTTTTTTTTTTTTTTTTTGCGGTACGCGGGCCTCTCACTGTTGTGGCCTCTCCCGTTGTGGAGCACAGGCTCCAGACGCACAGGCTCAGCGGCCATGGCACGCGGGCCCTGCCGCTCCGCGGCATGTGGGATCTTCCTGGACCGGGGCACGAACCCGTGTCCCCTGCATCAGCAGGCGGACTCTCAACCACTGCGCCACCAGGGAAGCCCCTACACTTCATTTTTTAAGCAATTTATTATTATATCTTACAAAAGAATCAGTCTGTGAAGTTAAAAAGAAACTGGCTCTTCACTACATATAATTTAAGAGGCACTGTTCTAGACAGTTCCTCCTAAGATTCTGCAGGCCTCTTGGATACATGGCAAAAATAAAAAAAGGAAACAGTGATAAGATTGTGGTAGGTAGTTTATTTAGTACTATTCACATGCCACCAACCACTACAGAGCAGTGTCCTTTTACTTGTCTCTTTCACAGCTACCATTGGAGCCTCTGACCAGGCTACCCTAGGCCAGTGGCTTTTTTACACTGCTCTAGAATCACTCAGAGAGCTTATAAAAAATAGCAGTGTCCAGGCCCAGCTCCAGGCCAGCTGAATCAGAATTTCTTGGGAGGGGGCCTGTGTACAGTTTAAAAAGCTGTATATTTTTCCAGTTACATCCAGGTGATTATATTTTACAGCCAGCATTATTATTGTATGGATTCCCTCATCCCAGAAAAATTTGCTCTTTCTCTGTTTGGAAGAAATCATTAATCTGGGTGGGGGATTTTCTGTGCAGGACCATTCACTCTCTTTAACAGCGAAAGGGGGACTTTCCAGTTAAATATGTCAGATTGAACTTTGGCATTTTATCTTTACGCCCTCCTAGAACCCCACTGAAATGAAAGGAATAAAAAAAATAGAAGGCATAAATCACAAGTAGAAAGCAAATGAGAGGAGACAGAAGTAGGCCTGATTGGTCAACAAGTTTTTGATAGAAGCAGGTTTGTAGAAATTAGCAGAACTGAGAAAGGTGATCTAAAAACCTGATGTTAAAAAGAAGCAACTCAGGGCTTCCCTGGTGGCGCAGTGGTTGAGAGTCCGCCTGCCGATGCAGGGGACACGGGTTCGTGTCCCGGTCTGGGAAGATCCTACATGCCGCGGAGCGGCTGGGCCCGTGAGCCATGGCCGCTGAGCCTGTGCGTCCGGAGCCTGTGCTCCGCAACGGAGGGGCCACGGCAGTGAGAGGCCCGCGTACCGCAAAAAAAAAAAAAAAAAGAAGCAACCCAGTTTATGCTGCTGGCTCAGAAATTCAAGGAACTAGTTACCTCAGAAGGTAAGGGTGGAGTATGGAGCTGAAAACAGGAACGGTGGGAAGTCTGTGTATCAGTCTCCCATGTGTCCTCCTTCACCCTGAGCAGCCTGGAAACGATTGTTCCTTTACCTTGGATAAAACAAGAGGTTAGAGCTGGGAGAAATTTAATCTAAGAAGTTATTTGTAACTGAAGGGATATCTTGTGAAAATAAGGACAACTTTTGAAAAACAGGGACTAAGCGGAAGTCTGAATGTTGAGGTTAAGACCTCACCATTCCCTTTTCCCTGTTCTCAGAGCGTGGCAGTCAGGTGTCTATGCCCCAGACAGGAGATTGGAGCATTTCTCTCTGGGATGAGCAGCCAGGAGACAAGGTTTAGAGATGCTAACTTCTGAGGATTCCCTAATAAAAAACCAACTCATTGTCTCATCACCTTGTAATAAAGCCAGTTGACAAGCACCGCCCACTCACCCCCACCTCCCCAAGTGGACAGAGCTTCTGATCAGCATGTCAGTGGTGATGCATCATCAGACACTTGCGGAAAGCCTCTGAAGTAAAAAACAGAGACCTAAAGATTTAAGGAGAAAAAAATAAGGTACTAAGAAGAAAGAGATAAAAATATTTAAAATGTTAAAAAAACATTTTACACTTTGTATCTGTAGAGAAATGAGATATTATATCCAAGAAGCTAGAATAGGATGCTATTAAAAAGAACATTCAGGACTTCCCTGGTGGCGCAGTGGTGAAGAATCTGCCTGCCAATGCAGGGGACACGAGTTCGAGCCCTGGTCCGGGAAGATCCCACATGCTGCGGAGCAACTAAGCCCATGCGCCACAACTACTGAGCCTGTGCTCTAGAGCCCGTGAGCCACAACTGCTGAGCCTGCGCACCACAACTACTGAAGCCCGCATGCCTAGAGCCCGTGCTCCGCAACAAGAGAAGCCACCACAATGAGAAGCCCGCGCACCGCAATGAAGAGTAACCCCCGCTCGCCACAACTAGAGAAAGCCTGCACGCAGAAACAAAGACCCAACGCAGCCAAAAGTAAATAAATAAATAAATCTATTATTTTAAAAAAATTCAGAGAACAAGAAAATGGTCTTGGAAATTAAAACTGTGATAGGAAGAATTGTAACTGCAAGAGAACTGTTAGAAAGTAATACCAAAGAAATCTACCAATAGAAAATGAAAAGAAATGCAATCCTGAAGATATATGATAATCAAAAGATGAATGAATCTAAGTGGTCGAGTGTCTAATGAAAAGGATTTGTCAGGAGGGAGGGAGGGAAGGTGGGGGAATAAAAAGACACTGAAAGGGCCTGGCACAACGAGTGTAGAAAAGGCCCCACACTAAGGAGAAAAAGAAGAGGTACAATTTTTCACGAAATAAAAACAGGTCACATACAGAAGACTGGGAATTGGTGTGATATTAGACTTTTCAACAGCCATGTTGAAGCCACTAGCCAACAGTAGAATAATACCCTCAAAGTTTGGGGGGTAAGTTATTTCCATCACCCAATAGAATATTATCAACCAATAGCAATATGAACATGTTATCTAGAAACAATGAGGAAAATAGCAGCAAGAAACAGCTAACAGAATTCAAAGTAATTTTCCTTGATTCCCTGGGAGTGGGAATCAGGAATGGAGAGGATGTTGCAGGCAATGCTCTTTTTTGTTATAAGCCTCGTAGTAGTATTTGACCTTTGGAACTACAAATGTATGAATTAGGTAAAAATAAAAAGCAACTCAAAGAAATGAGAAGGAAGCCAGGCTAGAAGGGACCAGGGTATCAGAAGAGTAGATCTACAAATTTTGGAGTCAACAGGAATGTAGCAGGAATTAGTCCTAAAAATAACAGGGCTATGAGTGAAATCTTAATATAAAAAAACAGTAAGTGATAACAACAGGCATGTTAAGTTCAAATGGTGTAAGCCTCAAAAAAGGCTTACAAAAAAATTTTTTTGCAAGGAGGAAGAGACAGAATGTTCTGACAGAGTTTAATAAGATTTAACAGTTCCATCTAACAGATTTTATTAGAATATATACCACTTAACAGTATGCTTTTAGTAAAGAAGAATCTGAAAGTACAATTTATGATTTTATAGACATAAATTCTCTATGTTGGCATTGTCACTAGTCCAAGAGCACTGTTAGTCCAAGAGCCCTTTATGTAAGAAACTAAAGGGAAGATATGTAACTCATCTTAAGAAAGTTTATTCTTTATTTTTCTTGATCCTACTCAGCTTCTTGAAAAATACAGGTATTTCTGACAAAGAGGATTAGTCAGTTATGGAAGGATCAGCTGTAATGACTCTCACCACTATAAGAAACAACTCAGATAGTTTTCCGATACTGATTTTAAACTGTGCAGAATAGTACCTAGTGACATAGTAATAGAAAAAGAACACTTTTTAAAAACTTCTGGCTGTCATGTTGTGACAAAACTAGTTGAATTTTAAGTTTAGGCTTTTCCATTTCATCTAATGTTGACTTTTAGGTTACTGAATGAGACAGTGTGCCTATAAATGCTGTAGTCTTAAAATAACTCACTTATAAAGTGCCATAAACTGCTTTAGATTTTTTTTTTTTTTTTTTTTGCAGTACGCGGGCCTCTCACTGCTGTGGCCTCTCCCGTTGCGGAGCACAGGCTCCGGACGCGCAGGCTCAGCGGCCATGGCTCACGGGCCCAGGCGCTCCGCGGCATGTGGGATCTTCCCGGACCGGGGCACAAACCCGTGTCCCCTGCATCGGCAGGTGGACTCCCAACCAATGCGCCACCAGGGAAGCCCTAGATTTTTTTTAAAGGAGTAAGAATAAAGATGCCAAATTGCATATTTTTTGTTTTTTATTTACTAAAGTATCATAACTTTTTTTCTATTACTGTTATTTTCAAGCTCTTCCAGGGTTAAGAATTGGGAAGCTTAAAGACATCTTCCATTTAAACCTAAATTTTATTTTATTTTCTCCTATTTTCCATTATACTTAAACTGCTTCTTCAAAATCATGGATAAAATTTGTTATGTCATAGGGCGAGGAGGGCAGATATGGAATTTTTACAGGTGATTGACCTGTAAGGCTTAGACTGCCAGATGAGTAGAGCGGCAGTTAGTTGGTAAGTGAAATTGGTAAGATTACTACTTAAAGGTTTTTGAACTAATGCATTACAGAAATGTGGCCCTGATTATCACTTTTGAGAAGTTGAATGCCGATACCTTTCAACAATACAGAACATACTTTCCCTTTGTAATATTTGAGGCAGTACCTAAATTATTCAAAGAAAGGAGACAGAAATCAATGTCATAATGAAATTAGGTCGATGCATAGGAAAAAAACAACCAGAGTTTAAGGGTTTGTTTCCTTTCCCCCAAGTTCTGAGTATTCTATCTGAAAGGACGTGGATAGCGAGGACTAGCTTGAATGATAGTGCCACAGAAGGGCCTGCTGGCCTTACAGCTGCCAGACACTGTAAGAGCCTCATCACCTTAGCAGGGCAATGTAAGCTGAATTTCTGACCAGAACCCCTGAAATTTCCAATCAGAAGAAGGGGGGTGGGTACTTACTGCCTTTTCTGTTTTCACACACAACTTTGATTAACTTATTTTCTCCTTTTCCTGTTTTTGTCTTTAGGTCTTATAATCAATGGATAAAGTGGGGAAAATGTGGAATAACTTCAAATACAGGTGTCAGAATCTCTTCAGTCATGAGGGAGGAAGCCGTAGTGAAAATGTGGATATGAACTCCAACAGATGTTTGTCTGTCAAAGACAAAAACATCAGTATAGGAGACTCAGCTCCTCAGCAACAAAGCAGTCCCTTAAGAGAAAATGTTGCCTTACAACTGGGGTTAAGCCCTTCAAAGAATTCTTCAAGGAGAAACCGAAACTGTGCCACTGAAATTCCTCAGATTGTTGAAATAAGCATTGAAAAGGATAATGACTCATGTGTCACCCCAGGAACAAGACTTGCAAGAAGAGATTCCTACTCTCGACATGCTCCTTGGGGTGGGAAGAAGAAACATTCCTGTTCTACAAAGACACAGAGTTCACTAGATACCGATAAAAAGTTTGGTAGAACTCGAAGTGGACTTCAAAGGAGAGAGAGGCGATATGGTGTAAGCTCTGTGCACGACATGGACAGCGTTTCCAGCAGAGCCGTAGGAAGTCGCTCTCTGAGACAGAGGTTGCAGGATACTGTGGGCTTGTGTTTTCCCATGAGAACTTACAACAAGCAGTCAAAGCCCCTCTTTTCTAATAAAAGAAAAATACACCTTTCTGAGTTAATGCTTGAGAAATGCCCTTTTCCTGCTGGCTCGGATTTGGCCCAAAAATGGCATTTGATTAAACAGCATACAGCCCCTGTGAGCCCACATTCTACATTTTTTGATACATTTGATCCATCCTTGGTTTCTACAGAAGATGAAGAAGATAGGCTTCGAGAGAGAAGGCGGCTTAGTATTGAAGAAGGGGTTGACCCCCCTCCCAACGCACAAATACATACGTTTGAAGCCACTGCACAGGTTAACCCGTTATATAAACTGGGACCAAAGTTAGCTCCTGGAATGACTGAAATAAATGGGGACAATTCTGCAATTCCACAAGCTAATTGTGACTCTGAAGAGGACACAACCACGCTGTGTTTGCAGTCACGGAGGCAGAAGCAACGTCAGGTATCTGGAGACAGCCATGCCCACGTTAGCAGACAGGGAGCTTGGAAAGTCCATACACAGATTG
The DNA here is from genome assembly GCF_963455315.2 of Globicephala melas. Classification (NCBI taxonomy): domain Eukaryota; kingdom Metazoa; phylum Chordata; class Mammalia; order Artiodactyla; family Delphinidae; genus Globicephala; species Globicephala melas. The sequence continues at coordinate 52,213,864 of NC_083325.1, read as the reverse complement.
ATTACATACACTGCCTCGTGCCGGATTTGCTTCAGATCACAGGTAATCCCTGTTACTGGGGAGTGATGGACCGTTACGAAGCAGAAGCCCTTCTGGAAGGGAAACCTGAAGGTACATTTTTGCTCAGGGACTCTGCACAGGAGGACTACCTCTTCTCTGTGAGCTTCCGTCGCTACAACAGATCCCTGCATGCCCGAATTGAACAGTGGAATCACAACTTTAGTTTTGATGCTCACGACCCGTGTGTGTTTCACTCCTCCACTGTAACAGGACTTTTGGAACATTACAAAGACCCCAGTTCTTGCATGTTTTTTGAACCATTGCTTACGATATCACTAAATAGGACTTTCCCTTTTAGCCTGCAGTACATCTGCCGTGCAGTCATCTGCAGATGCACTACGTATGATGGAATTGATGGGCTCCCTTTACCGTCAATGTTACAGGATTTTTTAAAAGAGTATCATTATAAACAAAAAGTTAGAGTTCGCTGGCTAGAACGAGAACCAGTCAAGGCAAAGTAAACCCTCCTGTCCCCAAAGGGCATTAACTAGATCTGCTTTTATGTGCATCGGGCAGTACACCTCTAGCAAGCACACATATCAGTGTTAGGTTTTTTTCAGTACAGTATGTAAGCTTAGTGTTAGTATTTGTCAGGTGCAATCTGCTGTTACTTACTCAGATAAACGTGGTGCCTATTGAGACAACAGAGGATACAGCTACAGGTGTTCGGTAAGGCTACAAAAACATTCTGCCGATTTAGCTGACAGTTTGGTTTTTAATGGCTGTAGTTAACTGAGTGAAGCAACTCTGGGGCATTTGCTATGAAGAATTCTATTTCTTACTGAAGAACAAATTATTAATATTGGATGAGTATTTCAACAGTGTGACTAATGTTTGAAATTATTATTTTTTCTAAGAATTTTTCTATAACCTTCCAAAAGTAGTGATGTTTGTAGTTACTATAAATCAAGCTTTGGAAGTCCAAAAAATAAAGACTGCCTTCCTTTTAGAAAAAAATGCAATTTTCTGGCCACAAGGGCATAGTGCAGTGCAGTTCACTTAAGTGTTGATATAGTTTATAGTCAGTCTCCTTTTCTCTTCTGCAAAAGGTACTGTTAAGTAAACCAGTTTTCTAAGTAGTAGTTCTTAAAATTTCAGACTTATGAAAAGTTGGTAGTAGAATTTTATTTAGAATTTTATTTAAGGCCTTAAGTATTCATTTTTTAATGAGTGCTTTAACATAACACATTGGGAATAGCTGCTGCAAAGCAGGCCTGCGTGTGATTTTTTTAAGGTGACATGTGCAGTCAAATCGCTGATTCATTAAAGTTGGATCTTTTTCTATGCCCGTGATGAGTTTGTGAACCATGAAGAAAATGAGACTAAAAGATACCCAAACAAGTCAGATAATACTACAGTGGTTGCTGATTGTTGAGATTATTGTTAAACTGTAATTCATAATTTAGATGGCAGTATTTATCTCTTTGTTGTAAACTCTCATAGCTGAATTGCTTAAGTACAAGTTATAGAATTTCAGTGCACTTAATTTTTAATGGAAAAATCTTAAACCTAAATTGCTGATTTAAAAGGTACTGTACAACCATTGTATCTGTAAATAACTTTACTTAGCACCTTTTTGTCACTTAGAATAGTATGCAATACTACTTGAGTGAGCTATTTTGGAAGTAATACCAAGTTCTAGTGTTTGCTTCTTAGTATTGGACTGAATTTACAGTTCCGTCCTGGACATTTTGCACTAAAGTAGTCGAATCCATTCTTCTGTCTTTTTGTTAACGTGCTCTGTACCACTGGTGAGTGCTCCTTAGTTTCCTTACCTGCTGCTACAGAAAGTTCTTTTACATCCCAATGGCTATCACCAAGGCCACAAAAAAGAAAAGCTATATTTGTATGCAACACTAACCCTTTGACTGCTAATGTATGTTTCTGCTTGCTGTGCCTTGTTACGGCTGCTTTTTTGTGCTAATAAAGTACGTTTGGTGTTCTCCTTGTATATCTGCTGTTTTATACATTTGCAACAATTTCTCTTGTAAATGGAATGGTTTGGGGTTTTTAAATAAGCATTACCTGACAACCTACTATAGTTAATGCAGAATTACTGAACAGTCTAATATTGACTTATTCCAACTAAGCTAACTCTAAATTTAATTCTATACATCTTTCCAATCATAATCACATATACTGTGGAACAGTATCTATAGTTACTGCAAATTACTGTATAGTTTAGATTATAACAGAAAATGAACAGAGAAATACTGGCTAAACCTATTGATTTCTCTGCTTATAAGTGAAAGATTGAAACTATCGATGACATGTTATAATAAATGAATATCTATAGCCTCCCACTGCATCAGAAACAAGTTAAACGAAGTCTTGTAAACTAATAATACATCAGCACCATTTATTGGTTTGGGGACCATTTTAATTAACAACAAATGCCCAAAATGTAGAACTTTAACCAAAGACTTGTCCATTTTAAAGCAAAATGGGGATTGAAGGGACTTACAATTCCTGTTGTTTCTAATAGAAGTCCCTGAAGAACATATACCAAAGTGTTTGAGAACTTCATCCAAACCTACTTTAAAGCATTATGTGCAATTAAGTTGTTATGACATAATTACAGTGCATAATTGTTGGGTCCGTTTTCTTGAGCTTATAATGTACCTGGAAAATAAACCTCTTGGGGAAAAAAAGTTCATACTGATTATTGGAGAAAGACTATATATGCAAGCAAGATCTTATTTTAAAGAGGTAACTTGAAACTCCAAGAAAGCACTTGATGTTTTGTATGCTTGTAGCAAATTGATGTTTTAATTGTAGTTTTATAGAAAGTATTAATGCTTTTATGTATTTCAGAAATTTCATATGTTAAATGGAAATTGTTTTAAATGTGTAAATATTTGAGTTTATGTAAGCATGTATGTTACTGTGCTAAAAGTCACTTATGTTTCGGTTTGTGTGTAATATTAATATGCAACTTTTGGTTTAAAATTTTTTCTTAAACAATTAGTGGCTTACATTTTAAAAAAGAAAAATCACCAGCATGAAACTGCACCTAAGTCTATATTCACTGTGTCTTTTTCTGAATCCCGTTGTAGCCTGTCAACTAAATTTGTGTTTTCATGGTCTTTTTGAAGTGCGTTTTAATGAGAACTAGGAAATTCTTTAGAAGTTTAGACATTTCATAGTGAAGTAATTATAATTTAACCCGAGGAAAGATTGCTCTGATTCATATCCACTCTCATTCTTACGTTCACTTATTCATTCATTCACACTCCCTATATACATATGCATATATATACATATATATATTTATGCTGTTATTAATTTCAACATTAATATTGCCATCTGATTCAAAATCATGTAAAGGCCTTATTCTATATATACATATATATATATATATATATATATATATATATATATATACTATCCTTGTACCATTCATACTTGATTATCTGCACCTGAAGTTTAGTCTTACAACTATAATCTTGTTTGTAATACCGTCACCTTAAAAAGAGAAAGCATTCATTAGTATTTTCTTTACTGGCTAAACACAGTAAAAAAAATTCTGAAGAAACAGCTTGGTTTAAATATAGTTACTAAGAGTCATAATTAAATTTATACTTTTTAGACAAAAATTGAGCCCAAGTAATCATACTCCACAAACTGATCTGTGTTCCTATGGTCCATGAGAAGGTTTATATAAGATTTATAGTGGCTTGAACTATAAAAATTGATACTTGAATTCTAAGCTTCATTTTGACAAAATTCAAAGTTTATGAACATTTTTATTTGACATTTTGACCTGGTTGCTATTCATTTTCCATCCTAAGCTTCCTTTGCTCCATGGCACTAAATACAAGTTTGGTAAGTTTTATTGAGATTGATGTTAGATCCCTTATTTTTGTAGCAAAGAAAGTTCTAAAGTTCCTTTTTGGTAGAGGCAAAGAGTCTAGAGTGAGTCAGAACTCTCCTAGGAAAGATGCAGAGCCTATATCTATCTCTGGGAGTGTGTTACCACCACAGATCACACCAGTTCCTTCATTTATTCTGTACCGCAACACATAACAGTTTTACCTAGATGAAATTAGGTAAACATGCACACTAAAGGTGAGAAACGTTTCCAAAGGGGGCAGTGCTGCTTGGTGCATAAAAACTACATATCTATGAGGCTCAGGTTTTGTTTCATATTTTTGCAACAGCCAATAGAGAACACAGTCTTTTATAATGTGGTATATTTCTAAGGAGATTTGGGGTGGGATTTCTGTGGGAGGTGGTTGGTTGTTGTTTTGGAGGGTGGGGCATGGAGGGATTGTCCTTTCAAAGTAGGGATCAGTTGGAACAACTGTTTCCATGCCCAGGAAGCGTGATTGAATATAGACTCAGCCATTCATTCAACAAATATTCATTGAAGACCCATGTGCCAGTCACCATTTTAGGTGATGGGTATATATTGGGTATATATTAGGTGATGGGTATATATTAGGTGGGTATATGTTAGGTGATGGGTATATATTGGGTTACAAGACAAAGTTACAGGGTCACCGGAGAACACTGACCTTGAGTGATGAGAAGATGATCACCAAGATCAAAGAAAAGAGTATTTTAATGAAAGAAACAAAACTAAAGATCTCAAAGCAGGAGTGAGCTTTTATACTGAAAGAGAGAATGCCAGTAAGACAAGTCCAGTGAGTGTGGTGAGGAATGGTGGGTGATAAGTTTGTAGAGATTGGCAAGGGCCTGATCACTTGGGACTATGGGCCCAAAGTAAGGAATCTAAATTTTATTCTGAGTCTGATGGTAAGCAAGGGAGTGACATGGTCTGCTTTATATCCCTTTAATAGATGGAGAACAAGCTATAGTGGGGCAAAATTAAGGTGACTGTTACGGTTTCCTAAGTGCAAGATGGTGACAACCTGGACTGGAGTGGTAGTCATAGGGAGGCGTTTTTTGGTGGAAAAACCTGACAGGATTTGGTGATGGGTTAGATGTGAAGAAGAAAGAAGAAATCAAAGATGAGTCCAATTTTGAGCAAAGGATGGTGATGCTGAGATTTCAGAACAACAGTGGAAGAGCAAATTGGAGGGTTGAAATCAAATCTTGCCTTGGATATGTTGAGATTTGAGATTCCTATTATCTCAATGGAGACAGACATTGGGTAGACAGATGTATGAATGTAGAGTTAAGGGAAAAAAGTAAAATACGGGGAGTTGCTATATGGATAATATTTAAAACTATAGGACAGGATGGTGACAGCTAGGGATTTTGCAGGGGGTTAAGTATTTCTTCGGGGGAAGTAATTATGGCGGCATTTATCTTAGTTTGTCGATTCAAGATTCTGTATCATTGAAAGCCATCTACTTTCAATAGAGGACTTGCCATTCAAAAAGTTTTAAAATACTGGAATCATAAGCCTTGCACTCAGTTTTAAAACTTCATCCATGTCAAATTGGTTGTCATGTTTTCTATGTCAAGTTGGCTTGTGTATCTTTTTTAGTACAAATTTTTATATGAGAAATGCAAGTTTATTATGGAATACTTAGAAAATACTGAAGATTATAAAGAAGCAGGACCATGGAAAAGTCCATATTATCATTTTCTCTACCATCACCAATCCCGACCCTGACCCTCTCAACTCCCATTTTGTAATCTTCCAGAGGTAACTGCTATTAACATTTATTATATTCCCTTCCACTATTTTTAATGCATTTCTAACAATTAGAAGATGAAAGCTTATGCAATATGGATACAGATAGATGACAACATACCAAGGGAGGAAGAGAGTTATAGGCCTTGAATCACTTGTAGAGAGTATACTCAGATGTGCTCCAAATTTACTTTTTACCTGATTCAGTGTGGACCTAGGTTTCTTGAGACTTTGAAGACAGGTCACTGAATGGATAGAGTAACGGACACTGCTAAGGCCCAGTCACTGAAGGTTTCTTGAAATAAAATTTCAGTAGAAGATGAGAACCCTCATCTCATAGAACTTTTAAACTAATGGGGACAGAGGCAAATATATAAATGTGTAATGACGAGAATATATGAAAATAAGCAAAAAGTAATTGAGCAAAAACTGGTTGCGTGCTTGATAAGGAAAAACACAAAAGTGACCCACGTGGAGGCCCGGTGATTCGGTGCCTTAGATTTGTTTCATCACAAGAACGTTTAAGAAATTGACTTAGTGGATGATGGAGCAGTCAGGTGTGGAAGTGTAGCGGTAAGTAACAACTGATGAGGGCAGGGTGTGGTAGAAGAATTTGTTGAGTGTAGCATTTGAGTATATTAGACTGAAGAGTCTGAATTTATCTAGGTTCATAAGCAAGGTAGAATTAGAAATTCTGCCAGCAGCTGTAAAATGGATTATGACCAGGAGAGACTGGAGAAAGGACGCCCTGTGAAATTTGCCTGGGTCAGATTGATAGCACTGGAATTAAGCTGAGGAGCACATCAGAAAGAAACCACACAAGGGGAAAAAAAAATAGCACCAAAAATTTGGGGTAAGGAAAACAAGCAGTTTGCTTGCCTAGAAGATTGTTAGTTAACTATGTCATAATTTCTCCAAATTCAAGCAAATAATAAGAAAGCCAAGCTAGTATCTCCCATTTAATATGAATATGTATCCTCTCTATTTTTAAATAAAACTAAATATGTGTAGTATATTTTTGAAAGGCACATTTTTAATGCAAAAAAGTAATATTTAAATAAGGAAAACTTCATCACTCTTAGCTATACTTACATAGAGAAATTAGGAAAACTATGTCAAATCTGAACATCAAAACTTTTTTTCAACCTGACAAAAATGCTGAGAACAGGTGGCAAAATAAGATTTAAGAGGGTGTTACTGAATTTAACCCCCCAAATGCTATTGTGATTGATGTATTTTTTTCTCATTCTTAATTTGAGTGAGTGAAGCCTGCACTGAGTTTTTACTTAGTAGTCAGTCTTACATTTAGAAATGTATAGTATTACTGCCTGATATTTCTTCCTCTAAGTATTTACTAAGCATCCCTCTATAACTGGAAACCCAAGATTTTAGATTTTAGGAAACCCAAGATTTTTTTAAACTTAATATAACTTTATCATTACACTGAATGGTGTAATACTTTCTCATCTGTCTTAAAATACAATTATGCACTTAATCCTACTTTTTTTGCTTCTATTTTTAAGATGAATTATTTTAAATTTATAGTGATTTTTGTAAACATTTTAATATATTTTTAAAAATTGAAGTGGAATAATTTAAAGCTTTTGTCATCTAATTTTATAAATATTTTTTAGGTATCCTTGGGTGTAATACAGGCAGTATGGAATTTTAATGACATTATAGGAATAGAGAAAAATTTTGGTATACAGTAGTAGTTACAATACTGTGAATGATAAAATCTGTAAATTATATTTTTAAAATACTGTCTTTTAGCAATTTTTATCCAAATAATAACAGGATTAGAAAACTAAAATTAATTTCTAAAATTTGGCTATGCTAAGTTTCTCATCTTTCAAGTAGATGATCTTAGAGGCAGTACAGTTTATTGGTGAAGTGAACAAAATAAACGTTAAGGGCCTACATTTGATCTATGAATTCTGCCAGAGGCCGAGTGATGTACCTAAAATAATCCTAGAGGGAAAGCTGCCAGAATAGCTTCCTGGCCCAGCAAACCAACCATATATAACCTGATGCAGCAGACGGATTATTATGTAATACATAAGATTTACCTGAGCTGCTGTGTTCTAATCCTCTACTTGTCTTTGATACGTGACTTAGAGGTGTTAAGTACTTGTCCAAGGTCACAGGAAGAGTGAATGTTGGAGCTAGGTTTTAAACACGGGTTGAGGCCAGAACCTAAGCTCTTATCAATGATACTTTAATTTTTGGATCCTAATTTTCTTAGCCAAGTTCATATCTCTTCCAATGCTCTGTCCCTTACTTTCACCTCAAGGGGACAATAGATTTTCAACAACTGATAAAAATAGATTCTAAACCGTTGATAAAAGTGTTGAAACAACAGGCCTCTAGAGTTTCCTTAATTCATATTCTCCAGTTCATTATCTAGGGAGTCACCCACATATTTCTCCAACTTTTTCTAGCACTGCTTTTCCCCTTGCTCACTTCTCTGCTGTCATGCTGGCCTTCATATGATGGCTCCAGCACTCCAGTATCGTTCCCACCTCAGAGCTTTTGCACCTGTTGCTCCCTCCTGAAATTCTCAACCTTTCCTCTCTTCCACGTAGCAAGATAGGTTCTTTTCATTCTTTATCTCTTAAGCTTAAATGTCACCTCCTCAGAGAAACCTGATTATGCCATTTATAGGAGATCTCCCCCATATTATTCTCTGTCTCTGCCCTGCTTTTGTTTTCTTCATAGATTTTATTACAAAAACCTTGCAAATATGTTATTCATTTGGGTTTGGGTTTTGACTTTACCTCTTGAGAAACTCAGAAAAGAGACCACCTCTACCTTGTTTGCTATTTTATCCTCAGTGCCTAGCAGAGTACTAACCCAGGGTAGATTATTAATATTTGTTAAGTGAGTGAATGAATTAATCATCCTCTTGTATATATTTATCCACTTTACTGACAGATATATCATGAAAACCTTATTGCATGTCCTCCTAAAATCTAGATTTCTAAGAGGGAAGTTTATAGTGATACAAAGCTTACCTCAGGAAACAAGAGAAATCTCAAACAAGAGAAATCCCATAGCCACCTCTAAACACACCCTTTGACATGGCCCTGCCTACCAGAGGGACAAGACCCAGCTCCACCCAGCAGTGGGCAGGTGCCAGTTGCTCCCACCAGGAAGCCTGCACAAGCCCCTGGACCAACCTCACCTACCAGGGGGACAGACAGCAGAAATGAGAGGAGCTACAATCCAGTAGCCTGAGGAATGGAGGCCACAAACACAGAAAGTTAGACAAAATGAGACGGCAGAAAAATGATATGTTCCAGACGAAGGAACAAGATGAAACTCCAGAAGAATAACTAAGTGAAGTGGAGATAGGCAATCTTCCTGAAAAAGAATTCAGAGTAATGATAGTAAAGATGATCCAAGATCTTGGAAAAAGAATGGAGGCACAAACCAAGATGATACATGACATGTTTAACAAAGAGCTAGAAGATTTAAAGAACAACAGAGATGAATTATACAATTGAAATAAAAAAATGCACTAGAAGGAGTCAATAGCAGGATAAATGGGGCAGAAGAATGAATAAGTGAGCTGGAAGACAGACTGGTGGCAATCACTGCTACAGAATAGAATAAAAAAGAATGAAAAGACATGAGGACAGGGACTTCCCTCATGGCTCAGTGGTTAAGAATCTGCCTGCCATTGCAGGGGACACAGGTTCTATCCCTGGTCTGGGAAGGTCCCACATGCTGTGGAGCAACTAAGCCGGTGCACCACAGCTCCTGATCCTGCACTCTAGAGCCCACGAGCCACAACTACTGAGTCCACAACTACTGAAGCCTGCATGCCTAGAGCCCTTGCTTTGCAACGAGAAGCCACTGCAATGAGAAGCCAGCACACCGCAATGTAGAGTAGCCGCTTCTCACTGCAACTAGAGAAAGCCTGCACGCAGCAATGAAGACCCAATGCAGCCAAAAATAAATTAAATTTAAAAAAAAAAAGAAATGAAGACAGCCTCATAGACCTCTTAGACAACATTAAATGCACCAACATTTGCATTCTAGGGGTCCCAGAAGGAGATGAGAGAGAGAAAGGGCCTGAGAAGATATTTGAAGAGATAATAGCTGAAAACTTCCCTAACATGAGAAAGGAAACACTCAAGTCCAGGAAGCACAGAGAGTCCCATACAGGATGAACCCAAGGAGGGACATGGTGAGACACATATTAATCAAATTGACAAAAATTAAAGACAAAGAATATTAAAGGCAACAATAGAAAAGCAACAAATAACATACAAGGGAATCCCCATAAGGTTATCAGCTGATTTTTCAGCTCAAATTCTGCAGGCCAGAAGGGAGTGGCACGATATATTTAAAGGATGAAAGGGAGGAACCTACAACCAAGAATACTCTTCCCAGCAAGGCTCTCGTTCAGATTCAATGGAGAAATCAAAAGCTTTACAGACAAGAAAAAGCTAAGAGAATTCAGCACCACCAAACCAGCTATACAACAAATGCTAAAGGAACTTCTCTAGATGGAAAAGAAAAGGCCACAACTAGAAACAAGAAAATTATGAATGGGAAAGCTCATTGGTAAATGGCACAAAAGACAAAAAGGCACAGGAGACAAAACATCTGTACTCTGAAAACTATAGGATGCTGAAGAAAGAAATCAAAGATAACACAGATAGAAAAATATACCATGTTCTTGGATTGGAAGAATCAATATTGTCAAAATGACTATACTACCCAAGGCAATCTACAGATTCAATGCAATCCCTAACAAATTAATAATGGCATTTTTCACAGAACCAGAACAAAAATTTTCTAAATTTATATGGAAACACAAAAGACCCTGAATAGCCAAAGCAATGCTAAGAAAGAAAACCAGAGCTGGAGGAATCAGGCTCCCTGACTTCAGACTACACTACAAAGCTACAGTAATCAAAGCAGTATGGTACTGGCACAAAAACAGAAATATAGATCAATGGAACAGGGTAGAAAGCCCAGAAATAAACTCATGTGCCTATGGTCAATTATTCTATGACAAAGGAGACAAGAATATACAATGGAGAAAAGTCTCTTCTATAAGTGCTGCTGGGAACACTGGACAGCTACATGTAAAAGAACGAAATTAGAACATTCTCTAACACCATACATAAGAATAAACTCAAAATAGGTTAAAGACCTAAATATAAGATGAGATACTATAAAACTCTTAGAGGAAAACATAGGCAGAACACTCTGTGACATAAATCACAGCAATATCTTTTTGGATCCACCTCCTAGAGTAATGAAAATAAAAACAAAAATAAACATGGAATCTAATTAAACGTAAAAGCTTTTGCACAGCAAAGGGAAGCATAAACAAAGCAAAAAAACAACCCACAGAATGGGAGAAAATATATGCAAATGATGAAACTGACAAGACATTAATCTCCAAAATATACAAATAGCTCATGCAGCTCAATATCAAAAAACAAACAACCCAATCAAAAAATGGGCAGAATATCTAAATAGACATTTCTCCAAAGAAGACATACAGATGGCAAAAAGTGCATTAAAAGATGTTCAACATCACTAATTATTAGAGAAATGCAAACCAAAACTACAATGAGGTATCACCTTACACCAGTCAGAATGACCATCGTCAAAAAGTCTACAAACAATAAATGCTGGAGAGGGTGTGGGGAAAAGGGAACCCTCTTGCACTGTTGGTGGGAATGTAAATTGGTACAACCACTATGGAGGACAGTATGGGTGTTCCTTAAAAAACTAAAAATAGAACTACCACATTATCCAGCAATCCCACTCCTGGGCATATATCGAGAGAAAACCATACTTTGAAAAGATACATGCACCCCAATGTTCATTACAGCACTACTTACAATAGCCAAGACATAGAAGCAACCTAAATGTTCATCAACAGAAGAATGGATGAATAAGATGTGGTACCTTTATACAATGGAATATTACTCAGCCATAAAAAAAGAATGAAATAATGCCATTTGCAGCAACATGGATGGACCCAGAAATTATCATACTAAGTGAAGTAAGATAGACAAAGACAAATATTATATGATATCACTTATAAGTGGAATCTTAAAAAAAGGATACACATGAACTTATTTAAAAAACAGAAACAGACTCACAGACTTCGAAAACAAACTTATGCTTATCAAAGGAGAAAGGTGGGAGTGAGGGATAAATCAGGAGTTTGGGATTAACATATACACATTACTATATATAAAATAATCAACAAGGACCTTCTTTATAGCACAAGGAGCTCTACTCAATATTCTGTAATAACCTATATGGGGGAAAAACACCTAAAAAAGAATGGATATATGCATATGTATATAACTGAGTCACTTTGCTGTATATCTGAAATTAACACTACATTGTAAATCAACTATACTCCAAAATAAAATAAAAACTGAATTTAAAAAACAGCGTTAAAAAGAAGCATGTAAAAAAAAAACCATACGATTATCTCAATAGATGCAGAAAAAAGCTTTTGATAAAATTCAACATCCATTTATGATAAAAACTCTCCAGAAAGTGGGCATAGAGGGAACATACCTCAACATAATAAAGGCCACAAACCCACAGCTAACATCATACTCAATGATAGAAAAACTGAAAGTATTCCCTTTAAGATCAGGAACAAGACAAGGATACCCACTCTCACCACTTTTATTCAACATAGTTTTGGAAGTCCTAGCCACAGCAATCAGAAAAGAAAAAGAAATAAAAGAAATCCAAATTGGAAAGGAAGAAGTAAAACTGTCATTGTTTGCAGATGACATGATACTATACATAGAAAATCCTAAAGATGCTACCAGAAAACTATTAGAGCTCATTAATGAATTCGGTAAAGTTGCAGGATACAAAATTAATACACAGAAATATCTTGCATTTCTATACACTAACAACAAAAGATCAGAAAGTGAAATTAATGAAACAAGCCCATTTACCACCACATCAAAAAGGATAAAATACCTAGGAATAAACTTACCTAAGGAGGCAAAAGACCATACTCTGAAAACTTTAAGATGCTGATGAAAGAAATTGAAGACGACACAAACAGTTGGAAAGATATACTGTGTTCTTGGGTTGGAACAATAATATTGTTAAAATGACCATACTGTCCAAGGCAATCTACAGATTCAATGCAATCCCTATCAAATTAACAATGGTATTTTTCACAGAACCAGAACGAAAAATTTCTAAATTTGTATGGAAACACAAAAGACGCCGAATAGACAAAACCATCTTGAGAAAGAAAAATGGAGATGGAAGAATCACACGCCCTGACTTCAGACTATACTACAAAGCTACAGTAATCAAAACAGTATGGTACTGGCACAAAAACAAACACATAGATCAGTGGATCAGGATGGAAAGCCCAGAAATAAACCGACACACTTATGGTTAATTAATCTATGACAAAGGGAGCAAGAATATACAATGGAGAAAAGACAGTCTCTTGTATAAGTGGTACTGGGAAAACGGAACAGCTACATGTAAAAGAATGAAATTTAAACATTCTCTAATACTATATACAAAAAATAAAATGGATTAAAGACCTAAATGTAAGCCCAGATGCTATAAAACTCCTAGAGGAAAACATAGGCAGAACACTCTTTGACATAAATCACAGCAATATTTTTTTAAATCTGTCTCCTAGAGTAATGGAAACAAAAGCAAAAATAAACAAATCGGATCTTATTAAACTTAAAAGCTTTTGCACAACAAAGAGAACCATAAACAAAATGAAAAGACAACCTACAGAATGGGAAAAAATATTTGCAAACGATGCGACCGAGATTAATTTCCAAAATATGCAAACAGCTCATACAGCTCAATGTCAAAAAAATATATAACTCAATCAAAAAATGGAAGAAGACCAGAAGAGACATTTTTCCAAAGAAGATATACAGATGGCCAATAGGCACATGAAAAGATGCTCATCACTGTTAATTATTAGAGAAATGCAAATCTAAACTACAATGAGGTATCACCTCACATCAGTCAGAATGGGTATCATCAAAAAGTCTATAAATAACAAACGCTGGAGAGGGTGTGGAGAAAAGGGAACACTCTTGCACTGTTGGTAGGAATGTAAATGGGTACAGCCACTATGGAGAACAGTATGGAGGTTCCTTAAAAAACTAAAAATAGAGTTACCATATGATCCAGCCTGGGCGTATATCTGGAAAAGAAGAAAAATCTAACTTGAATAGATAAATGTATCCCATTGTTCATAGCAGCACTATTTACAATAGCCAAGAGATGGAAGCAACCTAAATGTCCATCAACAGATGACTGGATAAAGAATATGTGAGATATATATATATATATATATATATATATATATATATATATATATGTGTGTGTGTGTGTGTGTGTGTGTGTGTGTAATGGAATATTACTTAGCCTTAAAAAGAATGAAATAATGCCATTTGGAGCAACATGGATGGACCTAGAGACGATCATACTAAGTAAAGTAAGTCAGACAGAGAAAGACAAATATCATATGATACCACTTATATGTGGAATTTTAAAAAAATGATACAAATGAACCTACTTACAAAACAGAAATAGAATCACAGACATAGAGAACAGACTTGTGGTTACCAAAGGGGAAAGTGAGGGTAGGGATAAATTAGGAATTTGGGATTAACAGATACACACTACTAACACTACTACGTATTAAATAGATAGAAAACAAAGACCTATGGTATAGCATAGGGAACTATATTCAATATCTTGTAACAACCTATAATGGAAAAGAATCTGAAAAAGAATAGATATAGATACAGATGTATAACTGAATCACTTTGCTGTACACCAGAAACATTGTAAATCAACTATACTTCAATTAAAAAATACAAAAGAGGGCTTCCCTGGTGGCGCAGTGGTTGGGAGTTCGCCTGCCAATGCAGGGGACACGGGTTCGTGGCCCGGTCCGGGATGATCCCACATGCTGCGGAGCGGCTGGGCCCGTGAGCCGTGGCCACTGAGCCTGCGCGTCTGGAGCCTGTGCTCCGCAACGGGAGAGGCCACAACAGCGAGAGGCCCGCGTACCGCAAAAAAAAAAAACAAAAGAAAAAAAAGAGAGAGAGAGACAAGGAGGTAACTAATATGATGGCCCTCCTGTGGTGAATGGGGAGACCCATGGATAATACACAGAATAAATGAATGCTGGAAACACTAAGGCAATAGTCTTAAGTAGCTGGAGGTAACTATACCTGTGAAACTACAGGCCCTAAGTTATATGTTACTGAAAGTTATCTTTTTTAAAAAATGGAAGACAATACCCTTGAAGAAACATTGTATGAGATTTTATGAGATTTTAGGGAGTTGGGATATGATGGGGTTAGAAGACTTGGGTTCAGGTTCGGAGGCCACCACTCATGTCACCTTGGTCAAATCACAGTTTCTCTTGGCTTTTGTTTCTTCTCATGGTGAAGGAAATATCTGTGCATTTCACAGAATCACATTTTGGAAATTATCTCAAATAAGAAATGACAGAAGAAGCACCAACCATTAATTTTCAGAATGCTGGCCTTTGGGAAAATGAACATTTCGTAATATGTGGCTTAATGTAAGACAGAGAAGATTTACCTAAAATAATTTTTTAACTAAGAAAGAAGTTCTTTATATAATGTTTTTCTTCTGAAGAGCTCAAGTTTATTTCATAGCTGTGTAGCTGTTCTCGGACTGCCGGGGTTGTGCTTCCACTCAGCTACCTACTAACTGGAAAGTTTCTTAACCCTTCTCAGGCTCAGTTTCTTCATCTCGGGCTCATCTATCTACCCTATTGCGGTGTGGAAATATATTCAATAATCCTTAAGAAGTACATATCACAGTGCCTGGCACATAGTAAGTGCTCAGTAAATATTGTTACTGTTTTTTTATCCTTCCATCCATCATTGATTTCATTAGCAGACATGTAGAACTGTAATCTAGACCTTCTGATCTAGACCTTTTCTGTTAAAGGCTTGACTAAAATGTGAATTCAGCCAGTAGTTCTCTTATATACTGGTTTAATATGGTTAAATATGGAGTTTTATTGAAGGACATAATCAAAATGTTGAAACATTATCTCTAAATCTCAGAAAATTACTGGGGAGCAGGTAGGATAAAGCAAACCATAATTCTACCCAAATTTTTATTTCATTGCTTATAAGATGTAAGATGTTTTTGTTTTCCATAAAGCAAAAGATTTTATTTTTGGAATTGATAGAAGTATAGTTATTATGAATTTAGTTCATGTTCTCACATCCCAGTAGAAATGTGGCAATACACATAGAAAAGTTTCAGGAATTATTTTTCTCCAAATGCACCATTTTATTTTATAACCTTGGCTATGACTATAGGGCCAGGAAACACACACACACACACACACACACACACACACACACACGGCATAGGCATTGCTACAGGAAGCCATAAGGTCTGTTGTAGCCATCTTGTACCACCAATACAGATTACAACAGTGTCATCCTGTGAGAAATCCACATTGCTATCGATTGCTGCCTGAGACTTTAAAAACCAATGTGGCTCCTTTCATGATTGAGATTTCTAGGAAAATCCCCTAGTTTCACTTTTCATCTCATTTGTTTGTCCCCTCCCCACTTTACACGCTGAATCATTGCTATTCGTTCTTGTGGGCTTTGTGAGGGCAGAGACCACACTACCACATTCCCAGGTGTATCCCTAGTGCCCAGCCCACTTCATGGCTCATGGCAGGCACTCAGTAAATATTTGTTCAAAGAGTAGATTAATCTTCAAATATTAAGACATTTAAGTATCTATTTTGCCTACATTTAAAAAGCATAAAACACAATGTTTTGCCCTAACACTTAAATCTCTTCAATTTGAAGGAATTAAAGAATAAGATAGCATTGTGTAACTGCTAGCTTTACCTTGTCTTATGTCAGAAATGTTAATAAAATCATTGTACTTTATTCTAACCTTATGACTTAATTAGCTGACTGCCTTATAGTTAAAAGTCTCTTAATTTTGAAATTGAGACTTAACCTTTTTAGGCCTATTGCATCTTTCTGCTGGTTATATAACTCCTTTAAACCATAAAGAGATTGCATTCACATCTTTTGATTCTAGAACTGCTGGAGGTTTAGAAGACGTCAGTTTTGCCTTGAGGTTGCAGTGCCTACCATTCGTTGAGAAGTGAGGCTCAGAGGACCTGCAGTGTATCAGTTAAAGGAGGAAAGTGCTTCCACCTAATTAACAGCAAGTATTTCTGGAAAGAGAGACAAGAGACGGTGGGATGTAGGTAAAGGCCACAGAGCTGTCCCTCCTGAATGTGTCTATCTACGCTGGATGGATATCAGAGTGGTACTTTCATTCTCTAAGGCAAAATGTTTAGACTCTTGGGACCGACGCTGGAGCAGTTTCTACTGGAACGTTCTCAAAACTATATGACACTTTAAGGCAGCAGTCTGCAACCTTTTTGGCAGCAGGGACCGGTTTTGTGGAAGACAGTTTCTCCGTGGGGCAGGGGGGCAGTGGTGGATGGTTCAGGCGGTCATGCGAGTGATGGGGGGCGGCAGAGGAAGCTTCACTCGCTCCCCCACCACTCACCTACTGCTGTGCGGCCCGGTGCACGGCTGGGTACCGCTCTGTGGCCCGGGGGTTGGGGACTCCTGCTTTAAGGAATGTCTCTGAACGCCACCATACAGATCAAGCCAAAGAAAGCACTGTTTTGATTTTAATGGTTTGTGACTTCTAGTGCGTGTCCTGTCCTTGGGTCCTGGCCACTGTGACACTGTGTGCTCTTCACTGCAGAGGTGTGTGTTTCTCCAGGTCTGTCAGCATGGGAAGGAAGGTCAGGGTGAAGGAAGGGTATCCTGAAACAAACCACTTTGACCATATCATTCAATTGAAGCCCAGTTCTACCTTAAGTCATTTGATTCTTCTTTGAGTTCAAGAAAGCTAATAATACCATAATCATACCAGAAACATTTTGAGGAGAGAATAGTTCCAATCTCTTTGGGTGATTCTAGGACCCAGGTTAAAAACTTGATATTATTTGATCCTATGATTATTTTATTATGTTATTAAATGAGAGGATAATATTGAATGACCCAAAATATATTTAATTTGAAAGTTTTGGTTAACTATATTAAGTGTTTTAAAATAGTAACTGTCTGGCAGGAATAAAAGATGCAGACATAGAGAGTGGACTTGAGGACACGGGGAGGGGGAAGGGTAAGCTGGGACAAAGTGAGAGAGTGGCATGGACATATAGACACTACCAAATGTAAAATAGATAGCTAGTGGGAAGCAGCCGCATAGCACAGGGAGATCAGCTCGGTGCTTTGTAAACACCTAGAGGAGTGGGACAGGGAGGGTGGGAGGGAGATGCAAGAGGACGACGGGACATTATGGGGATATAAGTATACATATAGCTGATTCACTGTGTTATACAGCAGAAACTAATACAACAGTGTAAAGCAATTATACTCCAATAAAGATGTTAAAAAAAAAAGTAACTGTCTGGATCTCCCAAACTCACATCTTGGAAAAAGAATATCTCCATGCCTACCAGGAGTCTCTCTGTCCAATAAATGACTCCTTCAAGAAATGATATGGCCCCCACCCTCACAATAGGTCTGTTCTAGTCCCTACCAGACCCTCAGGAGTGGCAGTTGTGTGGCCTTTTACTTGTGTCTATGTTCTTTTGTCTCTTTCTGGAATTAGAACCACTTCCTTCCTCTAACTGATGCACACCTCATGTCACTTGAGCCCATTGCCCTGATAATCCTAGGTTCCCATCAGTTTAGGGCAGCAGTTCTCAAACTTTTTGGTCTCAAGACTCCATTACACTCTATAAAACTATTGATGGCTCCTCAAAACTTTTATTTGTTGATTTATCTATCAATATTTACCATTTTAGAAATTAAAACAGAAATTAAAATATGTATTTATTTCTTTTAAAAATCCATTATACATTAACATTTTTTGAAAAATAACATATTTTGAAGAAGTTTAGTAAGAAGAGCAGTATAATTTTAAGTTTTGAAAGTCTCTTTAACATCTGGCTTGATAGAAAATATTCTTATCTGCCTCTGCATTCAATCTGTTGCAATATGTTGCTCTGGTTAAAGAATATGAAGATATGTAGTTGGAATAGGAAAGGAGTATTTTAATAGCCTTTTCAAATAATTGTGGCTGTTCTTCAATAATACTAGAGCAAAGCTCAGCAGATCATTGTTTCTTAAAGGCTGGTTACAAAGCAGAGTCTGAAACTGTATCAATGAACTTTTAAAATTTATTACATTAAAATCCAATGGTCTGGACTTCCCTGGTGGCGCAGTGGTTAAGAATCCGCCTGCCAATGCAGGGGACACAGGTTTGATCCCTGGTCTGGGAGGATCCCACATGCCGCGGAGCAACTAAGCCCATGCACCACAACTACTGAGCCTGCACACTAGAGCCCGCGAGCCACAACTACTGAGCCCGTGTGCCACAACTACTGAAGCCCATGCTCCTAGAGCTCATGCTCCACAACAAGAGAAGCCACTGTGGTGATAAGCCTACACACTGCAGGGAAGAGTAGCCCCTGCTCGCCGCAACTAGAGAAAGCCCGTGCACAGCAACGAAGTCCCAGTGTAGCCAAAAAACAAAACAAAACAAAACCAATGGTCCAATGGTCTATCTTGCACTCTGAATGAGTTTTGTAGCATCATGCATTGGTTATTTAAAAAATATTCGTTCACTGATTTATGCAGTTCTTCCAAACATTTACTCACTTTAATATATAATATCCAAAAAATCACATTTGATAATAGCACCCCAATCTCATCTGTAAGTATTGGGCAACTCATAATATTTGATACAAGTTTTCCAAAATTCTAATTTTTGATTGAAAGCTCAAATTTTATCATTAGCAACAAATACTTTCAATTATTTACCTTGAAGTGACATTTTCAAGAAAACGTCTAAAAGATAAAGTCTGGGGCTTCCCTGGTGGCACAGTGGTTAAGAATCCACCTGCCAATGCAGAGAACACGGGTTCAGGCCCTGGTCCGGGAAGATCCCACATGCCGCGGAGCAACTAAGCCCGTGTACCACAACTACTGAGCCTGTGCTCTAGAGCCTGCCAGCCACAACTACTGAGCCCACATGCCACAACTACTGAAGCCCGTGTGCCTACAGCCTATGCTCCGCAACAAAAGAAGCCACCGCAATGAGAAGCCCATGCATCACAACAAAGAGTAGCCCCCGCCCGCTGCAACTAGAGAAAGCCTGTGCATAGCAACGAAGACCCAACACAGCCATAAATAAATAAATATTTTTTAAAAAAAGATAAAGTCTGAATAACCACAGCTTGTCAGTCATTCTTTCAAGTAAAAATGGTGTTCCATTAAAAAGTGGCTAGTTCAGCTTGAAATTCAGTCACACAAGTGCTTTTCATGGAAACAATTTACTTCGAGACACAGCAGAATGCTTTTGTGCACTTCCTATTTTGTCATGCATAATATTAAAAAGATGTGTACTCAAGAGTTGAAATTGAATAAAACATCCTTTCTACTGCTTCATCAAGGACTTTCTTAGGTGGAGCTGGCTCTTTACGTTTTGCCAGTGCATAGCAGTAAAGAATAAAATAACTCCAGAAAGTGAGTCTTATCTCTTGTTTTTAAGCCAACAATCCATCCTTAAAGATAATAAAAGTGTCCTATAGATATTTCTATTGATTGATTGACTAACTGATTGCCATGCTACATGGCTTACGGGATCTTAGCTCCTCGACCAGGAACTGAACCCGGGCCATGGCAGTGAAAGCGCCAAGTCCTAACCACGGGACCACCATGGAATTCCCTATTTCTTTTTATTTAGAATAAAATAATGAATTCTAAAGAAACCATATGAGACTTAAATTTCTTAATTTGAAAAGTTTTTGAAAAAATTTTAAATATTATTGCAACAACAACAAAGTATACTTATTTCTTGTTGAGCTTCCAAATGTATGCAAGGAAAACTTCAGGATTTCAAAACAATACATTGGACAATGTTATACAAATTATAGCAGGTGTAAGGAAAGATAGTAAGAACATTGTCCAACTATTATGAACAAACTGAGCTAATCTCTGAAAATGCACATATTTATACGCTAAACCTAACACCTTAGAAAATTCTAGAATACACAAAGCACATCTTCCATTATTTGCCACAACAATGATGTCATCATACACCATGTGGCCTCTGGAAAACTCCACTGTATACTTGTGAGAGAATGAAAGTGAAAAAAGCAAATAATGTCTTAGCATTATTATAAATTACTTTTGACCTCACAGACCTCCTGGAAGATCTCAGAGCCCTCAGAACCCCCCAGACTACACTCTAGGGAGCCATCAGTTTTTAATGCATTTAAATTATCTTAAATATGCCAAGGGGGTGAGGTATGCTACTTTTTCTTTATTTGATGCACCTTAAAAAGCCTAAATTGGATTTTAGGATTTACTGATGCCTTGAATGAAATAATCAGTGGTTCCCAAGGTTAACAGTCCAAGAGCCACGGATTCAAACTTGGATCCAGCAACTCCTTCCACCTTTGCAGTATGAATCTGGAAGCCTAGTCAGTTCTGGTAAAGAAGCTAGAAATAGCTATTTGATAAATTTATGAATTTAAATTCCCACATGCTAATCCTCCAGATCCCTTCATAATCACTAATTTTCCTTCAAATAGGAAACTGAAGCAGCTAGAAATGTTTGTATATGGTTGGAATTTAATCACTTTATATTTTGAACATTCCTTCTGAAAGAAATTTCCTTTAATTCAATACAAAATACATGAGTACCATGCACCCAATACTAACTAGGCACTTCAGGGAATAAAACAGGTACATACTCCTCCTCCTCAATTAATTTTTACAAATACTTACTGCATGAAACAAAGGATGTATAGTTAAATGTTGCCTCTGATGTAGGTTATGAGCACTAAGAATAGAGATTTGGGGATTTCACAGAGAAGGTGAGGGATAGAGACAGGGTGGAGGCCCATTCCAGGGGATTCATGGTTTGGACTAAGGAACTGAAGCTGGAAGCTGGAGCCAAGCCTGAGCGATTGGAGGTCATTGGGACTGTAAATATTTGCACACAGCCACATCCAGAGCCGGAGAGATGAAGGGAAAGGACTGGAATAGTTCTTTCTTCTTCTCCCTCCTACCCTCCAATTGCCTTTAGTTGACCCAGGAGGATAGAAAGTAAACCAACGGACATGGGGGAGGAGGCAACTCCAGAGTAAGTCATAGCCAAAAGAGGCTGTCAAAATAAAACGACCCGAGAGCATCAGGACACCATTGTCCGTGGTAGACCAGATGCACTGCTTAGATCTCCATCCCAGAAGGGACCTGCTACCCATCTACAGGAAGCACTGGCAGTCAGCCTCCAACTGTCAGCTCCTTCAGGTTCAGCCTCAGCCACAAAGAGCCACTTCGCTGCAAAAAGCTACCATGCTCAAGGTCATACCCTTCTCAGGGCAGTTTGCATACATTAACAGAGAGGCAGGGATGTAAAGGCATAGCCATCCTAGACGACTCTGCAGAATGGTATTTGCTCCAAAGCTCCCTGCTGGATTAGCTGAGGCCTTGCTGCAATTCAGCTTCTCCTTCTGACCCATGCTTCTTTCTGCTTCTTCTCACAGGTGGGATCCCTAAGAATATCTTGCACTCCAAATTCTGCCCCAGTATCTGATTGTGGAGAATCTAATCTGTGACATTCTCTCATCCAGAGCAGAATATATATATATATATATATATATATATATATATATATATATATGCATGTGTATGTCTATGTGTACACATTTATGTATATGTACATATGCCTATGTACACATATAATATTTATTAATTACTTTCTCCATTCAAAAGTACACTGCCTACAAATTATCACCAAATTGTGTTTTCAACCTATATTCTAAATATAGCTGTTATTTCCCCCTAATGAAAACGTTTGTTGCCAAAAAATTTTTATAATGGCAAAATTGTTTATTTTTCCCACTAATCCCTATGTAATTTTTGACCATTTTGGAGATACTAACATCCTAAATGTCCACCATTTGTTCAGAACAGTAGGGCAAGATGTAAACATATACAATCAACTAGTTTACTGGTAATTGTAGGCATTAGCTGCAACTTACATATGACACAGCTATGAATGTTGGTACCAGTCTCTCAAAACTTGACTGGGAGATGGGATAATGTTTATTTTTTATTTTACTTTTTACGTTTGCCCACGCTTCTCGCCTCGTGGGATCTTAGTTCCCTGACCAAGGATCGAACCTGCACCCTTGGCAGTGAAAGCACGGAGTCCTAACTACTGGACCACCAGGGAATTCTCAAGAGATAATGTTTATTTAGAACAGGACATCCAGCAGTTATACTCAGCTTCAGATCCCTGCACCTAGCGTTATTGTTTTGGCCTCAGTAATATTAATCATAAGAAAGAGTAATTCTTGGTAAGAATGGAAAATATTCCAGTTGTTACTTCAAAAATATGATATCTGGAAGACTGAAAGTCACTTTCTCAGCAGTGCCTGGTGTCAGCCTTAGTTTTGACACCTCTATTTAGTAGCACACTCCGTCCTTTACATTCGTGTGCAGTGCAGAGGACCAGGGTCTGATTGAACTGGATCTGTTTGCAGGAAACTCAAGCAAGGTCAAGCCTTTTCTGAAAGACCTTCCATCAAAGGAGTTGGACTAGAGGATCCCTAAGGTTCTTTTTCTAACATCCCAGGTCCCAAGTTCTGTGTTATGTTGACACATGGGTTATTTTGAGTCCTAAGAAGCAGATTAAACTATGATTTAAAATGTTTATTTTAGGCAAGGCTTTTTATATAAAACAACGACAAGCAAATGTGGCACCCCTAAAATTCGTCATGAGAAATAGGTGTTCCTTTTGTGAAGCCCAGGTGGGAGGGCAGCCCTGGGCTGGACTGGAAGCCCAGCAGAGGCATCTTCAGCGTTCTTCCCACGTCTCCTCTCTGTGCCCTGCCTGGTGACTCAGGCCTGCCTCTCACCATCCTGCCGCTCTCACCACAGCTCCTGGATATCTTCTACAGTCGCTGCTCCACTGACTCCCCAGGGCCACAGAATGCAATCCGGATCCCACAGGCTGGCATACAGGACCTCTGTGGGCTGACCACTGGCCACCTTTCTACCTGCCCCCGAGCCTCTCTCCCACCTATGCACTCTGTCTCTAGCTGCTCTGGAGCCCTCGAGACACGAACACATCACTCACTCTCTCAGCTCTGCCTTTGTGCCCGCTGTTCCTCTTTGTCCTCACACCGCCCTTCCCTCTGTCCACCCAGCCCCGTTTGCCTGGCAAAGCCCTGCTTAACCCCCTGCCCCGTTACCTCCCTCCGTTTTTCCCTCTGACTCCTCCCACCTGCTCTGGATTTCCTTTCTACTCTGTTCATAACGCCATTACAACCAGGTGTTTTGCATTAGAGACCATTAATTTTTCACACCAGACACCTCACTTGAATGTGAATGCCTGAGGAGCAAGGGCAGGATCTGCTTCACCTTTGCGTCACCAGCGCTGTCACAGTGCCTGATACACAGCGGGCCTCAGTCACTGCTGCACCTAGAAAACTGAATTAACGGCCTCCGGCCACACAGCCCCCGCCCAGCTCTGCTGAGAGAACTGGTTTTGTCTTGTTTTGTTTGCTTACATTAATTCTTTCCTTCTGGCCAAAGCACCTCCAACAAATGGGAGAAGTCTAGACAGTGACTTTCGGACAAATCATAGGCCAACTCCAATGCCCAGCATCTAATAAGCAAGTACTAATACTTCACTGAATTAATGACTAGGGCCCCCATCAATAGGCAACGCTATGCCTTTCTTTGCTAACACAGTGGTAACTCAATTTCAGGCTAGCGGGAAGAGATATGGCGGGGGGAGAAGTAGGCCTCTCAGTGCCCTCAAGTCATGGCATATGGGGGTTACTGCAGTCGAAATGTTTTGTGTCCCCCCCACCCCTGGCAAATTCCTACGTTGAGATCTAACCCGCAAGTTGATGGTATTAGGAGGTGGGGCCTTTACGATGTGCCTAAGTGATGAGAGTGGAATCCTCATGGATGGGATGCATGCCCTTATAAAAGAGACTCCAGAGAGAGCCCTGGCACCTTCCACCAGGTGAGGATACAACGATAAGCCTGCAACCCAAAAGAGGGCCCTTACCTGACTAGGCTGGCACCCTGGTCTCAGACTTCCAGCCTCCAGAACAGTGAGCAATGCATTTCTTCTGTTTTCAAGCTACCCAGTCTCAGGCACCTTGTTAGAGCAGCCTGAGTGAACTAAGGCAGGGGGCCACCTGCTCATACACCTGGTTAAATATGGCTCCCAGAGGGTAAAAAAGGGATTACTTCAACCCTTTTCCTGGGCTCTTAGGGTATTAGTATTAGTTTAGTAAACTGAAGCAAAAAGGTATAGTAAGTCTTGGGAAACTGGGGTTGAGTGCTGGTGTGAAGCTGAAGTTGGTAGAGTCTCCCTCATCTACAGGTTTCATGGATACGATTGATGTTTGACTCTTATCAAGTGGGGCTGCAGGGAGGTTCCAAGGCAGCCCTTTCACTAGGACTAGGAAACAGAGAAGGTGTGGGAAAATGTGTCTGAGAAGCTCACCCAGCACAAACATATTTGCTGCCGAACTATGAAATTGTTAAATCCATGCCACTAGCCTGTTATTTAAAACACTGTGGTAAAATTGCCTGCTGAAGCAGAAAAGAGAGCTTGTGCACCTCTTGAGGGAGCGTTATGTGCTCAGGTGTGAGTCCCTGCCTCCTCCTCTCCTCAGTACTTAGTATCTGTGTTTCCTAAGACCCTGTGCTGCTCTCTGCTCCATGAGTTTCAACTAGGATTTGAGCTCCTTGAGAACAAGGTCTTTACTATCATCTTCCTCTCTTATGCTGGGCACACAGCAGCGGCTCAATAGATGAGCATCTAATTAGACTGGAAGATGTTAACATTGCCAAGGGTGAATTGCCACCATGTGGCAGCACGGAGAGTCCAAAAATAGCTCCCTTTATTGCTCTGCACCAGATATGCCTGTTATCCCTTTTAATCCTCATAAACTACCCTGTATAGTAAGTGCTCTTATTATCCCAGTTTACAGATGTGTACACTGAGGCTTGGAGAAGTTAATCAGCTAGTCTGAGGTCACAAAGCTAGAGATTAGTGAGGGTAAATTTTAACTCAATAACTTTCACTTCTGGTGTTGCCTGAGAAAGATCCTACAGACCAGCCCTCCTGCTGATAATAACTATAAACTCTGAACAGAATGCAGATGATAACTAAAGTAGAACACAGCTATCTGAAGGCACTGGTGAGTGTACAAAAGCAGGCAGATTCTGGTGAGGACTCCATGCTTGGAGGAGGGGAGTTGTATGGAATGAGTTGCCATTTCCACAGCTTTTAGTCTAGAGCCAGACACATGTGTGGCACATGGGACAGTGGGAGTGCTGGTGGAACAACTGCTGTCTTTCTGGGGAACCAGATGACTAAACATGGGGGAAGCACAGCTTCTGGAAGGGACTCCCAGAAGAGAGAGAGCTGGAGAAGGGATCCCCAAATTCTGCCTGCCCACATCTCTACTGACCCCTGAATCACACTTATGCAGAACAAACTAAAAGCAGCTCTGTTGAGGACAAAAGATCTGAATTGAGATTGGAGGTAGTGGGCAAAAAAAGGATTTGCTGCCGTTTGAGTCCAACAAAGATAACTGTCTGCTTTAAAAAGAAAAGAAAGAAAGAAAAATGTTTTAAGAAACGAAAACAAAGAGTGCTTATCAGGGTAAAACAACATAATCCAGAGTCGCCATAAATTAATGTTCATAGTGCCTGGGATACAGTCCAAAATTACTCGAAATAAAAAGACACAAACAAATGGAACACATTCTCGAGAGAAAAGAATATCAACTGAGGAAAAAACCTGAGGTGAATGGGATATGGAATTAGCTAAAAATTTTAAAGCAGCTATCATAACTATCCTCAATGAAGTCAAAGAAAATATGCTCACAATGAAGACAGAAAATTTCAGCAGAAAAATAGAAAAAATGATATTCTTAAAAAATTATATGGGAGAACAAAGAAGAGAAAGGGAAATCTCTCCCAGCAGCCTCAGAAGCAGCGGATTAAAGCTCCACAATCAACTTGATATACCCTGCATCTGTGGAATACCTGAATAGACAACCAATCATCCCAAATTAAGGAGCCCTGTGGATGAAAGGCTCTTGGGGCTGCAGCCAGGAGTCAGTGCTGTGCCTCTGAGGTGGGAGAGCCAACTTCGGGACACTGATCCACAAGAGACCTCCCAGCTGCACATAATATCAAACAGCAAAAATTTCCGAGAGATCTCCATCTCAACGCCAGCACCCAGCTTCACTCAACGACCAGCAAGCTACAGTGCTGGACATCCTATGCCAAACAACTAGCAAGACAGGAACACAACCCCACCCATTAGCAGAGAGGCGGCCCAAAATCATAATAAGTCTACAGACACCCCAAAACACACCACCAGACGTGGACCTGCACACCAGAAAGACAAGATCTAGCCTCATCCACCAGAACACAGGCACTAGTACCCTCCACCAGGAAGCCTACACAACCCACTGAACCAACCTTAGCCACTGGGGACAGACACAAAAAACAACAGGAACTACGAACCTTCAGCCTGCAAAAAAGGAGACCCCAAACACAGTAAGATAAGCAAAATGAAAAGACAGAAAAACACACCGCAGATGAAGGAGCAAGATAAAAACCCATCAGACCTAACAAATGAAGAGGAAATAGGCAGTCTACCTGAAAAAGAATTCAGAATAATGATAGTAAGGTTGATCCGAAATCTTGGAGATAGAATGGACAATAGAATGGACAAAATGCAAGAATCAGTTAACAAGGACCTAGAAGAACTAAAGATGAAACAAGCAACGATGAACAACACAATAAATGAAATTAAAAGTACTCTAGATGGGATCAATAGCAGAATAACTGAGGCAGAAGAACGGATAAGTGACCTGGAAGATAAAATAGTGGAAATAACTACTGCAGAGCAGAATAAAGAAAAAAGAATGAAAAGAACTGAGGACAGTCTCAGAGACCTCTGGGACAACATTAAACGTACCAACATTCGAATTATAGGGGTTCCAGAAGAAGAAGAGAAAAAGAAAGGGACTGAGAAAATATTTGAAGAGATTATAGTTGAAAACTTCCCTAATATGGGAAAGGAAATAGTTAATCAAGTCCAGGAAGCACAGAGAGTCCCATACAGGATAAATCCAAGGAGAAATACGCCAAGACACATATTAATCAAACTGTCAAAAATTAAATACAAAGAAAACATATTAATAGCAGCAAGGGAAAAACAACAAATAACACACAAGGGAATCCCCATAAGGTTAACAGCTGATCTTTCAGCAGAAACTCTGCAAGCCAGAAGGGAGTGGCAGGACATATTGAAAGTGTTGAAGGAGAAAAACCTGCAACCAAGATTACTCTACCCAGCAAGGATCTCATTCAGATTTGATGGAGAAATTAAAACCTTTAGAGACAAGCAAAAGCTGAGAGAGTTCAGCACCACCAAACCAGCTCTACAACAACTGCTAAAGGAACTTCTCTAGGCAAGAAACACAAAAGAAGGAAAAGACCTACAATAACAAACCCAAAACAATTAAGAAAATGGGAATGGGAACACACATATCGATAATTACCTTAAATGTAAATGGACTAAATGCTCCCACCAAAAGAGACAGATTGGCTGAATGGATACAAAATTTACAAGCAGCTCATGCAGTTCAATGTCAGAAAAACAAACAACCCAATCCAATAAATAGACCTAAATAGACCTAAATAGACATTTCTCCAAAGAAGATATACAGATTGCCAACAAATATATGAAAGAATCTGCAACATCATTAATCATTAGAGAAATGCAAATCACCACTACAATTAGATATCATCTCACACTGGTCAGAATGGGCATCATCAAAATATCTAGAAACAAAAAATGCTGGAGAGGGTGTGGAGAAAAGGGAACCCTCTTGCACTGTTGGTGGGAATGTAAATTGATACAGCCACTATGGAGAACAGTATGGAGGTTTCTTAAAAAACTAAATATAGAACTACCATAGGACCCAACAATCCCACTACTGGGCATATACCCTAAGAAAACCATAATTCAGAAAGAGTCATGTACCAAAATGTTCATTGCAGCTCTATTTACAATAGGCCGGAGATGGAAAAAACCTAAGTGTCCATCATCAGATGAATGGGTAAAGAAGATGTGGCACATATATACAATGGAATATTACTCAGCCATAAAAGAAACAAAATTGAGTTATTTGTAGTGAGGTCGATGGACCTAGAGTGTGTCATACAGAGTGAAGTAAATCAGAAAGAGAAAAAGAAATACTGTATGCTAACACATATATGTGGACTCTAAGGGGGAAAAAAAAAAAAAAAAGGTCATGAAGAACCTAGGAGCAAGACAGTAATAAAGACACAGACCTACTAAAGAATGGACTTGAGGATATGGGGAGGGGGAAGGGTAAGCTGGGACGAAATGAGAGAGTGGCATGGACATATATACACTACCAAACGTAAAATAGATAGCTAGTGGGAAGCAGCCGCATAGCACAGGGAGATCAGCTCGTTGGTTTGACTAACTAGAGGGGTGGGATAGGGAGGGTTGGAGGGAGGGAGACGCAAGAGGGAAGAGATATGGGAACATATGTATATGTATAACTGATTCACTTTGTTATAAAGCAGAAACTAACACACCATTGTAAAGCAATTATACTCCAA
The DNA here is from genome assembly GCF_963455315.2 of Globicephala melas. Lineage (NCBI taxonomy): Eukaryota > Metazoa > Chordata > Mammalia > Artiodactyla > Delphinidae > Globicephala > Globicephala melas. The sequence goes on along the minus strand of NC_083325.1, from coordinate 52,184,383 downwards.
TAAAGATGTTAAAAAATAAATAAAATAAATAAAATATCTGATAAAAAAAAAAAAAAAAAAAAAAAAAAATTATATGTAAATATATAATATATATAAAATATATAATGGCTGAATTTTTAGAAAATCTACTGGATAAATTTAAAAGCAGAATGGAGATAACAGAGGAAAAAGTAAGTGAACTTGAAGATAGAGCAATAGAAACTATCCAATATGGAGGACAGAATTTTTTGTGTTTTTTTTAAAAAAGACTGAAAATAAATAAATAAATAAAAGCCTCAGGCATCTCTTAGATAATATGAGTCGAAAATGTGTGTAATTGAAATTCCAGAAGGGGAAAAAAAAGAAAATAGGGCAGAAAAAAAAATACTTGAAGAAATAATGACTGGAAATTTCCTCTATTTGTTTAAAACATAAAGCTATAGATTCAAAGTATTCAAAGAACACCAAGCAGGCTGTGCTAAAGCATGTTATAGTCAAAATATTGAAAGTTGAATACAAAGGGCAAACGTTGCTGAGGTAGCAAGAAAAGAATAGCATATTGTGTTCAAGGAAAAAACTTCAATAAGTGGCTGACTTCTTATCGGAAATTATGAAGGTCAGGAGAGAGTGGAACAATATTTCCAAAGTGCTGAAAGGAAATCTGTCAGCCCAGAATTCTATATATAGCAAAAAAAAATCCTTTAAGAATGAAGGTAAAATAAGGACATTTTCAGATAAAAGAAAACTAAGAGAATTTGACACCATCAGACCTTCACTAAGAAATGCTAATGGAAGTTTTTCAGGCAAAAGGAAATGATATCAGAGTGAAGTTCAAATCATCAGAAAGGAATGAAGCAAAAGGAGTGACTAGGCAGCATTAGAACCTGCTTCCTATCTTTTGGCCCAAACCCCTCTGCTAGCCCAGAAGTCAGAGACAGGATTGCCAGGTTTCCTTACAATCCATGTCATTTTGTTAAAACTACTGATAAATACCATTTACAATATTGTACCATTTACAACATGATAAAAAACATCAAGTACCTAGGAATAAATCTAACAAAAAATGTTCAAGGAAAATTAAAAACTACAAAACATTGCTGGGGGGAATAAAAGAAAAGAGGAGACTATGCTGGGGGAGCACATTTGGTGCACCCCCTCTGCAGGTTCTGCCTTGGTGGTCTAATGCCCCACTTTACAATGGGGAGCAGATGGGAAACACGGGCCTCTGGCTGCTCTCCAGCTCTTGAGTTTATGTTACACATCCAACTACTTAGAAACAGTCTGACTTCTCTCTTGCTAAGTCCATATTCTAAATTTCTAGCCAATTGGCCCACTCCTGAAATAATTAACCATAACCATGCATTACTGCATAAAAGAGCTACCAGTACCGATTGATTTTACCAAATGAGTTGGTAGGAGGCCGTTTCTACAAAGTGAGCAGGATGGCAGCTCATTTGGTGTCTAGTACAGTAAGAAAAGAAAGAAGAAAACTCTCTTGATGTTCCAGCAGGCAAATGCTAGGGTGAAACTACATCTTAGGAAAGTCTCCTTATTGGGAGGGTGCAGGATGTGCTAGTAAGGGGGAAAAGAGAAGGAACAGGAGGAGCTGGAAACCAGAAAAACATTTGGAATCAGTCATGTAAGATGCTGGTGGGGATAATCAGCAGGGATATGCAGGCGTAGCCACACCAGTTCTTGTTAATATTGAAACTTGTTCTTGTTAATATTGAAGCTTCCATAATGGTTGGTCACGAGTGTAACAGTAACTGCACCACGTGGTAAATGAATGATATACATTTTGGCACGTGGCATTTATCTCAAAAACCACACAGCAATGCCATTTCAGAATATTTGTCTGGTTTGGGCAGTGGAGTTCAGAGCTGAGGGGAGGAGTACAGCTTGGAGGGTGGCAGACATCCTGCTGTTTATTTCAGGTGTTGGGGACTTGCTTATTCTCCATGATCATTTACTTTTCTAGAGCCCTCTCCAGTATTCTCATCCATTTCCTCCTTCAGGACTCACAACGTTCTTGAGCGGGACTATCAGTACCTCCATTTCAACTGAAGCGGAGGGTGAGGCTTAGAGGTAGGGGTAGCCATTCAGGGTTGGCTCTGGGGGCAGAGTCAGCTTTCAGGTCACCAGCGATGACATCAGTACCTGCTGTGAGAGCCTGCCTGGGGGCCTTGGTCACAGTGGCACTGTGCCCCCGCCTTGGCCCACTAGGAAGTCCTCTGCGGGCTCAGAGGACAGTATGTGCAGATGACTTCCTGCCTCAAGCACCTGAGACTCTGCCCAAGGGCTCTGTCTGGACCCGAGCACACTTTGCCTGTGGGCAGGTCAGACTGAAGGTTTGGAGGAGTTAGTTCTTTTCAGGGCCACCCCTCAAACCACAAAGGACGGTACTTCCCAGAACTTCTGCTGCCAGTGTCCTTGTCCCCACGGTGAAACCAAGCCACACCCCGCCTCTTCAGGAGACCCTCCAACACTAGCAGGTCCCCCAGGCCCACCAGAGATAGCGATCGTGGAGGAAATCACTGAGAGCACAGCCACACTTTCCTGGAGTCCAGCCACTGACAACCACAGCCCAATCTCCTCATACAACTTGCAGGCTTGCAGCCCCTTCTCCCTGGGCTGGCAAACAGTAAAAACAGCCGTGTGGATGAAAGGCTCTTGGTGCTGCAGCCAGGAGTCAGTGCTGTGCCTCTGACGTGGGAGAGCCAACTTCAGGACACTGGTCCACAAGAGACCTCCCAGCTCCACGCAATATCAAACAACAAAAATCTCCCAGAGATCTCCATCTCAACACCAACACTCAGCTTCACTCAACGACCAGCGGGCTACAGTGCTGGACATCCTATGCCGAACAATTAGCAAGACAGGAACACAACACCACCCATTAGCAGAGAGAGTGCCTAAAATCATAATAAGTCCACAGACACCTCAAAACACACCACCAGACGTGGACATGCCCACCAGAAAGACAAGATCCAGCCTTATCCACCAGAACACAGGCACTAGTCCCCTCCACCAGGAAGCCTACACAACCCACTGAACCAACCTTAGCCACTGGGGGCAGACACCAAAAACAATGGGAACTAAGAACCTGCAGCTTGCAAAAAGGAGACCCCAAACACAGTAAGATAAGCAAAATGAGAAGACAGAAAAACACACAGCAGATGAAGGAGCAAGATAGAAACCCACCAGACTTAACAAATGAAGAGGAAATAGGCAGTCTACCTGAAAAAGAATTCAGAATAATGATAGTAAAGATGATCCAAAATCTTGGAAATAGAATAGAGAAAATGCAAGAAACATTTAACAAGGACCTAGAAGAACTAAAGATGAAACAAACAATGATGAACAACACAATAAATGAAATTAAAAATACTCTAGAAGGGATCAATAGCAGAATAACTGAGGCAGAAGAACGGATAAGTGACCTGGAAGATAACATAGTGGAAATAACTACTGCAGAGCAGAATAAAGAAAAAAGAATGAAAAGAACTGAGGACAGTCTCAGAGACCTCTGGGACAACATTAAACATACCAACATTCAAATTATAGGGGTCCCAGAAGAAGAAGAGAAAACGAAAGGGACTGAGAAAATATTTGAAGAGATTATAGTTGAAAACTTCCCTAATATGGGAAAGGAAATAGTTAATCAAGTCCAGGAAGCAGAGAGAGTCCCATACAGGATAAATCCAAGGAGAAACATGCCAAGACACATATTAATCAAACTGTCAAAAATTAAATACAAAGAAAACATGTTAAAAGCAGCAAGGGAAAAACAACAAATAACACACAAGGGAATCCCCATAAGGTTAACAGCTGATCTTTCAGCAGAAACTCTGCAAGCCAGAAGGGAGTGGCAGGACATATTTAAAGTGATGAAGGAGAAAAACCTACAACCAAGATTACTCTACCCAGCAAGGATCTCATTCAGATTCGATGGAGAAATTAAAACCTTTACAGACAAGGATAAGCTGAGAGAGTTCAGCACCACCAAACCAGCTTAACAACAAATGCTAAAGGAACTTCTCTAGGCAAGAAACACAAGAGAAGGAAAAGACCTACAATAACAAACCCAAAACAATTAAGAAAATGGGAATAGGAACATACATATCAATAATTACCTTAAATGTAAATGGATTAAATGCTCCCACCAAAAGACACAGACTGGCTGAATGGATACAAGAACAAGACCCATATATATGCTGTCTACAAGAGACCCACTTCAGACCTAGGGACACATACAGACTGAAAGTGAGGGGATGGAAAAAGATATTCCATGCAAATGGAAATCAAAAGAAAGCTGAAGTAGCAATTCTTATATCAGACAAAATAGACTTTAAAATAAAGACTATCACAAGAGACAAAGAAGGACACTACATAATGATCAAGGGATCGATCCAAGAAGAAGATATAACAATTGTAAATATTTATGCACCCAACATAGGAGCACCTCAATACATAAGGCAAATACTAACAGCCATAAAAGGGGAAATCGACAGTAACACATTCATAGTAGGGGACTTTAACACCTCACTTTCACCAATGGACAGATCATCCAAAATGAAAATAAATAAGGAAACCCAAGCTTTAAATGATACATTAAACAAGATGGACTTAATTGATATTTATAGGACATTCCATCCAAAAACAACAGAATACACATTTTTCTCAAGTGCTCATGGAACATTCTCCAGGACAGATCATATCTTGGGTCACAAATCAAGCCTTGGTAAATTCAAGAAAATTGAAATTGTATCAAGTATCTTTTCCGAACACAACGCTATGAGACTAGATATCAATTACAGGGAAAGATCTGTAAAAAATACAAACACATGGAAGCTAAACAATACACTACTTAATAACGAAGTGATCACTGAAGAAATCAAAGAGGAAATTAAAAAATACCTAGAAACAAATGACAATGGAGACATGACGACCCAAAACCTATGGGATGCAGCAAAAGCAGTTCTAAGAGGGAAGTTTATAGCAATACAATCCTACCTTAAGAAACAGGAAATATCTCGAATAAACAACCTAACCTTGCACCTAAAGCAATTAGAGAAAGAAGAACAAAGAAACCCCAAAGTTAGCAGAAGGAAAGAAATCATAAAGATCAGATCAGAAATAAATGAAAAAGAAATGAAAGAAATGATAGCAAAGATAAATAAAACTAAAAGCTGGTTCTTTGAGAAGATAAACAAAATTGATAAACCATTAGCCAGACTCATCAAGAAAAAAAGGGAGAAGACTCAAATCAATAGAATTAGAAATGAAAAAGGAGAAGTAACAACTGACACTGCAGAAATACAAAAGATCACGAGAGATTACTACAAGCAACTCTATGCCAATAAAATGGACAATCTGGAAGAAATGGACAAATTCTTAGACATGCACAACCTGCCAAGGCTGAATCAGGAAGAAATAGAAAATATGAACAGACCAATCACAAGCACTGAAATTGAAACTGTGATTAAAAATCTTCCAACAAACCAAAGTCCAGGACCAGATGGCTTCACAGGCAAATTCTATCAAACATTTAGAGAAGAACTAACACCTATCCTTCTCAAACTCTTCCAAAATACAGCAGAGGGAGGAACACTCCCAAACTCATTCTACGAGGCCATCATCACCCTGATACCAAAACCAGACAAGGATGTCACAAAGAAATAAAACTACAGGCCAATATCACTGATGAACACAGATGCAAAAATCCTCAACAAAATACTAGCAAACAGAATCCAACAGCACATTAAAAGGATCATACACCATGATCAAGTGGGGTTTATTCCAGGAATGCAAGGATTCTTCAATATACGCAGATCAATCAACGTGATACACCATATTAACAAACTGAAGGAGAAAAACCATATGATCATCTCAATAGATGCAGAGAAAGCTTTCAACAAAATTCAACACCCATGTATGATAAAAACCCTGCAAAGAGTAGGCATAGAGGGAACTTTCCTCAACATAATAGAGGCCATATATGACAAACCCACAGCCAACATCGTCCTCAATGGTGAAAAACTGAAAGCATTTCCACTAAGATCAGGAACAAGACAAGGTTGCCCACTCTCACCACTCTTATTCAACATAGTTTTGGAAGTTTTAGCCACAGCAATCAGAGAAGAAAAGGAAATAAAAGGAATCCAAATTGGAACTGAAGAAGTAAAGCTGTCACTGTTTGCAGATGACATGATACTATACATAGAGAATCCTAAAGATGCTACCAGAAAACTACTAGAGCTAATCAATGAATTTGGTAAAGTAGCAGGATACAAAATTAACGCACAGAAATCTCTGGCATTCCTATATACTAAAGATGAAAAATCTGAAAGTTAAATTAAGAAGACACTCCCATTTACCACTGCAACAAAAAGAATAAAATATCTAGGAATAAACCTACCTAAGGAGACAAAAGACCTGTATGCAGAAAATTATAAAACACTGATGAAAGAAATTAAAGATGATACAAATAGATGGAGAGATATACCATGTACTTGGATTGGAAGAATCAACATTGTGAAAATGACTCTACTACCCAAAGCAATCTACAGATTCAATGCAATCCTTATCAAACTACCACTGGCATTTTTCACAGAACTAGAACAAAAAATTTTGCAATTTGTATGGAAACACAAAAGACCCCGAATAGCCAAAGCAATCTTGAGAACGAAAAACGGAGCTGGAGGAATCAGACTCCCTGACTTCAGACTATACTACAAAGCGACAGTGATCAAGACAGTATGGTACTGGCACACAAACAGAAATATAGATCAATGGAACAAGATAGAAAGCCCAGAGATAAACCCACGCACATATGGTCACCTTATCTTTGATAAAGGAGGCAGGAATGTACAGTGGAGAAAAGACAGCCTCTTCAATAAGTGGTGCTGGGAAAACTGGACAGGTACATGTAAAAGCATGAGATTAGATCACTCCCTAACACCATACACAAAAATAAGCTCAAAATGGATTAAAGACCTAAATGTAAGGCCAGAAACTATCAAACTCTTAGAGGAAAACATAGGCAGAACACTCTATGACATAAATCACCACAAGATCCTTGCTGACCCACCTCCTAGAGAAACGGAAATAAAAACAAAAATAAACAAATGGGACTTAATGAAACCTAAAAGCTTTTGCACAGCAAAGGAAACCATAAACAAGACCAAAAGACAACCCTCAGAATGGGAGAAAATATTTGCAAATGAAGCAACTGACAAAGGATTAATCTCCAAAATTTACAAGCAGCTCATGCAGCTCAATAACAAAACAACAAACAACCCAATCCAAAAATGGGCAGAAGACCTAAATAGACATTTCTCCAAAGAAGATATACAGATTGCTAACAAACACATGAAAGAATGTTCAACATCATTAATCATTAGAGAAATGTAAATCAAAACTACAATGAGATATCATCTCACACCGGTCAGAATGGCCATCATCAAAAAATCTAGAAACAATAAATGCTGGAGAGGGTGTGGAGAAAAGGGAACACTCTTGCACTGCTGGTGGGAATGTGAATTGGTACAGCCACTATGGAGAACAGTATGGAGGTTCCTTAAAAAACTGCAAATAGAACTACCATATGACCCAGCAATCCCACTACTGGGCATATACCCTGAGAAAACCGAAATTCAAAAAGAGTCATGTACCAAAATGTTCATTACAGCTCTATTTACAATAGACAGGACATGGAAGCAACCTAAGTGTCCATCATCAGATGAATGGATAAAGAAGATGTGGCACATATATACAATGGAATATTACTCAGCCATAAAAAGAAATGAAATTGAGTTATCTGTAGTGAGGTGGGTGGACCTAGAGTCTGTCATACAGAGTGAAGTAAGTCAGAAAGAGAAAGACAAATACCATATGCTAACACATATATATGGAACTTAAGGGAAAAAAAATGTCATGAAGAACCTAGGGGTAAGATGGGAGCAAAGACACAGACCTACTAGAGAATGGACTTGAGGATATGGGGAGGGAGAAGGGTAAGCAGGGACAGAGTGAGAGAGTGTCATGGACATATATACACTACCAAATGTAAAATAGATAGCTAGTGGGAAGCAGCCGCATAGCACAGGGAGATCAGCTCGGTGCTTTGTGACCACCTAGAGGGGTGGGATAGGGAGGGTGGGTGGGAGGGAGGGAGACGCAAGAGGGAAGAGATATGGGAACATATGTGTATGTATAACTGATTCACTTTGTTATAAAGCAGAAACTAACACACCATTGTAAAGCAATTATACTCCAATAAAGATGTTAAGAAAAAAGAACAAACAAACAAAACAAAACAAAACAAAAACCACAAAGGACCAGAGTGGGTGGAGATACCCCAGCTTCCTCGCTGTTCCAGCCTCCTCATCCTCAGTGGGGTGACTCCGAGGTGAGTTGTACACTCACCCTCTGTGTGTCCTCAGTGGCACTGCCTCTCAGTTGCCCGAGCTCGGGCCCAGAGCTCAGTGATGTAACCCTGAGGGGTGTCCTCCCTTCCCTCTTGCCCTCAGGTCTTTACCATGCTTCTGGGAATCATCTCCCAAATAAACGACTTGTACCCAAGTCCTTGTCTAGAGCCTGCTTTGGGGGGCACCCACACTGGGACAGATAGCAATCCTGTCCAAAGGCACCAGGTGTCTGAGCCAGTGGACCCCTCTGCCCGGACTAGTTGGGAGACCCTTGGTGGGGTGGGTGCTCAAGGAGGGACAGGATGGGGCTGTGAGGTCAGAGGATGGCATTTCAGGCAGGGGGCCTGGCATGAGCCTAGTCTGGAGGATGTGTGGGATGAAGTGGGAGGGCGGGGGGCAGTGGGAGCCTTCAGGGCGGTGGGGAGGGAATCGGGGGTGAGACCCTGCCTCTGCCAGCAAAGGGGACTGTGCCAACGGGCCTCGGAGCAGATGCCAGAGAGGCCACAGTCACCCTCTCAGCTCAGTCAAGGCTTTTAAGGGCTGGAATTGGAAATGCCATTTTCTGGCTTGCTGTTGGCCCAGTTATTTCTTGTTTTACACTTTTCCTCTGGAATTTCCATCGTCCTTACTCCTTAGAGGAGACTAGACTTTTGTGGGTTAAATGTCATTTCAACAAATGCCACCATTACATTTTTCGGTGCCCGGCCATTTACGTAGCTCTTTCATTTCGTGCTGATAAAATAGCCCTTTGCAGTCAGAAAGGCAGGGGCTAGTACTTCCATTTCTGAGATGCTGGCTAATGTGCCCAAGGTGACCCGGCTATAAGTGGCAACACCAACAAAGGTGAGAGGGGGCTCCCAGAGCCTGGTGTGTGGCTTCACTCCTGCAGCAAGACAGAGTGGGGAGTTCAGCAAGACGCCTGGGGGTGCGGCCTCTCCAAGGGGGCCAGTCAGCACTATGACAATAGTGGGCAGGGCTGGCGCCCTGGGGGCAGAGAACCAGCACCTGGATGCAGACGTCTGAGGCCCAGGCAGTGTTGTTCACCCTGATTCCACGACACCTGTCCTCTCAGGCCCCCACTGCAGCTAGCTGGACTTTCTAAAAGAAAGCTCTCTTTACCAAGAAGATTTCCAAGCCTAGTTCCCGCACGTGGGTCTGGAGATGGCAGCATTTGGACAGAACATTAGTACTTTGCCAGTGTCTGGCCTTGCCAAGGGCGGGCAACCTGGTGACTTGGGGCCCAGCTCAGGATCAAGTGTGACCGGTCTCAGGTCCATCTGAACCTCCCAAAGCACAGACAAGTGGCCAACTCTCTGTAGGTTTTGTATTTTTATGGCCTGCTGCAGCTTCCAAATATATGTGTAGGATGTTGAAAATGCTTGTTATTTCTTCAGGGAAGCCCCCCAATGCCCTGTCTGCTCGAACTCCTGCCGCTTTCTCATGCCCACCACCTTCCGGAAATTACAGCCTGTCTTGACCAGCATTTCACTCTAACCTTCTCAGTTTCCTCCCAGGAAAGTGAGGATTTAACAAAGCAAATTATGAAACTCCTCTGCTGGAATCAGACAAAAAGGAAGATCTTTAATAAGAGAATCAATCATGAATGTTACACCGTTAGGCCTAGTTCTCCAAGATGGCAAAGATGACAATGAGAATTAATGTTCTCTTAGCTCCTTTTCAAACCTTCAAGTTCTGAGTCTAGCTGTTGCCTCATGGAAACTCTTTCTCTGTGAATTCTCTAACATTCCAATTGCCATGAAATTAACCTGGATTTTAGAGATGACATTTTTCTTCTCTTTGGGGAGTATTGTAAGAAGCCCATCTCTGAACGCAAAAGAATGGCTTTTGTCTCCTCCTTTCTTCCACTAAGGAAAAAGATGTCAGCTGGCCAATCTTATTTCATCCTTCACAGCCTCACCCCCATGAGAAGCTGACGCTCTGCCCATCTCAGGTACAACTGCCTAGACCAGGTGGACCTCTGACCTAGGGTACCTCTCCCCAACCTGCTGAGTTGTGGCCTGGTGCAAAAGATGATCTGAGCCACTAAGATTCCTCCTTCAGGCCATAAGTAGGCGAGACTGAGAGGCTGCTGACATTTTGGAAATGGAAACCAAACCAGAAGGTTGTGGTACAGAAAGGGGAGAGAAGCAGGTGATCGTCATTATGGTCACACACGAGATGAAGGCACGGAGGAGACCCTGACAATAGCAAAAACTAGAGGCCACGGGTTCCTGGAAAGATGTGGAATGTGGCCTTAGCTTGGGATGGCTTTCCCATCTCAGTCCCAGCTCCCTTGAGAGCTAGCTGAGTCAAGGCTCCCGTTCTAGGGGTCACCATCCCTTCCTCACAGATCCTTGCAGTAAACCCCTCTCCCCTGAGCCAGTTCAAGGAGAGTGTTTCTGAAACACATCTGCTCATCAAGGGAAGGGGTTCAGACCTTTTACACTTAATGTAATTATTGATAGAGTCAGGTTCATATCTACCATCTTGCTACTTATTTTCTACTTGCCCCTGTTCCTTTTTTATTCTTTTTGTCTTCTTTTACATTAATTGTGCATTTTTTAGCATTCCATTTTATCTCCGCTATTGGCTAACTGTATCACCTCGTCTTATTTTTTAGTAGTTGCTCTAGGATTTAAAACATGCCTAGGGACTTCCCTGGCGGTCCAGACTCTGCGCTTCTACTGCAGGGGGGCACCAGTTTGATCCCTGTTTGGGGGAACTAAGACCCCACATGCTGCACTGCACAACCAAAAAGAAAAAAGTTGCCCAATATAATAACTAAATAAATAAAATACGCATAGTTAACGTATCACAGTGTACCTTCAAATATTATAATACTGCTTCATATATAATATAAAAACTTTCCAACAGTATGCTCCCATGTTTCCATTCTGTACTTTGTGCTGTTGCTGTCATATATTTCACTATTGTATATGCTATTAACACCACAATACATTCTTTTGATTTAAATCATTATTCTTTTAAAATTTCTTTGTAAGGGGGGAAAAAAGGTCTTTTATTTTTACCTACATTATTTACCATTTCCCAATCTCTCCAGGCCTTTGTGTTGATCCAAGTTTCCATCAGGCATCATTTTCCTACCGCCTGAAGCACTTTAATATTTTTTAAGCTCGAGCCTGGAAATGCTCTCATCTTTTGTCTGTCTGAAAAAGTCATCATTTCACCTTCATTTTTAAGTTGCTTTTTTGCTAGATTTAAAATTCTGGGCTGACTTTTTTTTTTTCTTTCTTTCAACACTTTAAGATGCATTCCACTGTCTTCTGGGTTGCACTGTTTTTTATAATAAATCTGTGATAAGTTTTATCTTTGTTCATCTGTACAAAATGTATCTTTTTCTCTGGGCGCTTTGAAAATATTCTCTTTGTCACTGCTTTTCAGAAACATGATCGTGTTGTGTCCTGGCGTAAGACATTTTGACCTGTGGACTTTCAGTTCTCGTTAAATTTGGCAAAAAATTTTGGCCATAATTTCTTCAAACATTTTTTCTGTTCCCTCCTCTCTTCCATCTTTCTGGAAGTCCAATTTCACGGACACTAGACTGCTTGTTATTATTGCGTGGGTGATTGGGACAGTGCTGTGCACTTAAAATGTGTACATTTTTATAGGTAAATTAAAACTAAGTATAGTTGATTTAAATCAATGAGATAATATATAAAAGCCCCCCAGCACCACTCATGGCATACAATAGGTGCTTAATAAATATTATTTTTCACCTCCCCAACATCACCTCTTGAATTTCCCTCTATGTTCCTGCTATTTTCACCCTCTTTACACACTCTGCCTCTCCAAATTCCTCTCATCCTTCAAGGTGCAGCTTGAATCCCTCCATCCTGAACATTTTCCAGGTTACTCCAGGTCACAGTTCAGATCTAAGCTCTCACTGTTTGTTTCCCCAGAAATAAGCATTGTGGTATCTTGACATGTGTCCTTCATAATGTATGGGTGCATCTGTGTCTTGCCTCCCCTTTGGTTTTGAACTCCTCAGGGATGAGTACTACCTTATCCCCATGCGACCTCATCACTACCTGCTCCAACACCGCCAAGAGGCATTTCCCATTGTCCATCACCTGGGATACAGCCTGCCAAGCATCCTGGAGCCCCAGAGGTCTCCTGCCCATGGTCAGCCAGCTCCCGGGGGAAAGAAACTGCTCTAGAGTGACAAGGTGGCGGTCTGAAGGAAAAGAGACTCTGGAGCCCAACCATCCTGGTCCGAATCTCAGCCCTGTCTGCTTCCTACCTGTATGACTCTGGCCAAGTTACTTAGCTAAACTGAGCCTCAGCTTCCTCCTCAGTTTCATGCGTGTGATTGCTGGAGCGAGAGAACTGTGTCAGCACCTGGTTGCTATCTGCTGTTATGAGAGCTGGGTTAATGAATGCAAGCGTAGGGCCCCAGCCTGGCAGGCAGTACATGGAGCTGGTACTCTTACTCAGAGAACACCTAGACTCGTGGAGTTTTTGCCAGTTATGAACTCATTTCCCCAGGCTGTGTCTAAGGGCTCTGCATCCCTCTCAAAGGCTTATTGTGTTTCTTCAGCCCCATCCACACATCTGGTTGCACTTACTGATCTAAAAATGTATCCATCCTGCTTGCCATTTTCACATTTCAGAACACGGTGCCGCCCCAGGGGGAAAAAAAAACTCATAAATACCATGCATTAAAAAAATTAATGCCGTGCATTTACATCCTTCCAAAAAAGGAAGGTCTAGGCCAAAAAACATAGCCCTCTGTAAGCAGCAGGCACCTGGACAGCTCTGTACAACAGAGGTTGACACACCAGGGTCCCCAGGACTTGAACCTAGTGGTCCAAGGCTAGGAAAACCCTTCCAAAGCAGTGAGGAGGACTTCCAGGGCAAGAAATCCAGAAAATAAGAGGTTCTTTTGACTGCCTAGTAAAGGTTTACTTCCAAAGATGGGAAGAACAGCAAGGGAAGGTCAAGAGACAGGACACCTGGTTCTGCCTTTAGATTTCCTGAGTGACCAAGAGCACGCCTCTCAGTGTCTATGGGCCTCTCCTACCCATCTGTACATAGCTGCGTATGTCTCCACTGCAGCTGTGATTCTGTGAATGTCTCTGAAATGAATGAGGCAGGGTGTGTTTGTACGAATGAGTCTGTGTGTTTGTATTTGTCCATGTTCTCAGTGCCTGTTACAGTGCCTGGTATGTAGCAGATACTCCACAAATGTTTTTTGAATAGATGAATGTTATAAGGTTGAAACTGTAAGCCTCTATTTAGATATGCACTTTGCCCTCGACTACTATGACATTAAGCAAGTAACTTCATCCCTGAGCTCCAGTTTCCTCATTTGTAGAATAGACAATAGGCCTACACGTGATGATTGTGAAAATTAATAATGGAAAGCCTCATTTTAAATGGAATTGAGAAGCCCTGAAGGGGGAGCTTTCATGTACACACCACCCGTTGCATTTTATTTTACAATTCTGGGCAGGAAGATGCTTATCTTACTAACCCAGTAAGAGGAAGGAAGGTTTTCTCTTCACCCAGCAAAAGCCCAGCCAATGAGTAAGTACCACAACTTACCACCCAGAACCCTCACTTTACTCCGATGGGCTTTCATTCAAAGAAGCCCCTCCCAACTTCCTCCTTTTTCTCTATGAAGTTACATTCCTCTCCTTTGTTCTCCAGACCTGCCCATGATTTGCCACAGCTTGCGTGTCCAGCATTGCAATTCCTCTGCTATTCCCAAATAAACCCATTTTGCTAGTAAAATAAGTGGCTGTTTTATTTTCAAGGTAGAAATGGTCAAATGAAATGTTCGTAAAACCCATAAAGAGTGCCTAGGGACTTCCCTCCTGGCGCAGTGGTTAAGACTCCGCGCTCCCAATGCAGAGGGCCCGGGTTGGATCCCTGGCCAGGGAACTAGATCTCACATGCATGCTGCAACTAAGAGTTCACATGCCACAACTAAGGAGCCTGTGAGCCACAACTCAGGAGCCAGCAAGCTGCAACTAAGGAACCCACCTGCCACAACTAAGACCCAATGCAACCAAATAAACAAATAAGGAGTGCCTGATACAGAGAGGGTGCTCACTAAATGATAGCTATCATGGTTATTGCTGCATCTACCACAATTCTGCTTGTTACTTTTTGAAATGGCTGTAGGAATTTCCTCTCTTGTCTGTTTTTCCCCCACCCTTCCACTCCCAGTATAACGGCGCAGAGCCTGCACTTTCTCACTAAATGGTCTGTCTCTGAGGACCTGACCAAAAGAACTGACTTGTGTTGTAGTAAGAGATTAGATTCAAGTTAGAGCTGAACAAGGGGTGTCAGATATTGAGAGAAGTTATGAAAAGAGATGGGGAAACTTTCCCCAGGAAATCTGTTGGAATATATATATATATGGAGTTGACCCACGAGGAGCCATGCGGGACTATGTGACCTTTCACTTGATGCCTCTACAAGCCATGAACAGCTCGAGGACATGTGATGAGACCAGCGGGCTCAGCCAGAGAGGCTCTGTGTGGGATCTGCTCCACAGCAACCCACAGGTCTATGCGTTTACAGAGCTGCTGAGATGCATTAGTGCTACCCACGACAGGATGAAAAGAAGTAGAGCCCTGCCTGGCTTCCAACCAGCCCTGATGCCTGACTCTGAAAGAGGGAATAGAGAAGGGCCTCACTAGACCTGCTTTCTCAGGAAACTTCCACGTGCTGGGTGTTTCAAGAACCTCCTCGCAACCTTTAAAGCCAACCTAGGGCACTCTGGAGCCTCACTGGGATTCTAGCACAACCTCAAGGCCAGGTCAGGCGGGGTCATGGGCCTACAATGACCCCTGCTCTCCCCCTGCCCATTTCCCCGTGGGCTCGGTTTGTAAGGGGAGAAGAGGAGTCACGCTCTAGGCTGAGCTCAGAGGCTCTTCCATCAGTGCTGGAGGCTACCAACCATCACCCAGGGCCACTTCACTCAAGGAGCTGGGCCCTTGGTCTTGGTAGGAGAGACTGGGATGGGGGTAGGTGGAGTGCAGAGGAAGGGCTTGTTGTGAGTGAGGTTGGGGCAGAGAAGAAACAGGAAACTTCTCTGACTGGGTGTCTTACCTACTTCACTAGCTCTGTTTGTGGCAGTTGAAGATAGGAGGGCTGACTGAAGACTGGCAGGTAGTGCGAAGAGCAAGTTAAACTGGGCTGAGCTGAGCTAAGTGGAGTTGGAAAGACAGATCCTGCCCTAATAGGCTCCCCTGGGCCGAGGCATCCTATTCTGTGCAGCGGTTGGGTTTGTTTTCCTCAGAACTGCTTCTGGCAAATGAAGAAGAGAAACACTTTACTTATGGACAAGACACCGGGAAAACCATCTTAAGTCCCCAGAAGCAAGTCTCCGGCAGGTATCCCCACAAATCTCGTGGGCTGCCTCCACTCCCACTGTGCCTTCCCTTCCCTCTCCTCTCACTCGTCTTCCCCCATGGGCCTGGATTCTTCCCCACAGGCCTTTCTGGAATAACCCTGTGCCAGCCAGACTTCTGCACTTACCTGGCTGTATTCTACCTTACACTGACCCCCATTCTCCATTTGTTTTGTCTCTCTGGGTCCTTCCCCTGAATAACTGACTGCTACAAAGGACAGACTTGTAATTCTTTGGTGTCTCCTAGAATACAGAACTCAGTATACAGTAGGTGCTCAATAAACACTTCTTGAATGGATGACTGGAAGGTTGTATTACCTCATAACATAAGATGCAATTCTAAAAAGTTTGGGTCATAACAGGTGTGTACACTCAACTTACACCTTAAGCTTATTCCTGAGAAACTTGGGGTTTCTCGGGCTCCAGCTCTGAGTGCCCTGAGGCTGGTGAGGCGGGCTGGATTACGGGTAAGGGCATTAGGCCGGTGTGCCAGCCATGCCACCAATTTGTGTGTGATTGAGAGTAAGTCATATAACCTTTCTCCACGTCCCTACCTGTGCAGTGGGTCACCACCGCTTTATAGAGTGTTGTGGGCAGAAAATGGGGCAGAGTTTTGAAAGAGCTTTGGTAAGTGCTGTATAAATGAGGGAGATTATTATTCTCAGGGGCTCGTGAGGGATTCATTCAACCCACCTTAGTGAGAATCTACTCTGCATCAGATACTAGGAATGCAAATATAAAGGTGCTTCAGACCTTGCCCGTGCGAAACTGGGGAGAGAGACTCAAATTACTAACAGTAGGATAAGCAATAGGAAAGGGGGAAGGAAAGCATATGGGGGTGCGGACAGAGTGGCATTTGAAGAGGCCTTGGAGAGTCATCAGATGTCACCAGGAAGAAGGTGGGGAGAGGCAGTAGATCGAGCCTGACAGTGGGCTGAAGGTTGAAGGCGCGGATGGGAGCCGTGAACGGTGCCTTGTGGCTAACAGCAGAGACGCTGGGAAGGCGGCAGGGCTGGTGAGCTCTGAGACTCTGGCGGAGTGGGGTAGAGCAGGGTGGTGGTGTCGGGGGAGGAGGTTGCAGAACCCCTCTGCGACTCTGGGCACGTGCAGGCACAGGTAGGGCCTGGAACTACTGGGTGTGCAGGGAGGCCTGGCCCTCCGGGGAGCGCAGAGCGGATGGGCAGAAGCACAGTGTCTGGTCCTTCCTTCTCTTAAGAGCTCCAAGGGCAGGCAGGCCAGATTACTGCTCCTCAAATGTGTAAAACTCTTCTCACCTCTGTGCCTCTGCACAGGCTCTCCCTTTGCGTGGAGTGTTGTTAATGGCTCTCACCCTCCAAGTCCCAGCTTCCACGTCACTCCCCCAGGGCCCTTCTCTCTCTATCACGGGCGCCCCCATTGTTCCTTTCATGGCACTTAACACAATTGGTCCTTGGCTTTCTCGTAGGTCCCTCCCCACTAAAGTGTCAGTTCTGTGAGGGTGGGGACTTTGTCTCTCGTCCAGAGCTGTTGCTGGAACCTGGCAGAGTGTCTGGTGCATAGTAGTGCTGAACAACTGAATCAACGGCCTGACGGGAAAGTGTGACTTGAAAGGCATTAGGTTTAAACCTGCAGTATCGTCCATGGGTTACAGTGGGGATCAGTACCCTCCACAGCAGAGACCAAGAAACCAGGGTCATATTCTTAGTCTTAAATATGTGTCACACTAAATTTCATAGTAGATGACAAGGAGAACCGACCACCAAGCCCCAAGGCTGAAATCTGGCTTTCCACCCCCCACTCCCCACTCAAGTACTGAGCCTCACGTCCTAAGTCCTAAACCCCAAATCTAGCCAGAGCGGGTAGTCCAGGGTAGACACAGTCCTAAATCCAGCCTGGTCAAGGGAACCATGCTGGTACAGGAGGGTCTCCCCTGGGGCCACGGCCAGCTACGGAGAATGGAAAGAACAGGCTTCAATGGGCAAAAGCTGCTATTGCCTTACTTAGCAACATACATGTCTTTTTAAAGAACAGATTTAAATAAGTAATGCAAACTGTGAAAATCTACGGCTAAAAATGGAAGGGGAGGAGTGGGAATAAAGACTCTAACAGATGGTGGCCGGGCCTCCCTTTGTGACAGGTGGGACGGAATCATCTGCACCAGCACATCTCGAAAAGTCTTCTAGCGGCGCGTTTTTTGGCATCCTGCAGAATGAGCCCTGTACGTTCAGACTGCACCGCCAGCCCAGCCTAGAGCAGCTCTGGGAAGGAGGACCTCAGCCTTGGCTGGGCCTCACCTGTGGCCACAGAGTTGCTGGCGGGCAACGAGAGAGATCCAACCGCAGGTGGGGAGGAAAGACGCGGCGCGCCCGCGCACACACACACGTGCGCGCCTCCTGCAGCCCCAGGGCCTTCTTCCCGTCTGTTCCACCCACATCTGCTCTCTGATGGCCAGGACTGTGGGGTCCTTTGAAAGATGCCACCTGTCCACTAACTGGTTCACATAGGAGAGTTGTGAGCCCCCAGCCAGACTGTGCCCCACTGGGAGGTGGAGACCAGCCCAGGTCCTTCAGCAGCCCCGTGGCCAGGCACAGGCCTCTCACGTCCCACGTCCGAGGTGGCTCAGGTGCAGCCATCCTCATTTCCCAGGCACGGCCATCAGTCTGGGGCCAGGCTCTTCTCCGCGGTCACCACTGTGTGTCTCGGGCAGGCCTCCTCCCCACGTCCTCCAGCCCCTGCGTGTGTGAGCGCTGAAGGCCGGATGCGGATGCTGGGTCCACACGGAGTCCCGCGAGGGGCTGGCAGGGAGCTCTCCCAGGAAGCATACCCTAATCTTGGAGATGCCTGCCACGATCAAGCACTCGTCAGGCCAGCCACTGTGCTGAAATCTTTACGTGCAGAATCGCTTTAAATCGTTACAACACCCTATGAGATGTGTCAGCATCACCATCATCATCATCATCTTCATTTCATATAAGAGGAACCTGAGACACAAAGAGGGCAAGGAACTGGTCCATGGCCACAGAGGCAGTCATGGCGAGCAGGATGCAGACCCCACGGTCACGCCAAACCCCACTGAGGCTGTAGCAGTGCCGCACCACCACCCCGACCTCGCCTGTCTCGCAGTCACAGGCACCTGTGCAGAGGCCACAGAACCCACAGGACCGTGCAGGCCCAGGGGCTGGTTCTCCGGGTCAAGCCATTGCCCCTCCCTGAGCCTCCACTTTCTCATCAGTAACACAAGGGTGGTGAGAAAAGCTACCTCACAGGGTAACTAGAGGAAAAACGTGCTAATACATGTAACAGACTTAGGACAGACACACTCAGTAGACGTGAGCCTCTGTCACTACCATGAATAATATGAGTGTTCCACTGGAACGTTCCAAGTCCCTGCCTGATCCGGAGTCCCTTCTCCAGGGGGTCCGTGTACCGACTTCCAATATCTGCTGTCTTTTTGACATCTCCCTCCAGCTCATTCTTCCACCTTCTGCTTTTCCCCTCCTTCTACTCCCGACTTGCCATTGAATCTGTTTAATTCATTTTAATGCTCAGATCTGCAGATCCCTGACTGTGACAGATTGAGGGGGTGGGATGGAGGTGGAGAATGGAGGCGCTTGTGTAATAGGACATAAATAAACTTGCACATGCTTCTCTGTTTTACTTGCAGATTTTCTCCCATCACGGGGCAATCTTTGCTTTGTCTTCTCCTGAATCGGTGGGAGGATGTTTTATTCATGCCCATCTCCCCAGCACGCAGCACAGGAGGCGCCCAGCCCACGATGCACTTGGTTCTGTGAGGGCCAATGTTTATGTCGGGTGCTGTTTGTTCTCAGGACCTCACACACTCGCTCACTGACGTTCTGATACCATCTTCACGTCCCCATGCCTGGCAGATAACAAGCACTCTGACATCTGGCTAGCAAGGAACGGTGTTCAGTTTCTACCCTCCTAATGGGCACACCATGTTACACTCCAGCTCAGTCTCAGTGACTCATTACTGTCCCCCCTTACCTCTGGCCTCACTCCTCTCTAACATTTAGGGAGGGGGTTTCAGTGCAAACTTTCAACTTGATGAATGGCCCAGGTGAGAGTGACAGGTGAGCACACACCTAAATGGACAGATGTTTTCCTACAGGGTTTGATTTGAGCAGCACCAAGAAAACCCCTCAAATCATCAAAAAACATCTCCCTCAGCAATGGAAAGACATTCCCTTGCATTGCTTTTCCAAGTAACTCTCTAGAAATTGCAAATCATGGAGGCTTAACACATCACGCCAAGTCACGGTCAGATAGGCTTGGGTTCATATCCTTGTCCTGTCATTTTTGGAGCAAATTCCTGATGCCCTCTGAGCCACAGCTTCCTCAGTGAAGGGGCACAACTCACGGGCTACCCCTTGGGGCTGTGGGGAGATCACCCAGTTCAAAGATCTGCCGTTTAGTGGGTGCTTTCCTCACTCTAAGAGCCCACCTAGTACAGGCTACTACGGAAAGAATTTCAAGGGAGAGAGAGGAGGGAGAAGAAAGGAAAGAAGGATGCTTTTAGGGTCTGTCAGGCCTGGGGTGGGACAGGGTGGTGGGTGGAGGCTGGGAAAGGAACGAGCTGTTTACCGGCACAGTCAACAAACAAGGATTGAGACTATAAAGCAAGGCATTGTGCTAAGTGCTGAGGAAGTAAAAAGGAATTTTTATTTATAAGTTATACTCCACCTACTTCCCAAAAGGATTTGAAGGTGACTCACAGTGAAAACCACATATGCAACACGATCACTAAAACTGAAAATCAAATCCACGGAAATGAAGAAAGGAAACCAACACTGATGATCACCATGTGCCAAATTCTTGAGTGCCATCAGTCATTTAATCCAACGACCCCATTTTACAGATGAGAAAGGCAAGAGCAAAGAGGCGGACCCAGGCCAAGTGCAAGTACAAGCACGATGGGCTCGGGGCCATGAGGCTTTAGGAGCCCGTGAAAATGTATAAAAGGTTCTTTCAAAATCAGAACAAGAAAAAATAAGTTTAGGTCGAAGAAAATGTTTTAATATATAATGTTAATATATACCAACATACTCACAAAATAGATTTTTTATACCAACATAATCATAAAATATAATTTTTACTATTTTTTAATGGAGGAAGGGGCCTACAAATGTAAAATGCCCCAAAAGTCATCATGCAGCCCCAAACTTTGACCTGCCTAGCTCCAAACCTGTGAGTGACAATATTTGTTGTTATTGAGTATCAAGTGCAACTCAGCTCTGAAACTAAAGAGAGAGCATGATGAGATAAATAATTCTCAGTTTCATAGGAAGGATGTGGAGTGAGGCACATGTACTTACTTTACAATGCGATTGTGGGGAAAAAAAAATGTAGTCTTCTCATTTTCTTTGTAACTAATCAACAATTTCTTATCAGTTCCACCAGGGAGCTGACCCCTACCTGGCTGGGGGCGTTGACTAAATTTTGTCCAATTTGATAAACTTCCAATCTAATTCAGTACTAAAATTGTCTTTCTAAGTAACGGATGACTCCGTTGAATCTCAACCTTTGGGAGACTGTTTTCTCTGCCTCCTGAACCCAGTGTGGCAAATGGTTCTGACAAGATCCCTGTGGCAGCCCAGGAGAAGGTCTTTGGGTTCCTGGGTCATGCCTGGATCCCCACTGCTCTCCACTGCCAGAGGCTGGACCAGCCTTCTCCCTGAACTGATGGACCACTGCGGTGGGACAGGCCCCATCTCGCTCCCCAGGGCGTTGTGTTGGGATGCATCGGTGAAGTCTGTGGTCCCCACCAGCTTCCCAAATGAGCACTTGGTCCTGTCCTCTGCCGCCTGCTGGCTCTCCCAGCGCCTCCTCGGGTGCTGTCTCAGGCTTCCCTACCTACCACTCCTGCTACGCATCCATGCCGTCCTGTGGGGTGCTTCAGGACTTGTCGTCTTCCCCATGTGCCTGGGGGCAGATGGAATACTAGCCCAGACACTCACTGTCTCCTTCATACTGTTATGGATTGCTCAAAAACTCCAATAGGTTGTGCCCTGACATACTGGTAGGGAAAGAGGAGGAGGCAATAAAGAAAGTGGCAGAGAAAAACCCTGGTGCCTGGTCTACCTGTTCTCTCTCCATCCTCCTTTTCCTTCCCACTATCTATCAGAGGAGAAGAAACAGGATTTCCTCTCTTCGTTTTCTGAGAACTAGTCAGGCAGGCCTAACTCTTGATGCATTCAATGAGAGTTAAAGGAATTCAGAAAACCTTTTCTCTTAACAATGATTACATTCCATCCACGAATCTTGCTACAGACCCAGGAAAAATCTAATCGGAACATACTGATCTAATATTCTATCTGCCTTCCCCTAACCTCCTGCTCCAAACATTGCTTCAGTGGACAAGAAATCCCAGAACAATAAGATTTATAGGATATGAAAATTCATTTAAAAATAATTTCAAAGACTGTTAACCGTGTTGAAACATGTTCGTTCAACAGGAGAAACCAACTATGCTGTATGATTTATTCTCTGGGTCCCTATACAAGGAATATTGAACAACACAGTGAACACCATCTTCAATGCTTTTTTTTTTAACCTACTACATCACAGGTTTATTATAAAAGGATATAACTCAAAACAGCCAGATGGAAGAGATGCATAGCATAAGGTAGGCAGAAAGGACACAGAGCTTCCATGTCCTCTCCAGGCACACCACCCTCCCCACATCTGCCTGTGCTTACCAACCCAGAAGCTCTCTGAACCCTGTCCCAAAAGGGTGTTTATGGAGGCTTCATCACACAGATGCGATCAATTAAATCATTTGTCATAGGCAACTGATTCAACCTCCAGCCCTCTCTCCTCCACAGAGGACAGGGGTGGGACCTTCAATGCTTGTTTTGCAAACCTTCTTCCAATAGATATTTGTTATATCAAATGTCAAAAAAAGTAGACTAGAACCTTAGGCATTTCTCTATAAAACGGAGCTCATTAGGTGAGTTCAGTTGTGCTATACCTGGTGTTCTTACAGCTGGATGCAGCTTAAACACCCAGAGAAGACAGCACAGCACAGCACACCTAGGTCTTTCGGGCAGGGTTTAGATGGGGGAGCACAGTCACTGTCCTTCTCTCCCAACTTGAAGGAGATCAGGGAGAGTTTCAAAAAACCAATCTCTCAGCCATGACAGTATTTTTAAGATTAGTCATGATTCAAAATGTGAGACAGAAGTGGTTTGGGAGTTTCGATAGGAATTGTGTTTGGGGAGGAAATGACCCTACAAGTATGAAATGTTGGAGAATAAGAGATCAGACTCCAGGATCTTTTAGATTCAGGCTAGAGATATGCAACTACTAAAGGTCACCCAATACAAATATGACTCTTATTCTGGATCAGGAGAAAGACTCTAGAACAGCGGTCCCCAACCTTTTCGGACCAGGGACTGGTTTCATGGAAGACAATTTTTCCATGGACCAGGGAGGCGGGGGGATGGTTTTGGGATGATTCAAGCACATTACATTTATTGTGCACTTTATTTCTATTATTATTACTGCGTGGGCCAAAAAGTGCTTGGGGGCTTCCTCTAGTTGTGGCGAGCAGGGGCTACACTTCTTTGCGGTGCATGGGCTTCTCACTGTGGTGGCTTCTCTTGTTGCTAAGGACGAGCTCTAGGCACGCGGGCTTCAGTAGTTGCGGTGCGTGGGCTTAGTTGTCCACAGCATGTAGGATCTTCCTGGACCAGGGATCGAACCTGTGTCCCCTGCACTGGCAGATGGATTCTTAACCACTGTGCCACCAGGAAAGTCCTGGTGTTTTAAGTAAAAATAAAACACACATTTTTCATTTTCAGCAAGAGCTTTATTGAACAACGTATTCACCCTTTTGTTCCACTACCTTCTGCCATTTTTCAGGCAACTTCATAATTCCATCTTCCCAAAACTTTTTATCTTTTTGAGCAAAGACCTGTACCAGGTGCCTTTTACAGTCTTCCAGGGAAATGAAATTTTTTCCACTAAGAGAATTTTGTAAAGACCGAAATAAATGGAAATCCGAAGGTGCAGTGCCTGGTGAATACAGCGGGTGAATCAGAACTTCCCAGCCAGGCTGTAACAGTTTTTGCCTGGTCATCAAAGAAACATGTGGTCTTGCGTTATCCTGATGGAAGACTATGCGTTTTCTGTTGACTAATTCTGAACGCTTCTCGTCGAATTGGTCTAATTGGGAGCAGTACACGTTGGAATTAATCATTTGGTTTTCCGGAAGGAGCTCATAATAGAGGACTCCCTTCCAATCCCACCATATACACAACATCACCATCTTTGGATGAAGACCGGCCTTTGGTGTGGTTGGTGGTGGTTCATTTCGCTTGCCCCACGATCTCTTCCATCACGTTGTTGTACAGTAACCACTTTTCATCGCCCGTCACGATTTGTTTTAAAAACAAAACGTTTTGATTATGTTTCAGTAGAGAATCGCATGTGGAAATATGGCCAAGAAGGTTTTCTTCACTTAACTGATGTGGAACCCAAATATCAAAGCGACACACGTAACCAAGCTGGTGCAAATGATTTTCAGCCCGATTTGGATATTTTCAGTATGTCAGCTATCTCCCGCGTGGTGTAACGTTGATCGTTCTCAATTATTGTTTTGATTTGATTTCTATCAACTTCAGCTGGTCTACCCAACTGTGGAGCATCGTCCAGCAAGAAATCTCCAGCACGAAACTTTGCAAACCACTTTTGACATGTTCGACGGCATCTTCTCCATACACGGCACAAATCTTTTTGTGCGTTTCAGTTGCGTTTTTACCTTTCTCGAAATAATAAAGCATAATATGCAGAAATGGTTGCTTTTTTCTTCCATCTTCAATATTAAAATGGCCACACAATAATGCACCAATTTTGATAAGTCTTGTTTTAAATGCACATTGATATGACAGCTGTCACATGCAATTTAACAAAATTGTTTCAAATGAAGTTAGAGACAACTAAGTGCTACTAGAGCCATCTTACAGAAAAAAACGAAAGAACCTTTTGGCCCACCCAATACCTTGTAATATATAATGAAATAATTATACAACTCACCATAATGCAGAACCGGTGGGAGCCCTGAACTTGTTATCCTGCAACTAGATGGTCCCATCTGGGGGTGATGCGAGACAGTGACAGCCGAAGTGCGTGGCTTATGTCCAGTCTACTCTGTAATCTTGTTTTGGTTGCTGTCACTGCAGAAAACCCTGCTTCACAAAGATAGGATGCTGGAAATGGAAGCAGGCTTTACAGTGCTTTTGTGGCAATCTCAGGATATCCCACCTTGACTTTAATCCAGAACGTCTGGAGATTTGAAGTTGTCTCAAACACACTTTTAAGGCCACTGTCATTTGTGATCTCAAGCAGTTGATCCTCTTCTAGCATAGACAAAGTCGATTCACCTGGCTTATTCATGAACGGGTCGCGGATCCATCCCTTCCCCGTCTGGGGGTCTTTTGTGGTTGGGAAGTAATGCTCAAACTCTTTTGAAAGCTGAGATAGGTGATCATACACCAGCTGGGAGAAAGAAGGCCCTGGCTCAGTCTCTTTCAAAATCTCTGCTAACGTTTGAAACATGTCAGAAATCCCAATGTTCACTCATCGCCCCCATAATTCGTTTGGCTTTGAAGGCAGCCACTTTATTTGCCGACTTGAACACAGTTGTCGTTCTCCCCTGAAGGGACAGATTGAGTTCGCTGAGCAGGTTGAAGATGTCACAAAAGTAAGGAAGTTTTGTGAACCATTCTGTGTCACTGAAAGGTGCTGCCAGTGGTGACTGTTTTTCTAAAAGAAATCTCTGGAGCAGCTCTCATAACTCGGAAACCCTGGCCAGTGACCTACCTTTAGAAACCATCTCACTTCTGTGTATAAGAGAAGACGTGTGTGCTCTGCGTCCTCACAGAGCTGCGCGAACAGACGTGGGTTAAGGCATGTACTTCAATGTGGTTGATAATTTTAATAACATCCTGCAAAACATTATTAAGTTCAGGTGACACTTTTTGGCTAGGCAGCATTTCTCTATGGATGACACAGTACATAGACTCTCATTCAGAAGCAACCTCTTTGACCTGAGTAGTAAAACCAGAAAGCCGTCCAGTCATGGCAGCCACTCCATCCATGCATATACCAACACAAAATGACCAGTTCAGTTTTCTTGATATGTAATCATACAAAGACTTGAATAGTTCTGCAGCTGTGGCGTCGATTGGCAACAGAAGTGCACATAACATATCCTCATGCACATCCTCCTGAAAAATATATCGCACAAAAACAAGCATTGTTGCCTTGTTGTCAACATCTGTAGAGTTGTCAACCTGGATTGCACACCACGGTGACTCATTAATCCTCTCTAACAATCATGCCTCAATATCCTCTGCTACTTCATCAATTCGTCTAGTTATGGTGCTAGCCAAAAGCGGAACGCGTGCCACCTTTTGAACTGCAGCCTCTCCTAAAAGTTCATGACAAATGTCCTTAGCGGCAGGCAGGATCAACTCTTCACCAACAGTAAAGGGCTTCTTAGCTTTAGCAATGCAGTTAGCCACTAAGAATGATGCTCTCAGGGCAGGCACATTTGATGAAGTATGCCCTTCAATAATTGCTTCTGTTCTTCGTGTTCACGTTTTTTTTCTTTTGAAAAACTCCAAAGGCTTGTCTTTTAATGCAGGGTGCTTCATCTCCATGTGATGAAACAGTTTTGAAGGTTTCATGGCTTCGCTGGATAGTCAGTCGCCACATGTTCTACAAAGCGGGCTTGGAGAATGTGAATCACCTGTTGCAATGAACTCATAATTTAAGTAGGACTCTTGGAATTTT
Source organism: Globicephala melas (assembly GCF_963455315.2). Taxonomy (NCBI): domain Eukaryota; kingdom Metazoa; phylum Chordata; class Mammalia; order Artiodactyla; family Delphinidae; genus Globicephala; species Globicephala melas. The sequence goes on along the minus strand of NC_083325.1, from coordinate 52,157,797 downwards.
CTTTTAAATGCAGCTTTCTTTCTGTTGGCAGTCTTAGTCTTCTGCTGTCTCATCATTGGGTCTTTCCCTCTTTTCAAAGAAGCTCCAGTGACGTTTGTTTTTTACTCATTTTGGTTAGGGTTAGCTTGTGGGCTTACCAAAACTGTGACTGAGACAAGTGAGCAGTGAGGGAAAGAGGCGCAGACAGAAGTGGTGAATAGAATAATGAGCAGGCCACGCACAGACTGAAATAAGTGTCGGATTCTGACTTAAAGCCTGCCACCAGATGCAGTTTAATTGTCACCTGCCACTCACGGATAGGGCTTTGATATGAGTCTGCAAGCAATTGATTTATTACGGTCTCTGCGCAGTCAAACCTCTCTGCTAATGATTATCTGTATCTGCAGCTGCTCCCCAGCGCTAGCATCACCGCCTCAGCTCCACCTCAGATTATCAGGCATTAGAGTCTCATAAGAAACCTGCAGCCTAGATCCCTTGCATGTGCAGTTCACAGTAGGGTTCATGCTCCTATGAGAATCTAATGCTGTCACTGATCTGACAGGAGGCGGAGCTCAGGCGGTAATGCAAGCAATGGGGAGCGGCTGTAAATACAGAGGAGGCTTCGCTCGTTCACCCACTGCTCACCTCCTGCTGTGCGGCCTGGTTCCTAACAGGCCACGGACTGACACAGGTCCGTGGCCCAGGGGTTGGGGACCCCTGCTCTAAAAGACTGTGAGTACCTGCCTTAGCCAGAAAGAATATATCATGAGGAAAATCAAGATCTTTGCACTGGAAGGGACTCAAGAGATCAACTTGCCCAATCACTGCCTTCGAGATGGAGAACAAGACAAGGATGGTCACTATCACTACTTCTATCAACATAGTACTGGAAATCCTACTCATTTCAGTAAAGAAAGAAAAAATGTAACAGCTAAAATTGAGAAAAAAAGAAATAAAACTTTAAATATGTACAGATAATATTATTGTGTAAATAGAACATCCAAGAGTCTACAAATAGTATTAGGCCTAGTAAGAAAGTTTAGCAAGATTGCTGGGTATAAAATTAACACACCAAAAAAATGATTCTATTTCAATATATAACAATAAACATGAAAAAATGAAAAATTTTTAAAGTGATCACTTACATTTACCACAAAAATGAAGTATTTATGAATGAGTCTAACAAACTTTATGCTGAACTTCTATAAAACATTATTAAATTTTATTAAGAGACATTTTAAAGGATGTGCTAAGAAATGCAGACGTATACTATATTCATGGATAGATGAGTTGGTATTGTAAAGATGTCATTTTTCCCAAATTTATATATAGATTCAATACATCTCAATCAAAATCCCAACATATTATTACGTGTGGAATCTGGCAAGCTTATTGTAAAATTCATATGAAAGTATAAGAAGAAGAAAAACAAGGTGAAGGAATTGTCCTATCAGGTATCATGACTTACTACAAAGCCATAGTAATTAAGACAGTGTGGCATTGGCACAGACATAGAGAAATAGGTCAATGAAACAGAATAAAGAGCCCATGAACAGATCCACACATATATGGATACTTGATATATGACAGAGGTAGGATTACAGAGCAGTGGGAAAAAGACTTAAAAAATGATACTGAAAAATGAGTTATGGGGAAATGTGTTGTAAGGGAGGAGTAAGTCCCTTGTAGGGTCTTTACGGATCACTCCAACATAAATTACACTTAGAGAGGCATATGAAATAAAAGGATTTATTATACTCACAGGTCCTAGAAGAGGGAGGCATGGCAGGCTACGCAAGGTCAGTTATATCTCAAGTTTTAAAAAAAGAGGGCTTCCCTGGTGGCGCAGTGGTTGAGAGTCCACCTGCCGATGCAGGGGACACGGGTTTGTGCCCCAGTCCGGGAAGATCCCACATGCCGCGGAGCGGGTGGGCCCGTGAGCCATGGCCGCTGAGCCTGCGCGTCCGGAGCCTGTGCTCCGCAACGGGAGAGGCCACAACAGTGAGAGGCCCGCGTACCGCAAAAATAATAATAATAATAAAATAATAATAAAAAATAAATAAAAGGAATGCAGGGACTTCCCTGGTGGCATGGTGGTTAAGAATCCGCCTGCTAATCCCTGGTCCAGGAAGATCCCACATGCTGTGGAGCAACTAAGCCCGTGCACCACAACTACCAAGCCTGTGCTCTAGAGCCCGCGAGCCACAACTACTGAGCCCACGCGCCACAACTACTGAAGCCCAAGCGCTCTAGGGCCCACACGTAGCAACTACTGAGCCCACGTGCTGAAACTACTGAAGCCCACACACCTAGAGCCTGTGCTCTGCAACAAGAGAAGCCACCGCAATGAGAAGACCGCGCACTGCAACGAAGAGTAGCCCCCACTCGCCACAACCAGAGAAAGCCTGCGCACAGCAACGAAGACCCAATGCAGCCAAAGGAAAAAAGAAAAAGAATGCATATAGTATATTACTTATTTACCAAGCCTAAAAATAGACTAAACTACTACCTTAAACTACAGTTGGCCCTCTGTATCCATATGTTCTGCATCCGTGGATTCAACCAATTGGATATCAAAACTATTCAGGGAAAAAAATTCCAGAAAGTTCTAAAAAGCAAAACTTGAATTGGCTGTGCTCCAGCAACTATTTACATGGTATTTACATTGTATTAGATATTACAAGAATCTAGAGATGACTTAAAGTATAATAGAAGGATTGCATAAGTTATTTGCAAATATTACACTATTTTATATGAGGAAGTTGAGCATCCTAGGATTTTGGTATCTGTGGGGCTCCTGGAACCAATCAATACTGAGGGATGAGGGTATATGAAATGCTGTTATTCAACCATTTTTGTTAAGACAAAATGGCAACTTCCTACAGTTTACCCTAGTATTGTTTAGGGTGCATACACAGATGGTAAAATCATAAGGAACGCAAGGTAATGATGAACTGAAAGGTCAGGATAGTGTTACCCCTCTGGGGAGGAGGGAGGGAGATTTGACTGAAAGAGGTGGAGGTGGGGGAGGGGAGACTTCACAGGTACTGGAGAAATTCCACTCTATTTCTTGACCTCATGGGTGTTTACAAAGATATTTGCTTTATAGTCCCTCCTTAAGCTATAAATAAGTTTTATGCATTTTTTAAAAGGAAAATAAGAAAAATATAGATGCCGATTCTGAACTCAGGGCACACTAGCCAAACAAGTCTTCTACGGTTGAGTGGCAGAGAGAGCAGGGTACCTCCTGCTGGAAGCCAGGGGGGCCCACATTGCAGTTACCTGCAACAGTTGCCTGGCACCGTTGATTTGTCTTGTTTTGTTTATCCCAGATAACAATTGGTAATACTTTTATTATCCCACTTATAATGTATATTGATATATACTAAATTAGTTATGTGTGTTTCCCCAATAAAGGGTGAGCCCATTGAGGGCAAGGACTGAGAAGTTTCCATGGATGGCCCAGTGAAGCTGAGTACCTGGCACACTGTAGATACTCGATGAAAAATGGGCTGAGAGGATAAATTCCAGAGGAATGGATGGATGGACAGAGGGATGGATAGAGAGCTTAATGGTTGCAGGTCTTTATTGAATAGGGGATTTTATTTTCCGAACTAGTGAAGAGAGTTTTACAGCTAAACACTATGAATAGAGTGGCTTTATATGTGCAAAAGTATAGTATAAACGGAGTATAGTATAAACTATGTTTAATGATTTAGGGACTGGGACAACACACGCTGTGTTTTGAATACTCAGCGATGCCCCCGTCTAATTATGCCGCTAAGACTTGCTTCTAGGACTTGCCAGCCACACAGGCCTGCTATTTCCTTGCACAGCTGCAGGGCACCTACTCACTTCGTGTTTATGTAAATAGCACTCCCTGAGTTGTGCAATGAGGAGCTTCTCAAAACCTGCCTTTGTTGGGGGAACTGTAGAGCAAGGGGCACAGGGATGACCCAGGAAGGGGGTTGTCGGAAGGTCACCCCGTGTGCAGGCTGGTTCCCTGATGCATCCTCAGTCTTGGAGGCTGCACTCCGAAGACACAGTGCAGGGAGACAGCTTCCTTCTTCACTCTCTCCCCTTCCTGTTCCCTTCCTTCTTGCCTGCTTTCCTCCCTTTCTCCCCTCCTCCTGTCCTTCTCTCTTTTCTCTCTTCCTCTCTTTTTCTCTCTTCCCTTTCCCTTCCTTGATTCTCTTTGTCCCCTCTGCCTCTCTCCATCCTTGCCCTTGTCCCTGTCTCTCTCTCTCTCACTCCCCCTTTCCTTCCCCACCCCTGCACGCGGCACTCTTTCCAGTCCTCTATTTCTCTCTCCTACTGTCAGTCAGCTGGACCCAGTGTAAAGAAACCCAAACATTTTACCTATCCTTCCCTCCCCTCCCCTCCCCGAGGGACAATACTGCCTGTGGTTTTCAGGAGACTGAATTCCCTCTGAGCTCTTCACCCCATCTATTCTCCATCCATGCCCACAGTTCATTGACCCCTCTGGGTGGCCTGGAATCTGCTCCACCAGGTGGCCACGAAGCCCTCTTGGGCTGGCCTGGGACCCCCTCCCAACCACAGCCAGAGAAGGGGCCATTTGTTACTTCTAAATGTATCCATCCTCAGCTCCATGAGCAAATGCCCCGGTTTCTGGACCCCATAATAGAAACAGATTTTGGCTGTCCTTCTCTTCACCCTAAAGAAGGGCTGCTTTTGCAATAAGGGGCATTAGAAAATTGTCGTCTGCCAGGAACACGTAGATGTTTTTTCTCCACAGTCTCTGCCCTGGGCTGATTTGGCCTGATTGACAGGAGAGACAGAGATCATGGGATGAGGGTAGAAGGAGGCTGGGAAGGGGGCTGGAGAGAGTACACAGAAGCAGAGAGAAAGAAAGATCAAATTCCAGAATTTTAGAACTGGAGGAGGAGAAGGATGGTCATCCAGTAGGACTGTCCCAACACACACACCAGCCATTCTGCAGAGGAGGAAACCGAGAAGACAAGAAGCAGTCTGCTTCCACCCTTTCCCACATCGGTAATTGGCAGAGTCTGGACCAGCCGGCAGGTCTCCTGACTCTAATCCCAGCCCAGCATCGCCTGACTCAAGGCAAAAAAAGCTGACTGTCTTGGCAGCAAAATGAAACCTTTTGATTTACAAGGAATTCTGAGATATCTTCCAGTTGACAGTCTGGAGAATTGTATAAGCCCACACTTCTGCGGGGCAGCATTTAACGAAACGAACACATGAGTTATTCATTTTTCATTAAGGATGACATGCAGAGAGTCCATATCTAAGGATGAAAAATAGGTCCCATGGTCCCACGGAGCACTTGTCTCAAAACACAAACATTGACTGTCACATTCATTATCTCTTGTAACTCTCACAGAGACACGGAAAGCTAGGCAATATTGCTCTAGTGTTAGAAAGGAGAAAACTGCGGCTCAGAGAGAGCGGGTAACAAGCCGTCACCCAGCTAGGGAGGGACAGAGTCAGATTTACATCCCAGGAGGCTTTGATCAGCTTCAATAAGCTGTCCAGGCAGGAATGGGAGGCTCCTGGGCAGGGCCTGCGGTCTAATCGTGCCCAAACTGCAGACATTCACTCCAGATGGATGCTTCAAAGACAAAGGGGCCCTGGGTCCTGGTGAGGGGATCCTGGGCTTCAGTGTTCAGTCAGGCCCAGCTGGACACTGGCCAAGACTATGAAGTCTAGGGGGCAGTGGGGCCGTGCAAATGGTGCTTGACGGGCTCTGCTTGCCCATTCCCCAGCCTCGGAGCAGCCTGGCATCTGCATCAAGAAACCCAGCCAGGGCCCCATCTCAGATACAGGTACAAGTGTGGGCCTTGGAGCCAGGCAGACCCGAGTTTGAATCCTAAGCCCGCCACTCAGTAACTGTCAGACCCTGAAAAAGTGCTTCAGTGGTTACATAACAATACCTGCCTCTGGGCATTGTACTGAAAATTAGTATTATTATTAACAGCAACTATTTAATAGTCATGACAACTGATATGTATTGAGGGCACTTTATGTGCCACGCACTAGACTGAGCATTTTACTATGCTACCTGAGTTACCCTTCAATACAACCCTGTGAAGTGTACTATTATTAGCTCCATTTTACCTATGAGGAAACGAAAGTGCAGAGAAAGTTACTTGCTTGCCCAGACCATAGAGTTAGCAAGTGACAGGATCAGCCTTTGAACCAAGGTCTGTGTGCACCCCCGGCCCACTGACATGACTATGAGCAAAGTACTGAGCACACAGAAGACACTCAAGAAATGGGAGTTCCAGTCCCTTCTTTTTCCCCTAAAAGCCCAGATTCCCACAGTGCCCTCCGGGACTTGCTTTTGGGCTTGCCTACACAGAGTTCTCTGGAAGTCAGGAGAAAGCTGGAGGTGGGGGGACAAGGGGGGGATCTCTCATTCCAGGCTCCCCTCCCCTCCCCCCCGCTTCCTTATAGGGTTTGGCAAAAGCTGCTTCACTCAGGGCCTCTTGTGTTGCTGGAAACAATGCAAGTTTATTTTGGCAGCGCAAAGGGAGTCTGATTCTCCCGCTCTGGATGGCTGTGTGGGAAGAGGACCCAGAGAATGTGGCCCAGACCCCGTTAGTTCCCGTTATCCTCCCAGCACGTCCGTGGCACAGGCATAGCCATCACATGCAGCTTGGAGAAGGAAATGAGATAAGAGCTTTATTTCCACTTCATACAGATAAGATTTGCCCGCCCCTTCCATGTTCCCCCTCCAAAAAGAAGTCAAGCTGAGGGCACGGTGCTGCGGTTAACCGCCCACTCTTATCCTATCCCGCTCTTATCTCAACCCTGTGGGCCCTTCATCTGGCAGTGTCCTCACCGGGGCATCTGGCTACCTGTGCTGATTAAAGTCATCGACACTCAGAGCTGCAGGGGATCGCCTGCTCCAAACCCCTAGCTGGCTCAGGTTCACAGTCAGCCAGCGCTTATCCAATGCCAATCCTGGGCCAAGCAAGGAGTACTCTTGCATCTGTGCGTTCATATTTCAGAATCCTCATACTGCCCTTTTTCAGAAAAGTCTTCTTTCCCCGTTTTCACAAAAGCAGAGCCTGTGGCTCAGGGAGGTGAAGCAGCTGGCTGAAGGTCATGGAGCGAGTGGGTCAGAGGCTGAACCAGGATGGGGTCTTCCAACTCGGACACCAGCCTCAGCTGTCCCAGCCCAGGAGGCATCCCTTCTGCAACCCTCTCAATGGAAGCTTCATCCAGGCTTTGTCTGAGCTCCTCTGGTGTTCCCTGAGAAAGCCTCATCTAAACGGTCTTGCAGGTGAGTTAAAATCTGCCTCCTTGTCACTGTCTCTCACAGGTCCCCGAAGTCCTAAATCTAACTCCAGGAAAAAAGGGGAAATCCAGATCTCTGCCCTTGGCCATACCCAGTCTTCAGAGATGGGAAAATGGCTCCAGACGGTCCCTCATCCTGTCCCAGGACTGGGCGTGGGTGGGGCTGGGAACCCTCCCAAGGAGACTGGCCCTCGGAACACTGGCTCTGCGGGCCTTCTCTGGCTTTCTCTTCTGACTGCCCCACCTGGCTCTGGGTGGGAGTTAAGGGAAGCTTGAAGCGAAAGGTGCAAGCAGGTGAGCCTGCCAGGAAGGCCCCAGGTGAGAGGAATGGACGGGGACTCCTGCCCTGGCCCAGAGAATCGGAAATGTTCAGCAACACCGAGGAAGGCACCGCGGAGTGGGCTGTGACCCGTGGTGGGGGGAGAGCCCTCAGGCCCTAGAGGGCACACACTCCACACCCCACACACCCAGCTTGGCCCAGGGCCAGGTAGGGGAGGTGCTGATCTGCCCCAGTAACGGCCCAGCTGACAGCTTTCAGAGCTCATGGAAGGAGGCTGGTAGGGCAAGCTTCATCTTGGTTTCCAGATGCGGAAGATGAGCCCCAGAGAACTCAGATGGCTTCGCAAGGCCACACAGCCAGTGAGGGGCAGAGTGAGGCCCGAATGCAGGACCTCGAGTTCCTTTTCTGCTCTGCTGTGCCCCCCTCTTCCTCTGTCGACTCTAGGAAGACGGGTCCGGGCATAGCCGCAAAGACGCAGATGGGAATAAGTACGCTCGGTCAAAGGGCAGTGAGGAGAGGGACAGATGGATTGGCTGATTGAATCAGCAAGACCTCATCTTCCTGAGCGCCCCCAGCCCAGGCCAGCCCCACTCGGTCCACCCTCTCTGCTGCCTCCCCCCTCTGAATAGGAGACCAGATCTGTGCTTGCAGTTCTTGCCAGGGCGAGGCTAAAACACTTACGGTTCCTATTTAAAGCCATACCTCATTCCTCATTTCAGCACCAACCAACAATTAAGCCTGATTCAATCAATTTAAACCGGGCCTCACAATCGGCCTGTCCCTGGCTATTTAAAACCCTCTCCTGGCCTCTGAGGCCCTGAGGAACCAGGACTGTTTGTCCTGCCAAGAACGAAGCTCTGCCTGCCTCGTTCCGGATGGGGATCCAGATCTGGACGCATGTAGCGTGCAGGACCTGCTCTAGCGGCTGGGGCCCCTGCGGCTCTGTGCCCCGACGGCCTTCTGTTGCGGCTGTCTTTGCCAGCCCAGGCCTGGACTGGCTCTCTGGTGGGGCTCAGGGATGGCTCCTGGGAGGGCTCAGAGATACCGGGGAAGGGAGCAGGGGGAAGCCAAGAAAAGGCAAGAGCCCACTTCAGAGGTCATATGAGCCCCAAGTGCACACACTTTGGGTTCTTTGTTGGTTTTATGTGGGCCCTGAGCAAATGCGGCCACCTGGGGAGCGATGAGCACATCATAACCTGGATTTGAATCCTGATCCTGCAATCGACTACCCAGTCCTGGGACCTTGGCTGGGTCTCTTGGGCATTCTCAGCATCCCCATCCTCACCAGTATGATGGGAATTCCAAAAATGTCTCCCAAACCACCTGCCTGGGTGGTTAAGAGATCCCCCACATCTGACCATCCTGGTCAAAGCACTTGGAAAATGAGAAGTTCTACGGCATAGAAGTTACGAGTAAAGCAAGCTTGAGCTTGTACTGGGTCTGGTGATGTGAGGGCAGCATGGTGGATTCCAACACATGGTCATAAGAGTGATGCCTCATGTTCACATTGCGCTCTGGGGCTGTAGGAACACACAGAGGATCACCAAGTGCGGATGATGACCCTTCCAGGCTGAGGACTCAGTCCACAGTGGTGTAGTCAAGGAGGTCTTCTGGGAGGCAGTGGGCTGGAGCTGAATTTTGAAGGCTGAGCAAGACTGGAATAAACTGAGAGTGGGAGGGAAGCTAAACTAGGTAGAGAGCCACTGAGAGCTGGCAAAGAACTTCCTCGGCCATTTCCCATTTACTCTTCATGATCACCCCCATTTTAAACGACTGGCCACTGAGAGATCTGGGCAGCCTGATACTGGCTTGGAACTCCTGACACCAATAGCCTGGTGCACTCTGCCCCCCCACCCCCCCACCCCACCCCCCCCACCCCCCCGGAGAGCGGAGAACGCCAGAGATAAGCGAGGGGAAATCCAGGAGAGGGGGAAGGCGGAAGGTCTCCCAGCAGGGCTCTTCCCTCTGGGATTCCTAACGCATATCCTTCTCGAAGGAAGAAAATGCACAGAAGACACCATTTGGAGGCTGAGAGATCACGGGGGAAACTGAGGAGGGGGGTACTGTGTCAGGGGCTGAGAATGCGGTAGTGACAGCCTACCAGCCCTGTCACTGTGGGGAGCCTGAGCTGCCCTGACCGGGGAGAAGGGCCTTTCAGGTCCCCAAGTGCTGGTGTGTGGGAGGGAACAATAGCCTCTTCTCTGAGGCCCCAGGGACAAGGAGTGAGATCACATCTGGGGAGGGAGGGGGCAGGGACACAGGATGTGAGCGAGCTCCCGGGGGAGGCGGGCCTTGAGAGCGGCAGCCTCCCTCCCTGAAGTCCTCCACAGCCTCCAGTCTTCCTCCCTCCTCCAGGTTCCTGGGCCAGAGTCAGGACTATCTGACCCTTCTAGGATTCTTCAAGGGTCTCGCAGCCCCAACTAGACTGTCAGTCCATCAGTGGCAGCTCCACAGCCTCACACATGTCAAGAGCTCAGGGCCTGGCATAGGGCAGCGCCTTCGTGGGCGGGTGAGGCTCCAGTCCTGCCACTTATCAGCTGTGTGATTTTAAGCCTGTCCCTTAACCTCCTTGAGATTCTCTTGTGCAATGAAGGTAAAAATAGGACCTATCTCACAAGGTCACAGTGAAAATTAAATGAGCTAATCAGAGTACATGCTTACCAAAAATATCTTCATTTGGTGTACCCCAGGGCAGCTAGCACAGACTCAGTATCTAGTAGTATATAACTTGACAATTAGTTGACTAGCTACAGCACTGAGGGCTGGGATCGGATAGGAGGGAAAGCTTTCTGACACGGACCCATGATTCCAAATGCAGGACGGAGGGTATCTGGGGAATTTCCTTCCTTCGAGGCCTCAGGAACATGGCAGTCCCCAAGTCAGTCCGCCCTGAGCGTCTCACACCCCCAAATCCTGGGCAAATCAGGAGCCCCTAGACTCTCCCTGGGATCTTCCCGGGGAGTCTTGGCCCCTGCCTCCTGATTGGGGTGGGACAGGAGACTCAGGGACAGAGCCGCCCTCCTCTGGTTGAAGGAGGCAAGCACCGGGATGCTGGCTTCCTGCGAGGGGGGACAAGGGGAAGAGAAAGGAACCCCTAATCCAATATTGTGCAGAGGCTGTGTGAAGACTAAGTAAGAGGTCATACATCAGTCTCTAAACCGAGGCCTCTGTAATTTTCTGTAAATGACCAATTTTGAAAAAATCCAGTCAGTCACAGACCAATGCTTTGATAAAGTACTAGAAAAAAATGATCACACTGTTGAATACTGTGGCAATAGCAAATGGCTCTAAAAATGTGTTTAATCTCAATTTCCGGACTTCTCATCAGCTGGTGACAAATGGTTTATACCACACAACAACCGCACTACACTTGGTGCAGACACCCCATAAACGGTCATTTCCCTCTTCTCCTTCACACAGTCTTACCACCTCCTTGATTGGATGGGCAAAAGGGTTCTGAGAGCCACTCACCATGTGTTCAGAAACCACCATCTCCCCCGGCTTCCCCTGGTCGTCATCTATGGCCATATAGCCTCTGTTTTTCTGGGACAGTCCTAATTATATATATCCTGTCTCGTGGAAATGTGTTCCGACTTTTTTTGATGTCTGCCATACAACAGACATGTTCCTGAAAGGATGAGCAGAAATTCTGTATTTATGCAAAGCAGGATGTGGAGAACTGGGTCCCAAGGCAGAAAGCCCTTCCCAGGGGTGAGTGTAGAAACAGAGTGTCCGTCTGTCAGGATATAGTGCAAAGGCTTCCCCTGGGATCTAGAAGTTACTATTTTTTGAGCACCTAAAATATGCCAGACCCTGAGCTCCACCAGCAATCTATTTGTCTTTCCCAGAGATTCTACAAGGTAGACATTATTTTGTCTGACTTAACAGGTTACAACTCTGTGAGTTCCTAGAAGGAGCTATGTAGGCGCTTTACGGCAGCCCAGAGGGTTTCAGAACAGCCCCTCCCCAATGCTGATCCTGAAGGGGCTTCTTAAAAATGCAGATTCTCCAGCCCCACACCCTAGGTTCTGACGCCAGAAGCCTGCGTGGCACCCACAATGTCCAAGTGATTCTGAGGATGGGCCTGCTCTGGCATCACTGTTCTCACTGCTGCTCAGGCCTGGAGGCAACCTGAGAGAGCCCATACGATGCAGTCCTCAAAAGTGAAGACCTTTTGGGCCAAGATGGCAGGGTAGAAAGACCCTGAGCTCACCTCCTCTCACAAGCACACCAAAATCACAACTATCTGCAGAACAACCGTCGATGAAAAAGACTGGAACCTACCAGGAAAGATCTTCTACAACTAAAGACATAAAGAAGGAACCACAATGAGACGGGTAGGAGGAGGGGTAGACTCGAGATATAATCAAATCCCGAACTCCCTCCCCTACTCTGATGGGCAAACCACAAGCTGGAGAATATATTGCAGAGATTCTGAGACTGGAGGGAAAGCGGCAGGACACAAACGCGAGATAAATGAAGAGGGGGAGCAGCTGCTGGGATGCAATAAAGACTGGCTGGAACCAGCTGAGACAAAGGTGGCTTCAAGAACAGCCGGGTCATTGACTGTTAGCTCATTATACCTTCATTGTAATACTAAAAATCACTTCCCCTTATGCCATGACAGTTCTGAGACAGACCATAAAACGCCAAAAAGTGGGCAGTGGCCCAATTCCTGGAAAATCCTCACACTTCAGACCCCTGTCTCATTGTGACATCCAAACCAAAAATGGGGGTGACCACAAGCACCCCAAAGGACTCCCTGTTAGGATGCATGTTAGCTAACTGGGGTAAATTTAGACAGGATGGCTTAAGAGAAAAGAAATTAATTTTCTTTTGCAACACTGCATGGCCCCAATACAAACTAGGGGACCAAGAGATCTGGCCAGAAAATGGGTTACTGGATTAAAATACCATCTTGCAGCTGGACCTATTTTGCAAAAGGGAAAGTAAATGAGGGGAAGTCCCATATGTCCAAATGTGCATGACCCTATTCCAAGATCCAGATCTAAAAAACTCTTGCTGAGTGTGCCTGGCTCACAACCCTTCAACCTTCTTGCCCCACAGGAGCCCAGTGTTTTAGATGATCCCCTTATGAGTTCACCTCCTTGAGGTCCACAGCCAGGAACTCCTACCACCCCCACAATTCTGAGGAAGGACAGTCTTCTGGAGTCTACCGCTAGCGCCACATGTGGGCTGCTGGAAACCCCACCACCTTATCCAGCCCTGTCCTATAACCTCTGTTACCAGTGCCATACTACACGAAACAGGGTTACCTACCGGCCTCCTACTATCAAACTCTGTCCCTTAAGGGAAGTCCCAGGAACAATCAGAGTCCACGTCCCTTTTCCTATGGGTGACCTAACTACATGCAAAGAGAAACCTGGACATTTTCCTGAGGACCCCAGTCGGTTCGTGGAAGAATTCACCAAGCTGACAATGTCTTGAGAACTTACTTGGGGGACCTACAGGTTCTCCTGTTTACCTGCTGCATCTCTGAAGAGAAAAGCCAGATCCCTGTCGCAGCCCAGGCACGTGCTGATGAACCGGAAGCCCCAAATCAAGGACATATAACCTACCTTACAGGAGGGGATGCAATCCCCAACCAGGACCCCCACTGGGACTACCAACAGGAAGGTAGAGGGCTTGAACACAAGAACCACATGATAAACTGCCTCATAGAAGGGATGAAAAGGTGTGTTGTTAAGGCTGTTAATGATGAATGAAGTCAGAGAATTAACACAGAGAAAAGATGAGAATCCAGCCCTCTTCCAGGGCCGTCTGAGGGTATACCAATATTAATCCTGACACCCCGAAGGGCAAGTCCTAGTAAACACCCATTTTATCACTCAATCTGCCCCAGACATAAGGAGAAAATTACAGAAGGCAGCTAGGGGACCCTAAACCCCCATGAATCAGCTCATGAACTTCACCTTTGTGGTACTTAACAATAGAGATAGGGTTGAAGAAGCAAAAAGGATTCAGGGACAACAACAAAAGGCACAGTTATCGGTGGCAGCCCTATAGCCCCTGCTCCACCAGGGTTACCCTCCCTTGTAACAGCCCATGGCAGGGGCAGGATCTGGAAAATCTGGATCAGAGCCCCTGCCTCACCAAGAAGGGTCCTGTTTTAAATGTGGCCAGGAGGGCCACTGGAAGGACGAATGCCCTCTGTATGGGAAAAGTCCACCGAGACCCTGCCTGATAGGCAAACGAGAGGACCACTGGAAGCGGGACCGCCCCCAGTCCTGAAGAGGAATTGGGGCTCCCAAACCGATGATGGCCAAGAGGACTGAAGAGTTATGAGGCCCGGGACCCTCCTTGGCTCCCAAAGGACACCCGGTCATTTCCCTGAAGGAGCCTCAGGTAACCCTTGTTGTGGCAGGTAGGAAAGTTACTTCCTCCCCATCCTGTATAGTAATGGGGATCGATGGACAGCCCAAAGCCAAACAATTCACAACCCGCCCTCAGCTGCTTATTAGGAAGTTTTACCTTTGCACATCAGTTCCTGCTCATGCCTGAGTGCCCCGTCCCCTTGTTGGGAAGGGATTTGCTCACTAAATTCCATATAATAGTTCAATTCAGAGACCCCCTCAGAGAAGACACCCACCAGGAGAAACAATTGCTCTTGGCCATGGAAGCCTGCCTCAGTCACAAGTCAGAGGAGGTCTCCCCTCTACCCCATATTGTTTCTCAAGTAAACCCCTCTGCCTGGGACACTGAAGTTCTGGCAAAGCTACTAACGTGCCCCCAGTTCAGATTTCATTAAAACCCAATGCTGATGACCTGTGGAAGAAACAGTACCCCTTGAGGCCCAAGGCCCAGTGAGGTATCCAGCCTTTAATAACCAAGTTTTTAAAACATGGGCTGTTACTACCCTGCCAGTCTCTGTGTACTACCCCCATTCTGCCCATACAAAGGGAAAGTGGAGAATACAGGTTTGTTCAAGACCTGAGGGCAGTTAATGAGGCAGTGATCTCAGTTCACCTGATGGTCCCTAATCCATTCACCATACTGACCTAGGTTCCAGAAAAATGCAAACTGGTTCACAGTGGGAGCCCTAAAGGACGCCTTCTTTTGCATTCTCCTGCAACCAGACTCCTAACATCTCTTTGCCTTTGAGTGGACAGATCCAGACACTCATAACACTTCCCAGCGAACCCACACTGTGCTGCCCCAAGGCTTCAGGGGTAGACGCCACCTGTTTGGAAAAGCATTAGCAAAGGAATTAAGAGAATTACAGTTAGTGAATGGCTCTCTCCTACAGTATGTGGATGACCTCCTAATTTCCAGTCCCACTAGGGAAGACAGATAAAAACATCATTCAGGGACTTCTCTGGTGGCACAGTGGTTAAGAATCCGCCTGCCAGTGCAGGGGACATGGGTTCAAGCCCTGGTCCGGGAAGATCCCACATGCTGTGGAGCAACTAAGCCCGTGCGCCACAACTACTGAGCCTGCGCTCTCGAGCCTGCAAGCCACGACTACTGAGCTCGTGTACCACAACTACTGAAGCCCACGTGCCTAGAGCCCGTGCTCCACAACAAGAGAAGCCATTGAAATGAGAAACCCGCACACTGCAACGAAGAATAGCCCCTACTCACCGCAACTAGAAAAAGCCCGTGTGCAGCAATGAAGACCCAACGCAGCCAAAAATAAATAAATAAAATATAAATACATTTATTAAAAAAAAAACCATCATTCAGATCCTTAGCT
Organism: Globicephala melas; assembly: GCF_963455315.2. NCBI lineage: Eukaryota > Metazoa > Chordata > Mammalia > Artiodactyla > Delphinidae > Globicephala > Globicephala melas. The sequence continues at coordinate 52,142,540 of NC_083325.1, read as the reverse complement.
TCCTAAGGGAACGAGAATTCTGAGTCTCTCCTCACAAGGCCCAGATTCCACCCAACAAGTTAAGTACCTGGGATACATGCTCAACCCTGGGACAGGGACTCTAGCCCAGGACCAAAAGGAAGCCTTATGACCCCTCAACTCTCCCAGACTAAGAGGCACCTGAGGGCCTTTTGGGGATGGCAGGATTTTACATGATCTGGACACCTGGATTTGGGCTCATAGCAAAGCCTCTCTATGAGGCCCTAAAAGGAGGTGAACACAAGCCCCTCAACTGGGATGAAAACTGCCAACAGGTGTTCCTAGCTCTAAAATAAAAACTAGGGACTGCCCCTGCGTTAGGTCTCCCAAATTTAGAAAAACCCCTTACCCTTTATATAGCTGAGAGACAACGGTAGCCCTAGGTGTCCTCACCCAAAAACTGGGGGACCTCCCTAGACCAATAGCTTATTTCTCAAAACAATTTGATAAGGTGGCCACTGGACGGCCAGGATGTCTTAGGGCAGTGGCTACCACTGCTCTGCTGGTAGAAGAAGCCAACAAGTTCACCCTGGGACAATCACTGGAAGTGCTTCCTCACCAGGCACAAGGAGTCCTAGGAGCAAAAGGACACCAGTGGCTGGCAGATGGATGACTCCTTAAATACCAAGCCCTCCTGCAAATCAAAGCTACAATGAGGTATCACCTCACACCAGTCAGAATGGCCATCATTAAAAAGCCTACAAACAATAAATGTTGGAGAGGGTGTGGAGAAAAGGGAACTCTCCTACACTGTTGGTAGGAATGTAAATTGGTGCAGCCACTATAGAGAACAGTATGGAGGTCCTTCAGAAAACTGAAAATAGAATTACCATATGATCCAGCAATCCCACTCCTGGGCATATATCTGGAGAAAACTACAATTCAAAAAGATACATGCACTCCAATGTTCATAGCAGCACTATTTACAATAGCTAAGACTTGGAAGCCACCTACATGTCCATCAACAGATGAACAAATAAAGAAGATGTGGCATACATACACAATGGAATACTACTCAGCCATAGAAAAGAATGAAATAATGCCATTTTCAGCAACATGGATGGACCTAGAGATTACCATATTAAGTCAGACAAAGACAAGTATGATATCCCTTATATGTGAAGTCTAAACTACAATACATATGAACTTATTTATAAAACAGACTCACAGACATAGAAAACAAACTTATGGTTACCAAAGGGAAAAGGTGGGGAGCATGGGGGGGCATAAATTAGGAGTTTGAGATTAGCAGATACAAACTACCGTATATAAAATAGACAAACAACAAGGTCCTACTGTTGTTAGCACAGGAAACTATGTTCAATATCTTATAATAAATCATAATGGAAAAGAATATGAAAAAGAATATACATGTATAAAATGACCGTACAGATGAATCACTTTGCTGTACACCAGAAACTGACACAACATTGTAAACCAACTATACTTCAATAAAAAATAAAGAAACCAAGCCCTCCTACTCGACACCCCATGCATAACTTTTTAAAAAATTTATTTATTTATTTTTTGCTGCATTGGGTCTTTGTTGCTGCGTGCGGGCTTTCTCTAGTTGCAGCGAGCAGGGGCTACTCTTCGTTGCAGTGCGCGGGCTTCTCATTGCAGTGGCTTCTCTTGTTGTGGAGCACAGGCTCTAGGTGCGCGGGCTTCAGTAGTTGCAGCATGTGGGCTCAGTAGCTGTAGCTCGTGGGGCCTAGAGTGCAAGCTCAGTAGTTGTGGCACACGGGCTTAGCTGCCCCACAGCATGTGGGATCTTCCCGGACCAGGGCTTGAACCCATGTCCCCTGCACTGGCTGGCGGATTCTTAACACTGTGCCACCAGGGAAGCCCCCCGACGTATAACTCTTAAGGTTTGCCAAGTCCTGAACCCAGCTACTCTAATGCCAAACCCCCTACCCCAAGGGTTCTTGTTCACTCCTGTGTGGAGACTACTGAACAAGTTTACTAAGTAGGCCCGACCTCAAGGATGAGCCCCTGACCAATCCCAACACAGAATGGTTTACCAATGGAAGCAGTTTCATACATGAAAGGGTTAGAAAGGCCAGCAATGTCATAGTTAGCCTGTGGACAACTCCTGAGTCTGGAGCTCTACCCTCTCACACTTCCACCCAAAAGACAGAGTTGACTGTCTTGACCAGAGCACTCCAACTAGGAAAGGGATTAAGAATCAATATAAATACTGATTCCAAGTATGGATTCCTAGTGCTATATGCCCATGCTGCCATATGGAAAGAAAGGGGACTACTAATAGCAAAAGGGTCTCCTATAAAACACCAGGCAGAAATTCTAGGACTCCTAAAAGAGGTCCAGCTTCCTAAGGAGGTTGCAGTCATTCACTGCAGGCGTCACCAAAGGAGCCACACCTCCCTGTTGAGGGGAAATGTCCTGGCCGACAAGGCCACAAAGACTGCAGCCCAAGAACACCCAATCCTACAAGCTGTAGCTCTCAGACCCGACGGTCCACCCTTCCCGATGGTACCATCTTATACACCTGAAGAAACTGAGTGGGCTAAGTATAGGGGACTGAAAAGAGACCTCTCAGGGTGGCTGACAGAAGATAACAAGCTTCTCATTCCTGGGGCCAAGCAATGGAAAATAATTAAGCACTTCCATGAACCCCCCCACTTAGGATGGGACTTCATATTCAAACTAGTACTCAGGTGTTCCTGGGCAAGGGACTGTCCCAAACCGTTAAAAATGTCACCAGGGCTTGTGAGCTTTGTAAGAAGCCACTCCATACCTCCACCCCTAACTCGGCCCGTATAACATCGGGGAACCTATCCAGGGAAAGACTGGCAAGTGGACTTGACCCAAATTCCCTCATGTAGGGGATGGAAATACCTATTGGTATTCACAGACACCTTTACAGGATGGTTACAAGCTTTCCCTTCTAGAACTGAAAAGACAACAGAAGTATCCAAATTTCTGCTTATAGAGATAATTTCAAGATTCGGGTCACTAAAAAGCCTACAGAGTGATAACGGACCTTCCTTCACTGCCAAGGTGACCCAACAGCTTTCCTCAGCTTTGGGTATTAACTACCGCCTCCTCTCTTCCTGGAGGACCCAGTCCTCAGGCAAGGTAAAAAAAAAAAAAAAAAGCAAGTCATGTTCTAAAAAGAACCCTTGCTAAGCTATGCCAAGAGTCTTCAGGCTCTCCCTCCTGCCTGTAGCCCTTCTATGGACCAGGATGTCCCCAAAGGGAATTGAGAAACTTAGCCCATTTGAAATGACCTATGGGAGGCCCTTTTTGACTTCAGATCTCTTGTTTGATGAGGAAATCCCCATTGGTTGCCCACATTGTTTAGCTTAAGTCAAGTTCAAAGGGCTCAAGAGGGCTTCCCTGGTGGCGCAGTGGTTGAGAGTCCGCCTGCCGATGCAGGGTACACGGGTTCGTGCCCCGGTCTGGGAAGATCCCACATGCCGCGGAGCGGCTGGGCCCGTGAGCCATGGCCGCTGAGCCTGCGCATCCAGAGCCTGTGCTCCGCAACGGGAGAGGCCACAACAGTGAGAGGCCCGCGTACTGCAAAAAAACAAAACAAAACAAACAAAAAAAAGGGCTCAAGAATATGGAAATGAAGTCCTGTTCACCCCCACGAAAGAAAGGTCAAGGTCTCCATCCAGTCAGGGGACTTTGTCCTACTAAAATCTTGGAAGGAAGAGTCCCCTGAGGACCAGCTACAATCACAATGGAAGGGACCATATCAAGGGTTACTAAGTATCCCAACTGCTGGCAAGCTATGGGGAGTTACTAGTTGGGGTACCTCTGTCTAGAATGAAACCTGTATCTTATAAGTCCCAACAGGAACCAGAAGAGACCTACTCCTGTGAGCCAGTGGAAGACCTCAGATATCTGTTCAAGAGAACAGATAAGTGACTTCATGTGGCTGTCATGTGGCTTCATGTGGGTTGGCCTAGTCATCCTTGTGTTTCTGAATATCATGCTCTTATTCTGCTGTTTTTCTGAACCCCCTCCCCCGGTAAACATCTTCTTTGCCCCTGCTGGGTCTGAAAGAAAAAATATAGTAATATAGGGCTTCCCTGGTGGCGCAGTGGTTGAGAGTCCGCCTGCCGATGCAGGGGACGCGGGTTCGTGCCCCGGTCCAGGAAGATCCCACATGCCGCGGAGTGGCTGGGCCCGTGAGCCATGGCCGCTGAGCCTGTGCATCCGGAGGCTGTGCTCCGCAACGGGAGAGGCCACAACAGTGAGAGGCCCGCGTACCGCAAAAAAAAAAATATATATATATATATAGTAATATAATGTCAAAAGCCATAGTATCTGACGATGGTCTCGCCTCACAGGGAATGGGAAAACAATGCTTTAGTAAACATATCTAAAATAGTCACCCGGGGAGAAAAACTAGTTAAGTGTTGGGTCTGCCATAAAAATCCTGGCTTACAACAATTGTTACAGGTACAAATAGGTACATACCACAAGAGCTATACCACAGACTCACAGATTTCAAAAACAAACCTATGGTCACCAAAGGGGAAATGTACGGGGGAGGGATAAATCAGGAGCTTGGGATGAACATACACACACGACTATATATAAAATCGATAACCAACATGGACCTACGGTATAGCACAGGGAACTCTACTCAATATTCTGTAATAACTTATATGGGTAAAGAATCTGAAAAAGAATGAATATATGTATAACAATCACTTTGCTGTATACCTGAAACTAACACAACATTGTAAATCAACTATACCCCAATAAAATTAAAAAACAAAAACCAAGAGCTTTATCAATTTAAACACATGGAAACAACCCCCTCACACACACACACACCACAAACACAAACACACAAACACACACACACACACACACACACACACACACACGCCAATACGAGCTTGATGGGCAATACCCCCGTCAGGCCTGATACCTTGCCTATGTTTAACTCTTTTAAAAAATGTGACATAACTTTTCCATCAATCATCGCTACTTTTTTCATCCAGAAAACCAGTCATGCTTCCAATGCCACTACACCTCTAATGGTTCTCTTGGCTATGGTGAGCCTCTTGGAAGAATCCCTGGCCGCCAGATGGGAAAATCACCACAACGTTTTGGAACCCAGACCCAAACTGCATTCTCATGAATGCCTCCATTCTGTGTGCTTATAATGAAGCCCAGGTCCAAGGTGCCTATGGGATAGGGAGGGAATGGACTAAAAACTGGGCTAAAAATTGATGGGATCTATGGAAGTGTCGGGTAAAACCCTCTTACACCACCATCTCATGCAAGCCGAGGGCCTGGAACACTCCCAGACTTAACTATTTTGAATACACTAATGGGCCCTTGACTCGCATTGTTTTCATAACTTGTCCCTTCCATGGATCCGACAGCTGCTTCCTTGCTAAATTCTTCTGTTCCCAGATCTCTTATTGCACCCTCAGGATATGTCTGGATATGTGGCACTCCCCCAAATGAGGGCCCAATGACAAGGGCACCCCAGATAAAATTTGGCCCCTGGGTAAATGCTTATCCTTATATCGATAATGTGTGGCACAAGGGGGCCTATACATTAGGACGTTTGGCCCCATTCATAGTCACAGTACATAATAATACTCAATATCAACCCAGGAGGGTCACTGGATTAATAATGGTAGGAAAAGGACTGCCAGGGGGATTGGCATCTCCATGGGGAGGCTTTGCCTACCATGAGGTAACTCTAGAAAATCTAACCAACACTTTTGAGAGCCTAGCCCTGACCACTGGAAATGCCCTAAATAGACTTTCAGCTTCTTTAAAGTCACGGCCAATGTGGTCATGGATAATAGACTGGCCTTGGATTACTTGCTGGCCAAGCAGGGTGGCGTCTGTGCAGTCATAAACAAAACCTGCTGTACCTATCTCAGTAATTAGGGCCTGATCGAGGTGGATATCAACAAGATTCATGAGCAAGCATCATGGTTACACTGCTACAACCAGGCGTCAGATCCTAATGCCATCTGGTCCACCATTAAGGGCGCCTTCCCTAGCCTTACTTGGTTCCGTCCCTCCTGGGCCCAGTAACGACCATATTCCTACTCCTCCTCTTTGGACCCTGCCTCTTTAACCTCTTGGTAAAGTTCATGTCTTCCAGGTTACAACAGTTCCACATCAAAATGATGGCTGTGTTGGGCTTCCCTGGTGGCGCAGTGGTTGAGAGCCCGCCTGCCAATGCAGGGGACACGGGTTCATGCCCTGGTCCGGGAAGATCCCACATGCCACGGAGTGGCTGGGCCCGTGAGCCATGGCCGCTGAGCCTGCGCGTCTGGAGCCTGTGCTCCGCAACGGGAGAGGCCACAACAGTGAGAGGCCCGCGTACCGCAAAAAAAAAATTTTTTTAATTTAAAAAATGATGGCTGTGCAGGGATTCCAACCCATACCACCTTCTGACTTCAAACAAGAAGCTGTCCTGTCCCTGGGGCCCTAGACCAGGCATCCAGAGATTTTTACTCCCTGACAGGCAGGGTCAACACCCCTGCCCAGCCCTGAAGCAGCTACAGAAGACGACCCATCGCCCTTCTGCTTCCCACAAGAATATGGGAGTAAAATCTCTGAGAGGGAAATGAGACAGGAGGGAAAGCGGCAGGACACAAACGCTAGATAAATGAAGAGGGGCGCAGCTGTTGGGATTCAATAAAGACCGATTGGAACCAGCTGAAACCAAGGTGCTATGAGAACAGTCCGGTCATTGACCTAATTTAGCTCATTATACCTTTACTGCAATACTAAAAATCACTCCCCCTTATGCCACGACAGTTCTGAGATGAACCATAAAAGGTCACAAAATGGGCAGTGGCCCAATTCCTGGGAAATCTCCACCTTTCCCTGAAATAACAAGAATATTCCTCCCACTAGTATGAAATTAGCCAGCCCATAAAAAAAAACGACGACCCCTCCCATGCCCTGGGGCCACTCTCACTTTCTGAGCCAGTCCACATTCTGCCTATGGAATGTGTATCCCTCTAAATAAACTGGCTTTTGCTTTTCTCTGGCTCGCTCTTGACTTCTTTCCTTCGTGAAGCCAAGGACCGTCACTTGGCGGTCCAGCCTAAGGACTCCTGCGGGCCCCAGGATGTGACATTTCCCTCTCCTGCAACAGTTCTTCCACAGGAATGAGAGTTCTGAGCCCCACGTTGGGCTCCCCAGCCCGGGGGTCCGGCACCAGGAAGACAAGTCCCCAGAGCGTTTGGCTTTGAAGGCCAGTGGGGCTTGACAGCAGGAGCCCCACAGGACTGGGGAAAATGGAGACTTCACTTTTAAAAGGCACACACCAAATGTCACATTCACCGGCACCGGGACAAAAGCAGTCATTTGATAGGAGCCTGAGCGAGGCCTACCTGCTGGCCTTGGAGAGTCTCCTGGAGAGGCGGAGGGCAGCTGCAGCACATACAGGAGAGCTCCTTCTACTGCACGAAGCCCCGGCTGGCGGGCGCCATTGCGGAGGCTCCTCCTCCTCGCTCGTTAGCGCCCTGACCTGGCCCCGCCCAGCAGCCTGCAGGTGCCAGTGCTGGGAGCCTCAGGCCAAACAAGTAACTGGGCGGGGCCAGAGCCCCACCCATCAGCAGACAGGCTGCCTGAAGACAGCCATACTAACTGAAGCAATTCAAAGACAAACATCATATGGTATCACTTATATGTGGAATCTAAAAAATGATACAAATGAACTTATTTACGAAACAGAAACAGGCTCACAGACTTAGAAAACAAACTTATGGTTACCAAAGGGGAAAGGTCGGCGGGGGGAATAAATTAAGAGTTTGGGATTAGCAGATACATACTACTATGTATGAAAAAGATAAACAACAAGGACCTACTGTACAGCGCAGGGAACTCTACTCAATACTCTGTAATAGCCTATATGAAAAGAATCTGAAAAACAATAGACATATGTATAACTGAATCTCTTTGCTGTACACCTGCAACTAACACATTGTAAATCAACTATACTCCAATATAAAATAAAAACTTAAAAACAAAAGGCTCCCCGAGCCCACAGCCGCCCCTAGACACCTCCCCTAGACATGGCCCTGTCCACCAGAGGGCCAAAACCCAGCTCCACCCACCAGTGGGCAGGCACTGGCCCCTCCCACAAGGAAGCCCACACAGCCTCTAGACCAGGCTCACCCCCCAGGGGGCAAGATACCAGAAGCAAGAGAGCTATGATCCAGCAGCCTATGGAATGAGTCCACCAACACAGGCCAGGCCCTGTCCTGGGATCAGCTGGGCCCCAACCGTGCCCACTATCAGGCCAACACAACCTTCAGGACACCCCAGATCGCATACCCAGTTGTGTCAGGAACCGGCCCCACCACCATCAATCATCTGAAACGGGCTCTAGGATCCCTGGGCCCTGCAGCCAGGCTCCAGGGATCAGCTCTGCCTGCCGGTAGGCTGGCATTAACCCCAGGATCTCGCTTCACCTGCCAGTGGTGGGCAACAGCCCCAGAATCTTTGGGACCCTGACTCCACCCACCAGTGGGCTAGCACTAGCCTCAGGCCCCCTAGGGTTCTGCAACCAGCTACCTTGTGACCAGGTCCCACTGAATAGCAGCCAGCAGCACCCACACAAGGCAGGGCCTGGCAACTAACCAGACTAGAGGCCAACCAAGCCTAGCAGACCACCCACATGGTCAGCCCGCCACAAGAGAAGGACCCATGCAGCCTTCTTAGGGGGAACCCCAAGAGCATATACCTTGGGTGACAAGAGGGGAGTGCATTGCTGAGACACATAGGATGTCTCCTACAGAGTGCTGCTTCTCCAAGGTTGAGAAACATAACAAACCTACCACAGACATAAAAATACAAATAGCAACTTCGACAAAATGAGGCAGCAGAGGAATATGTTCCAGATGAAGGAACACGATGAAACCTCAGAAGAACTAAGTGAAGTGGAGAGAGGCAATCTACCCAAGGAAGAGTTCAGAGTAATGATTGTAAAGATGATCAAAGAACTCGAGGGGAAAAGGGAGGCACAGAGCAAGAAGTTAGAAGTTTTTACAAAGAGTTAGAAAATATAAAGAACAACCAAACAGGGATGAAGAATACAATAATTGAATTGAAAAACACACTAGAAGGAATCCATAGTAGACTAAATGATATGGAAGACTGGATCAGTGAACTGGAAGACAGAATAGTGGAAATCATTGCCAATGAACAGAAAAAAGAAAAAAGAACGAAAAGAAATGAGGATGGGTTAAGAGACCTCTGGGACAACATCAATCACACTGATGTTCACATTACAGGGGTTCCAAAAGGAGAAGAGAGAGAGAGAAAGGGCATGAGAACATATTTGAAGAACTAATAGTTGGAAACTTCCCTAACCTGGGAAAGGAAACAGGAAGCGCAGAGTCCCATATAGGATTAACCCAAAGAGGAACACAGCAATACACACTGTAATCAAAATGACAAAAATTAAAGATAAACAGAGAATATTAAAGCAACAAAGGAAAAGTAACAAATAACATACAAGGGAACTCCCATAAGGCTGTCAGCTGATTTTTCAGGAGAAACTCTGCAGGCCAGGAGGGAGTGGCATGATATATTTAAAGTGATGAAAGGGAAAAACCTACAACCAAGAATACTCTACCCATCAAGGCTCTCGTTCAGATTTAATCTAAATGAAAATGGAAATCAAAAGCTTTACAGACAAGCAAAAGCTAAAAGAATTCAGCACCACCAAACCAGCTTTACAGCACATGCTAAAGAACTTCTCTAGGCAAAAAAGAAAAGGCCACAACTAGAAACAAGAAAAGTACAAAGTGAAAAACTCACCAGTAAAGGCAAACGTACAGTAAAGTTAGGAAGTCATTCACACACAAAGTTAGTAGGGAGGTTAAAAAGGAACTTTTTAACGATGTAGGAACATATTTATGTTAAGGGAACAAGGCAGGGAATAAAATTGTATGTATAGTTTTACCTCAACTATGTAACAACTAGAAGGAAGACAGAAGGACAAACACAAAATATTGGTGTCAATGGCTCCACGTGAAGGGATTATATGTGATCTCATTTTCCTTTATAGTTTTCTCTATGGAACACATATACCTTTATAAGTAGAAAAGCAATAAGCACTGTTTTTAAAAGAGAAAGTCATCCATCCTCTACACCACCACAATCACAGGGGTCAACTTTGACATTCTGGAGTGAAGCAGGAACTGCTGGGGTTTTGTCTTCTCCTCTCTAAGGGCAGGAAGTAACTATTTCCCACTGGGTTTCCTGCTGGAGTTGGAGGCTGAGAAAAACTCTGGCTGAAGACTCAAGATAGGTATAAAAATAGAAGACATGCAGGCCTTTTGCGAGTGGCTTCTGCTTATCTCTGTGTACCCCTACCTCTCCACCACCTGCTTGGGGAGTCTTTTCTAGAAAGCACCATCATTACTCTTGCCTCAAGGACTTGGGCCCCTGTTGCCTCCACAACCCGGAAGGCTCTTCCCTAAACTCACCCCCCTCACTTAACTACCACCCTCCAGGCATCATCTCAGGTGTCCTTGTTCTCTGAAGCGCTTCCCTGACCCCAGTACTGAGTGAGGGTCCCCACGAGCACCCCGAACACTCTGTCCTCCCCTACTGACAGATGTGTCACTTTTGACTGTCATCATGGCTTACTTCTACTCTTTCCCACTGACCTTTAACTCCATGAGTGTTGGGACCCTGTATCCCCCAGGCTGCTGTAAGTACCTGCCTCTCCCGGAGCCCCTTGGAACAAAGTAGCCCCAGATAGTTCTTTCTGCATAAAGGTGTTATGGTTCATTCCATGTGCTCAGCAAACCTACCTCCTTGACCTGCTCCAGTGGATTAGACCAGGGGGTGGGACCCCAGCCAAAGGCAACCACAGAGGCTGGTGGGAGGGAGGCTGGACTCCCCTCTGACGGTTTGCTCAGAGATTCTGCCCAGTATGTGACCCTACAGGAGATGGTGGCTAGCTGGCCAATCAGATAGCTTCCTGGGAAGAGGGTCGTTGGCACGGGAGCGTTTCCCTCAAAGCCACTGACTTTCATTCATGCTCTCCAGCCCAGCCTGGAACCCCTGGAGGCAGAGCCCGCTTCATTTTCCCATGCCTCAGAACTGAAGGGATCTCCATCTGTCTCTTCCACAAAAACTGGAGCCTGTATCACAGGAGAGGGCAGCCAGCCATGCTGTCGCTCTCTCTCCCTCTGGCTGCTCATGGGCCACCCTGTGGCCACTCCTCTGGGTGCCCCTCCTTCTCGAGCTGGGCAGGGTTCCGGGAGTTGCTCCTTGTTCCAGGGGCCTGGCCCAGCTGGCCACGTGCAGGGAATGGCTGGCATGCATGCTGGACCAAATCCAGACTGGTAGGTTTGCAATGGCTTGATGATTTCGGGGCTCTGCTGTCCTGTGTCCCCAGCCTCCACCCTGCCCGGGGCACTGGGGCCGAGGAAAATGTGACCCCCCTTCCCTCCCACACACTCTCTCTTGACAGAGCGAGGGGAGGCATTTGGCCCACAGGCTCACTCTGGTGCGGTGGAATGAGCTGCACCAGGGAGATGGGTAAAAAATAGAAACATGTTGCTGAGGCTGCAGGAAGCGTGCTGGGAGCAGGGGTCCCCAGAGGACAAGAAGGAGAGGCTTCCAGGGTCTAGGAGGGGTTGACCTGCTTGTCTGCAGGCAGCATCCTTCCCAGGCCAACCCTTAGTAGGTTGGGCGTTGTGCTAGGTTGGTCTTGTCCCTCCCCACCACCTCCCCACCCTTTCATCACTTTCTCCTCACTTCCCCTCCCCCTCTTTGGGAAACCAGTGCCCTCCTGGTTCTGGAAACCACATGTTCCCGACTCTGAAGGATAACTCAGATTTAAAATATTCTCATCCCACATCAGAGCGTGTGTCACTGTGCTGTGGCTGCCCCAAAGCCTCATGCCCAGATTAGTGGCTGACACACTCACCCACACTGAGGAACTGGGGTGGCCGGGGCCGAGGGTGAGGAACGTGGATAGATTAAAAAGAGAAGTCCCTGGGAAACAAGGCTCCATCAAAGAAATGAACCTCTTAGACTGGGATGGACCCATTTGGTCAGGGACGCAGAGTGTGGGCTTGCCTTCTCCACCAACACAGGACTTCCTTGCTTGAGGCAAGAAGGTGGGGTGGGAAGCCTAGTGGTCAGTGTGACACAGGCTGCCCCCCTCCCCCTGACCTTGGAACATAAGTTGCCTTCTTACAACAGAGGGGGAAAGAGCACTGAGCTGGGAGTCCAGGGCACTCTCAGTTCTGATCCCTGAATGAGCCTTGGGACTTTGGACAAGTCACTCACCAGGCCTCAGTTTCCCTACTGGTAAAATGGGAATAATCCTACCTACATCTCAGGGCTGTTGTGTGCGCCACTGAGTAAAAGACCTGAAAGGTGCAGGCAAGTTAGACGCAGGACACCGTGAGGAGGTGGAAGAATAGTGAACAGGGTGTGTAAAGATGAGTCTGGCTGTGTGGCCTCGGGCAAGTTGCTGCCCCTCTCTGTGCACTGAGAGGGTTGACCAGCCAATCTCAACTGCAGTTTGGCTCCTCTCATCTTCATTTATGAAGAATAACACCTTTATCTTCACCCTTCTTAAGAGATCCTTTCCCAGGAGATGCTGCCAGCAGTTTCCATGATGTCCCTCATGACACCTCAGAGCCACTGGCCAGGGCCTTGTTCTGGACACCAACCTTTCTGAGGACGTTTTGTTGGGGGAGCCCAGGGCAGAGTGAGGGAGACAGGCCCTACCCTTCTCCTGCCTGGGAATGATCTGTTGCTTCCCTTCTCTCCACACCCTCTGGCTCCCTGGGTGGGTTTTCCTGCCTGGTCTCTGTGATCCCCTGACAGCCATCTCCCCACACACACAGGCTGGCCCCTGCCCTGCAGTTCACTTCTGGCCAAGCCTGGTCTTGGGTCCTGAACCAAACTCCTATAGTCTGGGGCTCTCCAGTGGGTTCTGGGAGAAGCTACTAGAAACTCAGTTCTAGGAAAGCTGCCTCCTCACGCCCGGCCCAGGTCAGACTGAGGCCTGGCCTGTGGGGATGTGTTGTCAGGGAAGGGTCTGGCCATGGACCTGCTCTGGGGACAAGCATGACTCACAGCCATACGGTTCAGGAAGACCACACTCTCCGGAAAGGAAGGCGACTCACAGCCGATGATGCAAATGTGTGATTTTCTCTCTCTTCACCTCCCCGCCTGCGCCCCCCCTTCCCCCCCCCACCCCCGTCAACCCTGGGTCTTGACTTCCTCTTGCTCTCAACAGCAACACGGTGACTGAGAAAGGAGTAACGTAGAGTGCTGGTGACGGCCCTCGGTTGTCCCGTGGGCCCAGGGGCTAAGAGGGGCTTCCCAGGTCATATCCCTACCCCCAGCCTCTAGGCCTGGCCACACTCGACCCATCAGAACAGCCACCCTGTCAGCTCAGACCCCAGGGTCCTAAAACCTCCCCCTCTAGGCCTGACCTCCTCATTCGGAGGTGAGGGCTTGGACCAGAGGAGAGAGGGCAGCCTGGTGAGACTGAGGGGGCACCCTGATGCCCAATGAGCTACACAGTGCTGGACGGGGTGGGTGAGGGCTGAGAAGGACCCCTCTGTCTGCCACCCACCCCCAGGCCCCTTCCTCCTTCAGGCTTTTCTCCCGCCCCAGCTCACCTGCCTTAGGTGCTCTCTGTATCCGCTAACTGACCCCATCTCCCATATGTGTGTCTCTGGACCTTTGTCACTTTGTCCCTGTTTTCTCTCTGTCTCTGGCTCCCTGTTCTCCTCTGTCTTTGCCTGTCCCCATCTCTCCCGATGGCTTCACAATGTTCTCTGCTGTCTCTCCCACAGTGTCTCTCTGTCCTGTTCTGTCTCCCTCTGACCATTTCTCTGACCCTCCTTCCCTTCCCCAGCCGTCCCATCTGCATTCATTGCTATGGGCTTTATAACCCACTTTGCAGCAATCTTATGAAAAAAAAGAAAAAATGGAAGAAGGGGCACCAGTTGGTTTTCTTCAGTGCAATGAAACCCTGATGGCCTTAGAATTTGGCTACAGGGCCTGCCCACCTCCCCGCTACGGCTTTCCCTCACTTCTTCCTGGACCGCCTGTGCTGGAGGAACAACCTTGTGCACCAGCCCGAGACACCAGCTCCAGTGCAGCTCCTACCTGACGGCTCCTTATCGGGCTAGAGCAGAAACATGTCAGCCACGATGCATACCCTGAGGGCACAGGTAAGTATAGGGACAGAACAGGACTCCACAGGAGCCAGGCCATGTTTCCAAGTTCCAAGTGGAGTTAGGTGTCCATTATAGACTGAATATTTGTGTTCCCTCCAAATTCATATATTGAAGCCCTAACCCCATTGCCACAGTATTTGGAGGGGGTACCTTTGGGAGGTCAGTAGGCTTAGGTGGGGTCATGTGGGTGGGCCCCTATGATGGGACTAGTGCCCTTACAAGAAGAGGAAGGGCGACCAGAGCTCTTTCTCTCTGCCACGTGAGGATACAGCAAGAAGATAGCTGTCTGCAAGCCAGGGAGATAGCCCTCACCAGGAATGGAATCAGCCAGCATCTGAATCTGGGACTTCCCAGCCTCCAGAACTGTGAGAAATAAATGTCTGTTGGTGCTACTAGTCTACAGTATTTTGCTATGGCAGTCAGAGCCGACTAAGACACTGCTCTATCCTGGTGAGCCCTCTATCGGGAGGCAGCAGCCTGGTCAGATCTCCAGGACCTACCTGGACCAAGGCCAACCCCACCCTGCGTTCTCCACCCTCACCTCGGTGTTTGTAGCCTCTGGCTTCTGCCACAGGTGCTCCTTTAGGGATGTGAATGAGGCCCCTGACCCCAGGGCTGGCCTCCAACCCAGGAGCCTGGAAATCTCTCTGCCTTGACTACAGTGGGCATGGGAGGCCCAGGACTAGCTCCCGGGTCAGCACGGGATATTGACCCACTCTGCTCCTTTTGTGAGGGAGAGAAAAGGGAAAAGGCCCTAGGGCAGTGCAGCCCCACCCCACCCCTGCCATTCACCCATCACTGTCTTGCATCCTGGGAGCATCTGTGCCTTGTCCGTGCCCCACCAAAGGCTCCTGTCCTCCTGTCTGCCCACATGTCCCCACTCACCACCCGCATCCCCCATCCGCACAAGGGCATCACAAGTGGGGAGCCCCCTGGAGGGTGGAGTGCAGATTCCTGCCCCTCCCTGTCCAAGCCTGGGCCCATGTCATGATGACAGCGGCTGTTGTTTTCTGAACATCTAAAGTGTTCAGGAACCTACAGTTTACAAAGGGCTTCCTCCTGCTGCATTTCACTGAGTTCTCATAACAGGATCGACTCTGTGTGTGAATTACAGAGGAGGAAACCAGACTCTGGGGGTTAAGTGACCCCCTGCTGATTACATAGTCAACACAGGGTTGACCCCTGCTCCCAGGGCTGTGACCCAGCTAACTAGCCAGGCTCCAACACAAAGCCCCTTCTGGCCAAGACAACTCTATTAACCTACAGGCACACCTAGTACGTTCCTGCCTTTGGGCCTTTGTTTGGTCATTCCTCTGCCGGAAATGCTCCTGCCCATCCTTTCTGATCATTTAATCATACTCACCTTTCACAGCCCAGCTCCTGCCCAACTCCACCTGAAAATCTTCCGTTACCGTCACAGAACAAGCCTTCCTGGAACCCTATGTTGCACTTGTAATCAGCACCATGGAGGTTAATAAGTGTGGCAGAGCCTGCTCCTTGTCCCTCAACATTCATTTTCCCCTTCTTCCTCAGTAATGGAACCCCTGAACTTTAGTGGGGTACATGGCTGCCTAGATGAAAGCCTGTATTTCCCAGTCTCCATATGGTTAGATGTAGTCAGATTCTAGCCAATAGATATAAGCAGGGTGTCCTTTATGACCCTGGGGAAGTATTCATAAAAGGAGAGATGCCCTTTTTCTTCCCTCCTTTCCTACCTCCTGCAGGCTGAAATGTGAACATGATGGCTGGAGCTCGAGCAGCCGTTTTGGGCCATAAGGTGGATGCCATGTTTGAGGATGGCAAAGCAACATGACCAAAGGAATCTAAGACCCTGATGATCATGGAGCTGCACTACAGTCCCTGGGATATCTACTTCCACACTGTTTATCTACAGGGTTAATCAGCTTCCATCTTGTTTAAGCCATCATTATTTTGGGTGTTCTATCACTTTAGCCAAACACAGTCCTACTTGTTGGTACAAAACAACCACCAACGAGTTTTCTTTTCGAGCACAGGACAAGACAGGATTTTTTTTTTAACTTTTAATTTTATATTGGAGTATAGTTGATTAACAATGTTGTGTTAGTTTCAGGTATACAGCAAAGTGATTCAGTTATACACATACATGTATCTATTCTTTTTCAGATTCTTTTTCCATTTAGATTGTTACATAATATTGAGCAGAGTTCCCTGTGCTACACAGTAGGTCCTTTTTAGTTATCTATATTAAAAATAGCAGCGTGTACATGTCAATCTCAACCTCCCTAACTATCCCTTCCCCCCACCCTTCCCCTCTGGTAAGCATAAGTTCATTCTCTAAGTCTGTGAGTCTGTTTCTGTTTATGTAAAACATACAAGTAAATGAAAATAACAATGCAATGTGATGATGATAAAACTGAATCACCATTTTAAGATACCATCATTTGTAAGACACACTGCTTGTACCATCAAGAAAAATAATACTGCCATTAAACTGAGACAGGATGCCTTAATAATTGTCCCACGTGACCCATGAACCAGTTGCACTAATCTCCCATTACTTTGAAATTTCTTTATTATCTATGCCAAGGAACTTCATAACATCTTCAGCCCTCAGTTGCCTTGCTTCAAATGTGATAAGCCATCTTTTTAGACATACCTCATTAACAAAATATAACACAGCTTCATCTATTTGTATCTGCCTTTCCTGTCCCATAAAGCACTTGGTTGTTGCTTCGGAAGAAGCACAGAACGGTGATTCCTCTGATGATGAATATTTGTTTCATTAATATCAAATTTATGCCCTGCCACTCTGTTTTGTGTCTTTCCTCCTACTTAACTTTTTATTCCTTTGCTGAATCATAGCATTCTTGAAGGCAGTTTGAATGGCAGTTAAACTCAAGAAATAAAATTTTAAGAATGCACAAAACTCTACTGAAGAATGTTGGCCAAGTTCATGCTCATGCAAGCAGTGACAATGATGTGGGGCTGCCACCTAAGAAACAGTGATCATAAGATGCTTTTGATTGTAAGCACAGCTCCAACTCAGAGATGTGAAGATGTAGGGGGGGAAATGTATATCTTCCAGAGCCTGGAAGAGGGAGAAATGAGGAATGATGCTTACTCTGTATGGGGTTTCCTTTCAGGGTGATGAAAATGTTCTAGAGATAGATAATGATGACGGCTGCATATGTTGTGAATGGACTAAATGCCAGTGGATGGGTGCATTTTTAAAGGATTAAAATGATAAGGTTTATGTTATGTGTATTTTACCACAATAAAAAAAAGTATGTCTTAGATTTGATGAAAATGGTAGTTGCTTTTGTTTAAAAATTACCAAGTTCCAAGCATGGTTCCCAGTAAATTACAGCCATAAGCAACTGCAATCCTGGCAACAACCCTCTACCTTAGCTAATAATAATCACTAACATCGATTGACTATGGACTGGCCAGTGACTCAGGCCCCTATAGGCACCAGTTCACTTTCCCCTCACAACAACCCTATAAAGTTCAGTCACTTCTGCCATAATGTTTGTTTTGAAAATACAAATCTGTTCCCATACGACTGGGATATGAGGGAACAACGTGAGTGTAATGCAAGTTTCACTTTTGCTCATGTGCGATTTCATCCATGAGAAACACTAGGTCCGGGGTTGGCGACCACAGCCCTCTGGCCAGTGGCTTGTTTTTGTAAATAAAGCTTTATTGGACCCAGGACACTCATCTGTTCACGTCTGGTCTATGGCTGCCTCCACACCATAACAGTAGAGTTGGATCATTTCAACAGAGACCATACGGCATTGCAAACCTGAAAGTATTTACCATCTGGATTTTTAAGAAAAGTTTGCTGAGCCCTGTGTTCTGTGACCCCAGAAAACTGCACTCAACTGAACCAAGCCGCAGAGACAAAGCACACCGGCTCTCCAGTAGGAAAGATGGTCAGTAACCAGATAGCCACAACGCAGGGCCAGAGGGAACTGTGATGCACAGAGGAGGGCTGAGAGGACCAGGAAAGGCTCCCTGAGGTGCTCAACCACCCTAAATACCGGGGTTAGAGTCCAGAGTGAGACGAGGGGCAGAGGCCCATAGGCAAGAATCCTTCCTTGCCTCTTCCCAGCTTCTGTTGGTTGCCGGCATTCCGTGGCTGGTAGCTGCATCCCTCCAATCTCTGCCTCCACGAGGACATGGCCGTCTCCCCGTCCCCTGTGTCCTTGTATCTCTGTGTCTCAAAGTCTCACTCTCTTTATAAGGATCATAAGGTCATTGGATTTAGGGCCTGCCCTACTCCATCATGACTTTGTCTTAACTTGATTACATCTCCAAAGACCCTGTTTCTAAATAAGGTCACATTCACAGGCACTGGGGTTTAGGTCTTGAATATATCTTTTTTTGAGGCGGGGAGGGGGGAGCGCAATTCAGCCCTCTCTGCTCTGTCCCATGGGATACATCCATGCATCCTTTCTCCCAGAAGACTCGGGGACTTTAGGCTAATCTCAACTCAGCCGCCTCTCCTTCAGCTCGTCTATGCTGGCTAACTACCTCTAGCCCTTCAGGTTTCTCAGGTGCAAGTCAAGTGTCAGTCCGCTGACCCCATCATGCAGGGATCCCATCCTCACCTCCCTGAGAAGCTCTGACAAAGCCCTCTTATCGGTTGATATGAGAGACAGGCACCTTCCACTCCTCTTCCCTGAAACGCGAGGAACGTGGGATTCAATAAACAAATCATTTCCCCCAAATTCTCCTCGTTAATCTCCAAGAAACTGAGCCTCAACCACAAGAAGAGCTGTAAGATTTGTAAAGTTTTAAAATATCTCTTTTTAACTTGCATTTTGCTGCAGTGACTCTGGGAACTCATACCTATCATCTTCAGATCTCAGCAGACAGTTCCATTGCAACATCCCGTTTCAGCCCCTCCCGAAACCTGAGGAATTGCAGACCAGACAGCCCTTCACAGAAGACCTCTCCCACTGGCCAGTCAGGCCTTCTGCAGAGGAGAGAGGTCTCTAGGCTTCGCCCCCAGCCAGGTCCTGCCTGCTCTGGGGCCACCCCTACTATTAGCAGAACCCTAACAGTGTGTCAGAAAAGAAGCCCGGTGGACCTTCCTCCATCTGTGACTTATACAAACTATTTACTTCACTGACCTGCATTTTCCTCAGCATAAAATGGAGAGGAAAATACTAATAACACCGTCCCAATTTCTCAGAGCCATTGTCAGAATTAAATGTGTCGAGTGTGATCCAAGTGGACCCAGTGGATTCATTCAGCTCCTGACAACAGGTCGTAATTGCAGCCTCCCGAGCAGCACAGGACTCCAGGGAGGGAGAGTGTGGGGGTCTTGCTTTCAGAGAGCTTACCTTCTAGTTGAGCAGCGAATAGGCACAGGACTGAAGACAGAAATAACAGCCCACATCACGTCCCAGCCGCAGGGAAGATTCGAGGCTGGCCGTGGATCCCTAATCAAATCAGCAGCACGGTATGACTCCGTAGGAATTTGGAGGAAATACAGAAGGCTGATTTGGGACAGCCTCTTAGAGGGGTAGGCCTCGGGAAGGACCCTGACAGGAAGGAAGATGGGACTGGGGGTGGCGATGGGGAAGAGGCGTGAAATCTCTCCCCACGGTCTCCCTGTGAAGAAGGCCCCACAGGCGTGCATGGTAAACAGAATTCCCCATAGGCCTCACGTGCTTATATACTTTAGATTCACAAATCAGCTGGCAAAGTAATGCAGGGGCCGGTGGTTTCCAACCTTGGCTGCTCACCAGAATCACCTGGGGGGCTTTAAGAACTACTAATGCCCCGGCCCAACCCCAGAGACTCCCATATGATTGGTTTGGGGGTTGGTCTGGGCACTGGGATTTCAAAAATATCCCAGGAGATTCTAATTTGCAGCCGGGGTTGAGAACCATTGCTAGCCTCTCACATCTCAGCGGGAATGATATGGCTTCTGCTAAAAAAAAAAAAAAAAAAAAAAAAAATGCTTAAAGAGAAAGCAACTTTATTTTTAAATGCCAAACTGACAGCGCGGGGCGGGGGTGCCAGATTTCCGCACCACCTTTGCCTTCCTCCAGCCACTGCCCCCCTATTCTTGCAGCTGCTCCAATAAAGCCAAGCTCCTACTCAAAATGCTTCTTTCCCTTCCTGGAAAATTCTATTCCCGGGAAACTCCCTCCTGACTGTGGCGGCATCTTGTTCTCAGTACTGCGCTGTGCTTGTCAGAGTGCTCGGATCCCCCAACATCAGGCGGTTTTGCTCGGATGTCATCAGATAATACAGAATTTTCCAGAAGGGTTGGAGGAGCCCTTCCCGAGGAGGCCAGTGCCGCAGCAGAGGACAAGTGCAAAGGGTGCTGGATTGGGGAGCCAGGATTCCCCCCAACCAAGTTCTGACACTGCCACTAAGTGACTCCTCCCTCTGAGCCTCAACTTCCACCTCTGTGAAATGGGGGTGGCCCCGGTGACCCTGAGGGCCCTCCTCACCCAGGCCCTCTGAGACCTCAGAAGCTGCTCCAAGCTGAATACAGCTGGGCCTGAGCGCAGCCACCTCCGGGCTCTGCTTCCTGGGGCCTCAGCCAAGCCCCGGGTTTCCTGCCTGGTGAGCCGCGGGCACAAGGGGCCTTCACAGAGACTCCGCGTGGTTTTCCTGGGGAGCGGGGCAAGGAGGCGGGGAGCCTTGCAGAACTAACACAAGGCTTCGTCTGTGTGCAAGCCGAAGGAGGGTGGACTGAGCGGCCCACAGGGACTCTACCTTGCCTCTGGATTTTTCCGTGGCCTTTTTCAGGACCTTTCATTTGATCATCAAATAACCCCGCAGCAGGAGAAACCAATAAGGACAATTAGCTGCATTTCACAGCTGAGGAAGCTGAGGAGCTGAGGTGCAGTGATGCTGGAGGACGCAGTACATTGGAGCAGTCAAGAGTATCTGCTACACTACCACTTGATCTTCTAAGCCTCAATTTTCTCCCCCAAGAAAGTAAATACTCGTAACTGTTCTGGTAGACCTGCCCATGCTCTGTGGTGAGGGAAGCTCCAGGTCACCTTTGGGCAGGAGGTGGGGCCCAAGAGCCAAATCAATGCAAAGGCAGGACCCAGAGATCTATGATGGGCCAGGTGGTGTTCTAGAACTTTCTCAACTTCATCTCCTATCATCCTCACAGCTGCCCTGTCAGTCAGGCATCCTTTGCCTCATTTCGCAGAGAGAGGAGAGGCTGAGGGTCCACACACAGCCAGGGGTCAAACTCAGGTTGCAAGTCCTGTTTTTCCACCACCCTGTGCTGCTCCCTTGGAGGTGGGTTTAGCTCAAGAGACAAGGGCTGATTCTGATTTATCCCCTCCTTCCCGCCAGACAGATGGCCCCAGGCAGAGGCAGCCCAGGAAACCAGGAAGCGAAACTGTCGGAGTCTGAGAAACTTGTGCTTTGAGATCATCCCTTTCTTCAGGCCAGCAGGAGTTTTTACAGAGAAATTTTACAGGATTAAAGAGTTACATACTTTTTTAAAAATCTAGAATAACTAGAAGAGAAACAAACATTCAACAAATCTCTGGAGGGAGAGTGTCTTTTTTATACTTGGAATCATCGATGAAATCGCAAAGGAAAGATTAGCAGGTTTGACTACAGAAAAATTGCCTTTTCTGCACTTAAAAAAAAAGACTGAGAAGGGACAAGTGGGGAGAAATACTGACAGCAAATAAGGGAGATAAAATGTCTCTTTTTATTTATATATACTCTGCCTCCTTCCTAAAGAGTTTTGAGGAGGGAATATTTCATAAAAAGCACATACAAACTGATAGTTTAAAAATAAACAAAGGGTCTTATATACAAATAGGCAAGGAGCGTGAAGAAGCAATTTACGTAAAACAAATTATGACTAGTAAACGGATGTGTAGAAAAACATCCAACCTAGTTAACCGTCAAGGAAATACAAAGTTAAATAGAAAAAAATTTCAACTAACATCCAGTGCTCATACATGGGTGATAACAATTACACCTTACAATTCTTAAAGAAAATATAGTGATAGATACTGAGAACTATAAAAATATTTGTTCTCTTCAACAGAGTAATCTTACTACTAGGGACTTATGCCAAAGATTCTAAAATGTGGAAAGAGGTACATGAAGATGCTCACTGCAGAATAAAAAAACAAACCCCAAAAAGCTGAAAGTTGAAAATGACCTAAATGTCCTAAAGGCGAGAAATGCTTAACTAAAGCTTGCCCCATCCACTCAACGAAATACAATGCAGCTTTTTTTTTAAAAAATTATTTATTTATTTATTTCTCGCCGTGTCGGGTCTTAGTTGCAACACGTGGCATCTTCATTGCAGCATGTGGGATCTTTCGCTGTGGCGTGTGGGCTTCTCTCTAGTTGTGGCGCACGGGCTCCAGAGCGTGGGCTCTGTAGTTTGCGGCACATGGCCTTTGTTGCCCCCGCGGCATGTGGGATCTTAGTTCCCCAACAAGGGATCGAACCTGTGTCCCCTGCATTGGGAGAAGGATTCTTTACTACTGGACCACCAGGGAAGTACGGCAATGCAGCTTTTATAAAAGAAGTTCATAGAGTCTTATGGTAAATAAAAACGCCTACAACAAAATGTTAAGTTTAAAAAGCAGGATATGGACTTGTAGCATTCATAATATATAATTCATAGTATGAATACAGTTATGTATGCATACAGATATGAGACAGGTGTGCACCCAGCAGGTGTGGGGCCTGGGGCAGGGATACAAATGGAGACCACATGCCGAATGCCTAAATATTAAATAATTATTATTTATTAAATATTTATTCAATCAATTTAATAATTAACAATGCAATAATTATGTATTAAATAACTATTAAATTAATAATTAGACATTTAAATTACTATACATTAAATATTAAAATATTAAATATTTAAATAAAATTACTTATTACATATTAAACTATTAAATAATTCATGCCGACAAATTGTCAAATAAAATGTCAAATATTCTGCTACCTTGTGATAAGCTAAGATGACTGTGGTAATCCTTAAAGCAACCACTAAGAAAATAATTCAACAACTCCAAACTAGAAATAACTCAAATGTCCATCAACTAATGAATGGGTAAACAATGGAATACTAGTCAGCAATTAAAAAGAAATGAGCTACTGACACACATTATAACATGAATAAACCTCAAAACCTTTATGCTGATTGAAAGAAGCCAGACACAAAAGAACAGATATTGCATGATTCCATTTACACTGACATATCCAAAACAGGCAAATCTACAGTGGCTATAGCTAGGGTTGGCAGTTTAACAGCAATTAACTGCAAATGGCCCAAGGGCTTTTTGGGGGGTGATAGAAGTGTTCTAACACTAAATTATGATGATGGTTATGGAGATGCACAACTCTGTAAATTTACTAAAAATCATTGAATTGTGTACTTAAAATGGGTGAAATTTATGATACGTAAATTATACCTCAATAAAGCTATTTTAAAAAATATGCTAACATTTTAAAAATTGTGCTGCAAATGATACCATCAAGAAAATGGGGCTTCCCTGGTGGCGCAGTGGTTGAGAGTCCACCTGCCGATGCAGGGGACATGGGTTCGTGTCCCGGTCCGGGAAGATCCCACATGCCGCGGAGCAGCTGCGCCCGTGAGCCATGGCCGCTGAGCCTGCGCGTGCGGAGCCTGTTGCTCCGCAACGGGAGAGGCCACAACAGTGAGAGGCCCGCGTACCGCAAAAAAAACAAAAAAAGAACAAGAAAATAAAAAGACCACCCACAGAATGGGATACAATACGTGCAAATCATATATCTGATAAGGGACTTGTATCCAGAATATATAAAGAACTCTTACAATTCAATAATAAAAAAGATAAAGTAACCCAACATAAAAACGGGCAAAGGATCAAAACAGACATTTCTCCAAAGAAGATATGCAAGTGGACAGTGACTGCATGAAAAGACGCTCAGTATCCTTAGGTATTAGGGAAATGCAAGTCAAAGCCACTAAACCACATGAGCTACTACTTCATACCCACTAGGAAGGGTATAATCAAAAAGGTGGATAAACAAGTGTTAGCAAAGGTGTGGAACCCTCATATACAGCTGGAGAGAATGTAAAATGGTGCAGTCACTTCAGAAAACTGTTCAGCAGTGCCTCAAATTTTTAACATGAAGTTCCCTTATGACCCAGAAATTCCACTTCAGTATAGTACTCAAGAGAAATGATAACACATGTCCACATACCAAGTGGTACATGAATGTTCATAACTGCAGTATTCACAACATCCCCAAAATGGAAACAACCCAAATGTCTGTCAACGGATAAATGAATAAATTAAATGTGGTACACCCATAGAGTGGACTATTATTCATCAATAAAAAGGATTGAAGTACTGACTCACGCTACAACATGGATGAACCTTGAATATATTATGCTAACTGCAAGCAGCCAATCACCAAGGACCACATAATGATTAGGCAAATGTATAGAGAGGGAAAGTAGCCTAGTAGTTGCCTTGGACTGCGGGGGTTTGGAGGAAAATGGGGAATGAGTACTAATGGGAACAGTGTTTCTTTTGAGGGTGAGTAAAATGTTCTAAAACTGATTGTGGTGAAGGTTGCAGAACTTTGTGGACATAGTGAAAACTGTTGAATTGTACACTTCAAGTGGATTATATGGTATGTGAATTATATCTCAGTAGAGGTGTAAAAACAAAACAACAGTGTAGGGCTTCCCTGGTGGCGCAGTGGTTGAGAGTCCGCCTGCCAATGCAGGGGACGCAGGTTCGTGCCCTGGTCCGGGAAGATCCCACATGCCGCGGAGCAACTGGGCCCGTGAGCCATGGCCACTGCGCCTGCACGTCCGGAGCCTGTGCTCCGCAACGGGAGAGGCCACAACAGTGAGAGGCCCACGTACCGCAAAAAAAAAAAAAAAAAAAAAAACCAACAGTGTATGCTACTGTCGCTAATATCACTGCTATGTTCCCAGAATCCTCGTGTCATTGTTTCCTTGGTGTCTCCACAGTTCTTCCCAGAACGGCCCTTTGGCCCTTTTTTCAGCCTTCCCCTAGCAAAGAGTCAGTAGACAGGTATGAGTCCCAACTCTAGTAGCCTGGCTTGGGAAACTCCCGTATCCTCTTTGGGGTCCAGTTTCCATGACTCTCTATATTGATTTGTTTTCTCATTCATTCAACAGACGTTTCACTCATTCATCAGAGCAAACATTTGCTGAGAGTTCACTGTGTCCCAGGCACTGTTCTAGGTGCTACAGATACAGCTGTGAACCAAAGTTGCTGCCCTCCTGGAGCAGGTGGGAGGAGGGAGTACAAACAGGTACATTAATTCTGCAAATACATTACAGAAAGCATGTGTGTCTGGCTCCTCGAGGACAGAAACATGCCTGGCTTCTCCTTCTGCTAAGGCTATCTCAGCCTCATACAGGGAGGCACCTATAGATTGTAACTAGACTTGGTGCTTTAACTGGATAATTCCTTGAATAAATCTGCCCAAATAACACTGTGAGATTCAATTCCCAAAGGAGTATTCCTATAGTAGGAGGGGATAGAACTTTAGTCACCAACTCATTCATTCATTGATTCATACAAGTGGTTTGAGCATCTTATAGTGGTTAAATCATTTTGTCTGCCAGTAATAGAAACCTGATTTAAACTGGCTTAAGCATAAAAGGGAATTTGTTGGCTAAAGTAACTAAAAAAGTACCAGGGTGGTTTGATCCTGGTGTGCGCACAGCATCATCAAGAACACCTCTCAGCCCAATTCTCCTTTGATTGGCTCCATTCCTGAGCTAGTGCTCCTTTGGTGGAGGCAAAATGGCTGCAGATTGTTCCAGAATCTCATCTTCCAGTTCCAGACCCCAAGGATAGGGAGCTCTTCCTCTCCCGTCCTAACTTCCCTTTCTAAGGCTCCCTCTGCCCTTTTCCACAAAAGTCCTGCCTGGGCCCCTATTGAATTGAGTTCAGGCTTGAACTAATCACTGTAGTCAGAGAGTGAAATGAGCTAATTCTTAGCTCATCAGGGCCTGGGCATTTGCCAAGGGCAGGAGCCGTCAGCCCTCTCCGAAGCACAAGGGCTGAGAGCAGGGGAGGGGGTGGCTCCCAAAGGAAAACTGGGATGCTGTTACCAGAAGCTGGAGAACAGATGCTTCGTAAACAAACAAAAATAACCCGTGACCCCACATACTTTGGTACCAGGCCTGTCAATTACTGCCTTACATATGTAATGAACATAGGACATGAGAGAGAGGTGACAAGGGTTTAGATAAGATGCTGCGGAAATTCAGAAATCAAGGACCACCTCATGCAGGAGGTACCATATGAACTTGACTTTGAAGGATGAGTGGAATTAGTCATATGTATCCATGAGAGAGGGCACTCCAGGCTGGGAGGACTGTGTGACCTAAGGTATGGGGGATGCAGACTATAAATGGGGGAATTGAGCGATTCGGTGTGGCCAGAACACAGGCCCAGGAAGAGGTGGTGTAGCCTCTGAGGGAGGAGGTGGAAGCAGGGATCAGATCTTAGGGGGCCTCAGGGGCCGGGATAAAGAGCTTAGAAGACAGTCTAGAGAAAGCAGGAAACCACTGAAGGTTGTGATCATGGCAGTGATATCACCTGGGACATGAACCTGCTCAGATAATTTAACTTAGAAAGGGAGAGCAACCAGTTTAGAGCCTCCAGATATGGTCTAAGCAAAAAGCAAAGAGAATCTGAATGTCCCATTGGCACCTCCAACCCAGCATGTCTGAGACAAAAGCCAGCCAGCTTGGTTTCCCCACGCCACTTCTCTACCTGTGTTTTCTGTCCTGATGAATGGCGTCAGCATCCCCATGAGTCATCCCGGACTCCCGCCTCTCCCATGTCCCCCGCAACAAACTCATCCACAAATCCGGTCCATTTTTCCTCCTGTTTCTTGAATGTACTTGTCTTGTTCCTCTGCACCACCTTACTCCTCAGGCCGTCATCATCTGTTTCTTGGATGTCTCCAACAGCCTCTTTTTTTTTTTTTTTTTTTTTGTGGTGCGCGGGCCTCTCACTGTTGTCGCCTCTCCCGTTGCGGAGCACAGGCTCCGGACGCGCAGGCTCAGCGGCCATGGCTCACGGGCCCAGCCGCTCCGCGGCATGTGGGATCTTCCCAGACCGGGGCACGAACCCGTGTCCCCTGCATCGGCAGGCGGACTCTCAACCACTGTGCCACCAGGGTAGCCCCTCCAACAGCCTCTTAACTGGCCTCCCGGCCTCCAGCCTTATGCCCTTTCAATCCTCCATACAGCAGCCAGGGTCATCTATTTAAATTACAGCCAGCTGGGGACTCCCCACTGACCAAGCCCTTTCAGGATGTGGTTTCCAGCCTCACATCTTCCTGCACCCCCAGCCATTCTGAGCTGCGTTCAACTCACCAAATGTTGCTGTTCTCTTTCCCCTCTGGACACTTGTATGTGCTGCTTCCTCTGCTCTCCCCCACACTCCCCTCCCGCCTCCTTTGTTCCTAGTGTAGGAGCTGGAGGGCTGTTCCTGTTGGGAACGTGTTTAGGAGGCTGGGAGACAAGAGAAAAGAGTAGGGGGAGTGCTGGGAGCTTCCTGTGGTGGACACATTCCTTGTCTGCCCGGCACCTGCCTTCTCCTGGGAACAGCAGCGCCTCTCCCCACATTTTGTGAGCTGCTCCCCACACGCAGGTGTGTGGTCCAGTCGGAGCCGCCACCTTACACGGTCTTGCCTCCCTGTCATAGGGGTTCACTGTGAGGTGGATGACCCAACCAGTCTGGTCCCCAAAAGTTTCCTAACCAGAGCTATGGAGAAATGGTCTCTTTCCTTTTTGGTTGAGGCTGAAAAGCTAGATTGTGGAGCTCCTTGCTGCCAGGTGCCCTGCCTTGTGGCAAAAGGTGACATTCAGAGAGAAATGAAAATGACAGGCTGAGGGGAGGGTCCTGACAGGGTTCTGGTCACTTCTAAGATCCAGGGCGACTTGTTAACTTGCTGTCCTGTAGAACAATGCTTCTCAGACTCTCTGTGGGGAAGGGCCAGATTTTTTTCCCAATCTACTATAAATCACTACACAATAAAAAAAACTTTAAAAAAAATACCCTAAACACATTTTTTAACACCTCATTATTTTTTTACTGTTGTATTCAACAGACCTAACATTAATTTGTCAATTTGTTATAAAAAGTTGTCAACACTTGATCCTAATTTCTGTGCTCACCTCGTCACGGGCTATATCAAGCAGCCAGTTAGTGGCACACACTTTGGGTAGCCCTGCCCCAGAGGCCTTCGTCCACCCTTGCTGGCCCCAGCTCTGCATTCCAGCCTGAAGGAATGGGGAAACAGAGGGACTGTAGGGCAAGCAAGTTCTTTTTAAAGAAGTAATGCTGCCCAAGGGGGAGGTGGGGAGGGGGAGGGACGGAGTGGGAGTTTGGGGTTAGCAGATGCAAACTATTATATATAGAATGGATAAACAATAAGGTTCTACTGTATAGCACAAGGAACTATATTCAATATCCTGTGATAACCCCTAATGGAAAATAATATAAAAAAGAATGCATATATATGTGTGTAACTGAATCCTTTTGCTGTACAGCAGAAATTACCACAACATTGTAAATCAACTATACTTCAATTTTAAAAAAAAGTGGTAACATAGAAGTTTCACACATCCCTTTCATTCCATTCCACTGGTGAAAAACATGGTCACACTTATTTGCAAGGAAGACGGGAAAAGATAGCCTCTAGTTGAGTGGACTTGTGCTGTTACTAAAAAGTTCCATGACTAAAAAGAAAAGGGGAGGACGATTATGGGAGACCACAGCTTTTGCCACATGCTGCTGAGAGCCACTAGGGGGCTGCCCCCAGGGCCTGACTCTATGCTCGGGAGTGCGGGAGGCTTGGCTACTTGGGGACTATATTGGTATCTGCTGCTTTGCAGCAAACCACCCCAAATTTAGTGGCTTAAAATAACAACCATGTTCTTGGCTCACGTTTTTGTCGGTCAGCAATGTGTCTGGGTTCGGTTGGTGGTTCTGCCGGTGGTCTCGCCTGGGGTCGCTCATGCAGTTGTTGTCATCTGGTGGTTTGATTAGGGCTGGATGGGCTAAGATGTCCTCACACACGCATCCAGCAGTCAGCAGTCTTAAAGCTGGGGTGCCTCGGTTCTCCATGTGGCCTCTTCAGCAGGCTAAGCTCAGGCTCACTCACGTCCTGGTCTCTGTTCCAACCACAACCAGAGAGAGAGAGAGAGAGAGAGAGAGAGAGAGATAGAGAGAGCGCAAACCTCATGCACAGGTGTGCTTCAAGCCTCTGCTTGCGTCACATTTGCAAACGGCCCATCGGCCAAAATAAGCCATATTGCCAAGCTTGAATTCAAGGGGAAGAGAGAAAATCACTTCTTGATGGGAAGAGCAGTAAAGTAACGTTGCTGAGAAGCACAGGAGGAATGTTTCATAACATCTTCACAAAGAGCCTTCCATAGTGACCTCAGCTTCCACCTATAAGACAAGGAATGTCTGTCCTTGTTCAGGCTCTTGTGGCCCTAAGGAAAAAAAAAATCCCCCAATGCCCCAAGGAATGAGTTCTCTTTTTCAGGGTACATATGGCCTTGCCCTGCATCTGAAGGGCTGCCAGGAACCAAAGCAGTCCCTGGAGGCAGAAGCTCTTCCTCTGTCTCACCGCTGAGCTGCGAGGTCTTCCTCATGGTGCCTCTTCCCCCTCTGTCTGCCCCATTCTCCTCTCTGCTGATTGTTTTATTTCTATTTACTTCCAACACCTGCTCCCTCACAATTTCTGCTTGCCCTGGGCATCGATCTGTGGCACCCTTTCACCTTCCGGCCCTGTGGCTAGCTGGCTCAGCCTCTCCATGTTTCCCCCATTCCTGTTCCAGAAACCATCACCTTGACCGGCTGGCTCATATCCTCAATCTGGACCACTTTGTGGTGGGCAGGCCAGCCTCTGGATAGGCTGTCTGGAGCTCAGGTGTCCACATTTCCTCCAATCACCTGGAGAAGTAGAGGAGCACTATTGTAGGTTGAATGGCGGCCCCCAAAATATATTCCATGTCCTAATTCTCAGAAGCTGTGAACGTGACTTCATTTGGAAAAAGGGTCTTTGTAGATGTGATTGAGATGAAATTATCCTGGATTATGCAAATAGGCCCTAAATTTAAAAACAAGTGTCCTACCAAGGAAAAGACAGACACAGAGGAGACTGTGCAAAGATGGAGGCAGAGGTTGGCATTATTCAACCACAAGCCAGGAAAAACCTGGCACCACCAGAAGCTAGAAGACTCAAGGAAGGATTCTCCCCTAGAGCATCTGGAGGGAGGGTGGCCCTGACAACGCCTTCTCAGACTTCCAGCCTCCAGAACTATGAGAAAATAAATTTCTGTTATTTCAAGCCACCAAGTTTGTGGTCATTTATTACAGCAGCTCTAGGAAACTAATATAGACAGTGCTCAAAATAGAGCCTCCTAAGCAGCAGGACCCATTGGTAAGGGAACTTCCCGGCACAGACATATAGGCCACAGGAGCACATACCTCATTCCCCGACCAGTGAGCGAACACTTCTGCTCTATCCTTCCAAGGCCTGAGACCTGCAAGTCAAGACAGCTCATACCCCAGTGTTCTACTCCTCAGCGCCCACAAAGATGATGCTTTCAAGAGGTCTCAAGCATAAAAGGATGTGAGAGAGATATATAGAGAGACATACAAATATATTGGAATATTACTATACACACACACACACAGCACATACATTGGAATATTACTCAGTCATAAAAAAGAATGAAATATTGCCATTTGTGACAACATGGGTGGACCTAGAGGGTATTATGCTAAGTGAAATAAGTCAAACAGAGAAAAACAAATACCGTATGACTTCACTTATGTGTGGAATCTAAAAAACAAATGAACAAATACAACAAAACAGAAACAGATTCATAGATACAGAGGAGAAACAGGTGGTTGCCAGAGGGGAGAGGGATTGGGGGAAATGAATGAAATAGGTGAGGGAGATTAAGAGGTACGAACTTCCAGTTATAAAATAACTGAGTCACAGGGACGAAATCTATAGCATGGGGAATATAGTCAATGATATTGTAATATCTTTGTATGTTGACAGATGGTAACTAGATTTATCATCATGATCATTTTGTTATGCATAGAAATATTGAATTACTACATTGTGCACCTGGGACTAACATAGTGTTGTAGGTCAACTTTACTTCAATTAAAAATTTTTTTCCGGGCTTCCCTGGTGGCGCAG
Organism: Globicephala melas; assembly: GCF_963455315.2. NCBI lineage: Eukaryota > Metazoa > Chordata > Mammalia > Artiodactyla > Delphinidae > Globicephala > Globicephala melas. The sequence continues at coordinate 52,111,110 of NC_083325.1, read as the reverse complement.
TGGTTGAGAGTCCGCCTGCCGATGCAGGGGACACGGGTTCGTGCCCCAGTCCGGGAAGATCCCACATGCCGCGGAGCAGCTGGGCCCGTGAGCCATGGCCGCTAAGCCTGCGCGTCCGGAGCCTGTTGCTCCGCAACGGGAGAGGCCACAACAGTGAGAGCCCCGCGTACCGCAAAAACAAACAAACAAACAAACAAAAAAAGCAGAGGTCCAAGAGAAGAGTGACTTACCCAGGGCCCACAGCTGTTTGCTCCCGACATCCAATCCCTTCCTATTCCTGTGCGGCTAGGACTTCCCAGTGTGCCCTTGGCAAAGACGACTATTTTTTTAACTGACTTTATTCATGTCTCTACCCGTTGTAAAACGCCTCTTCTACTTCTCTATTCCTGTGCCCTTTCCCTGCTTCCCTGGACACAGTGGCTCATGAACCCCTTGCTCCTGCCAAGTGCAGCTGAGGAAATAGGAGCGGCCGCTTGGCTGAGCAGACAGGAAAGGATGCGCCGAAGGGGTGCTGGTCCTCCAGCCTGGCCGGGGCCGCAGCATCTCCACCTAACTCTGCACATTCCTCTGCCTCCAGTGGAGAGCCCTGGGGTCTTCAGTTCCCGGCATTCCTTGACAGCATGGTTCTAAGTAAGATCCTGGCAATAGAGTCACTTGCACAAGATTCGATAAACCAAAGATAGGAGAGCCCACCTTCTCTGAATTGGCATGGAAGGGCGTGAGGTTGACCGTGGCCTCCAGACGAGCCCCTGCAAGCTGCCCACATTGGTGCTGGGGCGATCCCGGCATCTTCTCTGCAGTCCTGGTACTTCCCGATTTTGTGCAGTCTGACGGTAGCTTCCCTGACCTGCCCTCATCCAGCCCTCCCATCAGTTAGGAAAACCTCTAAATCCCCAGTATTAAACCTTGTGTATTTGGGGTATACAGAGTAGCTTCTGTGTCTCTGACCAAACCCCAACTGGCACAAGTAACGAAGCTGTGTAAAAGGATGTGGGGGGGGGGGAGGATCCCTCTGGAATGTAAAAGGTTCCTCCTAGAAAGTGAAATTTTTTATATAAAGTGACAAATGTTCTCCTAGGTTTGTTTTTGTTTGTTTGGTAGGAGCCATCGTGGGTGCGTGACCTTGGAACCACGAGGTTAACATCAAAGCTCTCCTTCGAGACGTGTTCCAGGCAGGAGAGCCCCTCTGTCCCACCCTCACCCATCACAAGATCCAAGAGAATCATGGTCAACATGGCCAGATCAAGGGTGAGTCTTCCTTCCCTCCAGAACTGATGACACATAGGGAAAAAACCAGAAGCCACAAGGAAGTCCAGAGCAATCTCTTTGAGTATGGCCATTCTATTTCATAAGAGCAAGGAGAACAACAAGTTTACATTACCCGATTTCCATGAAGAATGGGAACAAAAGTTAATCAAGTACAGCTAATCTTTTAAGACACACTGCCGTTGATATTTGGGCTAAATCATAGTATTTGCTGCCTTTTATTGACACTTTTCTCTGTACTGCCTGAAGCTGTTTTATATATTATCCTATTTAATCTTCCCAACAATGTCAAAGTGAGGACAGCATTTGCCCAGGTTCACAGAAGCCTGAGGCTCAAACAGGTCAAAACTGCCTGACTCCTGAGCCATCCTCTTTCCCTGAGTCAGTCGGCTTCTTTTACTAGAAAGGAGGAAGGAAGAACAAGAGGGAAAGAGAAAGGCAGCAGGAAGAGGAAACGAGAGAGACGGACAAAGGGAGAAGTGAGGGGAGACACGTGTATAAGAAGAAAGGGGAGGGCTTCCCTGGTGGCGCAGTGGTTGAGAGTCCGCCTGCCGATGCAGGGGACACGGGTTCGCGCCCCGGTCCGGGATGATCCCACATGCCGCGGAGCGGCTGCACCCGTGAGTCATGGCCGCTGAGCCTGCGCGTCCAGAGCCCCGCAACGGGAGAGGCCATGACAGTGAGAGGCTCGCGTACTGCAAAAAAAAAAAAAAAAGAAGAAAGGGGAGAGAAGGCCCAGGGATTGTGCGAAGGTGGAGAAACTCATCTCCTCAGCACCTCTACTCAGACCGTGTTCTTCAGAATGTCACCTCTGCTCTCAGCTGTACTGGTTAGCCAGGTAGCCGCTGTTCACAGCCCTTCATCTGCTCCTTATTCTCAGGCTTTCTGAGCCTCCAGTGTGAATGGAAAAAGCCACAACAATCCACTGGGTAAAGAATTCTTTGGGCTGCCCCATCAGGGCTCAGAATAATGTTACACCAGAGGGTAGATTAAATCCAGCAGAGCGGCAGCCCCAGCTTCTGGGCTAACAGGGGATGGGAAGCAGGTTTGCCCTTGTGCCGTAGGGTGGCTCATGAAGACTGTCTTGGACACTCTTCTGCCTCTCCTTCCGGGCCCTTCTCTAAGCACCCTCAATCCCACCCTGGTATCCTATACCCCCAGCTACCCCTGGGCTTACCATCATGAGATAATGACATCCTCAGCCCCCAATGACTCAGCGAGCCCGTCCTTGCTGTGTGTCCTGTGAGAAGGCATCTAGGCTGAGGAGGCAGGGCAGTGGCAGGTCTTCCTGGAGCCCTCCAGCCACACCCTGGCCATGGTCCCTCTCTGTGTACATGTAAGGCCAGGCCAGGGCTGGGAAGACCAAAGAGGGCACTTGAGAGCTGGTCCATATCTCCTGAGATCCTAGAGTCTCAGAGGTCCTGTGAGCCAGTCCTTTCATTTTATCAGTGGGCAAACTGAGGGTCAGAGAGGTAAGGGGAGGAGCCCAAGGCCACACTGTCTGCACACTGCTCACAGCCCCGACACCCAGCCCAGCGCCCTTCCCTCTGGCAGCTCCCAGGACCCCAGCGGCCAGTGAGCCAGCAAGAGCCTCACATGTGATTACAATTACCGTGGGCTTGGCCTGAGCCCAGCCACACCACAAGCACATCCAGGCCTGGTCGCTGGCCAAGTTTCCATCTCAGTAGAAAAATGAATAGGTTCAAGGGATACATGTTAATCTCAAACACACGAGTGGGAAGGAGTGGGGTGAGAGGGAGAGGCCAGCCAGGATTTCTCGGGCAATGTCAGTCCACCAATAGCTCCTGAGGAGACAGAATGCCCCTGGCCAACAGAGAAAAAACAGGCTGTGTGCCTGCTAGGGGACCAGGACTGCCCACCTGTTGGGCATTATGGTTCAAGAGCCATCTCAGGATTGTTTGTGGTTATAAACCCTGCCGGCTCCTGGGCCCAAGATGGAACTCAGCTGGTAAGACTTGGCCGGGGGTCCCCATAGCAGTCACCCCTCCTCTGTAGGCTCCTTTCTTGCAGTAAGCATTTTCCACAGCCTTTGTGTTTCTATCTTTCCTTCAACATCACCATCCCCTGCCACAGATAAAGAAACTGAGGTGCAAGGATGAAGGATGGCCCGAGGCCGGGTAGCCAGAGGAGTTGGGATGGGCTAGGACACAGGCCAGGCTGGCCCACAGCCTCCCTCAGATGCTCCTGAGCTGCCCCGGGGCAGCCTGGGCTGTGCCTGGGACTCCCCTGCTTTCTCCTGCCCAGCGCCATGCCCAGCATCTGAAGACTTACTCCATGAACTGTCGTGTTCATCTGCCCTACCTCAGCGGCATGGCCCTGGTGGGGTCCCAAATTCCACCCTAGCTGCCAGCTTTTGCCCCCCTAATAATGACGTCTCACATCCTTGAGGCTTCTACACTCTTTCTGCAGCCCTTCCACCCTCGAGACTAAAGTTCCTCCTTTCCGCTCAGACTTGAAGCCATCGTGAGCAGCACGCTTCTCCCAGTCTACCTCAACTCCCAGAACACCCATCTGCAAGCTGTGCTGGGTTCTGGCCTCAGAGAAGCAGGACATTTGAGTTTTTCACCTATGATATATGTGCATCTACCCTTTGGGGGGCTTATAACAGGTTCAATAGATATTAGGAGAACCACCACTCTCTGCCCTGGGGGCAAAGGAGTTAACACTTTGCTGGAACCGTACTAACACCATGTGATATGCTAAAAACTCTACGGAGGACAGCAGCCATCAATTAAATATCAACTGTCAGGTGGGGAAGAGCTGTGGCCCCCAAAGGGAACAATGGACTTTTTGATTAGTGATGCCTCTGAGGGAATACCATTCCTCAGAAAATGAGGTCTGCCTCAGAGAAATGTGCTTATTTACACTGACTTCTAGACTGGCTGAGGACAGCCCAGGGCCTGCAGCCAGGCATCTGAGTGAAGGGGCGAGCAAGCTCCAGTGCGGCTTCTTGCCGACTGGGGGATTTACGGGCTTCCTGGATGGGCCAAACAGCTTGGGTTTGAGGCCAGCAGCTGGGCCAGGAGGTTGGCCAAGGTTTTCTTAGAGGCTTTGCAAGCAGTTGGGCCCTTGGGGGAAATGTCTTGGACACATGGCGGGGTGGGGGGGAGGTTACCTGGTCTTCCATCTCCTCCAGAGGCGAGGTCTCAGCAGGGGCATTTTTTCCTGATGAGGCAGGGGTGGGAGCCATGGGGGTGGGTTGGGGAAACGGAGCACAGAAATGAAGCATTATTCTCAAAAGGCCATCTCTCTCTTTTTTCTGCTTTCATAAAGCCCCCGTGATCACTTTGTATTTAAGCCAATCTTGCTTTTTCAAAGAAATGAAGAAAGAAAAAGAAGTTTTTCCAGGTCTAATTATAAAAACCGTAAGTCTGGAAAGATATGGAGGAAACTTCTGTCTCCTGGTTCTGCCTCCACCAGGTACCAGCGAGGCCCACAGGGAGGTGCTGCTCTGTGAACACCTTGCCAGGGGTGGGGAGAGCTCCATCAGCAGCCCCAGGGCCCCCAGTCTCAAGACACCCCACCCCCATTCTAGTCACATCCCCATTGCTGGAATTAAAGTCCATTTCTTTCCTTTCAATTGTCGTGAGAACTAGACAATGACCAAGAGACTAGAAGAGCTGGTGATTTGAGTCCTTCTAGGCTCTGAGGGAAAGCAGGCTGGGGGGGTCTCTGTCACCCCAGGGCACCTAGTTCTTAAAATCTCTACCGTCCCATGAAAGGGCAAGCCCCAGATCCAGGACTGCCTCAGTAGGACAACTGTCTGAACCGCATGGCCAGGGCGGCATCCTCCTAAGCAGATGGCATCAGTCTCCTGGTCTTGCGCTGACCAAGAAGAACAGAGGGGGTGGCCCTTGATTTCCTGTTTGAAGATGTGCTGGTGGGTAGGGGGAAGTTGGGGGAGAGTGAAAGCATCTCATCCTCTCCCTCATCCATCAAATCTACAAATCTCGACTTCCCCAAGGTGAGGTAGAAGTGGGCTGACGGGGCCCAGGGAGCAGGCATCTGGCAGGAGCGGCCGTGCTCTGGCAGCTCCTCCAACTCTGACAAGCTTTGAGCTCTGAAACCAGGCCCTGGGGAATGCCCATCACCCCGCAGCCAACCTCTCCTTGCTCCCAGAGCCCCTCACAGCCCTGGCCACTCAAGATGGCATTTTCTAAACACTGGAGAAAGAAGCAGACGGGAGGAGAGGCCTGGGAGCTGGAGACGGCCCCAGGAGGAAAGCAGGCTCCCTGCTGAGAAAGGTCGAGGCACCCAGATTCCACAGGGGACTGGACGAGGCCGGAGCACAGCTCTCACCCTGGCTCTGACACCACGCTGAGTGGGAGCCACACAGCGGCGGGAGCCAGAGCCCTTGGCCTGGCCAGTAGTTCTGTGGTCATAACTCGTGCTCCCCTGAGCAGCCCGAGCACAGGCACTGCCCCCACCAGCACCCCGTGCCCCAGGAGCTCCTGCAGAGCTGCCCAGAGGGGCGATGGCAGAGCTAATCCTATCAGCGGGTTTGAACGAAGCACTGTTCCCTCTGTGCTTCAGTTACAGGACCAGGCCTGGCTCGTGGCCTTGTGGCGCTCAATATATATCTGGGGAAAGAATGACTTGCTGTATTACTCCACCTGGAGGGAGCTGGCGTTTTAGCTGGGACAAATTCCCCAGGGATGGAATTTCAGAGGCAGAAAGGATAACCGGCGTCCCTTAAAGCAAACACGGAGGGGCTTGGTTAAGTGTAGGTGGCCTGCGTGGGGAAATCTGGATGACCCGAGCTCTTGACCCATCTGGGGTGTTTTTAGGTGTTTGTAGGAAAGTCATCCAACAACAACAACAATAAGAGTAATGATGGGTGCTACAGCGCAGAGGTGGCGGGGTTGGGGGGGAATCTTCTGACGGGCTCCAGAGTGTAGTTTCAAGGTCACTTCCGGCCCCCCTTGAAACCTTCAGAATAACTGGAGCAGCTCAGCCTGCTGCCCTGTAACCCGAGAACCCCTGAAAAGTGGGCTGTTTGGGGTTCCGGGCTGGCCGCTCATTGAATCCCTACCCCCTTAAACTCTCACCTCCAAAGACAGTCACGCAGCCAGCGCTTCAAGGGAGATCTGCACACCTCACACATCCCACGGATGACCTTTGGTTCCCCTCCAGCCTGGACAGGGTGAAATAGAGCCTCTCGCCACTACCCAGCTCAGCGCGCTGCTGCCTCAGGGCAGAAACCTTGAGAGGAATCTCAGCTCCGGCCAAGGTAAACAGAGGAGTCGGGACTGGCTAAGCCAGGTGGCTTCTTTCTCCCCACCTTCAGTCGCCCTCACTACCATCCTCTGGAGCCAGTGAGGTGTTTGGGTAACCCCAAGATCCCCCTCCACACTGTCTACAGCCAGCACCGGTGTTCCGGCAGCATTCCAGAACTGTGGCCTGGCTGTGGGTCGCTGCCTTTGAAAGGGTGAGAAGTACGGGGCTCTGGTTCTCAGGAGAGAGACTACCTCAACCGGCCTGCCTCCTGCCTGCTTGGCCTTCCCTGAGCAGGAACCCCTTTTGGGGAGGGGTGATGGTCCTCTGAGCAGGGGTCCACTCCCTGCCCCCTGCCAGATGCAGCCCAGAGTCCCTATTCTACAGGTAAAGGAAGAAATTCCCTGATCTCTCTTGCCATCCCATCCAAGGTCCCCCACGCTCCTCCAGGCCTAACCTCATGCTGAAATGCTGACATGTCCCCGTCCGCTGGGCTTTGTGAAAAAACCTTTCCTACCTTTGTGACTCCGGGTTCCAAAGCTTCACCGCTTTCTCTTCTCCAGATAAAGAACCCCAGCATCGGACAGTGTTTCCTTCACTCTGGAACACAGAAATAAAACGCAAGCCATAAATGAGAGTTGTATCTGTAATTTAATGTTTTCTAATAGCCACATTAAAAAAAAAGAAAGGTGACATTTGTTTGAATGTTACGTTTCATTTAACCCAATATATTTATATTAACTCAAATGAAACTTATCATTTCAACCTTAATTAACATAAAAAATTATCGATGAGATAGCTTACATTCTTTTTTTCCATGCTAAGTGTATTCGCTTCCTAGGGCAGCTAGAAAAAAGTGCCACAAACAGGGTGTGTTAAAATAATAAAAATTTATTCTCTCATAATTCTGGAGGTTGGAAGTCTAAAATCAAGGTGTGGGCAGGGCCGTGCTCCCTCTGAAGGCTCTGGGGAAGAATCCTTCCTTGCCTCTTGTTAACTTCTGTTCGTTAGTCCTTGGTGTTCCTGGGTGTTCGGCTGTCTCCCTCCAGTCTCTGTTGCCCTCACCACACCACCTTCCCTTCTGTGTCTTGATCTGCACATGGCCTCCTTATAAGCATTCACTGGATTTAGGGCTCACCTTAATCCAGTAAAGTGTCATTTTAACTTAAACAATTACAAAGATTCTATTTCCAGTTAAGGTCACATTCTGAAGTTCCAGGTGGACGTGGATTTTAGAGGGCGCGCCATTCAACCCAGTGCAATGTCCGATTCAACTTGACCTGGTCAATAAAGTCCATGACTCCTCCCCCATCTGATGTTTGGCTCGTAAGTTTCTGTCCTGTTGTCTTTGTCCCTTTGTTTTCACTCTGGTGGTGCTTGGGGCAGGACCCCAGGTAAAAAGAAACAAGTGAGATTAATTTTAATAAGATTAATTAACTTTAACCCAGTATCTCCAAAATATTATCTCAATACCTAATCAATACGGAAAAGGATCAACGAGATATTTTACATTCTTTTCTTCATACTAAGTCTTCAAAATCATGTATGTGACGCTTACAGCACATCTCAATCCAGACGAGCCACGTTTCAAGTGCTCCACAGCCGCGGGTGGCTAGCGGTACCTTGTTGGACAGCGCGGCTCAAGAAATTAGAAAAAAAGAGTGAGGCCTATGGTGATGCAGGGGATGTCCCTGGGGAGGTTGGGGTCGGGGGAGGGCCAGGAGTGGCATTTCCCCAATGACTCCACCCACTCCATGTTCTGGGTCTCTCCTGATTATCTTTCATCTGTGTCTCCTGGTGGTGGAGACGGGATGAGGAATCTCTGAAGTTAAGTCAGAGTTACTGCCAGTCTCTTAAAGCTGCAAGGGACATCTCTCTCCTCTCTCTCTTTCACACAAACGCACACATACACACACACTCACATATCTTGAGAGCCTTCCAATTTTCTTCTGCTATGCACGGACTTCACAAAAAGTGACTCAACCTTACATAAGATCTGAGGGGGCCCAGGAGTGTGACTCACTGCCTTGAAATTTCCAGTGGGTTACACATGTCTTCCTAGATGATTTTTTAAATTTTATCTTTAATGGTTGTCAAAAAGAAACAATTTGGTGTGGGAGTCAGATTGGGAGGAGAATCCCGCCTCAGGGCAGGAAAGGATAGTTGTGATGGACAGGAGGGGACTGGGCCTGCGGACAGGGCCCTCGAAGTGTCAGGATTCAGAAGGTTCTGGTGAGAAAGGAGGATGCTTCCTCTCAGGACCTCAGGGCATTTCAAGATACTTAGTGTTACAATCACCTCAAATGGCAAGAGTCAGCCCCTGGGGTCTCCAGGAAGTACTTTGATTTAGGGAGGTTTGAACAACTTCAGTGTCACTGCTGCCTAAAAAGCTGCAGAACGCTGCAGGGCAGGGGTTCCCAGCTATTGCCGCACACTAGAATCCTCTGGGGAGCTTTTTAAAATCCCTACACCCAGTCACACCCCAGACCAACTCGATCAGGACCTCTGGAGATGGGGCCCAGGCATCAGTATTTTTTGTAGGTTTCCCAGGTGATCGCAACATGAAGCCCACGAGGAGACCCTGCTTGTGGGAGGGCCTGGGGCCCTTTTACACCAGGTGGATAATTCCAGTCCTTGACGCCTAATGAGGCCCTAAGGCACAAGGGGGAATTGTTAGTTTACAGGTGGTGGCGACTTCCCCCAGAGAACTAGAGCCTCTGTTTGGCCAGGACTAGGAGGTGTCTTTGGGTGTGAAACGTGCAGCCCCCAGGGAACGGCCTGCATGGGCTGAAAGTGTGGAGGAGGGCTACCGAATTGTCTCATGCAAAAGAAATACCAGAAATTGGAGAGTTGGGGCTGGCAGCTAGAGGAGAGAGGCACTGCCAGGGAGAACATTCAGGCATTCAACTGGTATGTGTGTGAAGGAATAGCCATCGACAGTCTTAGGAGTGTGTGACAGGGACTTCCCTGGTGGTCCAGTGGTTAAGACCAGGCGCTTCCACTGCAGGGGGCACGGGTTCGATCCCTGGTCCTTCATGTTGTGTGGCCAAAAAAAAAAAAAGTGTGACATTCTGTTTTAAGGTCTTTGCTATGTCATGGCATGGGGTCACCTCCCTCTCCACCCTCGTGCCTTTAGTAAGTGACAGGACAGAGTATTCCAATGCCAAGGAGACAGGACAACTGTTCCAGGCCGGTTCCCACACCACCGCACAGGCGCCCTCAGAGCTGCCAGGAGTGCTGCCGGGTCTACCACCGTACCTGGTGTATCAGGCAGGGGCCCAGCAGGAAACAGATGACACGCTCAAAACGGATAACGTGAGAGAGTTGAAAGAAGGGACTGTTTACAGAGCCGTGGGAAGCTTTGTGTGTGTGTGGACACCATGGAGCTGGTAACAGCCCAGCACCATTAACTCCACTAGGCCTGCGGGGATGGGGACAGAACAGGCTGTGGGCCGCATGCCGAGAGTTGTGACCTTCTGTTTGAGGGGCACAGACAGCTCTCAGTGACCCCACAGGGAGGGAGTAGGGGCAATGATGTTATGGGTTGAATTTCATCCCCCCAAATTCCTGTTGAAGCCATAAACCCCAGTGTCTCAGAATGTGACTGTGTTTGGAGACAAGGCCTTCACAGAAGTGCTTAACTTTAGACAAAGTCGTTAGGATGGGCCTTAATCCAATCTGGCTGGGATCCTTATAAGAAGAGGAAGTTTGGTCACACAAAGTGACACCAGGAACAGAAGTACAGAGAGGAAAGACTGAGTGAGAAGACAGTGGAAAAGTGGCCATCTACAAGCGAAAGGGAGAGGCCTCAGAAGAAACCCAACCTGCTGAAACCTTGACCTTGGACTTCTAACCTCCAGAACTGGGAGAAATAAGTTTCTGTTGTTTAAGCTACCCAGCCTATGGTACTCTGTTATGGCAGCCCTTGCAAAGGAATATAGATGAATACCCCAAATTTACCCTCCTCCCTCTTTACAAGCTCTGGCTGGTGCCTCACCCCTACTGGCCAAACCCCACCAAAAGCAGGGGGGCATGAGAGCAAGTGGGCATGGTCCATACAGGTCAGGCCCCAGGCGGGAGAAGGTGGAGCCTGGACCTGGAACTACAGACAGAGGGTGTCCATCTACTTGGGAGGGGCGTTGAGCCAACTTAATGTATCAAAGGATGGGCGACCAGGCATCTGACACCAAGTTTACAGGTAGGACACAGGATGGTGTGGGGAAAGTAGGCCACCACTTGGACCAAGATTGGGAGAAAACAGAAAAAAATGATGTTTGGCAAGATGGTGGCTGACTTTTTTGTCAAACTTTTCTTTACCAATATGGTTAGGTTTTTTAGCCTAAAAAGAGAAAATCCAGAGGCAGACTTTTCAGAAGAAGCAGCTCAGTCTAGCTTGGGGGACAGCTATTAGGGGGCAGGGAGGCTGCAGGGGCAGGTGTATAGTGGATGAGGGCAGGCAACTCCCTTGAAATATTACAAGCGCCACTGGAAGAAAGGTGTCCAGGTATTTTGTGCATGAGAGCCCCCTTCTTGCATAGGACAGTTGATTCCCCAGCCCTGGACTCCATCTCAACATGGGGCACACCCAGGGCACAGTTCAGAGAGGAGCTGCACTAAATGCCCCTCACCCCTCACTTCTGCCCCCAGAGTCCCTGAGGAGCTGCCATTCTAGACTTGGTCCGGTGTCCCCACCTTAGGTCTCTGAGCACCGTGTGTGTCCTCCCTACTGGGTGGGACAGGCCAGGCTGCCAGCTGCCCACCCCAGCCCTTCTCCCTCTCCACACTGGAGCCCTCGTGTCAGAGTCCCAGGACAGCTCACCAGCCTGCCCTCCCTGCCAGCCCCTTCCCTGGCTCAGCCCCTAGCCCCGCAAGCCTGGGTTTTTCAGATTAGAAGATGCCGACTGTCCTTATAGGTTCTCCTCCTGGGGACCTCAGGCTGGGCCAGGTGGAGGGGTTCTGAGAATATACCTGTCTTACCCAGAGCTGACATGTACTCAGCTGCTCCCCGAGTCTCCTTAAGTTACAGGAATCGATAAGAGGAAACCAATAACACAGGATCACCTACCTCACCAGGCCAACGTGAGGGCCGCATGAAAATCAGGACTGGGGCTCAGAGTGTGTGGCGTACAGACGTTTCTGACAAACGGGGAGATTACAACCAGATTACAGAGGCCTCTGGGAGGGAACACAGCTGGACGGCTCCATTTCTGGATGGCCGGAGTTCACGGTGCCCTCCCATCTGCAGGGCACCACCACGTGCTGACCTGAGAGCTCTCCGCGTCCCACCTCGTATAACACTCCTGATCATTCCCTGGGGGTGGGTGAGGGGGAGAGGGAGGCTGTGGTTCTCCCCGTTGTGAGTCTGAGACAAGCGGGACAGAGTGGTCGTGTACCCAGCATGCAGTCAGGCATACAGCAATGACACAGCCAGGATTTGAACCCCAGTAGATTCAGGGGCTGCTCTCTGAGTCACTGGCTCAGTTTCCTTGTAGCTGAAGGTAGCCGGAAAGGTACTCACCGCTTCCAAAAGAATAAGAAGAGGCCCACCTGAAGACGACACAACTGGTCCTGTGAAGTCCAAAGGAGCTCCCTGCCTCCTACTGGCTGAGGTCCACCTCTGTCCCCAGCCTGTGGAGGTTGTCCCTGGAGAGACCAGCTCTTTCTTACCTCACTGGGGCTCAGCTGGGCTCAGAGGTCCTGCAGCCCTGCCCCTCCCCCCACTCCCCATCCCTTCCCCTCCTCGGTATCGACCCCCAGATTCAACCAGGGATTTACAGATCTCCACAGGAGGGATGAACTCTGGGTAACAGGAGGAACAGCTCCAGTCTTCTGAGTCCAACCTGGGCTTTGCTTGACTTGAGTACTTGACCCCCAAGATATTAAGCAGAGGTCTACATGTTTAGGACGCATTAGTCAAATATGGAACACGGGCTGGGAGTCCTCTCGGGGGGAAGTGGACTCCTCCCTAACCACTGCCTGGCCACCCCCAGCACTAGAATGGCCCCAGCTGTCTGGCTTAGAGGTGTTGGGGGAGGGGGAGACGTAGGCCTTTAATCTTCCTCTTCTTGACACCAGAAAGAATTGATGGTCCTACATTCATCAGCTTCTCCCTCCAGGCAAAGCGCTGAGCAGGGAGACGCAGGTGGGGGCAGTTCTGACATTATCCCTTGTTAGAAAGCCAGAGATCTCCAACAGGCATCTGTGGAGTTTTCAGTCCCCATTTCATATACATTCAGAAAACGCAAGACATTCCGATACTAATACTAGACAGTGGGTGCTTAATAATCACCAAGATCGCCCAACGCAAGCTTGCAATATAAGATATCTCATAATTCTAATTAATAGCACGTATTATGGGAGGGACGTTTATGGAACAGGCACTTCCTAAGATCAGTTTATGTCTGCCTAAGAGAATACACCTGCCGTAATGAGCACTGTCTAGCAAAATGGCTTGAGAGTTGCAGGGGCAAAGTGGTTGTTACTTGAAGCCACCCAACTTGACACCCTAGGGATATGTTTGCACCTGAGGGAGTGACTTGTCACGTGAAAAGCTAAAAGAATGACACCACAGGGACCAAACGACCCAGCTAGGGACCCTCCAACACGAGGAAGAGAACATACTTCTACCCGTTTTTCAGTGAAGCAAGAAGTGGCAGGGACACATAACTACCTTTAGCAGGAAACCCAACTCCAAGTGGCTTAAACCATCTCACATAACAAGAAATCTCACGTTAGGCTGGCTCCGGCAAGGGTTAATTTAGCAGCTCAATGTCATCACAAAGGACCCAGGTTCTTTCCACATTTCTGCTCGGCTATCCTTGGTGCTCTTGTGAGCCTCGGGCTGGTAACTACATGCTTACAGCGGTTCCAGGCACGATATCCAGAGGTGTAAGAGAGATCTCCTCCTATGAGAATGAGAAACCTTCTTCTGAAGCACCCCTAATAGACTTCCCCCTTATATCTCATTGGCCAGAATGGGGTCACATGTCCATGCCTAAGCCAATCACAGACAAGAGGAATGGAACCTTCATGATTGGCTTGAACCAATCGGGACCCAACTTGTGAAGCTAAAGATAGGCCCAGCCTGGGCTGAGGCACAAGGCTGGCTGGCGGAGAGCGGGTGCTTGGATTAAGTCAGGTGCTATTACTGAGGAAGAAGCTACACGCCAGCTGAGGCCAATTCCAGGAGTTGGCACATAGCAGGCACCAAATACTTACAGTCATTTCCCTTTAAGCATCTTGCCAAAGGGCACAGAGCTATAAGTGGCCCGGCCAGAACACAGATCCACAGAGAGGAGAACAAGAGGGCTAAAGATACGCTGGGCTTGTTCACAGCTGTCCCCCAGGACAGCTCCCATGACGAAAGGCCTCGTTCTCTCGTCATCCTGCAAGTGAGGGCTGCAGCAATAGCTTTCTGGAGCAGGGGTCCCCCCTCCACTCCATGGTGACCCCGTGAGTCCCACCTCTGCCAACATCCAGCCAGCCCAGCTCTCACACCACAGCTGCATTTTCCCACCTCTTCCGTACAAAACAACTCCCCAAAGTCTGACAGTTTTTCCTCTGTCTGCACTTGATTTATGGCTACAATTACAAGCTTTCCTTCACGCAGTCCGCATGCCAGAAGATATCTTTTGCAAGTCAGCAGCGTTGCCCTCCCAGCTCCTGGCTCAAATCCCCAGCATGAGTGCTGCGGAGGACCCTTCCCTCCACATTCTGAGATACCAGGCCCTGCTCCCCACCCGCCCCACCCCCCGCCATCCCCAGATACATCAGAGGTGGGGCAAGAGCTTAGGTGATGTCTTTCAACAGAGACCCGAAAAGACAGGAAAGGCGGCTCTCCCCACCAAACAGCCACCTGGGATGGCTCAGAGAGCAGCGTCTGCAGTCAAGGGGGCTGGTACCTCCCTAATGAGATCTTTACCATATGTTTCAGAGGGTTCCCATCCTTAAGAACAGAAAAAACCTGGGCCATGTTTGATCAGTACCCCAGCCTCACTTCTGCCCCTTTTGCTGCCTCTTCCTAAAGTAACCACTCTGAGTCCAGGTCTCTTCTTCAGCAAGTTACTTACCTCTCTGTATCCCAAGTTCCTTCTGTAAAATGGGAATAATGATAGTACCTACCCCATAGAGCTATTCTTGGATTAAACAGGATTAGATTTAAGTCCTTAGCGTAGTATCTGGCATGTAGTCAGTGTCCTCTCAATGTTCTTTTTTTATCCTTACCATCATGGGTGTTTATTTGCTAATCCAGAGCGACTGTTGGGTACCACTCACTAAGCATCTCATCCCACCGGGCACGATGCAGGTTGTCTCTGAGTGGGATCCCAGTGGTCCTCACAGCCTCCCTGGAAGACAGCTCCCCCATCCTGCAGTTGAGCAAACCCAAGTCCGAGGGGCTAGGAACTGGTCCAGGTTCTCACAGCCAGAAAGTGGGAAAACGGAGATTGCATCCCAGATCTGGCCGGGTCCACTTTTTCACTACAGCAACTGCCTTGCAACTCCATTTTATCCGAGGGATGTTTTTGGAGGATTTGGGGGCAACTGGAGAAATCTGAGATGTGGGAAAGGGACGTCACCCAATTAGGAAACAATGCCACAATCCCAGAGATCACCAGGCATCCTGGGGCTCCTGAGAAAAGAAGGCAGGGTCTGGAAAACACTCACAACCTCCCACGTCTGTGACTTTTGTTGTCTGCCACCCGATGCTCCACAGCGATCCTGGGAAACCTGATAAAAGGAGAATGGTCCAGGGTTACTGCATGGAAGCAGGCTGGGAAAAAAAAAAAAAGAAAGAGAAAGCCAGGCATGTCAGGGCAGGGAGGTGCAGGTGTGGCCCTCAGCCTGGAGAGGAAAAAAATTCTCTCTGTCCCTTCCCACCGCCCTCCTGGGCCAATTCAAGGATGTCGATAGGGCCTATGGGCTAGTGGGTGGGGTCACTGTGCACTAGGGTGTGGCCCCTTGCAGGCCAAGCCAGAACGGTGCCCCACGGGGGGCTGAGTCTAGAGACGAAAGGCCCAGGGGTCGCTTTCCCTCAGAACAGATGTCTCTCCATGCGTCTCCCTCTCCCCACTTGTTGCAAGTAGCCCTAGACGGTTCTTCCGGCCCCACCCCAAGCCTGCTCCATTCAGAAAATGTGAGCCCGAGTCTGATCCCAGGAAGGCCACCTGGGCCGTGCAGGCCCACATGTCCGGCCCCTGCTGCTTCTGTGCTGGCCTCTGCTTCCCTGAGACCCAGGTGTGGCCTTGTGGGGTTAAGAGGCCCTTTGGTCCAAGGCTCTGGGCCCCGATTCTGAGGAAAAAGGTAGTCCTGTGTTGGTTCCTAGGTTTAGGGTCAAGGTCCCAGCTGGTAACAAAGTATCCTGTTACTTTGCTTGACCTTTTTCTGAGAGGGGCTGGGAGGATGGGAAAGGTCTGGCTACTTCTGAGTCCTCTGATCTGACCTCCATCTATGGCCACCTCAGTCTCACTGTGACATCGACAGCGGGAGGTGGCAGCTATACTGAAAAAAGAAAGCGAGAAAGAAACAGGAAGGTGGGCTATGTCCCTGAGCCTCTGCAGATAAAAAGCCGTGTCCCCGGCTCCTGGAAGTCTGGCAGCCTAAAAGCCCATGTACTTCCCTGACATGCGACCCGCATGTTAAATGCTCAGTGGCATTTAACTTAGCAAGGGGGACAAGTGCAAGAGAAATGAAGACACTGGGGGTAGGGGAGTAAATGAGGGGGGAGACGGGGAGCAGCGGTGACCAAGAGCTGGGGAGGGAGCCTGTGTCTTGTGCCCTGTTCTGGTCCCATAATACAAGCTCTCACGACACCAAGGCAGCTCTGACAAACTGCCCTGTGTCACTCACACCAGAGCAGGTTTCAGGCCTTTGGGGTGACGATGGGATAGCCAAGGCCAAGGTCCAGCCGGCCAGTGGGAAGGTGGGTGGGTGGGGTCCTCAGGAGGGAGGCTGCAGGTTCGGAAGCAGAGGCTGAACCTGCAGTAATGGGCGACTGGCTGAGGTGGGGTGGAGTGGATAGGGCTCTGAAGGGAGCAGAGGGGAGGCCCCTGGGAACACAGTGTTCTCAGGAAACAGCAGTTCCTGTTGTAAATCCTGGCCCGTCGCCTCCCACAGACTTCCCGATTCTGAACTGCCTGGCCTCTGCGCTGGCACCTTCCCCACACGGAGCAGGAGGGGAGACTGGCCCCTGTGAAGGTCTGCCGTGTGGCACGGGCTGCAGGACGCCCACCCTGACTCCCTGGGGGGCGGGGGCCGTTCCCACTGTGCAGAGGCTGAGCCTCATCCCACAGCGAGTCACTCAGGGCTACTCAGAGTGGTCACAGTCCCCAAACTGGGACTGCAGGGACTGCATTCTCATCCCAGTTGATGTGCTACGGAAGAGGGACGTCACTTCTTTGCGCCTCCGTTTCCTTGCCTGTAAACAAGAATGCTAGATCTCGGAGCCACCTTTCAACTTCAAGGTTCTAGATTCCTCTTTCGGAACAAGGGGTGCCACATTAATGGCTTGCCGTGTATTCCTAAATTGGTTTATATTTGGGTGTCCTCAAAGCTCCCATGGGAAGAAAGGCAGCCTTTCTCTCTTGGCATGTCTGGACCTTCTAGGGGAGAGGCTTCTGCCTTGCTAACAGGGGCTGAATCTCCCTCTGCCTCCGAATTAAATTGCACTCAACAAACATTGACTGGGCCATGCCATGTGCCTGTCTCGGGGCTGGGCATCATTGAGCTTCAGGAACTCCCCTCCAGGAGTTCTTAGTCTAGTAGGGGAGACGGTCAATAAAAGCTCGCTGACATAGGGTAAGAGAGCAGGTCAGGGAAGGAAACAAATAGCTCAGTCAGGGAGGTCAGGGAAAGTTTCACAGAGGAGACGGGTCTTAAACTGGGTTTTAAAGGGTGAATAGGAGTTCAATAAACTAAAGCACAAAAATACTCTAAAGGCTTCCCTGGTGGCGCAGTGGTTGAGAGTCCGCCTGCCGATGCAGGGGACACGGGTTCGTGCCCTGGTCCGAGAAGATCCCACATGCCGCGGAGCGGCTGGGCCCGTGAGCCATGGCCACTGAGCCTGCGCGTCCGGAGCCTGTGCTCCGCAACGGTAGAGGCCACAACAGTGAGAGGCCTGAGTACCGCAAAAAAAAAAAAAAACCTCTAAAAAAAATACTCTAGGCAGAAGGAATAGAATGTGCAAATGCACAGGCTATGAAACAGCGTGGCATAGGGGAGAACTGCAAGGGTCTAAAATGGGATGAATGTGAAGCGGAGGGAAACACCAGGGATGAGGGTGAGGCTGTGAGTGGGGGCAAAGCGAAAGGCCTAGTGGGCAGCCTGAAGACCTTGAGCTTTATCCTGAGGGCCGCAGGGAGCCATTGAAGGGTTTAGACAGAAGATGATATGAAGATCTGTTTCTCAGAAAGAAACGCTATAGTGTGGAGGGCAGATCATGGGTGAGGGTGGATGAGGGGAGAGTGGAGGCAGGGAAAGCTACTGGGAGCTATTGCAACAGCCCAGTAAGAAGCAAGGAGGACCGGACACGGTATGGTGGGCATGGAATCAAGAGCCACCCAGGGGAGGGAGGCAGCGGGAGCAGAAACCATCAGAAGCGGCTGGGAGGAAGAAGGTCCAGAAACCAGTTAGGTGTGTTTCATGCTACAGGCGGGCATGATTTTTGCGCACCCGGTGAAGCTGTTCTCAAAGGAAACAAAACCTGGGCTCCCAGCCACCTTCTCTGACCACGTGACGTGCCTCTCTCCTCGTGCTCTCCGGGTGGGGGTGTGGTGGAGTCTGTGACCCTAGCCTGGCCAGCCCAACTTAAAACACCTTTCTGGGTCCCAAACAACCTCCCACCTTCCTCTGTCTCAAGGCCCAGAGTTCTGGTTCCCATGACAAGAGGCAGAAATTCGAGGACTGGGGAGAGATGAAGGGACCCACCCAAAGTCCCACCAGTCCAGCAACTGCCGGTCCCAAGGCTCCTCTGGACCTGAGCCCTCCCCTTAGACCTGTGGTTTTCAATGGGGACAATTTGTCAAAGTCCTGAGACACTTTGGGTTGAAGGGACAGGGGCTGCTACTGGCATCTAACGGGTAGAAGGTGGATGTGCTGCTACACATCCTGAAATGCATAGGCTGGGCCCTCACAACAAAGAATTATCCAGCCCCCAAAGTCAGTAGTGCTGAGGCTGAGAAACCCCTTTTTCGACAAGGGTGTCAGGGGTGCCCCTGCTCACAGAAGCCAGCAGGAGCCTAGATGCTCAAGCAGGGCTCCCAGGAAGGTGTCCCAGTGATAAGAATAATCCTGCCAAGAGCAAGAGTCTGTGTTCCCAGGGACTGATGTGCTCAGAGGGGCTGCGACCAGCCCTATGTCCCCCAGGGGCAGGGGCAGGGGCAGGGCTGGGCCTGGAGCCCAACTCTGCGGCTTCCTCGGCCAAGTCCCAGAAGACACCCTGTATCCTCTCTGAAGAGCAGCACCTGCCTGAGTTTGAGGGGCTCCTCCCCTCCCCCTCCCAGCACCCTCACTCCAGCCGGCTAGGGGAATTTTTTCTTCTTTGGAGCTTACAGCGTGTTCAGCTGTCTCTGACACTGTGGGCTACAGGGGCCCGGCTGGGCGTCCGTCAGGAGCAGCGCAGAGCCCACCCTCCACCAGCCCGGCTCAGTGTTTTGGCAATTCACTCAGAACACACACACGCCAAACGAAAGCAGGGCTGTCTCCAGGACATGTGTCTGCCCCACTGTGGCTCACTTTTATTTGTTTATAGACCAAACTGGCCTGCATTTGCTGTAGGTTTAACCCAGCTTCCCCCATTCGCCACCCCACCCCGCCTCGGGCCCATGCCCTGTCCACCCTTCGGACCCCCAAAGGTCCCTCTGCCCGGCTGGCCCTCCCCTCCTGAGCCTGGGACACAGATCCCAGAGGCCTCCGCGGCACCCAGCCTGAGTTTGGCAGCATCTGTTGCAAGTCAGGACACTCTAAGGGGAAGTGTACCGTCAGACCAGCTGGGGTGGAGGTTGGAGAACAGGCCCAAGCGAGTGGGATTGTCAGGCTTGGAATCCAGCTGCTCCCCTTCTGCCCTGTGACCTCGGGCAAGTCCCTTCACCTCTGTGTGCCTGCGTTCACATCTGTAAAATGGGGGCGGTAATAGCAGGGCTTTGGTGAGGACTCCCAGCTGCAAAGTATAAACACGTAGAGCGGAGCCAAGCGCTGGATAGCGATGAAGAGCTATTATTGTTATCATGTGCCTTGGTGCTCCTCTGTGAAGCCTGAGCCCTGGGGTCCTGGTCTTTGGCCCACCAGGGGCTCTACACAGGGGTGAAGACCAGCCCCCTTCCTGGCCAGGTCCAAGGCCAGGATGCTGACTGGGAGAGATAAGGTAGGGGACATTTTTTCGGGCAGAGGCTGTCATATTCCTTCTCCCTCAATGGGCACCACCCTGAGGCAGAGTGTACGGTTCATTTGGTGGTGGTGGGGCGGGAAGAGCAAGGCCTGGCCCTTGCGTTGGGTCTACAGAGAGACTGTGGACCTCACTTCCAAAGCCTGGATCCCCCTCCCTGTTCCTCAGGCCAACCCCTCTCCCCGTGCCAGCCCCACCTTCCCAACTGCCACATCCACAGACCCCCATGACTTTTCTGAGCCTGTCTCTGGGCAGAGGGGCAGGGGTACCCCTGGTCCTGAGGCTGAGGAGGTCAGCCTTCTGCCCCAGGCTTTCACATTCTCCATCTCTTTTCTGTGTGCCCGTGTGTTTCTGAAATGTACACATTGCTATACGAGTTCAGTCTCCTGCCACAGTCCTCATGGGTCAGTATACAAGATTTCTACCCCTGATACCATAAATTTGTTCCATCGCTTCCCACCCTAGGACACGTACTGGGCCCCCTTCCATCAACTTCACCCTAGGAGGCACTGTACCCTTTTCTCTTTCCCAGTTCCCAGGCTTCCTCTGCACCCGCTCCCAACCCTCCCTAACCCCAGCACAACAGTCCCGCTGCCTTTTTTAATAAATTCCTCACCTCTTTATTCTTCTGCCCTGTGGTCCTGTTTCCTCCCCCAAGCTGGCCCTGCAGGAGACTGCCTGTTCCCGGGGCAACCCCTCTAGAGGGAGGGAAAGTTCCAGTATTTAGAACACCTTTAGGGCCTTGACTTCCAGCTAACACATCTGTAGGCCCTGGTTTTCAAATGATCTGTAATTAATGTGGTTTTTGTTATTTAGCACTCTCTCATCAAAGGACTCGTTTATTCCTTGCAACAATCTGACAGATAAGGTCACATTTAAGGCTTCTTGTGAGTAGCCCCAGTGAGATGAATGGAAGTCCCAGACTCCTCTGCCCACCTTGAGTTCCTGTTGCCAATGTTAATTCATTGCTATGAAGGATGGGAAACAGGAAGGGGAGAAATTCCATCTTCCCTTTCAGACCAGGGATGCCCTGAAAGCATTACCTATGGTTGTCTCAAAGGTAAAGGCCCCGTCTCCTCCAAACGGGGACATCCCCAAGTACTGACCTACTGATTTGGGTATCTGGTTGCCCAGAACTGTGGAAGCCTGCTCTAGAATGCAGCAACATCTCCACTGAACTGGCCCCCAAATGGCAGTCTTTCTGTACACCTCCACCCCAGGATAAGAATTTAAAGCCCCCCTTCCCTAAGCACACCACATGGGACTCTTGGCTAAAGAGCTGGCCTCTTGCATCTCCCCTCCCCCCCTCCCCCATTACCCTAGAGCGTGGGAGATCCACAGTGAATGCTCGATAAACACTGGTGGCAGGGGAAGGAATCTGATCCTCTGGCCCAGTGTTCTCAGGAGCGGCTGAAGAGACTCAAGCTGCCATCAGGGATCAGGACAGCCTCTCCTCTCAGTCTCCAGCCCTGAGCGCAGGGCCAGATGATGGGGGGGCGGGCAGCCTGAGGGGGGTAAAGGTGATGACAGGGGATCAGGGTGGTGGGAGGAAGTGGCCCCAATGGTCCAAGGCCCCTTCTGACTTTTCAACTGGGAATTTCTGCTCCCCGCACCGCCCCCCATATTCCTCACCCCCAACACTCCAACCTCACTTTGCACAATCAGTGGATTCCTGAAAAGGTGCCAGGAAATTGGGTTTTTTGGGAAATCATACCCTGTTCTGAATGCCCAGTGGGGAATGCTGTGTTGAAATACATCTTCTGTAAATCCTTTTGTAAAGTAACACCCCCTCCCATGACCCCCATTGCCCAGACCGGGTGAGTTTCTCTAGGAAACTTCCTACTTTAATGAGCTGTCCCCCCACTTCCTACGTTAATGAGCTGTCCCCCCCCCCCACCAGACTCACTTGGTCTGGAGGTGGAGGCCAGGCTGGGGGACCCTCCATCTCAGAGGACAGAAAGGACAAATAATGAGATGTTCGCCCTGTGCCGGCGGGACCTTAGCCCCGCAGCGCTGTGAGTCACAGGCGATGAGTCACCCCTGCATTGTTTGTGCGGACGATCCTTGGAGAGATCAGTCAGACTGCAGGGGAAGTTGACTTTTCTCATCCCCCTTTGGGCTTGTGAGTTTGAGTATGTGCGTGCCTGTGTGTGCATGCGCACATGGGGCAGCATACATACACCTGGAAAATCACTATTTCCTAACACATCTGGGGTAAAAATGACTGCCCTTCAATCGCAAGCTTGTGCCTTAAAGATAACAGGGTCAAGGCTGTACAGCACCAGCCTTTGGAAGCATCCTTTGGGGGCGCAGTGGGGAAGTACCACTCCCTGCTCCCCTAAGCAGGGCACCCCTTCCTCCTCTGGCTCACCTCTCCCCTCTCACCGGTCACATCGAGGTTGGTGTTTGTTTCCTCTCCCAGACTGAGCTCCTTAAGGGCAGCAGCTGTGGCTCCTTCATCTTTGCACACTTGGCACGGTGCGTTACACATAATGTATGCTCCTTAAATAATTTTGGGCCAATGTCCCAAGTCCAGTGTTGACCTTGACCCCCGCTGTTCCCTACACAGTTAATGAACAGAGCCTCTCTTGCCTCTGTGGAAGCCTGAATTCACCTGGGCTGACAGGGCTGAGAGCAGATGGTCTCTACATGCCTCTCCGACCCCATCCTGGGGAAACCGAAGCAGGAGGTGCGTGTTTTCTGATACAGGGAGCATTCTGAAGAACACGAAACCTGCAAAGAGAAGAGCTTGTTTCTGAATTGGTTGGGATGTGTTTGGCTACCAGGAACTAACGCCCCCTGGAGCTGGCCTCAGGGAACTCAGTTTAAGGAGTAGAGTGTGTCTTAAACCAAGGATGAGGGCCTTAGAAATCACCCCAACCATTTTCCATACAAATGTGGATACAAGTATAAGTTTTTACAAATAGGAAACCAAACTGTACACCCATTATTTTGTTATTTTCATTCAACAGCATATCACAAACATTTTTTCATGTTAATAAACCTAGACTTAAAACGTCATTCATTACTGGTAGTATTTCCGTTGTAAGGACATGTCAGGGTTAGATGCATGTGCCTTGTTGTTTGACAGTTAGCTTATTTGTCATTTTAACATGGAAAACAACATTATGAAAGAATGCCATGGTACATGCATCTTGAGTGATCATCTCCATCAGATAGTTATTTAAGTAGCATCGCTGGACTACGGGGTAGGCATTGGGGTTTTCAACTGCTTCGAGGCATATCACCTACCTCTCTCCAAGGAAAGATTGTATCAAGGAAACCCCCCTCTCCAGCAGCCTGTGAGACTGTACATCCCCTTACGCCTCACCAGCACTGGGTCCTATGAGCCTGCAAATGATTATCAAAAACTCAATCAGTCATAAATAATTTTTCCCCTCCCTTGCTTAAAATACAGCTTCACAAGGGACGATCCAAACCCGCTGGGGAGGGACTGACATTACTGAACACCTTCTACCATGTGCCAGGCATGAGACAGGTTCACTCTCATTTAACCCCATGAGGTAGATACTATTGTTCCCATCTTACAGATGAGCAAGTAAAGGTTCAGAGAAGTTGAGTGACTTGTCCAAGGTCACACAACTAGGAAGGGGACAAAATTAGGCTTTGATCCCAGGTATGACAACAAGGCCTATGACCTTTCTCCATATAGATCCTGGTGACACAAAATAATCTGGCCTTAATCCACACCTTCTAGCCTCATGCCTTCCAAGCCACACTTTAGCCACACTTCAAAGGGTATACACCCTGTGTTCGCACGGCCACTGCTAGGTGGTGGAATCGGAGATGAATTTTTTTCTTGCTTATTTGTACTTTCTATCACAGCAATATTTTACTTATTTAATAAAGAAACAGAAAGGGGGTTTAATTTTTTAAAAAATTCATTGTCAAGATTCTCTTGGAGAAAAGAGTCCCCTCCAGTGTTTCCCAATGTCCCCAGACACACACACACACACATACACACACACACACACACACACACACACACATACTATGACAACCTGGCTGTAGGCAGGAGGGAGCAGAGCATCTCAAAAACATCCTGTGACCTTCTAAGGCCATGAAGAAAGACTGGGGCCAAGTTCACCCACAGTCAATTCTCCCACAATAGGCCACTGGCTTTTGAGGATGTCCTAGAGCTACTGCTGGCCTCCTTCTCCCCCAGGGACCTGACCTCCCTCGACTCAGGCTGGCTGTCTCTGGCATAGACCCTCGACCAGCCAGGCCCTGGGGAAACAGCTGGAACCAAATGACTCCAGCGGCTGTAGTTAAATGGCCAGGTCTTCCAAAATAAGTAAAGGGAAGCTGAGGAAGACAGAACTGCCAGCATCAACGAGGGAGTCAGCTGAGGGCAGCGGAAGGGTGGGGTGGGGGTGGAGGGAGGAAGAGCCTGGGAACATATGGCTCAGGGGGAGCCAGGGCAGCAGCAGGGGCTGATCCAGGAAAAGGGTAGAAACTGGGGGACAGGATGGAGAGCAGGGGAGGGACTTCCCCCACTACACCCACATCCACACACATCTACCAGAATGCACGCTCGTTTGGGACTTCTGCAATATATTTAAGGTTTAGAGGATATGCAGTATACATTGGGTGGACGGATGGATGGATGGATGGATGGATGGATGGGTGGATGGATGGGTGGATGGATGGACGGATAGATAGATGGATGGGTGGATGGGTGGGTGGGTGGATGGATGGATGGGTGGATAGATGGAAGGGTGGATGGATAACTAACTAAACAAAACAAAGAATGCATACATTTATGGATAACTAATAAATTGGCTTGGTTCCTTTAGAGGTCAATGATACCAAGGTGAATCGAGAGTCATAAAAATGTTCTTTCCATTAAATACCTTTCCACCTGATTTTTAACATAGCTCTACAGACTTACACATTTTAAATTCCTTTATTACTTAATGTTATTTCAGAAATAGTGTTACCTTTTTTTACAATCTCATTCTGGTTATCATTTGAATGGCTGCATAATATAACATTTTACCATAATTTACTCATCAGCCCCAGGTCATCGCTCATTTAGGACATTCTGGTGTTGCTGTATTAGAAGTAATGCTACTACAACCTCTTGGGACCAGAGCAATTTTCTGCCTCTGGATTATTTCCTTAGAGTGAATTCACAAGAATGGGATAAGGACTCAATGAGTGTGAACATTTTTATGACTCTCGATACGGGCATTCTGGTAGATGTGTGTGGATGTGGGTGTAGTGGGGGAAGTCCCTCCCCTGCCCTCCATTCTGTCCTCTGCTCCCTGGAAAAAGACCAATACATTCAGATTCACTGAGCTTGGAGTACCTGCTGTGTGTTGGTGCCTTCAAGGACACTTTAGGATGATAGCAGACACGAACATAGTGTTTGCTCTGGGCCAGGAACTTTATGAGAGCTTTTTCTGTGTTAACGCAATTAATCCTCATAACAGCCCACTGAGATAGATACTGTTATGCACACTTTAGAGAGTGGAACACTGAGGCGTAGAGAGTTTAGCTGGGCCCAAGACCACACGCTGGTGACCAGAGAACCAGGACTAGGAGCCCTTAGCACCTCTCACACACTCTCCCTGACACGCCTGCTGCAGTCTCCTGAGATCACCGTCCTAGCAGGTTCAGACCTGGAGTCACAACGTAAGCGTCTCTAGCTCCACTGCAGGGCTCTTTCCAGAGGACAAACCCGCTGGTCAGTCAGCAGTTAGCCATTTTTTCCTGGTGAGTTGGTGCCTTTTCTGCACTGAAGCAGCAGACCCGGCCTGGACCAACCCCATGTCCTCACGCCCCATCCTTCCTCTTCCCAGGCACTCTGCTTCCCCGTCTCCAGTCCTTGGATTTCTCCGTTCAGTACCCTGACCCTGGGGAGGGGGCTCCCAATGCCAGAGTTCTCTCTCTCTGAGACTCCACTCCCAGGAGAACCCAGGGGGCGCCCTCACCCCCAAGTCCAGAGGGCAGGATCATCGCTGGGCACGAAGCCTGGGAAAATAACTGGAACAGAGGAACCAGCTCTGTGACCCGGACAAGTAGCTTAGTTTTTCTGAGTCTGTTTCTTCATCTGTCAGGAGGAAGAATTATAGGTATTTTGTTCCTGTGTCTACTTACCACACAGCGTCCCAGGTGAGGTGAGAAGGCGGCCTGAGGAGTAACAAGGGCTCTTCATCCTGCCACTAGGGGCTCCAGGCTCAAGGAGGGGGCGAGCCCTGCGTCTGGACTGTGGGCACTGAAGAGAGGACGGGGCTTCTTGGCAGGTAAAGGGAACGGGCCTAAAATCCCCTATCAGTATTATCCTAACCTCCAGCTGTTTGGAATTCAGCTCACAAGTATTTCTCAGCTCCTGCTGCAGGTAAAATGGTGTTTGTGTGTTTGGGGCCCTGTGGGGAAACGGAGGATGATGCAAATGGAAGCGCAGTCGGGCGGCTTAAATGAACCATTACCTGCTACGCACAGATTTTTCACATTCACTGCTTCCTTTAACCCTCACAGTTGACCCAGGAAGTAAACACGGTCACCTCCTTTTACAGAAGAGGAAGCGGAAGCCAGATTTTCCCACCCACCTTGGTATAGTCTGAGCGAACTGAGGGACGGGGACCGGAAGAGATGCTCTCCAGGGACTCGGGTTCCGGCTGAGTCACCTGCCTGGATGTCCATTTCATATGGTCTCTCTGTTACTCACTGACCAAGAATATGACTTAATTCCCCGTGGGCGATACCACCAGGCACATAAAGAAATGGATGATGACTGTGACACAGAAGCTAAAAGCCCCAATTACCCTCCATGACAGGAACATGGGACATTTTTATGAAGAGAGAAATTTTTGCCTCATAAATTGCACTTGTGAGAAATCAGCCCACGCTGCTGGTGACCCTGTTACATCTTCCACAGCCAGAGGCAGCCTCACAGATGGCGGGGATCACCTCAGCCTCACCCCTGCTCATTAAGCCCCAGATATGTGTTTTGAGAGAGTGCTTAGGGGTCAGCCAGGGCCAGGATTAGGCCAGGATAGGCAGCCGGAACGCAAGTATATTCCCGACTCTCAACCTGGCTCTGCTGGTTGGTATCAATTGTGGGGGATGGGCATAAGGGAGGGTCTTTAAAAGGTCTTCTTGACGGTCCCGCCCCGATGATGTAATTGTTCTAGGGTGCAGCCTGGGCACTGGGAGCTGTGATAGCCACCCGGGTGATTCTGGTACACAGCCAAGCTGAGAGCTAAATAGACCTTACCCCGCCCTGCCAATCAATGAATCAACAGCAAGCTTTTAGCAAGTGTGGGCTGAAAGGGGGACCAGAAATAGGACACCATTTGTGCCCAGGCTCGTTTACATGAAGCGTATGGCTGACTCCCCACACCCCACAGGCAACAGAGACCCTAGGAGGATGCCTGGGTGCAGGATGTGGTACCTTGGGGAGCATCAGCTGCACCTATTCCAAGCCCAGAAGCTGAATCCGTGTGGGGGCTCCCAACGATGCACACAACCATTGCTCCCCGCCCCCTACTGTCATCACACACGCATGCGTGCTCTCGGCCCTGCTTTCTTAGTCCTCTGACCTTCGCCAAATGTCCTGTGTGCAGCACACCCAGCTGCTTGAGGATCCCCTTTCATCCCTCTTACAAACGTTTGCTGACCACCTCGGACACCAGGACTGCAAGGGGCAGCGGGCTGGTAGAAACAGGGACACGGGCGGCAACACGGCTCCTTCAAGGACACAGCAGTTCTTATCTCTAACAGGTGGAATCCATTCATTTGATGCGATGGGTATTTATTTATACCCATCAAATGATAAATGAATGGGTATTTATTTATACCCATCAAATGATACCCATTTGATGGGTATAAATAAAGTCCTATTTTCTGTAATCAAAATCCAGTTCACGGGCTTCCCTGGTGGCGCAGTGGTTGAGAGTCCACCTGCTGATGCAGGGGACGCGGGTTCGTGCCCCGGTCCGGGAAGATCCCACATGCCGCGGAGCGGCTGGGCCCGTGAGCCATGGCCGCTGAGCCTGCGTGTCCGGAGCCTGTGCTCCACAACGGGAGAGGCCACAGCAGGGAGAGGCCCGCGTACCGCAAAAAAAAAAAAAAAAAAAAAAAAGCCAGTTCACGTGACTATCAAAGCCCCAAACTCTCAACCAGTTTCGCCGTCTCCCCTTCCCTCGGCCAGCCGATCAGCCCTGAGGTGGCTAAGGGGTCTCAGGGTCCATGCTGACACTCTCGGGGAGACTCTGTGCGCTCTTCAGAGACTTTCCAGGGCTGGCGGGGTTGGTGTCTCTGGACTCGACAATATCTCCTCCCGAAGCTGACATGACAGCAGAAGCCTTGTTTAGCAGGGCTGTTTACTTACCCAATACTCAAACTTCTGTAGGTTGTTGATGTTTTGTTGTTTGTGTTTTTTACTTTTTAAAATTATTTTTTAATTAAAGTATAGTTGATTTACAATGTTGTGTTAATTTCTGCTGTACAGCAAAGTGATTCAGTTATACATATATATACATTATTTTTTATATTCTTTTCCATTATGGTTTGTTGATGCTGTTGTTTGTTTTCTAATGAAGATATTAAGAATATGAAATTTCATCAGAGTACATCTTATTTTTGTTCATTAGCATTTATTGCTCCCCCTACCCTTCAATAATAAATAAAAGTATTTTATGTTCATTGTACTATTTCTATTGATACAACCCAGAAAAGCATTCATTAATTCATTCAACAAATATTCAGCCAGTGGCTCCTGTATCCCTAAAATCGTTCTTGCCACTATGGACACATCAAGAAACACATCAGCATGGACCCTGCATTCAGAGAGCTTACCATTCACCCAGAACTCAGAAAGTAATAATTATGATATCATCTGCTGCAGAAAGATAAAAAGCACATCACCCTTCATCTCAAAGCCCAGAGATTTCCAGAGTTCACATTTCAGTACATGACTTTCTAGTACCAGCATTATCATTTATACACAGCATTACATTGTGAATAATTTTTCCATATCAACAAATTTTTTTCAACAAAATGATTTCAGTGTTTCAAGATGTGGATGAATCATGAATATCTTAATCATGGAATCTTTAAAGCTGAAAGAGCCCTTACCAGTCTCCTATTCTGTGGGTGTGTGAAGTGGGTGTAAAAATCAGGAAAGAGTGAGAAGTATGAATCGTAGCAGCATTTCCCTCCTAACGGCACACACATTTTTGGAAGGGAAGGGAAGAAAAGTTAAAACTCTGCATTGGCCAAACACATCGTGTGTAAGATTTAGCCCCAGCTCCTAAAAAACCACCCCTTCACTGAGCCACAGATGAGGGCTGAGAGACCCAGAGGGCTGTGTGCCCAGGTGGCCCTGGGGTGATATGATCAGGACAGCTGATGGTCACCATCATGTTGTACCATGTCCAGAAGCTAGATGGCCGGGTTCCCCCTGCTCTCTCTGGATTCCTGAATTATTTGAATAATTGCCTCTAATTTCTCAGCAAAGCCCAAGGCTGAGGCAACCAACGTTGGAAGCCAACTTTTTCCCTTTCTAAGGGAAGACATTGTGCTCCTTGCACCCACAGGGCTGGACCCTTAAACACCTTCTGAACGCCTTCTGAACTTGACTCAAATTCCCTTTCCTCAACCGCAGCCAAACTGCTGCTGAATTTCAACTTTATTTAAACTTTGGAAAGGTCTGGTGAGTGTCTTTAGTTGGAAGAGGTTTTCTCTCTTCCTTTTAATCAGCTCATAAGTCAATAAGCAGCTTGGGCCATAAAGTTCATACTTGGAGAAACCAAAGACTAAATCACCATCTGTACTCACACCCAGGGTGGACAGCCTCAGCTTTCAAGAATTTAATGTTTGTCTTGGAGAAAACCAAGAGCCTAACAGCAGCCAGGGGAAAGAGAAAGGCCGCCGCTCAGCCCCAAGCTCGGCTTCCCCTGCAAACACCGGAGCAGATGTAGTAGAACAACGGCACTGTTGAAAAACACAGTCCAGGGGAGCATCTGTTCAGATTTGTTCATTTGAAGGTTCTGAGATGGTCTTGCATCGCCCTCCATGGTTGAGTATGTGAATTCACTAAACCATCCGCTGATGGCAGGTTTTCCAACTAAACTTTCAGCTTTGGGCAGGAACCTTGTGGGGCTCGGGGGTTTGGTTTGTTTTACTGCCACCCACCTCCCTGTCCACCCATGGCCCTTCCCACAGGCTCTGTTGTAATGTGATGGGGAAGAAAAAAAGTACGTCAAAAGTCGTGGTTCCCGTTTCACTTACAAGCCACCTGACACAGAATAAGTCACTTCTCGGAGGCTCGGTTTCCTCATCTGAAGAATGGGGAGAGCAGTGTCTGCCCTGGGAGGCTGTGCCGCATTAAATACAGTTGGTTAAAATATAAAAAGTCATATAAAGTTGATTGCTATTATCCTTACTATTAAATGCTAGTTACCCACATGGAGATTTGAATTGTCTCATGAAGAATGTTCGTTTCACTTCATTCTCCCCCTGGTATGTTCCCAAAGAGAAAACATTATAGGAAACTTCTGGAGCAAAAGAATAAACTGCAAATTGACGGAGCCCAGCCCTGGGCGTGATGCTTTCTCATGAACGCGTTTATTCCCCCACAACCCCATGAGGGGAGAAATATAATTATCCCCGTTCAGATGGAAAGACAGGCTCATTCAGAGCGGTTTTCCATGACCTCCTCCCTCAAGGTCACCCAGAGCAGGAGAAGTTATAGAGTGTGCTGGTAAACTGGCTCTCTGAAGGAAAAAAAAATTAAAAAGCCTCGGCTGGTGGGTTTGCCTATTGCTCTGGTGTAAATGCTCCCACCGTGGCTGATTTCACACTAACCAGCATGCACCAGCGTCAGCACGCTCCTGGACGAGCAGCATCTGGAAGCAAACTCAGGGTTTTTGGTAAAGAACCTTTCCTGAGCCCACAACTGAGATGTTCCCCTCCAGCAAAGAATCCCCTGGCACCAGGGAGGGACCAGGGATGGCTGAACCACCTGGGGCTCCACTTCCAGATCCCCCAGGGCAGGGCCTAAGGGCCTGCATTCTAATCACAGACCTGTATGTGCACTGGAGTTTGGGTATGGCCCAGCCTTCAGCTGCCCAGAGGTGATGAGTCCAGTCACCCAAAGGCCCCTCTCACTCCTGTGCTGCAAAGGCAGCAGGGGAGCTGACAGAGGAGAGAGAAGACAGCATCCTGAGTCACCTGTACTGGGATTCTTGTTCTGAGTGTTGTTTAGAGGCTGGATCATGGTGGAGAGCTGATGACTCTGTCTGTATGATTGTTACTGGTTTTCACCAACTCTAAGATTTCACTGATTGTAGTCACACCATTAAGTCACACCATTATTCCATTTTCATTTACCACCAAGAAAGAAGAAGGGTTGCCAAATTCAAATATGTGAAAACATGAAGATGTACATTTTAGAATCGATGTAATATATGTGGATGTATATACATTCATAGGGTCTCACTTATCTTTATATGTGGCCTCAGAGATCCATCAGATGTGGTTGAATGAATCCATGCCAAGGAGCATATTGTTACATACAATTGATCCATCAGTTATCAATAAATGCCGCAGACACTTGACACTTAATTTCCACAACAATCTTATGTAATAGGCACTAGATTATCCACACTTTACAGAGGAGGTAACTGAGGCTCTGAGAGGCCACCTAACCCCTAGAATCCTGACCCCATTCAACCCTGGCTCTTGAGAGATGTTCAAAACTGCTGTCTGAACTGATCTGCAGAGCCCTGTTCCTCAAGGCCTGACAATAAATAAAGCAGTCTGAGTTCTCTTTGGTGCTTGTGTTGCTAAAGGATGAGTAACATTTCTAAAAGCAAAGTTTTCTCACCTCTGTTGGGGTTTCAGCGTTCTTAGACTTTTTTTAAAAATATATTTATTTATTTTTGGCTGCATTGGGTCTTCGCTGCTGCGCGCGGGCTTTCTCTAGTTGCAGCGAGTGGGGGCTTCTCTTGTTGCGGAGCATGGGCTCTAGGCGTGTGGGCTTCAGTAGTTGTGGCATGCACGCTCAGTAGCTGTGGTGCACGGGCTCTAGAGCACAGGCTCAGTAGTTGTGGTGCACGGGCTTAGTTGCTCTGCGCCATGTGAGATCTTCCCGGACCAGGGCTCACACCTGTGTCCCCTGCATTGGCAGGCAGATTCTTAACCACTGCACCACCAGGGAAGTCCCTCTTAGACTTTTTGAAGAGAAGTGTGGCAGGAGGATTTTCTCAGCTTTGGTAACATCTGAGGAGCTTGCTGGAATCAAACCTTAAGGATTAAGGTTAGGATATAAAGACCAGGGTGCAGGGCACTGACAGAGCTCCCCCCATTCCCGTCTCTCCCTTGGGGTTTGGCTCTTTCAATCTACCCCGTTTTCCAAATCCAGGTTGCTTCCCGTGAATCCCCATGCCTCTCCACCTCCATCCGCACAATGTGGCAACCTCTGGGGTGGCCTTGCTCCCCTGGAGAGCCATCCTGACTGCAGTGGAGGGGAAATTCCTTTTCTCCTTGGCCGAGCTGCCATAGGGTGGAGATTTTTCAGAAGGCATTTGTATTAGGAAAAGAAAGCACAGTGGCACAAAGGCTGATAAAGCCTAGATTTCGTACACTGCTTTGGCCTGTTCAGAGTTTACTGGGTCCACAGCACCACCATCTCTTCTTTGCAGCCAGGTCATCACTTCCATTGTTTGGGGAAAGGTTAATGCCTTTTCCCAAAGTAGTTCAATCTGAGCAGTTTCATTCTCTTCAAGTTCTTATTCATTTTTGAATGGATTTGTTGTTGTTTTTATTGTGTGTGTGTGTGGTGGTGGTGGTGGTGGTGGTGGTGGGGTGTGTGTGTGTGTGTGTGTGTGTGTGTGTGTGTGTGTGTGTATGTTTTAGAAGAAGGCTTCTAGTGGCCGTTTGATGCCGGGAGATTTGAAGAGGAGTCAGCTTATCTTTTTGCCCGTGTAAATGATCGTGTGGAAATGAGGGCAAGTCACCTCCAATTAAAAAGACCCTGTGATTCGGCTCTGCTGCTCAGGAACACACATAAGCATTTGATGTCAGCCAGCCTGCTGCTTGGATTTGAAGATTAAAAGGCTTTTGCTCCACCTTGAAGCAAACGAAGCTGCCGACCCCACAAGGAAATGTTCTGTGTCCTTGTCAAGTTCAGTGACCCAAACACAATCTACTGTAAGGTTTCTCACCAAGCCTGATTCATCTAAGAATAGCGTGTGTAATAGGTTTGGGGCTAGCTTGAGGTCACTAGGATTATCAATGATATGTTCTTTAATGTTTTTATTTTTTAATTATATAATGGCAATGTGACAGAGTAGTTTGTATAGAGAATATTTCCTATAGACCATCATCCTTCAACTGCATCCCAGCTACTGACTTCATGTTTGCATGTCACCTTCGAGGCTTCATCCACATACATACTTTAGCTTCGTTGCAATCAGAGTTTCTTGTAACTTACATTTTCCAAATGGACTGAACAGCTCAGTGAGAGCAGTACTGCTCAGACCAGCACGGGTTCCCACTGCTACTCTAAACCGTTCTCCAACCTCCCCGCCCAAAGACCACAACTACTCTTCCCCTTCATTCTCAGGACGTGGCCACACACCTGTGACAGGGACAGTGTATCCTGTAAATGAAGCATAGCATTAGGTCTGACACATAATGGGTGCCCAATAAATGCTGGTAGGAATTGAATTCCCCATGCATACCAATCAGATCAGACAGTCTACCTACCTACCCACACTCTTCCACTTCTCCCCACCGCGTTCCCACTGGAGGAGCAAAATAATGCAGTGACGACTCTGTCTGGGAAATCCACATGGGTCGGGGGAGGTGAGGAGGGTAGTGACCTTGGATTTTCCAGGAGAGAAATAGAACTGACTCAAAAAATAAATAGCCCTTGGATGGGCGTCTAAGGGCTGGGAAAGGAGATTCTGTGAGATGCTGCTGCCATCTAGTGGTGCACATGCCAATGACAAATTTTGCATAAAGAGACCTGAGGGGATCAACAGGGTAGATAACAAAAATCTCAGAATCTTAAAATATAGACATTCAAAGAGTCATCACAGGCAGAGTCAACAAATGCTGATTGAGTGGTCCTTCTTGGTCCAGCCTCTGCTGTGCATTCAAGTCGGGGTGGTGGTCCAGTGGACAAGAGAAGACAAACTTAGGTCCATTGAACACAGGACTCGGCCAAGACAATGCCACGTAGAAGAGAAGCAGACCCCAGTGAAGGGCAGGCAGGCACGCGGAGAAGTGATGGGGCCTGGAATCTTACTTTAATACACATCTCTTTGGCATTTTTAAAAATACATTATTTCAATGGCTATAATTAATTTATTACATGTTACTGACCAGGTACTTTCTAGGGCAAGGGTTCTTAACCTCAGGTCCACCAACCGTCCCTAGATATACTTCAGGGGATCCATGAGCTTGGGCAGGAACAAAAGTAGATCTTTATTTTCATGAAACTCAAGCTGAAACTTAGCATTTTCATCAGTCATGCATTAGGCAACAAACCGCGCTGGTATTAGCAGAAACCGTTACTTTGTCATTCAGAGAAAATTACAAAACGTTTTCCTATCACAGTGTAGTTGCTGCAGATGTCTCAAATCACTTACTCATCACAACTCTGAAATTACAGTGATTATTAGAAGTGCCGCTAGATCTTACTAATGTTAATTAAGAAGCATATATATTAAGTCGCTCACCCTTTAAAATATTTTGATATCTGTATTTCAATATAATTGGCTTCTTTGAAATCTTTTGTCTTTTATTTTATGCATTTGAAAACATTATTCCGTAAAGGGATCCATGGCCCACAAAAGGTCAAGGTCTTCTGTTCTGGAGGCTCAGAGGAGGGACAGGTGACCACGGGCTGGACTAGTCAGAGGAGAAAGGATGAAGGTCTTCTTCAATACAAGACTTTCCTGGGGAAGCAGAGCCAGGCTTTGCCAAAATGTGAACATGGAAAAGTCTCCATGACTTCTCTTGTGCCCAGCCCAGCACATGATCCCTTTGAAAAGAATCCAAGGAGATAACTTTGTCCTAAAGGATGAACGGCTAAAATCATTTTCATTTTGGGGGGGAGGGATTTTCACTGAACGTGACTCAAAGCATCTATGAATACAGAGGACTGACTGTCTGTTGATGGAATTCAGTTGGTATGGCAAACTGGGTCAGCCTGCCCTTGAGTTACACTGTCCCCACCGACTTGTCCCTGTGCGTTGGCGAGGTTCTCTTGGTCATAAACAATATAGAAACCAAGTTAGCCAGACAGAAAAAGGCAATTCAGTGGAGGCCACGGGAAACCGAGGGAGAGTGGAACCAAACTTCCCAGAGCAGCAGATACAGGGCAGCTCAGGCCTCCTGGCAAAAGGTATCTGGGGACCTTCTCTCTAGAGCAGCTTCTCCAGTTTCAATGAGCACACGAGTCACGGGATCTGTTAAAGAGACTCAGCTGATCTGGGGTGGGCATTCATAAAGCTCCCAGGTGATGCTGCTGGTCTATGCCACGCACTGAACAGCAAGGGTCCCACACATGCCTCCACCACTGTGCCTCCCTGCTGCTGTGTCCCTCGGTCCCAAGCATCAAATCCCTGGGAGGGAGAATGCATTGGCCCAGCTTGAGTGGGTATCCAGGCCTAGCTCTGAAACTATGATCAGTATGGGCTTACAGCCTGGGTATGTCCGCCTTCTTGGAGGGGGGAAATGTGAGAACATTCCAGAGGCAGGCACACCTGCCCGAACTATTGGCTACAGGTCCCACCTTGAGGCAGCCCTATGGCTTCACCATCTGCCTCTGCTCCTTGCCTGCCCCATCTACACCATCTTCTGCCCATCCAGTGACCCACTTCCACAACCCAAGGATGGGTTTTGATGAGGTTGCTGTTGATGGGGCCCTGGGCTCCCATAACCCACAGGCTACACAAATGGGTACTTTCAAAACCCTTATCCCTTCAGATACGGTCCCCCCATTCTACCTCTCACCCCAGAGAGCTCATAGAATTTAGCTATGGATACAAGACCCTGGCCTGTGGATGACACCACACACGCACACACACACACGCACACGCGCGCACACACACACACACACACACACCATTTCCCACACTCTGATTCCCTGACATCTGTGAAGCTCAAGGTCTCTCCCCAAGATCTCCTCCATTTGGACACCTGTTGCATCTCTCCTCTCAGGTTCACCCACTACAGCCACACCTCCCCCCACTCCACTCCTCTTTGGCTATACCCACAGCCAGGGACAAGGGACACTCAGCTTCTTCAGTCCTGTGGGACTCCAGCCACTTAGGTCAGCCCCTCGTAACCCCCTCCACCGAGGTGCAATGACTTCCTCACCCTTCCTCTCCCCTCCCTGGGCCTCTTAGCCTTGGCAGGAGCGACCTGTACATCCTTCCCCAGCCACCCAGTGGGAAGCAATTAGAAATTCATGGACAGAAAATGCCCAGCGCAGTGTTTCTGGCAGAGCACAGCGAATTCTCTGAAAGCCTCTGGAAAAAGGCTCTAATTGTGAGCACTGCCAGTACAGCCCCTGGGGCACTAACACCAAGTAACAGGCCTATTCTAACACTGCCTCAGAGGGCCCACGTTTAAAATGGCTGTGGTGGGGCTGAAAAGACTATGTCTTTCAACACTTTATTTTTTAATTAAACTTTTTATTTTGAGATAATTATAGATAACTCACATGCAGTTGTAAGAAATCATAGGGAGATCCTGTATACCCTTGACCCAGTTCTCCCCAACGGTAGCAACTTCCAAAACTATAAGGCAATATCCCAACCGGGATTTTGACACTGATACAGTCAAGATACAGAGCATTCCCATCACAACGAGGATCCCTCCGGTTGCCCTTCTATAGCCATGACCACTTCTCTCCTGCTCCCACGCCCTCCTTAATTCTTGGCAACCATAAATCTGTTCCCCATTTCTTCAATTTTGTCGTGTCAGGAATCCTATATAAATGGAGCCATAGCGTATATAACCTTTGGGGATTGGCTTTTCTTCACTAAGCGTAATGCTCTGGAGATTCACCCAGGCTGCTGCCCGTATCAATAGCTTGTTCCTTTTGGTTGCTGAGTAGGGTCCCATGTTATGGATGTGTTACAACTTGTCCCTGTTGAGAGACCTCTCAGGTGTTATCACATTTTTCATTTCTAGATTGTTTTTCCAATTTTTCCTTTTTCATGGCATCCTAATTATGTTTCATGGATGTGATCAAGTCTCACATCTCTGAGGACACCGATTATGATTTTTTTAATTGTCTGCTCATCCCTGCGTTAATTCAGTTTCCCCAATGCTCCTCTTCTCAGTTTGTTTTGGTTACTGTCTCTCTGTGGCGTTGAAGGTTTCCCTGAACTGACTTATGATCTTGAGTAAACCATTCGTATTTAAGTGTGACACTAACAAGCTGATTGGCAGCCGTAGGTGTGTGGACGGGCTCCCCTTGGTGGTTGTCTGCTGGGGGAGCAGGTGGCCATCCTGATTTTTCATTAGGAACCCCATAATGTTAGTAATTGAAGGTCTTGGCAGGGGGCAGCTCAGTTTCTCAAGAGAATGAACTTGTCGTTCACAGGGAACACAAGCCTGGCTCCTGGCTGTCTGGAGCTATGTAACCATGTGCAGAAGTGCATTTCACTTCTGTTTTTAGCGTGGTCCCTCATCCCCACTCTTCTCCACTTGGCATTCCCAAGACAAGAGCGTCTCTGGCTCACCTCCTTCAGAGCCAGCCTGCAGTATTCTGGGGAGGCCAAATGGGGGATGCCCAGATGAGACAGACTGGGCCTGGCTGGGTCTATCCCCTCTTCTCACAGGGTTGGAATAATCCCTGCCTGTGGCTCCACACTTCATGTCCACCTCCCGTGGTACCTCGTTCCTCTAGCCCCTGAACCTTTCTAGAATTCTAGGGGACAAAGAAGATGCTTCCTTCAGTGCCACCCCCATTCCCTTCCTGTCAGCCTACCTACCACTCTCCACCTGCTTTCCACCCTCACATCTGGCAAACCCAGGTCACTGAAGATGGAATTTGTTTTTTTGTTCTTATTCTTGATTTGGGACAAATTACTTGAGATGGAGATATAGATGTCTTTATTCTATCATCTTGTAGTTGCCATTTATTTTAAAAATCCTTCTCTAGTGCCTTCTTAAAACTACACACCTCCAAAACTCTCTTGGGGAACCGCAGGTGAAAAAGCAAGTTTGGAAGCAGCTGTCCTCTGGTGGTCTCTATCCCCACAGCCCTGCACACTTGCTGGTGCCTCTCTTCTCTTTTCCAGATCTTTCTAAGGAGGGAGGCATAGCTAATGGCTTGGTGCCTTGTGTGTGCCAACTAAGGAAATGTGGGAGGTGGTCAGTTCTCCCCTTTCTCAGGGGGATTAACTGAGGCCCAGTGAAATCAACTGTCAGGAGGCCAGGTGAGAGGAAAACTCCTTTGGTCCGATTTCTACTTCAACGCTTTTGTGTCTTTCACCACTGCATTTAATACGACCCTTCATTTCTTCTCTTCTGAGAATTCATTCACTCACTCACTCATTCATTCAGCACTTAGACTGAGGAATATAAGAAGCAGAGAAGAGGGAGTTCCCTGGTGGCCTAGTGGTTGGGATTTGGCACTTACTCTGCCATGGCCCGGGTTCAATCGTGGTCAGGGAACTGAGATCCCTCAAGCGGCGTGGTACAGACAAAAAATTTAAAAAAAGTTAAAAATTCAGATT
The DNA here is from genome assembly GCF_963455315.2 of Globicephala melas. NCBI lineage: Eukaryota > Metazoa > Chordata > Mammalia > Artiodactyla > Delphinidae > Globicephala > Globicephala melas. The sequence continues at coordinate 52,072,497 of NC_083325.1, read as the reverse complement.
TAAAAAAAGACAAGCAGAGAAGACCCATTGATGCGAGCCCCTAGGGGTCGTAAACTTCTGTCCAGCCCCTCAAGCTCCCACTCTTCAGTGAGAAGGGGCCCTGACTCTTCAGCCAGGCTGACGAACAAGGGACTGACCGTCTTTAGCTCCTACTCTGTGCCAGCCACTTACTTGATGTTTTATATATTTTCTCTCCCTTTGTTAATACTCTTAACCACTCTGTGGGGGTAAGCTTCATTATAGTTTTAGATGAGAAACTGCAGTGGAGAGAACTTCAGAGCATAGCTCTTCCTGAGTCCAAGGCTTGTGCTGTTAGGAGGCGGCCTCTCTCAAGTATACTTATCTTCATTTTAGAGATAAAGAAACTAAGGTGCAGAGATGTTTCTTATACATTCTGAGAAATCCTTGAGGTGAACTGTGAGAAGGCCAATGCCTCACAAAGGGGAGAGGAGATAAAGGGGGTATGAGAGGGAAGGGTAGACCATGCTCTGCCCCTCATGGTGCAGGCCCCTCGCCCACAGGGAAATTTCCTAAGAGGAAAGGTAGGCTAACAGGACCGCAGAGGCCAGCATGGAATAATTTCAGATAGCAGCCAGCTGCGGAGGAGGAAAGAGGTGTCTGGTCTGGGCGACTCTACCTTGTAAGAATCGGCTTCTTGCTCCCCAGCTGCCTCACTCCCTAGCTGCCAACAGTGCGAGGTCCTTTCAACCGCGAGCCTGCTCTCTAGGTCCATCTGGAAGGGCAGCTCTGGATGAAGAAGGGGTTTCGGGCAGGGGGTGGGGCTGGGGGGGAGGCAATGGTAATTTCTTCCTTTGCTCACTTTTCCATTGGCAGAACAAAGCGTCGTTCCCAAAAAGCCAGGGAAGACTGTGCTTTTTGCTTGGGCCAGGGAGCCTTTCGATAACACTATCTAATTAAATTTTCTGGCAAAGAAAAACCAGTCACCAGACTCAAGGAGAAAACCTTGTATTCTCCTAAGCTAGAGAATGCAGTCATAATCTGAACTTGGCCAGAGAAGGAAGGTCCAAAAAAGTGATTTCATTCAGAGGAAAAAATGCCTAAAAGGGGAAAGTGACTGTGAATCCTGGGAATCTACCCCTGCAGAAAGGAACAGGGTAGCGCCGGGGTGGGCCCCAGCACCTGGGATGGAGAAGGCACGTGTAAACTTCTGCATTAAACCAACCGACCCTTCGTGTGGTAGGAGAAGCAGCCTATGTGGACAAAATCAACTGCTCATCGGTTTTATTCGTCATATATCCAGAATTCATTATATAAATCTTTCAAAATACTAGACTTTGCAAGAATAGTTTACAATTCAGCTCTGATTGCACAAATACTTGACACGAAACCATTTTTACAAATACTTATTTTTCTTGAAAGAATACTTTGGTACAGAAAATAAGTCTCTATATATCTTACAGCAAATTGTATGCAGTTTGTTTCCCATTCAACCATCATTTCAGGTTTCCTATCACAGCACATGCGTCACATCCCATAAACCAAATTATAATCTGCTGCCGCTGCTTGTTTTCAATTACTATTCACAATGTTAAGAGTTTTCAGGCTTCTTTTTCTAATCTTTCCTGATCTGAAAGAATTCACGTATTCAGGCTAGAAGAGGTAATTTAAACAACATTCTTTCTAAATCTAACTTGCATTGGGTTAATCACTGTGCTTGGTGAACAATCTTTACACGTCTCTCTTACGCTAGCCCAGCTAGTAGCTCACCCTTGCTGTATCAAGCAGAAGGGATAAAGTCCTTTTATTCCTAAGAGCTTCTAAACTGCGAACCAGAACCCTAGAAACAAGAGTTAAATACAAATATTTAGAAAGCTGTAACATTTGCTAATGATGAGAAGTAGAGAACACTTTTAGACTCGAGGTCTCTCCTAGGTTGAAGAAGACATAAAAGAAAGCATAAGGATGTGGCAGTAGTTTTATAAAATATTGAAAAACTGAAAACGGTGAATCTCTTAGGTCAGTGGTGTGCTGTTTCCAAAGTGCCAGGAGATACAGAATCTTAGACTCTGTGGCTCGCTGAACTATTTGACATTCTTCGAAATAGATGCTGTGGCTTTGAAATAGCCTAATAAATACTCCCTTGGCCAGAACAAGTAATCATTTAGGCCAGGGGAACTTTACAGAATACTGACCATGTTTCCTAAAGACAGGACCCACCAGGGAAAACATGTGGCATTCACTCCATTCCTTCAGTTGCTGAAAAGTGTGTCCAGTTAGCAAGAGCTTGTCTTACTCTTCAGGTAGCATGAATTAAAACCAAGAGCCTGGCAGCATTCTCCAGTCTAGTTCCTGAGTGCTCAGCTCCAATTATCCAATATTCTTAAAAGGATTCTTTAATCAAGCCCTTGTCCAATAAGAGATTTAATAGTACTTGGGGACTACAGTATGTCCCATTTCTCTGCTTTTTGATTTCTCTTGATTTCTCTTTCTCACCCCAGTGTAACCAGCTGCTACAGGTTCAAAATACCGTAGCAGTATTTTGGAAATGAGTTATTTTGCATTACCGAAAGTGTCTGATCACATTATAACGGTTCACATTTGCATCTAACTGGGAGGTGGCCACATCGTGTCTACTGCAGTGATTTTGCGAACTCGGCATAGTCAATGTATCCGTCATTGTTCTTGTCATCGTCTCTCAAAACACCATCTATTAAGTTGATCAGTTCATCTTCGTTCATTGGTGTCTGTTCATTCCCTTCCTACAAGGTACAAATTAGACAAGGATGAGCGGCATCTTTTACTGGAAGCGCTTGGTTAATGTCCAAAATAAAATGTCAATAAACTCCTTCAGATGTAGTATTTCTACGTCCAGGAATCCACAAACCACATATCAGATCCAGACTCAATTCATAATAATCCAATTTAGAAATGATTTTTGGCAGTTAAAAGGACGATACAATCAAAGTAAGCACTCGCTTATTTGTTTTAAAAATTACTTTCCATTCTTTTCTCATTACAAAAGTCATACGTGTTCATTGTAGAAAGCTGGGTCCACACAGAATTCTGAGCTTCAGAGATTCCAGGACCCGCAGCCCCATCCTAGAGAAAAGCTCACAGCCCAGGCCCTCCTGAGGGTCAGCTCTGCTAAAGTGGAAACAGTCCACGCTAGACAACATCTCAAGGTCAGAACAAGACGAAGAAGGCACTGCCGACCAGTAGACCTCATCATGATCTTTGAGGCGAAGGCATTTCTGCTCACAGGGCTGAGCGCTGAGCTACTGCTGTTCACGTCCTCAGCTGATTCTTCCCCTGCCTCCTCTCCCACGTCCCCCTTCCCTCTCCTGCCGCCACCAGCATCCTCGCCTGCCAGGGCTGCTGGACCGCAGTCCCTCTGCCTGGCGTCCGCCCGTATGCCTCCCATAGCAGACCCTGCGCTCATCATGCCAGCCTCCCGTGCGAGCCCTAGCGCTCCCCGCAGCCTTCAAAGCAAACCCCACCAGGCTCAGCTCGCAGCCGTGCGAGCACACGCCCTCCCCAACTTTGCCTCTCCTGCTCTCTAGAGATTACAGTGTGGCACAGTGGGACAGACATTAGATCTGGAGACGTAAGATCTGAACTTCAGCTTCCTTACCTCTCAAACTGGGGGCAATAACAAGGCCTGCCCCTTCCTGCTCCCAGGCTACTGCAGGGATCAGACGAGATCTCTAACCTGCTGGAAAGTGCTTTGTAAACTACGAGCACCGTACTGTATCACCCAAACCCTCAATTATCACCAAATCCCTTGAGCCCTTGGTCCCCTGACTCGCCATTCTTCCCAAATGAGATAACTTCTCCCCTGTTCTGCATTTGGAATGTGGTCTGTCTTTTAGCTGGTTCTCAGATGCTGGCGTGCAGCAGAAATGCCAGCAGCAATTGCTAAAGATAAAAGGAAAGCTCTGGGGCTTCTGCCTCAGCCCGTCACCCTGTATGAGAAGGACCGCTGAACAGGAAAAGAGGCAGAACAGAGGGTGAGCAGAAAAAGGAGAAGCAGCAATAGTGTTGCACAAGGACGGGGGAGGTCATCAAGTTCGGGGACTGAGTTACCGGAGGGAGGCTCTTCCAAGCTGCTGTCTACTGAGCCATTGCCTGACCTACCTCCTTATGGACATGAGTGATGGCTGTGGAGAGTTCTAGGCCGTCAAGCAAATTATTGCCGTCATAATCATGCATTTTGAAATAATGGAGCTGAAGTTCTTGTGGGGACATCTCTGCCTCTGGTTTGTTGACGACACCTTCTAGATGCTCCATGATATGCCTAAAGACCAACAGTGAGACTCAGACCACTTGGTGGCGATGCTGGGATCCTACCAAAACCTTAAGGACTCTGAAACGTTCAAGATCTTAAAGTTCATCCATCCCAGAAAAACAAACATCAACAGTGGCAGACCACACTCAGGGAAGACAGATACAGGCGAGGCCCTGAAAGGAGCAGGGGAAAAGAAAATCAAATAGTTCATTTGTTATGCTGGCAAGATTATGGGTGTTTTTCCTTTTTATTATTAGAATATTGTTATAGCATTTGGGGGAGCTATTAATTTTTTTTTCTTAAACCAATTTAAGGATAACAGAGTATAATGTGTGAGGCTAACTGGCCCAGGGCAAAAGTGGCAACAAATGATTCAATGTTTGAACACGCCAATACAAAAGAAAAAGGTCTTGTCAGAAGCAAGAAACCTTAGCTCTATTTTGGACTCTGCAACTACGTGTGTGTGTGTGTGTGTGTGTGTGTGTGTGTGTGTGTGTGTGTGTGTGTGTGTGTGTGTGTGTGTGTGTGTGTGTGTGTTTGTGGTGAAAGAGAGAAACAATGAATTCAGGCGAGTCATTTATCCCTTTTGGGCCTCCAGATCCTCCATCTGTGATATGATGGTGAAAAAAGAATACCTGACTTACAGGTGGCCATAAGGAATAAATATCATCCTTGGAAAATGTTAAGGGGTCGCACAAATAGTAGAAGGAAAGTTGGGCAGCGCGTGCCTTTGTAGCTGGCTGCAGCTGCAGGTGGGGAGGCCCCTGGACCACAGCCCCGGCTGAATACGTACTCTTGGTCATGCACTGTGCTCTTATCCAGGCCCACGCTGCCGGGATGGGAGAAGCTGGCCCCGGGCTCCTCGGCCCTGGCACCCAGGGCACAAAAGGCCCAGAGCAGGGCGCACAGGAAGGGGGTTCTGAGTGGCTGCAGAGATCTCATGGTCACCGGTACCTGGGAGGTGGGGAACACAGAAGATGAAGGTGAGAACACCAGAACTGAACTGAGGTTCTTTCACGACTTGACACAGCGCGCTCCTGGGAACCTGGGTGAAGAAGCAAGCCTGGGAAAGAGGAGGCCTGGGCCCAGGACAGCTCTGACGCCAGACTGCAGGGTGACCTTGCGCTCTCCAGGTCCCCATCACTCAAACGGGAGGGCAGGTCCATGACATTTCCTGAAGCCCCTTTGGAACGCCAAGCAACTTGGTGACAGCTTACAGGGATTTGGAGAGTATTTCTGCCTACAAGCAGCTTACAGTCTGGCGAGAGAAATACTTCCTACTGAGAGCACGAATCAAGGCACAAAGTGAGGTGTACTAAAGAAAGATCAAACCCTCTGAGAGTTCAGAGGAAGAAGTTTCCTTTGGGCGAGGGAAAGCCAGAGAAGGTTAACAGACCTGGGGATACTTCAGCAGGGCCCGGATGGATGGGCACACAGTGGATGTGGAGGGACTGAAGGACGAAGGGAAGGTGCGAGCAGAGGGGCAGGTGCAGACAAGTGGGAGAGAAATTCCGAGTGGTTGAGTCAGGCTGGAGCTTAGAGGGTATGAAATAGACGGAACAGTAGACAACAGGCTGCAGAGGTTGACCAGGCCGTGCTGGATGTGGTTTTGCCCGCTAGGCCAAGGGGGCTGAAGTCTCCTGGGGATACATGGGAGCCACTGAGGGTTCATGAATGGGAGACGAGATCAGAGCTTGGTTTCACAGTGGCTCAGCTGGCAGCACAGCAGGGAAGGTATTAGGTGGAGTGAGTCCAGGGATGGGGGTTGAGGGAAGCAACGGGGCGGGTCAGATCAAGGCCCGCAGTGGTGGACACGGAAAAGAGGACGTTAACCCTTGCCTTGTCCACCTCCCAGGGCTGTGACGGAGGCAAGTAACTGAACCAGGTGAAAGAGCGCTGGAGAGGAGAGTTCCATAGGAATTAGGTTCCGTCAAGTACTTCTGGGGTTTAGCTAGACTTGGAATCGTGGTCAACAAGAAGACACAACTGGCTACACAGCAAGCTCCCCGAGGGCAGGAGTGCTTTGTTCCCACCCGTATCCCCACCAAGGCTCAAGCCTTTACTAACTGCTGTTAAACAGAAAGTCCTGGTCTTTCCAGGGGCTTACAGACTGACCTCAAAAAGGAAGGTGAAGGATAGCCAGGAGATCTCCATACAACACAAAGGAAACACCTGACTCACACCTTCACTTCCCTGGATAATAAGGGCCAGTGATTTCTAAGGGGCCAGCTGCAGCCAAAAAACCTAGAGCAGCGAAGAGAAAGCATAAGGTACCAGTCAGACCCTCGCACATGCCACAGAGGGCTCAGCTCCGAAGCCGTCGCCACCTCCACTGAGGTGTTACAGCCCCTCTCACCCGTCCTGAAAGGCTCTGTGTAGGGTAGGACCCTGGGAGAATGCCATCCCCACAATGTTTAAGAAAATTTCCCAAACCCACTTTGCTGGATATCAGCAGTATCCTCCCGAAGGAGACAATGGTCACTGGGATGTATAACTTCTAGGGTATAAAAAGAAGCATCTAGTCTCACAACTGAATAGGGACATCATAATGCAATCGTCATAATTCATAACAGAAACAGAAAAAGATATTCAATATATACCAAGAGAAAAAGAGCAGGCTACAAAAATCTGTAAAGAATAATTCATTTTTGGGGAATTCCCTGGCAGTCCAGTGGTTAGGACTCAGTGCTTTCACAGCTGTGGGCCTGATTCAACCCCCGGTTGGGGAACTTTGATCCCACAAGCCGTGTGGTACAGTCAAAAAAAAAAAAAGAAGAATTCATTTTTGTAAAAACCAAAACAATGTATGTATATTTCTCATACACAGGACAATGACTAAAAACTATTAACAAAGATTATTTTCTGAATTATGAGATTAGGAGTGATTATTATTATTTTTTTTTTTTTTGCCCATGCCATGTGGGATCTTAGTTCCCCGACCAGGGATCTAACCCACGCCCCCTGCAGTGGAAGCTCGGAGTCTTAACCACTGGACCACAGGGGAAGTCCCCAGGAGTGATTTTGATTTTTCTTCTCTTTACTTTTCTATTGCTTCTAAAATTTCTACTATAAACATGTTTTGTCTTTACAAATATGTATTTAATACAATTCAGCCCATAATTTTGTTCCAGACTATATGGATGGAATATAAAGGGGGATTCCAGTTAAGTCTCATCTCTACAAAATAATTCAGGAGCAGCCAGAAACTACATCCCAATCTTACCAAATAAAAGTGTCCAGACCCTGATGAGGCCACTGTCACTGTACCTGGTACCAGAAAACAAGGTCTCAAGTTACTCTCAGCAGAGACTGCCCCAACTAGAGCAGAACAACTTGTTCTGACCACACACCATAGAGTTCTGGGACAAGAGGGACCAGAGGGGGAAGCCAGCTCCTCCCAAGTCTTTCAGATTCATATGCATTAGATGTCTCTTTCTCCAGCAAGCCTTCTTCAATTCCAAGTCTGGCTTAGGCATTCTTCCCATATGCTCCTAAGTGATTCCCTTCAGAAGGGTCCTGTCCATCGCTGACAACAGCTGTGCACACGACCTTGAACGTGCCTGATTACCTCTCAGTACCCCCTGTGGAACTGGGCTCTGTGAGGCCGGGGACTGCGTCCACATCCCCAGCACTGGGCACAGTGCCTGCTCAGACGCTGGTGATTCTCAGCCTGTGTGCCACGGTCCTCGGGAGCTGGGGGCGATTACCACCTTCACAGATAACGCTGCCAAGTTCTGATGTCAATGTAACTGAGGATGAAACTTAGCTTCGGAGGCATCTATCAGATAGAAAAGCTGAGTGGTCATCGGACCCATGGCACCGTTTCCTATAACTATGTGGTTGGATACTTAGTATATCAGATAGGGGTGGGGTAGGCGGGGGAGAGGTTCTATTTAAATAACACCAAGAAGCAACCCAGTGCTTGAGTCCAAATTATCCCCTCTTCATAGGAGACAGGATAAAGGTCAAGAACCATACATTTTGGACTTAGCCCATTTTGGTCTGCTGTGGCAGGTTTCTAACCATTAGACCACAACAAAAGACAAATCTACAAACACCGAAGAGAAACTCCCACCTACAAGTGCTACAGGAGCACAGGGAATCTGACTGCCACTTAACAAATTAAACCACTCACATTGAAAAGGAAACATTAGCAAGTCCCTTCCACCGCAAGAACAAGTTGCATCATCCAACTACTTAGCTCAAGGCCATAAGCAAAGAGCTTGGCAGATAAGCCCCAGGAGTTCCTGGGCTCACTGGCCTCTGAGAAATTAAAGGCTAGGCTGGAGAAAAATCCAGAGGAGAGATTTCTGAGAGAGTGGAACACAACCATTGAGACACCTTTCACAAGGAGAAGCGTCATTCCTGGGAAGAAGCGCTAGACCACTGATGGTAGGGAGCTCCCGCAGTGCCCTGACTGTAACTGGGCTTCCCTCACAGCTCCAGCAGCCTCTTCCAGTCCCAGAGCATTTGTTCCCACTGTTTCCACCTGTCCGTCCTCCCTGTTCCTTCCAGGCCCAATTCAAATGTCACCTCTGTGTTCTCCCAGCCAAGACCGACTGTTCCCTCCTCTGACCTCAGTTTGCAGTCTCTCACACTCACTTGGCCTTAACATATGGTCACATATTGTGCTCCGTTTGTTTTTCTCTTTTCTCTCCCTCTCTGAAGACAGGGAACCTATTTTCTCTGCTTCTCCTTTACCCTAGTGAATTTATTACCAAGTGCTGAGCTGACCTGGCATAGCACACCTTCACTCTGAATCAGGGCAGTGGATCCTGCAACCTAGGTGTGTTGTTCCCTATCACAGAGGATCTGACTACACTAAAAAAAAATAACTGGGCTTCCCTGGTGGCGCAGATGTTGAGAGTCCGCCTGCCAATGCAGGGGACGCGGGTTCGTGCCCCGGTCTGGGAGGATCCCACATGCCGCGGAGCGGCTGGGCCCGTGAGCCATGGCCGCTGAGCCTGCGCGTCCGGAGCCTGTGCTCCACAACGGGAGAGGCCACAGCAGTGAGAGGCCCGCGTACCGCAAAATAAAAAAACAAAAAAAACCTTCCCTTTGGAGCCGTCCCACCAGTGGTTTGGCCAGGCCCACGCTCATTGTGTCTTACCAACACCTAAGAGTTTGCAGCGAGCCTTCCTCCCATAAAAACCACAGCAGCTGCTAGCCACTTTCCTCTCCTGCTGGGGCCCTCAGCTGAGAATCAACCTCAAAGCAGCCACACATCCTGTAGCCAGAGGTGATGCCAAAGAAAAACCTGACTGGCATTTCCCCATTTAAAACTACCATGGTCCTGGACTGAAAGCAAGAAAAGAACCAGGTTCCTAGGCAAAGAAAGCTCTACATGGGTTGGGGATTGAGAACTGGTTCTGAAAAAGCAGGCATTTAATAACTTGATCTCTTTGTTCATTTGGGGAGCCCAGGGAGCTGCCATGCTTCATTTATACATTTAGCTAACACTCTTCATTAACAGCTTGGTGCTGCACAAGGTTCTAAGGAAAGGGCTGTGAACCAGACAGGCTCCTGTCACACAGATTACAGCCTGCTGGAAAAGAAAGATCAGTTCACGCAACAGCCCTGGGGTACCACAGAAGCCCCAACCCACACCTGGGTTAATGCATGAAGGATGATTTTTTTTTCAAGGTGCTAAAGGACAGCATCTCAGGTAGAGGGAACATAATGTAACAAACACCTAAGCCTAGAAGGAACTTGATCCAATCTGGGAAATAAAAAGCTTTCAATATGGTTGAAGACACAGTATAGTGGAGATGGATGAGTTAAAGTAAAAAGAGGACAGGTCACGAAGGGCCTTGTAAGCCCTGTTCAAGAGGTTATAAGAGCAATGGGAATCCACGGAAGGGCGATAAGGGAATGGGGAGAGGGGTCTGGTGACGTGATCAGATTTCTGTTTTAAGACCATCACTCTGGCTTTCCACTACATAACAAACTACAGAGGATGGAGAAGGGATACAGGGACCAGTCAGGAGGCTACTGAGTAGTCCAAGGGAAAGATGAAGGTGGCCTGAACTAGCTAGAGCAGAGGAACTGGGCATGGAGAAGTGGGTGTATCCCAGAGAGATTTGTGATGAAATCGATGTGGGTGGGTAAAGAGTGTAGGAGGTGAGAATGATGCCCAGGTTTCTGCTTGGGCAACTGGGTGGATGGCGGTGCCATGCCCAGACAGGGAATACTAGAGAGGAATACAAGCTCCCCCTGTCTCCCCACTCCCCTGGCACGGCCTGGCCAAGCTCGCCCGCCCGACAGGACCTGTTTATTGTCTCCCCCAGAGAGAGATGGGGTACAGGAGCAGATGGAGAGCTACGACTCAGGCCAGCGCGCAGGTCCACGGCAGGTCTCCAAGAGGGCAGAGATTGGCCCTGATCGGGCCCATCTGCCCCGGGGGAGAGGCTCTGCTCCTAGTCCGCTAGCTTCCCGGACCGACTTGGGGTCCGATACCCTCACCCAGGCCGCTCCTGCCTCCCAACCTGAGCCAGAAGCCCCGAGACCCCCAAAGGGACGCCGGGATCCCGCCCCGCTGCGGACCCCTGAATGCCGTCCCACGGACTTCCTCCTCCAAGGTCGGGTCACAGGCCTCACAGGCCGCAGCCAGATTGCGGCTGCTCCCTGGTTCACTCACCCTCGCAGCTAGCAGTTGCCAAACAGCTTTCTCCGGACACGAAGCCCTACGGCGTGAGCCTCACCAGCACCCGTCCTCAGAACGCTTTTTCTCGGCCCCGCCCCACCCCCCCCCGTCCTGCTGTGCGCACGCGCACCCCTTCCGCCCGCCCATTGGCGCCGCGGGCCCCGCCCCTGCCCGGCGCCGGGCTGCTGGGCTGATTCCGCGTGTAACGGGCTCAGGCCCAGTAAGGGCTGGGCGGAGGCGTTTCTTCTGCCTACTTTCCCGAGGGCGATACTCGGTTGGGCCACCTGAACCCCCAGAGCCCCCGCAGGTTGCTAGGCAACCCCGGAAGCCCCCAGGGACGTAGTAGGGCGAGGACCTAAGGTGGCGAAAGCGGATGCAGCGGGTGTCAAAACTGGCTTTCAGCTCCAACTCCACCTCCACCTCCACATTTACAGGTTCCTGGGTTCCTCTGACTGCAAGTTGGGAAGAAAGATAATAGCGTAAAGGAAAAAAATGTTGCGTGCCATTCCAGTTCTACAAGGATCAAGCCATTAGCCACTGCAATTGACCACCAACAGTGTGCCCCGAGGGGAATTCAGGATGGAGGAAAACAGGAAACTTTGTGTACTTCGGATATACTGATCCTTAGATAGGTAAGATGCATCTCTAAGGAAAAATTCCAAATAACCCCAGGAAATATGAAACTGCCGGAGTCTCAGCCAGGGACTGAAGAAGATGCAGGGACTTGGTTGAGAGGACCATGTCGGGTGTCTGGGAACTGGGAGAACAAGGCACCCGGGCTTCCTATCTTTTTATGTGTTGGCAGAATGAAGAAATAAACATGGATGGTGAAAACATGGTCTAGGATCAAGAATCACTTAATAGCTTAATAGCCCAGAGAAGGCACCGTTTTTCCAGTGAAGTTCAGAAATCTTTATTTCCTCCCTTCCCTGACCGTGTGGCAAGAGAGCAGAGGCTTTGTAGGATAGAAGAAACCCTATTAATTCCAGGCTCCTTCCCCTTTCCTTCCCCTGAAGTTTGAGTTAGTTATAGATCTAGTTCATTTTTCAGCCCTCCCTCTGCCATGCATCCATTCTACCATTTGCTCATTTATTCATTAATTCAATAACATTTCTTGAGTACCTTCTAGGTACCAGGCACTGTGCTAGGAGTTACCAGAGAAACAAATACAAACAAGATATGATCTCTTCCTTCAACAAGCTCAGTGTCTGATGGATAAAGCATTCTCATTCTGTTTAACCAACGCCTACACTTTTTCTATGGCTCTTATCCTCTGTCCTCTCTCGAATCACCAATTACTCCCCCTCTAATAGCCCATCCCCACGATCATATAATCTTGCTCTGGTTTCTTCCCCGCTACACTGCTGAAACTACAATCTCCATGCAAATTCAGTGGTGCTTCTCCTCTGTTTTTACTTGCCCGCTCAGTACTATTCCTCAGTCAGGTATCCCCACTTTGAAACACGTTCTTCTCTTGTTTTCTGATGCCATGTACTCTTGGTCCTCCTCCTACCTCACTGACTATTCTTTCTTGGGTTCTTTTCACTGACTTCTCATCTTCTGCTCAACCTGTAAATATCAGAGTGCTTACTGTTCTATCCTTAGTCCCCTTCTTTGTCTCCCTACCCACTGTCCTTCTGTGATTTCATCTGGTCGTATGGCTTTAGCTGCCATTTGCAAGCAGATGACTCCAAAAGGTAGATCTCTAACAATGACCTCTGCCTGTAAGTCCTCACTCCTCTAAACAACTGCTTACTTGACATATCCACACGAGTGTCTAACTGGCATCGCAAATTTAACTTGGCCCACCAAAATATTCATTTTCACCCCCAAACGTGTACCTCTCTGTTTTTCCCATTTTAGTGACTATCACTGCCATCCATTTAGTTGTTCAAGCCAAACTCGAGGAGCCATCCTTTTTGCCCCCTCAACTTTATTGAGGTATAATTGACATCCAGGAAACTATCATCTGCTACCTACCTTCATTCTTGCCCCATTTTAGTCCGTGAGTCAATTGTTTAAGCCATTTATAGGTGAGCGTTCTATAACTTGTAGCTGAACCCATTCCTAACAGGCAAATAACTTGGTACCAGAAGTAGGACACAAAAAAAAACAGATACTAAAACGTGAAATTGGCTAACAGAAGGTTAAGGTAGCCAGTGGTAAAGACTCTATTCCAAATGGAAAGTTGGTGACCTACATGTTAAGCAGTAGTTAAACTGTTGAACTGCTATCACTTGCTGGACCTTGGGAAAAACCCACATGCCAACCAAAGTTGTATTGCAGGAGAAATCTCAGGAACAATACAGAACATTCATGACTGTTGGCTTTTTTTTTTTTTCCTTTTTTAAGTAGCTTTCAGCAAAGTCCTTCAAGAGAGTGGCAAATCCAGATTAGAGCTAACTGATTGGAAAGCAGAGATTAAAGAAAATAAGGCCTTGGTGGGAAAGGAACAGCTTACCTGCAGTTTACAACCTAAATTAGCTGAGTCCCACAATTTGGAGACTTGCTGGGTTGAAATAAATAATTTTCTTTAAATACCCAAGCTGAAGCCAGCACAAATGGAGACAGGGAAGAGGCAGCTTTATCAGGAGAGAAGATGGAGGCCCAAGGTAGCAAAGATGGACTATAGGTGGCTTCTGTACCTGCTGTGTTTTGAATTGTCTCCACTGCAATTAAGCACACAGATACCAGCCCCTAGAAGACTTAAATATTCTAATAGTTGGCTTTGCTTGTTTTGCAGAAAGAAACATTTGAGGTATACACAAGAAACTAATGAAAGAGAACAGAGGTAAGAATAAGACCTCATTTTATATCTTTTTGTTTGGCTTTAATTTTTAAAAACCAAGTAAATATATTAATTATTTTGGGGGAAAATATAAGCTTTCATTAGAAAACCATTTAAAGACTCCCTAGATAAGTTATTTGATTGTGATTACTCATGTATGGAATTGACCAGAAGCCTAACAAATGATTGAGGCAATCATGTGTCCCTAAAATCTCAAGCCTGGTCAATATTGGTCTGTTCCTGTTTAAACAAGGGAAGGGCTGCCAGATTTCCCAACAAGAACTTAATACACTGCCACTGACTGGGGGATACTACGTATTTTTCCATTCTTTTTTTCTGAAAGGAAGTATTTATTATTTTTTCACATTGTGCATTGAATGTGTTTCCCTGTATTTTTTGTTTGGTTTTGTTTTTTTACATTTTATTGATGCACGATTGTTTAGAAAAAACACACTTCTGTTTCCCTTTACTCACACACACAATACTTTTGACAGCAGATGTGTGGTTTTTCCCACACCAAGCAATTCCTTACAACACCAGCTGAGTGTCCTACAGTGCAATTCAATTCTGACACTAACTGAAGTTAGTACAATCCCCACAAGTAAAGGGCTCAGCCCCATAAGACTGCCACCCACTTCAGATGCCAAGCACAATTAGTAGGTCCCCAGGTTACCCATGACTTCTGTCCGACTTTACAAATTGAAGGCTCCCATGACTCCCTCCTGGGATTTGATCACTTGCTAGAACAGCTCACAGAGCTCAGGGAAACACTTACATCTACCAGTTTATTATATAACACAGGATATCATAACAGGTACAGATGAACGGTCAGATGAAGAAATACATAGGGTGAGGTCTGGAAGGGTCCCAAGCACAGGAGCCTCTGTCCCTTTGGAGCTGGGGTGCCCCATCCTGCAGACACGTGGATGTGTTCCACCAACCCAGAAGCTCTCCAACCCTGTACTATTGGGATTTTCATGGAGGCTTCCTCACATAGGCGTAATTGATCATTAACTCAATCTCCAGTCCCTCTCCGCTTCTTGGAGGATAGTGGGTAGCGCTAAAAGCTCAAAGTGTCTAATCATGATTTGGTCTTTATGGTGATCAGACCCATCCTGAAGCCATCCAGGGGCCCCCCAAGGGTCACCGTATTAGAACAAAGGACACGCCTATCACCAAGGAAATTCCAAAGGATTTGGAAACAGCGTCAAAGGCCAAGTATTAGAACGAAAGATGCTTCTTATCACTTGTGAAATTACAAGTGTTTTAGAAGCTCTGTGCCAGGAACCAGGGGCATATATGTAAATATATGGGTTTTTTTCTATTATTTCAGAATAGTATACACAAAAGTACCCATACAGAAAAGCATACAGCTCAATAAATTTTCGGAAATTGAACACCCCCATATAACCAGCACCCAGATCAAGAAACAGAGCATTACCAACACCCTAGGAGACCCGCTTGTGCTCCCTTCCAAGCACCACCCTCTTCCTAAAAGGTAATTGCTATCCTGACTTCTAATACCACAGAGCAGTTTTACCTGTTTCTGTATTTTCTGTAAATGGAATCACACAGTACCTACTCTTTTATCTATGGCTTCTTTTACTCAACATTATGTTGAGATTCATTCATAGCGTGTAGATTTTGAGCATTCTCATCTCTGTATGCTATTCTCTTTTCCCTTCTACTGTCAGTGGATATCTGGGTGGTTTCCAATTTTAGGTTGTTATAAATTATGCTACTTCAACATTGTAGAACATGTCTTTTCTTGCACAACTGTTCAGGTCTCTGTCAGGTATTAGCCTAGGAGTAGAACTGCTGGCTCCTGGGAATGCAGATGTTCAGCTATATTAGGTAGTGCCAAAAGGTTTTCCAAGTGGCTGTGTCAGTTTACACTCCAGCAAGAGTTCTATTGGTCCCCATTCTCTCCAACACTTGGTACGTCCCATCTTTCTCATTTTAGCGGAAAATGAACTTGTCTTAGCTTAAATCATCCAACCATGAGAAGCCACATCTGGACCTGAAAGGGGCCTGCACAGTACACAGAGTACCTGGACTCCCAGCTGTATGTAGGAGCTGGCTGGGACTTTAGGATTACCTCCTCTATGGAGTGAGCTCCCCGCATGTCAGATGTGTATGTGAGAAAGAGGGATGCGCATGGGTTTCAGGTAACCAAAGAGCTACACCGGGCCAACGCGGATGAGTTTGAGTCGGTGGTAGCCCAGTTTCCATTTTCAACACCCTTCTCTCTTGTCTGTCTCCACAATGAAGGCTAAAAAACGTTAAACACTCACTTCCCCATCTTTTCTGCAGCGAGATGGCTAGGTAACATAGTTCTGGGCAATGAGACAGAAGGGGAACTTGGGAAATCTTGCTTTTCTGATAAAAGAGACAAGTGACGGGTGCAGACCTTTTCCCTTCCTCCAGCCCTGAATGGGGACGTACCATCTCAGCAGTCATCCTCAATCATGGACGGAAGTGGGAGAGAATTTAGAAAGGCTGCCCTAACACTGTGGGCCACTGAACCAACACCAGCAGTTGCTTACTTCCAGATATCCTGTTATGTGCAGAGAACTCCTATTTGTTTAAGCCACTCGAAGACAGTTACTTGCAATCCAAAGCATTCTCACGTGATACAGAGGTCCAGCAAGATGTGGACTCAGGTGTGAACTGGATTTACCAGCGTGAGGTCACTGGGGGCTCAGAGAGCAGTTTACGTGGAGTGCTGGGCAGCAGCCAACGTACAGTGGGTGGTGAGTGGCTGGTGGGAAAGACTGGGTACGGCAAGTATGGGCAAGCCTCTCATGCTTGGCTGTGAGGCAAAGGAAAGTAGTTAGAGGGGGACACAGGATCCAGAAGTGTTGTCTTTAAGGTGGAAGGCCTTGTGCATGTTTAAATCCTTTTGGGAAGGAGCCAGCAAAAATGACACTGTAAAGAGCAGAATGGACAAAACTGAAAGAACAAGGTTATTGAGGAGGCAGGAGAGAATGGATACAAAGCCCAGATGGGTGTTAGCCTGAAATGTGGGAGGCATGGCTATTTTCTGAGAGAGCCGTGATTGGGGGAAGGGCAGGTAGATTGAGTGGGTCAGAGTTTGAAATCATCATTGTGTATCTGGGAAAGCAAGCTGCCTAAAGGAGATAGAAGACTTCCTGGCCTGAGTTGAAGGCTCAGTTGAAATTGGAGATTGTTCATTTAGAGTGGTACGGTCTGCATAATTATTTGATTATATACAATGGTTAATGTACATTTCATGAATTTTAATTTAAAAAATTTTTGCATCTAAGTTACACATGGATGTGGCTAGAAAAAAGTAGAACAGAAAGTTGTCTAATAAAATAGCAAGTTCCTCTCTCTCAATCACCAACTCTTCCCCATCTCGCTAGCTGCTGTTTATGACCACACTAGGGTTGGGTGGGGGAATGGACTGGAGAGTAAGGGGGATAAGGAAGTTGTTACGGCTCTGCTCTCCCCACTCCATCTGACTGATGTTTAATCCTGAGTGCCTTTGTGTGGCTGAACCCCTGCTGAACCCCTCACTGCAGTCCCCCTGACATGGGTAGCACCTCTCTTTTGGAAGGCTCGTGGTCCTCTCTCCATGTCTGGTTTTCCCCAGCTGTCCAAGAGATACTCTTTTGGGCAGAATCCCTTGAAAAATGATCCCAAGCTGGTTCAACGGCTCATGACTTGGGTTAGGTTTGAGAGGAGACCGGGGTAGAGTCCCCACTTTCCCTTGGGTGTTTTTGTTTGTTTGTTTTTTTGTGGTACGCGGGCCTCTCACTGTTGTGGCCTCTCCCGTTGCGGAGCACAGGCTCCGGACGCGGAGGCTCAGCGGCCGTGGCTCACGGGCCCAGCCGCTCCGCGGCATGTGGGATCTTCCCAGAGCGGGGCACAAACCTGTGTCCCCTGCATCGGCAGGCGGACTCCCAACCACTGCGCCACCAGGGGAGCCCTCCCTTGGGTGTTTTCCAGGAGGTGGCAAGCCCCGTGGGGCCCAGTATGGAACCTGAACAATGGAGAAGCAATTCTGAGAGTGATGTCTAGGAAGATGGGCCTGAGAGCATCCTCAAGCCCTCAAGCCCTCAAACCCCAGCATGGTTCAGCCAAAGGAGGCAAGACTTCCAAAGCCCTCCAAGAGGGCTAGTGTGAGAGCAAAGCACACCAGATGAGACCTGGGATGAGGAAGATGCAAAGTAGATCCACCTGACAGAGACAGGCCATGGCAGAACTTTGGACATCAGTGGCACATGCAGAAAGCACAGGGGTGTCCTGTCCTGGGCGTATTTGCCTCCAGAGCCATTCCTCACTCTTCCCCTCTTGTGTTCTGCATCACAAGCAGGCTGACCCCAGTGGGTTGCATTTCCTAGCCTTCCCTGTCAGCTGGCTTCCTGCTGGCTCAGCTAATAGAGAGTACCAGCAAGGGATCAGAGGATGGAAGGAAGAAGCTGCCTCTACTGGGAAGGGAGACCCAGTGAGTTTTAGGAATGCCAGGTACTCAGATTGAAATCCACCTAGATTCCCCCATCCTAATTCCCAAGGTCCCATATGTTCTTCATCAATGCCATAACTTTCTCGTAAGAGACAGGATTCGTTTTGTAAACAAAAAGAACAAAGGGTGTCACTCATCCCCTTATACAAAGGGTTAAGTCGTAACCCACTATAGTTGTCCACCAGCGGTGCACCCTGAGCAGAATTCCCGATGGGAGAAACATGATGAGACAGTCTGTGCTTTGGATACACGGGACCCTAGATAATTAAGACGCACATTTGAGGAAGAATTTCAGTGATCCCAAATTCTTGCATCTTCCCAGACATAGATATCTATTCTTTGTCATTAGCAGTAATCTTTTACAAAGATGTATGCTTGACTATAGGTATTTCCCGGCTGAAAAATTAATATATATATATACCGGCTCTGCAAGGCTCCGGACGTGCAGGCTCAGTGGCCATGGCTCACGGGCCCAGCCGCTCCGCAGCATGTGGGATCTTCCCGGACCGGGGCATGAACCTGTGTCCCCTGCATCGGCAGGCGGACTCTCAACCACTGCGCCACCAGGGAAGCCCATTGTGCATTTTTTAAGTTGACAGTTTGTAAATTCATCTTACGTTATAATATAGATTACCACAGTATCAGACACTGCGTCTGGATTTTAGCTGCTTGTGTTCAGGAGCTCTAAGACAAAAGAGATCTTTTAGGACATTTTTAGAGGCACTGACTCGCTTGAGGCAAGATTTTTAAATTCTGGGTTGGTGACTTTTTAAATTAATTTTTTAAAAATTCTCCATTCATTCATAATGACCCATCACTGTTCATACAGAGCATGAGTACTAGAGGGTCCATGCAGATATTCCAAGGGTGCTCAGGCACGGGTAGTTTTAGAGATTACTTTCCAGCCTGTCCATTTTTCTATGCACTCCATGAAAACTGACCTGCCTGATAAGGACCTGCCTTAGAACATCACACCATTTGTCCCTTTCACAGTCATGTTCCCTCCCCCCTTTAAACAATGAAATGCCACCCTGAATCTTACTAAGATGCATTGTCCCAGGGTATAAGAACCTCAGGATAACCACAAAGGGGGCAATTCAAAATACTGATGTCAGTAAAACCTGCTTAATCTGGGCAGTGGGGAAGGGTTTTGTATTTCTCCGTCTCTTATTCATATTTCTGATAAGGGCAAAACATGATGCTAAAAGTTTGGAATTCTGGCTTCTCTTGGGATGTTCTTTTTCAGCTATACTATAAACTGGGGTGCTGGAAATGATACCCATCTGTATTTAATGACCCCACTTCTTCCATCCCTGACTATTATCAAAGAACACTTAACTCCTGACGAAAATTCCCACAACTGTTGGTTTCTTAAACTTCTAAGTATATGTACCTCCCTTCTAACAAGTCAAATGCATTAGCATTTTTTAATACCCCTTTTGTCTCCCTCTCCTCCCCCATCATGTTGTTCTTGTTTGGAATTTTTTTTTTAATAAATTTATTTTATTTATTTTTCTATTTTTGGCTGCGTTGGGTCCTCGTTGCGGTGCACGGGCTTCTCATTGCAGTGGCTTTTCTTATTGCGGAGCACGGCACGCGGGCTTCAGTAGTTGTGGCAGACGGGCCTAGCTGCTCCGCGGCATGTGGGATCTGCCCAGGCCAGGGCTCAAACCCGTGTCCCCTGCATTGGCAGGCAGATTATTAACCACTGCGCCACCAGGGAAGCCCCTGGAATTTTTGACATTAGTTATTTTGGATAAACATTCTCTTCTTTAGTCTTAGCTTTTTAATTTTTTTAAACAGCAATAAATTTATCAAAATATTTGATCACCCTGACATCTCATATCTCTCGAAGGTTCTCCTGGATTTGTTTCTCTTACATAAACACTTCTTTTAAAGGTATTTTCATTGTGGATTTTTGTGTGTTAAACTTCTGAGGCCTTGTGTGCCTGAGAATGTTCTTATTACTTTCCCTCATTGAAATGAAAATTTGGCTGTGTTGTACATAAAACTTCAGGTTCGAGCTCTTTTCCTTCAGTATATAAATAAAGAAATAAATACATTATCATAAGAAAAGCGATCTTACGCTCATCTAAAAAGATGGGGGAAAAGGTGTTTGACGAAAGTCAATACCTGTTCATAATAAAAATGTTCTGCAAGCTAGAAACAGAAAAGTAGTCTCTCAACCTGATAAAGGGCATCTATTAAAAACCCACAGTTGGGACTTCCCTGGTGGTCCAGTGGTTAAGACTCCGTGTTCCCAATGCAGGGGGCCCAGTTTCAATCCCTGGTCAGGGAACTAGATTCCGCATGCCACAACTGAAAAGATCCCGCATGCCACGAGGAAGATCTCACATGCGGCAACAAAGATCCTGAGTGCTACAACTAAGACCCAGCGCAGCCAAATAAATAAATAAATATTAAAAAACAAAAACCCACAGTTAATGTTCTTGTAGCAGAAGACCGAATACTTTGCCCCTAACATCAGGAACAAAGCAAGGATGTCCACCTTCAGCACTTCTATCGACCATTTTAGTAGAGCTTTAAGCCACTGCAAAAAAATATATAAAAGCCACACAGATTGGAAAGGAGAAAGGAAAAAGGAAAATGGTCTTTACTCACAGATAACATGATCATGCAGATAGAAAATCCTTCTAAGGAATCTACAATAGAACTATTAAGTAAATTTAGCAAGGCCACAGGCTGCAGGTCAGTATACAATAATCCATGTTATTTCTGTATGTTAACAATGAACATGTAGAAAACGAAATTTTTAAAATACCATTTCAACAGCATCCCAAAACGTAAAATACTTAGGGATAAGTCTAATTATTTTAAGCATACTTTTTAATAGTCTTGAAACTGAGGGCAGTCATCAATTAGAATCCTTGAACTATAACTTGCTTAATAAATAATAACTTGTAACCTGCCTTCACTAATCAAGCTTGCTTTAATTGTTCTTGCAAATTGCATACCCTCCAAGCTTCACTGTAGCCTGGGCAATATATCATAAGATTCCTTTAACCACCCCCTCCAGATAAAACCTCTGACATATGGGTCGCTATAGTAATGGTTTCTTATTTTATTTTTTTATTATTAAAATTTTTTAATTTTTAAAAATTTTGTTTCATTTTTGGTTGCCTTGGGTCTTCATTGCTGCGTGTGGGCTTTCTCTAGTTGCAGCGAGCGGGGGCTACTCTTGGTTGCAGGGTGCAGGCTTCTGATTGCACTGGCTTCTCTTGTTGCGCAGCATGGGCTCTAGGTGCGTAGGCTTCAGTAGTTGCAGCACGCGACCTCAGTAGTTGTGGCTTATAGGCTCTAGAGCACAGGCTCAGTAGTTGTGGCGCACAGGCTTAGTTGCTCCGTGGCATGTGGCATCTTCCCAGACCAGGAATCGAACCTGTGTCTCCTGCATTGGCAAGCAGATTCTTAACCACTGCGCCACCAGGGAAGTCCCAGTAATGGTTTCTTAAGTTGTTTTTCAGGAACATGGAGTTAGTCTTGCCCAGTTCAAACTGGCCAAGCACACTGACCATTCAACTGGGCCTGTGCAAGTGTCGGATGGATAACCTATTGTCAGAGGGACAAAAGCTCCATCATCAGATCATGCTAATGCCACCATTTTCTGAACACGTGTCTCATGAAGAAGCATGTAACTCAGATACACCTGCGCAGAACACTGATTACGTCACCCTTTCCCCATGCCTCAGACCACCCTGCTTCTTTATCCTGTAAATATCCCAAGCCCCTCACCTTTAGGGAGGCGGATCTGAGACTTGTTCTCCCATCTCCTCGCTTAGCTGTCTCGTGGATAAACCCTTTCTCTGCTGCAGACTTCCATGTCTCAGCGTTTGGCTTGTTGCAGAGTGGGGCAAACAAACCTGGTTTTGTAATAGTCTGGTAATTCTGTTCAATATTATCTGAAGTTATAGCGGTGTCGTCCTGCTGCTGTGTTTATTCTTTTTGCCTCTGTGAAAGCGTACCTCAGAGACATTTAGTTATCTGCATGCAAATGATATACTTGCTTATTTTAAGGAGAATAGTCATTAGGCTGTTGTCAACAAAAAGGGCTTTATAGGGCTTGCCTGGTGGCGCAGTGGTTGAGAGTCCACCTACCGATTCAGGGGATGCGGGTTCGTGCCCCGGTCCGGGAAGATCCCACATACCGCGGAGCGGCTGGGCCCGTGAGCCATGGCCGCTGACCCTGCAGGTCCGGAGCCTGTGCTCCGCAACGGGAGAGGCCCCAACAGTGAGAGGCCCGCGTACCGCAAAAAAAAAAAAAGGGGGGGGCTTTATAAGAGAAAAGAAAAAACTACAGACACTCTAAGCACAGTAAGTTTTTGGATTCTTTCCATTTGATATTTGGGTGGGGGGAGGCGAATTGATTAGCTGTCATCTAGCAGAGTCTGGTCTGTGAAGTGTGCTCCTGAACGGGTTGCTTAGGCTAAACAAAGGAAATAATTTCAGCCACTGACAGATTCTTCTGACAACTTGAAGATTTTAACTGTGGAATATTCATGCCAGGCCAAGGCTACCATGTTAGGCGAGGTCCATACCACTTCCCTCCTCAGAATTTCTCAGTTCTCACTCATGGTGATTATTTCCTCCTGCATTTTGTAAGTTTAGATGATGAGCTCATCTTTAGTGGGGTTTTGTCTATGGGAATCCTGTGTGGTCCTAGTGGAGAGTATATTCCTTTCAAAGAGATTTTATATTTGCTTCTATCTGCTTGGTATCCATTTTTAAGTTAATTTTTCAACTTGTGGGTCCCTGGTTTCTATAGGTAGTATAAGATTGAACTCTAGACCTGAGTAAGGGCAGACTATAATTTTAAATTCTCAGGGGAAATTTTTTTAACCAAATCAAGAGGCTCAACCAGGAGATTCTCTGTTTCCTTGTGCATTTCTGCAGTTTTGTTTCTGGTACCTGCTTTCACCAAAGGTACAGCCCTTGCAGAGTTCTAACTTTATGTGAAAGCATCGAGTCTATCTCTTCATTCTTGTTAACCCAAGGCCTCTTCTGTTGCTATATGTCCATTAAAACTCAAAATCCTTGGATCCTGAGACAGTAAACCCCAGGGAGGTCTCCGCCTCACCTTATCTGACTCCCGCTCTCCCCTACCCCACAATTTAACTCCCTCTTAGTTTTGTGACCACTGAGAATGTTCCCTACTTTCTTGTGAGCTTAGCTTTCCAATGAACAGAAAGCTTTATTTATTTTACCAGCATTTTAAGGTGTTTTGAAAGAAACAGAAGTGAATATATTTATGGAATATATTCATATACACGAAGAAAAATATAGAACATATTGAATACAAATGTTTTAAATTAGAATATGTGACAGTAATATCTTGAAGACTATCCTGAATAACACATATTCCCTGTGATACTCGTAAAAAATACCTGAATATTCATTGGATATTTTCAAGAGTTAAGTTTTTGGTAAATCACACATTTGGCAAATTGGGAGTAGCTTGGACATTGAACTAACTGATCCTTCTGTGAACTGGCCCTTAGGGATCTGGGCTGCTTCCAATCAGCTTCCAGTACTTTTTTAAAATACAGGTCAGTTCAGTACACTGCACTTGTTTTTCAGTAAAATGCTGACACGTGTCTGCTCAGAATAAATTAACTTGACTATATCAACTGACTTACTTGGTGGAAAAAGGCAATTCACAAACCAGTTCCTATGCTGACTTTTCTCCGGACTTTTCCCCAGATTCCCACCATTACGGTTTAATCTTCTCTAAGTAACATTAATAATTATTTTCTTTTTTCCACCCAATCTCTCACACAGTTTTAATAACAATAAATGAAGGGATAGACTCGTGAATGAAGCAGTTAATCAAAGTTTTTCCTATCTACTTAGTATTTTTTTCCTTCCAGTTTTATTGAGATATAATTGACATAGAGCACTGTATAAGTTTAAGGTATACAGCATAATGATTTCGTTTAACATATTCCATGAAATGATTATCACTATAACTTTAGAGAACATACACCACCCCATATAGATACAAAATTAAAGAAATAAAAAATGTTTTTTCTTGTGATGAGAACTCTTAACAACTTGTCACATATAACATACAGCAGTTGTACATCACGTTGTACATTACATCCCCAGTACTTATTTATCTTATAACTGGAAGTTTGTACCTTTTGATAATCAATTTTAAAAGAATGGTAAACTTTTAAAATTTTATTTATCATAGTGACACCTGTTGACCTATACCTGAAATTCTGATTATTATAAATATACTGAAGAACGCAATGATAGAAATAGAGAAAAGAAGGACGAGGCAACAGAAGCATTTTAAAATGTATTAAATTGTACCTCGTTAAAAAAAAAGAGAGAGAGATTGTAGGAATTGAATATCGAAAGCCAAAAGAGCGGAAATGTAGGACACAGACAATATTAAAATTGAGTTCAGAGATGAATGAAAGTGAATTCTAAAACCCAGGTGGGAGGGGAAGGCTTTACAGAGTAGGTGAGTGTTGAGCTGGAGCCCCTGGGAATTGATTCAGGAAACTAGGATCCTTACAAGCCATTGGCTAAACAAACCCAATAAACTATAGGTTACAGCCTGACTATTCACATTATAAAAGTCCCTTCATATAGAGGGCATTTCTTATGATGATCATTTCTGCTTTTCTAATAATATTTAATTTTACAAAACTTCAATTGATACGTTACTTTCCAGCATCGCAGCCGCTGCATGAACGGAGGTAGTTACTTGTTCTGGAGTTTTCCCAGCCACAGTGTTTACTCCAAGCATTAGCTCAAACCCTCTGCTTAGTCATCAGTTGTTTCACTGTTCTTTGTAAGTAATTAGGATAAGTGTTCTCAGGGTCAACAGTACACTCACACCACCCTTGACATGGATGAAAGGAATGTGTTAAAATTAAAGGGACTTCTTTTGACAGAGCATTCTTTTTCAGAAAAGGGTAAAGGTTTGAATCCTTCTGATCCTTCTGGAAGAATGTTAGATTTTAGGGGCTGCCTTACATGCAAAGAACCATGCAGAGTGTTTACATGAACCTCTCTATACTGATTGATGGCTCAATCTTTACTGTTTGGAGGTAGAGTGGGGGAAGAGGAGATTAAAGCAGGTCCATTTTAGATGCCGTCCTTTGGGTTTATTACCAGAATTGCCAAGAGGATTTTAATAAACTTTCTCCCATCCAAGTTTAAGGAGAGAGTTCATTGTAAAATGCTATTGTGTACTTTGTCTTATTTTTCTTGGAAGGTCCTTATAAACTTGCTCCATATCTGCTCAAAATGCTTCAAGAAATGCTCATGGGCTTCCCTGGTGGTGCAGTGGTTAAGAATCTGCCTGCCAATGCAGGGGAAACGGGTTCGAGCCCTGGTCCTGGAAGATCCCACATGCCGCGGAGCAGCTAAGCCCGTGTGCCACAACTACTGAGCCCGTGCTCTAGAGCCTGTGAGCCACAACTACTGAGCCCATGAGCCACAGCTACTGAGCCTGCGCTCTAGAGCCCATGCTCCGCAACGAGAAGCCACCGCAATGAGAAGCCTGTGCACTGCAACAAAGAGTATAGCCCCTGCTCTCCGCAACTAGAGAAAGCCCATGCACAGCAACGAAGACCCAATGCAGCCAAAAATAAAAAAATAAAAGAAATGCTCACATACTTTTTACCCTTTGTGATCAAAACCTTTCCTCTGGTGTTCTGAGTGGCTTGGCGAGGCCAATCCAGAGTCGATCAGAGGTATGTATTATCTACACCTGCAACCTATGATGGACGGAGACCACATCTATGTACATACTGGGGACGGGGACTTCCCTGGTAGCGCAGTGAATAAGACTCCACGCTCCCAATGCAAGGAGCCCGGATTCGGTCCCTGGTCAGTAAACTAGATGCCACATGCATGCTGCAACTAAAAGTTTGCATGCCACAACTAAGGAGCCCATGTGCCACAATTAAGGAGCCCACCTGCTGCAACTAAGGAGCCAGCAAGCCGTAACTAAGGAGCCAGCAAGCTGTAACTAAGGAGCCTGCAAGCTGCAGCAACTTAACACCAGCACAACTAACCAACTAACTAAATAAATACTGGGGACACAAGAAAATGTGAGCCTGGAGCAGAGCTGAAGGCACTGTAGTCTTCCTGTGGACTGGACAGCAGATGGCTGGGCAGCCCCTGGCTCTCAGAGTCAGGCAGGGTGGCTGCAGCTCCAAGGTTGGAGGCCCAGCTGCAGGAGGGAGAGGTTCCTGTGTCAGGGAGAACAGCTCCTCTACTCTGCCTATCTTCCTCTCCCTGCTGACTCAGCCGGGTTTGGGCTTGCCCAGGGCTCAGTTCATTACCTCCTTATCTTTACAACTTTAGTTCCACAGTTTACAAGCAAATTCTTTCTGGGTTTCTTATCTGAAATCCCTGGGAAGAAGAATCTGGTTTAGGCCATTTTTGTGTGTCAAGCCATCCATAACAGCTAATTGGTCCATGAGTGGCCTGGCTTCCCTTGGAGCAGGAGCCCCCTCTTCTGTCTTGTGGTCACTCGTATCTAAATTCACAAGGTTCCCTGGCCTGGAATGACCTGCTTAGGCATAGTTTGGGGCTATGAATGAGTGGGGCAGATTCTCCTAGGAGGGAGGAGGGTGACTGATCAGGCCTGAAGCAGCCCTGATGGTGGCCTCTCAAAGTCCCTTGGGGAAGTGTCTCCTTCAGCCTTTACTCCTGTCCGGGTCCACCTATACCCTGGGGCCTGGGGAAGGAACAGGCCTCTCACAGTCTGCTCCGGAGCCCACTCGTTTTAGCCTGGATTCTTTAAAAACAGCCTGGGGCAAAACTTAACTAAGATTTTATTGGGAAATCAACATGGAAACTTGGGCAAAGAGAGTGTGTGTTGCCTAAATAACTAGCATGTGTCATAACCTAATGCAAAATTTGCTCAACGTTGTTACAAATCAAAGAAAGGCTTAATTCTTAATTTTGGCTTATTAGACTGGCAAAAATGTAAATATCCAGTGTTAGGAGGGTATAGGGAAAATGTAAGAGAGGGTATACTCTCACAGTGGAAATGCTCACCAAAAGCCTTGAAAAGGTGCATACTGTCCAACCCAGCAATTTCATTTGTAGTAGGAATTTGAAAATTCACAGGATACTCCCTAGTATGAAACACAAATGCAGCCCTTTGGTTTTCTACAACTGATCTTATTTCCTCTAAAGCAACTATCTTGATGGAAAGTGAGAGAAAACTAAATTTAGTCCACTCCAGTAAATCACAGTTTAATTAAATAATGTAAGCTGTCCATTTAGATCCTCAGTCCATCCAGGGAATTGCTCAGTCTCTTAGCTTTTCTCTCTTCTCCTATTTCACTCCAAGATACTTTTAGGTATATAGGTGATGGGAGGGCTTACATATCCTTATGGTGGAAGGGAAAAGGCTCCTTGGAGTTCATGTATGTTACAATCCCATTTTAGTTATTAACAAAGAGTGCAAGCGTGTCAAAGAAAAAACGTGTAAAGCTACACAGCAAAATCCTCCCTTTGAGTTACCTCTGGGAGGTGGGATTGCCCTGGGTCGCTACATTCTTTTACATTTATGTATTAGTTCAATTTTATAAGAAGCATACATTCATTTTGTAATCAGAAAAAATAATGATGTTTTTGTTCCAATAAAAAACAAATAAGTACAACGAAGGATGTTAAGTGGGAAATTTTGATTGAAATGCCAAGATATGATAGTTACTGATCATCAAAGGTGTGAGTGGACCACAAAGATGCAGATCTTCAAAGGAAATTTTCAAAATCTGGTTACCTGTCTCTTGGTCCTCTCATCTAGGGAATCCCTCACCCAGAAAGATGATATAGGAGAGTCAGAAGAAGAGAAGGTTGCAGCGGGGCAGATTTTGAGGGGAGGATTTCTTTGGGAAAATCTAAGGAGTTACCTGGTCCCTCCACTCCAGTCTAGTAAGAGAGGCCTCAAGGAGACTGACCATTGCAGGAACTTGATGTGGCCTCTGCCGCCACTGGCTGGCCCTGGAAAGCTAAGCAGCCTTGACAGACAGAAGAGGATCTGGGCATGAACTGCTCTACCCTCAGAGTACAGGTCAAAGGAGACAAGAATTCTGGGGACCAGATGAGGAGGGGGCAGAGGCAATGTCCACCTGGGGTGAAGCCTGACCAGCAGGGTGGCCAGTCTCTCAAAAGAGACTCAGCCGTTAGAGGCCGGGAGGCAACTGCTGCAGCAGAGGCTGTGGGAAGCAGAGGAGCAGAAGGAGAGGGAGCTGGGTCTGAGGAACCCAGAAGGGGAATCTCCCGGGGGTCTCCCATGAAAGCCCCTAGGAGTCAGCTTTAAACATCTGCCAGGAATCTATGGGTCCTCAGGTGTAGAACTTATAAATCCATTCTACCAGGAACTTTCCTATCCCCCTTCCCTCTGCTCCTTTTCCAACTTCAACCTTAAAGGTCAGAAGCAGCAGCAAGATGAGGAGGAAGAGAGTAAGAAAGAGAAGAAACTGAACACAGCCTCCTCCAAGGCTGCAGACCGCCCACCTGCCATTGACCCTAGCTTTGTGGGAGTGGGAGAGAAATATTATCTTTGAATGAGGATTTAAACATTGATTAATGAAGTCCACATTTGTGACTTAAAGTGACCCCTGGACTTTTACCTAAGGATGCACAGAAAAATTTATGAGCTTGACAGGACTTTTACACATGGCCAGGAAAAGACCATCCTGACCCCCACTGGAAGTGGTTAGAAAGCCATGGAAGGGGCCTTCCCTGGTGGCACAGCGGTTAAGAATCTGCCTGCCAATGCAGGGGACACGCGTTCAACCCCTGGTCCGGGAAGATCCCACATGCCGCAGGGCAACTAAGCCCACGAGCCACAACTACTGAGCCCACGTGCTGCAACTACTGAAGCCCACACACCTGGAGCCCATGCTCTGCAACAAGAGAAGCCACCTCAATGAGAAGCCCGTGGACCACAACGAAGAGTAGCCCCCGCTTGCTGCAACAAGAGAAAGGCCCGCGCACAGCAACAAAGACCCAACAAAACCAAAATAAATTAATTAATTAATTTTAAAAAATGTAGACACAAACTTTAAAAAAAAAAAAGAGCCATGGAAGGGATGGACTTGGAGGGTATTATTATGCTAAGTGAAATAAGTCAGACAGAGAAAGACAAATACTGTATGATATCACTTATATGTGAAATCTAAAAAATAAAACAAACTAGTGAATATAACAAAGAAGAAGCAGACTCACAGATATAGAGAACAAACTAGTGGTTACCAGTGGGGAGAGGGAAGGAGGGAGGGACAAGGTAGGGTTAGAGGGTTAAGAGATACAAACTATTATGTATAAAATAAATAAGCTACAAGGATATATAGTACAACACAGGGCATATAGCCAATATTTTATAATTATAAATGGAATATAACCTTTAAAATTGTGAATCACTATGTTGTACACCTGAAACATATAATATTGTATGTCAACTATACCTCAAATTTTTAAAAAGTCAATGGAGGACAAAAATAAAGTGGCTTTGACAAATACAACCCACAAGTCCCGTGTGTTCAACATACTGGTTGTACAAGGTTCCTTTCTTAGAAACCACTCTGCCTTGAGTTCCTAGATACACTGAAACAGTACCACTTAGATGTCAGCAAGAGTCCCTCATTCTTTGGAGGTCTGGGTAATTCCACAGCCTGGAAAAGTTTGTTTGTTTTTTTTTTCTAACAAAAGACTATTCATATGAACAGGTTTAATGTAACTTGAAATGTAAAAGATTCGAACCAGTAGTGATGTATCTAATTCTTATTTCAACTTAAAAAAATAATTAAAATAAATAAAATCAAAACAGGATAGTGACCAGAATAATAGTACCATTATAATCACATTAAATAGAAAAGCTTCCATCAACATTTTAAGAATGTAATAAATGCAGTATGATACATTTTAAAATACTCCACTCAATTTTGTAATCCATTTTCATAAAAATGTTACTTAGAAGAGAGGCTTGGACACCCCTGGAAAAATGAGAAATCAGCTTAGAAATACATAATATGCCAGGATTTACTAATTCACTGTTAAAAAGTAGCTTATATTTCTCTTAGATATTTTAAACAAATGAATAATTATATTTCACATATAAGACAGGTGGTACTTCAGCTACATTAGAATTATATCAACTTTTAGATGTACATTTAAATTGTCACATTTTATAAGAAGTTAATTTTCATTTCTCCTTATTTTAAAGGCTCACCAGGTTTGCCAGTATAGTATTAGGATCAGCAAATGTTGGACTGAACTACATTTAGTTATAATATGTCTAACATCCAATTTCATGTAATATATGTGAAATGATACACCCCTAAGTGGTATTTAGATATATTTCTTTGAAAAAAATATTAATTTTATGAACGTGATAAGAAACAGCCTTATTCACTGTATGCTTTCTTTTTTTTTAATGAGCAGTACAGATAGCAGACATATAACTTCTTACTACCTACACTGACTACTAAGAAATAAAGCTGAACTTTAGAAAAATACAATGCAAGAAAAGATTCAAGTTAAACATATACTCCTTTGGTTAAAAATCATCCCCTTAATAATTTCATCTGTAATCTAAACTCAGCATGTCTCACCAGCCCAAAGTAATCTTCTAAATGTCATTATACTTGTATTACAGTGTTTTTTTCAATCCAGTATTTATGGAGGTCACTGGGTTGCAGCAACAAAATATTTTAACTCTAGGAAGAGAGTGTAGCCTTGTTGCATCAGCTCATTTGACAGATGTCTTTCTTTAAAGGTTTTATTTTAGAAACCTCTGACACATGTAGTTTTCTTCAGATACTGTATATCCAAACTTTTTATAGAAACCAGAGTTTTATGGTAGACATTCAAGGGTAATATTATAACAGTTCAGTTTCTTGCTTAGCAAAGTAAGGGTTGATAATAACAATTTGCCAAGCTGCTTTCCTCTGCATTCATCACTAACAACAACATCTTCTATTCTTCCTCTCTTAGCACAGGAATGGATTAATTTATGTTCTATTATCAGAGTTGCTATAGCAACTATCTGTCCTAAAGTTACATCTTCCACAACTGTAACATAATAATCCCCAGATTACTTCATGTGCTCAAAAGATTTCATAAATTGTTCCGGGTTGACAACTCCAGTTTCTGTCAGCTGACCTACTACCTTAAAAAAACTTCTATTTAAATCAGCAGTACAAAGAGGCCTCAAAACCAAACCTTCTCCAGGATGTGTTGGGGAAATGGCTAGAGAAAATGTAGCTGTATTCTGACTCCAATCCTCTTCTTTGAGTAGACTTGGGTCAAACATAGGCGTTTCATCAGGTTTCATCTTTGCATTAAGGTCAGTAGAGACCTGCAGTCGGCGCTCCTCTCCTGGCCCGTTGGATTCTCACCCACCGAGGTACACAGCACTAGATCCACATCCGGCTTCAGCGGCAGCCCCACCTCCTCCACCTCCGGCTCTACAGTCTTCCGCAAGGCTGCCGCTCCGGTAGCCACCGCCAGGACATGGCAGCACCGACACCTCCAGCCCGCCCCTCCACAGCCTGGAAAAGTTTGATCTTGTCCAATAATTTCTCTTCATTCCCAGAAATTTCCCAGAAACTCACCTGAGATGCCCCTAGCCTCTTATTTCTGTGTCTATTTTGCTTTCCACTCTTTCCTCTCATCAGCCTGGATGCAGAAATAGCAGCTCTTAGCATTCCCTCCATAGACGAATCTCCTCACACAAAGAGCAGTTGTGAGTAGTGGAGACTTAACTGAAGTTTTTCCATCTCCTCAAAGTGGGGCAGTGTTTGATGGTCAAGGAGGTTTCTTTAGTAAAAGTTCAGTTGAGTTCCACAACATTTATTGAGTGACTGCTATTACCAGGTACTGTGATAAATGCTGGAGACACAGAGTAAATGATATTCTCTATCCTCAAGATATTTATAGTCTAGCTGGAGAGAGAATGTAAGAGAACAGGTAAATGCCTGTTAGAGCCCAGGTTGCCATGGCAGCACACAGTGGCCGGGGCGGGACGGGGGGGGATGTAAACAAGCCTAAGGTGATTATGGGGGGAGTCAAGGAAGATGTCCCTCTGTGATAGAATAGAAGAGTGATAAAATAGCAGACTGGAAAGAGAATCAAATAAAAATTTGAGAACAAAAAAATACAATAAGAGATGTTAAAAACTCAAGGGATGGGTTCAACAACAGTCTAGACACGTGAGAAGAAAGAGTCAATGAATCAGAAAACATGGTAGAGGAAACTATCTAGAATGAAGTAAAGAGAGACAACAAGAGAGAAAATACAAAAGCAAGGGTAAGAGACACAGAATACAGTGAGAAGGTCTTACTTATACCTACTTGGAGTCTACTTGGAGCTGAGAATGAGCAGAGACAGTATTTGAAGATAATAACTAAGAATTTTCCAGAACTGATAAAAGACTTCAAGCTCAGAATCAAGAAGAGCAACAAATTCCAAGATAATTTAATTAAATCTATTCTTGGAACATTAAAATAAATCTGCAAAGAACAAACCAAAAAAATATTAAAGATAAACAGAAGAGAAAAAATATTATTTTCAAAGGAGCAACAGACAGCTGACTTCTCAACAGCAACAATGGAAGCCAGAGAACAGTGTAATATTGTCTAAGTGCTAAAAGAAAATTGCTAGTCCAAAATTCTGTATCCAGCTAAACCATCCTTCAAGAATAAACATGAAAAAGTTAAAAAAAATAAAAAGAATAAAGATGAGAAGACTTTTTTTTTTTTTTTTTTGGCTACACCATGCAGCATGCAGGATCTTAGTTCCCTGACCAGGGATTGAACCTGTGGAAGTGCGGAGTCTTAACCACTGGACCACCAGGGAAGTCTGAGAAGACATTTTTAGACAAACAAAAACTGAGTGATTTATCGACTAGCAGAAACACTCTATTAATTTTCTATTTCTGCATAACAAATTACTACAAACTTAGCAGCTTAAAACAACACCCACTTATTATCTCACATTTCAGGGAGAAGTCCAGGATCAACTAGGTTCTCTGCTCAAAGTATCACAAGGCTGAAATCAAAATGTTGGCCAGGGCTAGGGTCTCATCTGAGGCTCAAAGTCCTCTTCCCAAGATCGCGTTGTTGAAAGTGAGGTCTAAAAAAAGTCTGAGATTTGAGAGTATACAAATCATATCCTCTGATACAATGCAATTACACTAGAAAAAAAATTTTTTTAACTCCACATTTACTTGAAAATTAAGAAATACTTCTTAATAACACATAGCTCAAGTAAGGTATCACAAAGGAAATTAGAAAATATTTTGAACTGAATGTTAACAAAATTTCTATGTATAAATATTTGTGGGATACAGCTGATAAGAGGAAATTTATAGCCTTAAATGCATATATTAGAAAATAAGAAAGGTTAAAAATTAATGGGCTAAGATTCTACTTCAAAAAGTTAGAAAATAAGGCATGGGATACTATATTATTATTCACAAAGATTCACTCCCTCTGGGCACTGGCATCAGGTTTAGCTGTATTACCTGCTCCGGTCAATGGAATGTGTACAGAAGTGTTACATGTCACATCTAGGCAGAATTTTTACATACGGTTCACCATCCTGTCTCTTCCCTCTGCCACAATGATTGTCAATGCTATAGACAGTGGCTGTTCAGCCAGCATGAGCCACAAAGTGAAGACAATGTGGAAAAGAACCCAGCTAACCTGGATGGAACAGGCAGCATGAGTGAGAAATAAACTATGTTGTTGAAAGCCCTGAGAGTTGGGGGGGATTGTTTGTTACTGCAGCCTAACTTAGCCAATCCTGACTCTTACAGAAGTACAAAAGAAACCCAAATACAGTAAAATAAATGAAATAATAAGGATAACAGCAAAAATCAGTGAAATGGAAAATAACATGCCATAGAGAGGATCAACAAAATCAAAAGTTGGTTCTTTGAAAAGACCAATAAAATTTACAAATCCTTGCAAATTATCAAGAAAAATAAAAAAAGAAAACACACAAATAATCAATGCCAGGAATGAAAAGCAGATATCACTATAAATTCTATAAACATGAAAAAGATAAGAGGGGGCTTCCCTGGTGGTGCAGTGGTTGAGAGTCCGCCTGCCGATGCAGGGGACACGGGTTTGTGCCCCAGTCCAGGAAGATCCCACATGCCGCGGAGCGGCTAGGCCCGTGAGCCATGGCCGCTGAGCCTGCGCGTCCGGAGCTTGTGCTCCGCAACGGGAGAGGCCACAACAGTGAGAGGCCTGCGTACCGCAAAAAAAAAAAAAAAGAAAAGAAAATACAACCAATGTCAGAGACAGAATGGCCCCAAAGATGTTCGCATCCTTATCCTCAAAACCTGTGAATATCAATCTTACATGGCAAAAGGGACTTTGTAGATGTGGTTAAATTAAGGGCCATGAGCTGGGCAGATTATCTTTTTTTTTTTTTTTAATAAATAAATAAATTTATTTATTTATTTTTGGCTGTGTTGGGTTTCTCCAATTGCGGCAAGCGGGGGCTCCTCTTCATTGTGGTGTGCGGGCCTCTCACTGTCGCGGCCTCTCCCGTTGCGGAGCACAGGCTCCAGACGCGCAGGCTCAGTAGTTGTGGCTATGGGCTTAGTTGCTCCACGGCATGTGGGATTTTTCCAGACCAGGGTTCGAACCCGTGTCCCCTGCATCAGCAGGCAGATTCCCAACCACTGCACCACCAGGGAAGCCAGGGAATCCCTAGGCAGATGATCTTGTAGTATCCCTGTGGGCCCAATGTAATCACAGGAGTCCTTATAAGAGGTAGGCAGGAGGATCAGAGTCTGAGAGAAGATGTGACCATGGAAGCACAGATTGGAGTGATGAGCTTTGAAGATGGAGGAAGGGGTCACCAGCCATGGAATGCAGATGGCCTCTAGAAGCTGCTAAAGATAAGGAAACATGTTCTCCCCTTGAACCTCCAGAAGTGCAGCTCTAAGCCAACACCTTGATTTAGCCCCTAAGACCCATTCTGGCCTTCTGACCTCAAGAATTGTAAGATAACAAATGTGCTAGTTTTAAGCCACTGTGTGTTTGGTAATTTGTTAAAGAAGCAATAGGAAGCTAATACAACTAGATTGATCTTGTTCTAGAAAGGCAAGGATGGTTTAACATTTGCAAATCAAAGTATTTCACCATATTAATAAATTTAAAGGAGAAAAATGACTATCTCAAAAAATGTAAAAAAAAAGTATTTGTAAAAATCAACTTCAATCATAATTTTTTAAAAAATTCTTTTAACTAGGAATAGAAGGAACTTCCTAAATCTAATAAAGGATATCAGAAAGCAATGGAGTAATTAGCATAAAAGCTAGCAGTTACCTTTACGAGGGCTGGGGTTGTGTTTGGGAAGGGATATAAAGGGAGACTTCTAGCAAGCTGGTAAAACTCTATTTCTTGACTCTAGTTGGTGGTAAACAAGAGTTTGCTTTAGTCTAGCACACAGAATATAGTCAATATTTTATTATAACTTTAAATAGAGCATAATTATAAAAATATTGAATCACTATGTAGTATACCTGAAATTAACATAATATTGTAAATCAACTATACTTCAACTTTTTAAAAAGGTGCTTTATAATAATTATGTTTTATGTACTTTAATTGTATTAATTTTCACAATAAAAAATGTTCTTAAACAGATAGCAAAGAAAGATTTGAAAAGCAGATAGAGCAAAGCTATTGTTTAAGGCCTAAAAGTGCTATAATCACTGAAGGGCAGACACTCAGGTTGGCCTTAGGAGTGGTAGGGCTTAAAATCAGACCAGCTAAGGTGAGCTGAAAAGGCTCTGGGCGCTGGTGGGTGAGGCTGGCTTCTCTCCCCAGGATGGCAGTAACTGGGCAGGGAACCAGTACTGACCAAGGCTAGGAGGAAGGATGGGCCCCCATTCTTGGGAGGGTACCACTGCAGCAGTCCTGCAAGATGCCACAAAAGCCACCAAAGAGAAGCAGGAGTCACCTGGGAGCCCAGGGAACAGAACAGACAGGCTGATGGGAGGGAGTTTCGTGCATGGAGGGAGGTGCTAGTATCTCAGTCATGAAGTGGGTGGGTGGAGATAGGAGACACTCCAGAGCTCTCATCTCCCAGGACTAGGAAAACTTTTAATGTTCTAGGATTCTAAAATTAACATAACTGGGGAGAGGGGAATTGGATAAAGGTAGTCAAAAAGTACAAGTTTCCAGTTATAAGATTAGTAAGTACTAGGGACATAATGTATAATATGATAAATATAATTAACACTGCTGTATGCTATATATGAAAGTTGTTAGGAGAGTAAATCCTAAGAGTTCTCATGAGAAATAAAGTATTTTTTTTCTTTTTCTTTTATTTTGTATCTCTGTGAGATGATGGATGTATGTAAGTCAGATCATTATGCTGTATACTTTAACTTATATAGAGCTGTACGTCACTTATATCTCAATAAAACTGGAAGGAATAAAATAAAATAAAAAACATAACAAATAATTACTAATTACACACAAGCACAAAGAATTCATGGTTTTGAAACTTGCCTTTGTACGGCCTTTTTCCTTATCTAGTGATTATCCCCAGCTTTTCTGGCAGCTGTCAAAGGGAAATACTGACCATACAAGCCAGCCCCTGGCAGAATTCATGTCAACATTCTAGGAGGGCTGGTTGGGCTAGCGAGTCACAGCACTGATAATTAAGACATGAGTTACATCATGGGCCAGAAATGCTATGAGCCAATAATCACAGTAATAAGTAAAAGTTGGTTTCTGTATATAAGGATCTGGGCTATGACTACAGAAGACTGGAAAGGCAGCTGTCATTCCGCTCTACCTCACATACCCTGATGACCTGGGTAGATGAAGGGACTGTTGACTGTGAACTAAAGGTTTAATTCATATTCAAAGTTAGTATACTTTTTTAGGGTTCCTGTTGGGACCCCCAAATGGCAAATACAATAGTGTGAAAGAAGAGGCTGGAGAGAACATCTGAAGAGGTGGGAGAACATCTCTTCATCAGGCTCTTTCTCCCTCTGGATGGCCTAACGACTCATGGCCACTGTGATAACCAGTACAAATAGGAGTGATTTGATGGGGGCAAGGGGATGTTGCAATAATCATATATAATACAACTTTGAGTCAGTGCATAGGAAGAACCAAACATCCTGACAGCTTACTATTGACACTGACATGACTTTTCTATTGCAGGAAACTCTTCCCCGGGATAATAAAAGTTGTAACTTTAATTTTTGCAGAAATTTCAATCAGAAAAACATTTAAATGAACTTTGCGACTTTTCAATATTTTGCATCCAACCACTCTCTAAGACTCTGAAATCCTTGCCTCAAAACCCTCCCCTTGGGCTTCCCTGGTGGCGCAGTGGTTGAGAGTCCGCCTGCCGATGCAGGGGACGCGGGTTCGTGCCCTGGTCTGGGAAGATCCCACATGCCGCGGAGCGGCTGGGCCCGTGAGCCATGGCTGCTGAGCCTGCGATCTGGAGCCTGTGCTCCGCAACGGGAGAGGCCACAACAGTGAGAGGCCCGCGTACCACAAAAAACAAACAAAAACAAACAAATAAACAAACTCTCCCCTTGCCCTAATAATCCTCAACTATTGTATCATTATTCTTGTCCAGTCCCTAATCAAGCCCCCTCAGTGGAAGAGCGCCTTCAAATAGACCCCAATACTTCATAAATATCCGACTTTGCCTCCCCATTTTAGATGGTACTCTGGCTCTGCGGAGCAGTTAGTGTTCTCCCTTCCTGCGATGAGAACTCAGCTTTACATTATCACAAAGTTGTTTTGAGGGTATTTTCAGGGAGCCACCATTCAATTATTGAGCTCCACCGAGATCCAATGGAGACCCTCTTCACCACTGCAGCGCAAGACCCCTGCTTCAGAAACAGTGTCCCCTTCTGAGGCCCTCGATCCCCTCAGGGGTCTTTCAGGCTTCACTAGTGAGGGATGTAAGGCTTGTCCTGGGCCCAAGTTCCAATTTCTTATTTTAAGTCTCCTTTTTGTTGAGCTCCCCAAATACTGAATCTATTTTGTTTCCTAGCAATAAGGAACTCTTTTCAGGAATCCTTCGATTACCTGACCATATTTGAAAATCTTTTCTCCTTGGTGCATATCCACCTTATCACTAACCAGGCAACTATTTGTCTATGTCCATCCTGGTCATTTATTGTTGTGCATATATTAGAATAAAGTTCATGGTGAAGAGGACAGGTGTGGGTCCCAATAAGTCCATCCCTAAGCCAGCCCAGGGAAAAGTTTTGTCTCAGGCCACTGAACAACACCTTATGAGAACTTTCCTCAGACTAGTTTTGTCTGTGAGAGTTTGGATCAGCAGAGATCTCTCCACGCCCTTCATCTGCTGAGAACTGTAAGTTCAACAGAGTTGCCATTGGGTAAGGTCTAGCTGTGAGGTTGGGGGTCCCCGAGCCACAGGATACACAAGCAACTCTCCACTGACATTCCCGGTCTTAGTATAAACCCCAGTCCATGCCTTCCTTGGACCCAACTTCTGCTTCTTACCTGTATTGATGCTATTGCCCAAATCTGTGCACTTGTTTTTCTAAATAGCATCATTTCACCAAGGATAATTCAGAATGACAGTGGCCACTATAAGAACTTTTGTTTTTGTTTTTTTTTTTTGCGGTACGTGGGCCTCTCACTGCTGCGGCCTCTCCCGTTGTGGAGCACAGCCTCCAGACATGCAGGCTCAGTGGCCATGGCTCACGGGCCCAGCCGCTCCGCGGCATGTGGGATCCTCCCGGACCGGGGCACGAACCCGCACCCCCTGCATCGGCAGGCGGACCGTCAACCACTGCGCCACCAGGGAAGCCCCACTATAAGAACTTTTGATACGAACAAAGTTATTCACTTGAGAAGTGCCTTTGAAGGAAAAGGGAACATAATTCCAAACATCCAACGGTCTTCATTTTTTTATTAGCATGAGGAGGCATCCAAAAGAAATTGGATTCCAAAATCGCCTCCTGAACAGATTCCTTGGCCAAAGCAAAAGAAAAATATGAACTTAAAACTGTCTTTTAGATCTCCCACAAATCACAACTCAAACACACTATTCCTCTTCCTCTATCCTACATTCTTCCATCTACTGCTGCCCCATCTCTCCCTCTGACCCCCTCTCCTTCCCTCCTAGCCAGCCAGGTACCCCAAACCTCACTTAACCTCTTTAAGGGAAACCTCGTTCAGCACAGAGAAAAACTCTTATGGTGAATTTTAAGCTCTGGTTCCATTCTCAGCTGAAAGCCATTGCCTAAGACTCTCCAAGGCCTAAATAAGATAGAACATTGCAGAGGAATTTAGAATAGTTTGAGGGACATGTAATCCAGAGTGGCCAGATATATACCAATAGTGCATATGTTGCAAAAAGTTGGATAAAAAAGTCAGAATTGGAAGACCTCCAATGATGACTTAAAAGACCTTGAATTGTATAGGAAGCTGAAGGGACTTAGAAACACTGCAGATGTCGGTCAAGGACTTTCGGAGGCTATCCTTTGCCTTTCCTGTGAAATTAGTGTTCTGATTCATTTCTTCAAGCCAAAAAAAAGAGAAGCCTGATGGAGACTTTAGGGATAGGTTCTTTAATACGTTGCATTCAGTAGTAAATCTTGAAGCAGATGTGACCCTGGCTCTCCCTCTTATCTTTTTGTGAATGGCCTCAAAGCAGAACTAGAGGATTTAATATGCAAGCAAAAAGTAGGGTGGGAAATAGGCCCATGGCCAGACCTCCAAAACCTTGAAAGAGCTCTATTTTAAAAGAGCTCTAGAACTAAGAAACTAAAGGGAAAAGAAAGAAAGAAGTTATCAGTGAAGGTGTTCAATTTCCCAGTCTACCTGCAAACCCACGAGGAAACATTTCTCTAAAAATTAAAACAGTCTTGCAATTTTGATTGATATGGTCACAATAATATCAATCTTAAACCTGAGCACTATGATACAGATCTTCCTCAACTTATAATGGGGTTACATCCTGATAAACCCATCATAAGTTGAAAATATCCTAAGTCAAAAATGCATTTAGTAAACCTAACCTACCATCACAGCTTAGCCTTGCCACCCTTAAATGTGCTCAGAACTTACATTAATTAGCCTGCGACTGGGCAAAATCATCTAACACAAAGCCTATTTTATAATAAAGTATTGAATATCTCTTGTAATTTATTGACTACTATACTGAAAGTGAAAAACAGAATGGTTGTGCGGGTACAGAATGGTTATAAGTGTATTGGTTGTTTCCCCTTGTGATCACGTGTCTGACTGGAAGCTGCCCTGCCCTGCCCAGCATCATGAGAGAGGATCTTACGGCACTTTGCTAGCCTGGGGAAAAAGACCAAAATTCGAAATTCTAAGGGTGGTTTCCACCAAACTGATATCACTTTCCTACCATCTTAAAGTTGGAAGAAATCAAACCATCATAAGTCAGGGACCCTCTGTACAACCCTTTCCTTGGAGTCAACAAACTACTTGGTCAGGCATCTATCTAATAATCCTAAATATCTAAAACCACACCTTCCCTAGGCCCCGGCACTTAACCATCAGCCCCGTACTTTTAACCAAGGAATGTTCTTTTCTCCTTTGTGACACTACACTCATTAACTTAATAGCAAGGGATTTACTGTGTGAATGGAATTGCCACATTAAATGCTCTCCTGACGGCCTCTTCCCTCCAGTCCCTGAGGACCTCCCTGTTCATAATGAGGTCCTGGCTAATTCGGTTATTTATTTGCCAGTACTTTTGTGTGTAAATCAAACATAGATTGAAGCTCACCTGTGGGCAAGCAATTCCAGAATGTCAGACATTCTACTAGAACTAAACCCATCAAGGTTCAGACTGACCCACCTAAACCTCTACCCAAGTTTGCACAATAGCCTTTAAAACAAGGCACTAAGGAAGGAATAAAACTAAAATCAAAAGCCATAAAGAGAAAGGAGTCTTCATACCTCATCCTAGTCCTTGTAATACTCCTATCCTCCCAGTCAAAAGCCCAGTGGCAGGAGTATAGATTCACTTAGGTCCCTGGGGCCATAAATAAGTCACTCTCCACTTCCCTTTAGAACCAAACTCAAATACTGTTTTATCCTCAAGGCCTAAGGAGACTGACCACATGTTGTACAATTGTAGAACTCTGTTGTGCTTTCTTTGGTGTCTCTTTAAATCAAAAGTTAATACCTGTCTTCTCCAAGGAAAATCAACAACATACTTGGACTGGTATGCCTCAGTTTCTGAGATGCCCTTCTACTCTTCACAAGTCCTCAACCAGGACCTCCAGAGCTTTAAATTGCCCTGTGACCCTATTCTTAGCCAATATTTGGATAATCTTTCTTGTTCCAAAGGTGAGGCAAGCTCTAAGGCTGATTCATCTGCTTCCTCTTTTAGCTCAGGGAGGGCATATGGTTTCCAAGAGAAGTGAACAATTTGTCAAAGGAAAGTGCACGACCTAAGACAAGATTTATTCCGTGGAGGCAAATCTCAATCCAGACAACCAACTGTGCAAAAGGTACCCGGCCAACTAAGAGACAATTATGAGGATTCCTGAGTCTCACTGGCCACTGCAGGCTGTGTGTTCCCAAGTTTTCTGAAACTCCCATACCATTATTTGACCTGCCCAAGTCTCTGGTAACCAAACCTTTTCTCTGAGAACAAACATGAACTTGTTTTTTGTGAGTTGAAATGAGGTGTTCAATACCCTCCTACTCGGGGCCTAACTAAACATCATAAGCCTTTCAACCTATAAGTAAATCAGAGATCTCACTAAGCCCTTAACTTCATGAGAATAAAGACTAATAGCTTAGCCTCTCTTGTGATCTAATGGCAAGAGCTTCCCACTTTGTTAAGGGGCAGCAGCTAAACAAATAGTCTCCTATTGGCTTGGCTTTAGAGTCTCCTTTAAACCAGATGGTCCCTCGTGCTGTACCATCTTTCTTGCTCCCTGAAAATACACATTTCTCATTAAGTCGATTTACCTCCTGCGAACTTCCTTCTTTTCTCTGAGATGCTACAAAGATTGTCAAGGCAGTGCTCTCCCTCACTGTGGTAAGCAATGAACTCAGCTTCACCTGATCAGCAAGTTATTTCGGTAGCATTTCTGAGCTGGCAAATGACAGCGGTCTTTATCAGAATGTGTCCTAAACTCTCATCTGAGAAATCCCAGATTATTAAAAAATAAAAACATCCACCACTCTTTCTATTTGTCATTGATTTTGGAAAATATTACTGATTGGATCATGATTGTTCTTTGTTCTTGTTCCTACAGCCTCTTACTCCCCTGAAAGATGTTGGTCACTAATGGGCTGGGGTCCTGTCTCTGCTGGAAAAGAGCCGTGAAGGGGTCCAGCATGTGTTCTGTGGTGCTGAGGGGCAGTTTGTCATAAGCTTTCACCATGATGCTGTGTTCCTCCCTCCCATGCCCACACAAATATTGATGCACCCGCGGAAGAAACAGGCAGCAATACCCCTTCAGTTAGTTCCCTGGAGTCCAGCAAACTGGGGGAGGGGTTGGCAAAGGATTGGAGAGAAAAGAGGGAGGAGAGGAGTTTTCCTTATTTTGTCAGGATTCCTCTTATCAGCTCTGCTTTTCTTTGCCTGCCCTAGGGCTGACTCTGGGGAACACCAGATTGGGGCAAATCGCAGGGTGTCCTCAGGCCACCCTCACCCACAGTACACGCACATCTCTCTCCAAGTGAAATCTGGTTTTGGTGACCGGCAAGGGCAGGCAAAGGGTAACAAAAAGCCGGCTAGAGCAGTTGACAAGAGTAGGTGAGGAGGAGTTTGTGTAAATTGAGTAAACTGCCAAAGCTGTCCCCATTTTCCTTCATCTATCTCCTGGTCTCTAAGAGCTCAGGACATACCCCAGAGCGGCAGCCAAGGTGAGGAATTCTGCCCCCCAAACAAGGAATGGAGCAGCATTTGAAACCTACAGAAGAGGATATCCACGGGGGGGGGGGAGTTGGGGGCGACAAGGGGGGGCGGGGGGGTAGGAAGGCTGCCTTCAACAGATAACCCCTTGTGGGCCCAGGAGCCTGAGCTCCACTTGACAAAAACTTCCCACGGTTACAGTTGTCTGGAAGCACGAAGCAGTGAGTCTCCTGACACTTAAAAGCTTGCTCTAACTCTCCCGTATTCTGGAATCTTCGGTCTGTGCCATGCACTATGTTACTTAGTTTTGTTTTGTCGCTTTGGTCTCGCTGTGATTTCTTGAGTGATGGCCTCCATCCCCACACGGGACTGTACGCTGGTGTCGCCCCGAGGCGGGGTCACCATAACCAGTGTTAGGCAGAGGGTGTCGTCCGCCTCTGCCCCCGAAGCCGCCCTATAATCCTTTGAACTTCTTCGTCCCCACAGCAGCGAGCTAAGTCCTAGAGCTCGGTACAGCTTTGATCAGTCTTCAGACACCAGAATTAAATATGTAAATACCAAGTTGGAGAAACAGCTTAAAAAGTTTAAGAAATCCAGAGCAACGGGATTCCGCAGAGGACAGGCCTGCCAGTTGGGTTGGGGGCAGACAGGTTGGAAAGAGGAACACCGCTCTGAAAAAACAACGTTCAAGTCTCTCGCGGTGGAGGCGTCCCGAGAGTCGCTGGACTCCGAACCGGCGGGTTTTCCCGAGAGCCCCGCGTGTGGCGCGCAAGGCTCGTGCGGCCCAGCAGGGCGGGACCCGGGCGGCAGCCGGCGGCTCTCCGGGGAGGCTCGCTCTAGGAGTTGGGAGTGACCGGCCGGCCGGCCTCTCCCGGGATTTGTGACGTGCCGGACAGCGGTGGTGACGGGGCCACCACATAAAGCCGGGTCGTCGGGGCGGGAGTCTCCCAGGCCAAGAGCCCCGATGGGATGGGGGAGGGGTGGCGAGCGAGGGGCCCCCGACCTCCGGGGCTCCGCGCAGCATTAAAGTGACGCGCGCCCGGCTCGCCGAGGCCGCGCCACGCCCCCGCGGGGGTGGAGCCGCGGCCGGGGGCGGGTCCGAAGCTGGCGGCGCCCAGGCCTGGGGCGGGGGCTGTGACAGCAGCTGCAACGGCGGCAGCGGCGGCGCCTGAAGCTGTTGCAGCAGAGGCGGAGGCTGCTCCTGGACGCGTCCGGGCCGCTCAGCCGGAGCCCCAGCC
Source organism: Globicephala melas (assembly GCF_963455315.2). Classification (NCBI taxonomy): domain Eukaryota; kingdom Metazoa; phylum Chordata; class Mammalia; order Artiodactyla; family Delphinidae; genus Globicephala; species Globicephala melas. The sequence goes on along the minus strand of NC_083325.1, from coordinate 52,028,220 downwards.
CCGAGGCGCCGGGGGTGCGCTGGTTGCTGCGGCTGCTGCCCGCCGGCCGCCGCCCGGGCCCCCGCTGCCACCCGGGCCCCGGCCGCCGCTCGCGCCCGGGTCGACCCCGCCCGCGTGTGTGCCCCAGCCGGGACGCCGCCCCCGGCCGGGTCTCCACTTCTCGGCCGCACCTCCCATGACAGCGCCCGCTCGAAGATGGCTGCGAAGGGCGCGCACGGCTCCCACCTGAAGATGGAGAGCGAGCTGGAGCGCTGCCGCGCCGAGGGCCACTGGGACCGCATGCCAGAGCTGGTCCGGCAGATGCAGACGCTAGTCGTGCCCGGCGGCGGGGGCGGCCGGCGAGCCAGCCCGAACGCCGTGCTCACCTCTGTGGACACCGGTGAGTGAGGGAAGGACGGGGCCGGTTCACAAGCGCGGAGCGCGCGAAAGGCGCCTCCTCCAGGAAGCGGGCCCCGACTGCGTGGGGCCGGCGGTGGCTGCTTTCGGTATTACCGTTCCTGCAGTGCTGGTCTTAGGAGCAACCAGGGTAGTAAGGAAGGTTCTTCTGCCCAAGGAGAAAACTCACATGCTTTGGGGAAAAGAGAGAAACGGTTTTTGCCCTCTGCCCTTTCGGATCATGTGGGCTGCTCCGACTGCTGTGAAATGGTGGTTTCGGCACGCATCAGATTGGGGCTTAGGCCGGACTCTTGCGCCGCGCCTCCAATCCCCATTCCGGTTCCTAAACTCCGTCAGGTGAAGGCTGTGCCTGTCTCTCCTTGCCCTCCCCCTCTTTCCCCCAAGTCAAATTAACGGCGAAGCTCTGTGCACAGCCAGTATGATTGGGGGCTTAACGAGCGCCGGGTGGAGTGGTGGAGAAGTGGGAAAGAGGCCTGGTAAGCCTCAGTTTCTAATTCTGAGTTCTGGCTCGGGACGCATCTAGCCCTGGCAGTCTGTGGCTTTAGCAGTAGGGCTGGTTTGGCTGGGCTGGGCTCTTGTGCTGGGGTTGGAAGGCACCCTGATGTGGCAGTGGGAGAACACCCCGCCCCAGTCTCCAACCTCAAACCTGTTCCTGGTGCCTTCAGCTCAGCCCTGAGCCCTCTCTTTGTGCGCAGCCAACTTTAGAGCCTTTGTGGAAGGAGGCAGGGAGTAAATAAATACAGATATAAAGAGTTTTAAAGACTGCCCAGCCTGTGGAAGGCTCTGTGAGGAGACAGAATGATAACGATAATAGTAACAGTAATAGCTAACTCGCTCACTCACTGTGTGCCAGTGTACTAAGCACTGTAATCAACTCAGTTTCTCCCAACAACCCCATGAAGCAGGTACTCTTGTTTGCCACTTACAGATAAGGAAACTGAGGCACAGTGAACTTAAATAACTTGATCATCCAGCCAATAAGTGGTGGAACCAGGATTTGAACCTAGGTTTCTGAGTACATCCTTTTAACCACTTGCACCATTACCTCTCCAAGAAGTATAACAAAATCCGAGCTTGAAGAGTTGACAAAATGAATGGGAAGGCAGAGGGGCGATCAGAGGGCAATTGTGTTAGATTATGGTGCTTAGAGGAAGAGGAGTTTTCAGGAAGCAGCAGAACTGGTACTGGCCTCTAAGTGGTGTTGGGAAGGGCCGAGTATGTTTGCCCAATGAGGAGGAAGGATAGATGGACATCGAGGGGGCTAGGTGGCAGGGATGGACAGTCGGTTTGAGGCTTTGAGGTAGGTCTGAGCGTGGCAGTGAGGGGTAGTGGCCAGAGCTAAAGATGCACGTTTGGTAGAAACTGATGAGACCCCGCCTTCCAGGGAAGGACAGATACATTTCAGGTTCCCCTCTGTCCCCTGTGTGGGGTGATGTGGTGGGGTGGGACTGGTGAGGGTGGAATGGAAGATGACCCATGCAGAGGGCACTGGGGCCTGGTCAAGTGTGGGAATCTGGGTGAGGTTGGCAGCACCACAGAGAAGCATGCTGGGCCCAAGACAGTAACCGGGGCCACCTGAGTCTATCCAGGGCTTTACTTCCTCAGCTGTTCTTCAGAGGTCCTAAGGAGGTTGAGTAATTAATTCCTTGGTATTCTAGGATAAAAGGGTTTGGGGAGCCAAACAAGCTAAGTCATTAGACCTAACAGATTCAATATTGTTAAACTGATCTTTTTTAACTGCAGGACTTCTCAGAGCCTTTAATATGCTCACCTGCGTATGATGTTCAAGCCGAGGTTAGAGTATAAATACCACATTTCTCAAACTTACTTTGACCGTACTCTATGAAGGATTATTGGGAAACACTGGTATGGCATAGTTTATAAATGGTATGGTATAGTTATAAAGTGCTTCTTCTATTTGAAAAAAACTTTTTTTGTAAACAGCCCTGTGGGGAGGGCAGGAATTATTGTCCCCATTTTAGACATCAAGGCCCAGAAAGGTCACATAATGAGTATGTGGCAGAGACTGTACCCAAACCGGAGTCCCTGACACCAGGTCTACTAGTGACAGAGGGAGGAGTGTGGAGCCTGGGTTGGCTTCACTGTGGGAACTGACTAGCACAAAGAGGGAGGCTAAGGTCAGTGGGGTCTCTCCTGCCAATTTTGGGGTTTGGTCCTATGAGCGATTTTCTCCCATTGTTATTTCCAGATACATTTATCCCAGAACGCACACATGCCTGCACGCACGTGCACACACAGACACACACAAGGAAGGAAAACAAATGACTCCCGAAGCCCATGCTTAGGGCATTTTTTGGATTGTCTGCTATTTTGGTTCTCTCTCCACTGGGTTCCTTGATCACTGGAGGGATCAAGGGCCTGTTTTTTTGAGGGGGTGTGGACACTGAGCCACCTGCAGCCCGGGAGGGAGATTCTTAAAAGCCCCACCTGGTGTGTTAGACTCAACGACTAGAAGCTTCAACATAATTACATAATTTGGGAGAGGTGAGGAAGGTGCTGAGGGAGGAGGACAAACCCCAGCTGAACGCTATTTTACAGACAGAGGCCCTGCTGTATCTGTGGGATTTCCCAAAGAAACGAAGGATAGCCCCCAGAACATGGGTTTCACTCCAGGGAGCACAAGGGGAAGACCCAGCTGAAGAGGGGGGACCTCTTTCTGGTCTGGTGGGAGTAAAGGATCAGGAGATGCTCCTGCGGAAGGGGCCCCCTTTTCCTGTCTGGGGAGGCTGCTCCCCACCACCTGCCCAGGGGGAAGGTGGTTACTACTGTTTGTACATTTTCTTTCAAACTCACATCCGGTTTAGATTTGGTCAGGATGGAGCAGGGGAACCCCAGAGGGTGGCTAGCTGTAAAGGGTTTTGTTCACGTAAAAACAAAGAGCCCCATCCAAGTGGTTTAAAAAGAAACAAAACACTTTATTGAGAAAAATTTCCAAAACGTCAAAAAAGTAGAGAGAAAAATGAATCCCATATACCCATCAACCAGTGTCAGTGATCACAAACTCATGAATAGTTTTGTCTGAGCTACACCCTGGGCCGTTTCTCCCCCACGTTGCAATATTTCAGTATGTATTTATTAAACAAGAACTCCTTTGAAAAATAAAACTACCATATTTTTACTACAGCTCCCTCTCATCTAATTATTTAATTTTACAGTTTGTTTGCTAGAATGAGGATCCAAATAAGGCCACACATTGCATTTGGTTAATGGGTTGAATCTTTCTTTTATCCCCAACATTTTATTATGAAAAGTTCAAACATACAAAAAGTTGAAAGAATTTTGCAGTAAACACCTGTATTCCCACCACCTACATTTGAATATTCTTTTACTGTACTTGCTTAAATCACATCTGCTACTCTCTCCATCCATCTGGAGTCTCTCCTAATCTGTAGTCATCCCCTATCTTTTTTTTAATTAGTGATTTTTTAAAAAAAACTGGAAATTGTTCTGAGCATTTTTTCAGTCGAAGTTAGCAGGAGTAACGTTTGAGGCAGGTGGCCTCTCACTAGTTTTGCCCTCTTCCTCCTCTTGCCGCGGTTGGTAGGTCCCAGCCCTTTGCAGTCCTGTGAAGTGAGCAGCTGCAGAGACCACCGTGGCCCCATTTTACCCAGTAGGGAAGGGTCTGGTCTGAGCACCTGGGCTGCCAGCTGGAACCACCTTTCCTGACTGAATTGGCAGGTGGAAGAATGGGGAGCACTGCCCTGCAAATATGGGTTCCAGGGAGGAGGCCGGTGTCCTTGAAGTGGGTCCCTGTGAACTGGCACGCTGCGAGAGGCCTGGAGAGGGGTGGGAGTGGAGAGGAAGCTAGCCGCCAGAGGCCTCCTAAACAAGGTGGGGAGACTGGGCGGGCCACTAAGTGGGGACTTCTTTGGACCTCTGCTAAGAGCAGAGGGCTGGGCTGGGCTGCCAGAATCAGGAGCCAGGCTCCCAGAGTCTGTTGTACTGTCTGGGAGGAAGGCCTTCCTAATGCCCCAGCAAGGGAGAAGCTGGAACACTTTACCCAAACCAGGACAGGGAGTAGGTTTCGTACGCTAGGATGATGAAGAGCAATCTGTTTTACCTTTGGAGAAGGATAGGAAAGCCTCGATCCACCTGGATTCTTATTTAACAACTGAAAACCTAGAACTTTTCATTCCAAACTACCCTTCAGTTCCATAGACTGACCAGTTGAGAACAGTGGGATGGAAAATGTGGAGCAGGGAAGAGAGTTAGACAAGGAAGAAAAGAAAGTAAATTCCCGATGTCTACTTGAGTGTACGCTAAACGGAAAAACAGAGAGACTGAGTTGGGTGTGAAGAGGGAGGGCAAAAAGGCTCTGGGCAAGGATCGGGAGTGTTAATCTACAGAACAGTCTGAAACTTACAAGTGTGTGACAGTGAGAACTACTCTTATTCCTGCCCTTGGAATTACGATTCGCTTTTAACCTACTGTTTACAGCTCTTAGACTGTTCTTCATTTCCAAACTCTCAGAAGCTCTGCTCTGTGTGGGAGGTGGGGAAGAGGGACTGTTCTTTGGCTGTGTTATGTTATGTGGGTTGTGACCATAACAACATTGCATCTTTATTGTCATCTATAAAATGGGAATCATTTCTACCTATCAGGGCTGTGCAGATCAAATGATACTATATAATAAAGTACCTGGTACTCAGTGGGCGGGCCATCGGCAAATACCAGCCCCCCTTTTTCAGTAAAAGGCACTTTTGAAGTTTAGAGCAGTGCTTCTCAAACGGTCTGTGGTGAAGGCTCAGTTTTATGTTCTGGTTTTTTTTTTTAGATTCCCAATCTGTTGTGTTCCGATACCTTCTTAAAATACATAAACTGATACCTGCTCCCCCCACCACCAGTTTTTTAGTATTTGATTCAACAATTATTCTGTCACATGGTTATCAGCGTTTCTGAACATATACTCTAAATTTCTGCACTCACCCCGCGGGACTGGGTCACAAAGACGCACAGACCCACCCCAGCCCACGGACCACACATGTGTTCAGAGGACATTTTGAGGAGAGGTGTGGGCCCTGGGGAGTATTTCAAGATTGAGGTTTGCCTAGAAGGAAGCTGGTTTCTCTTGGCATGAAAGGAAAGGAACCCTAGGGAGCTCTGGGCGGGGCAGCTGGGTGGCGGAGGCGGGACCCGGTGGCCGGAAGGCTGGGCTGCAGACTGGCACCTGCAGACCGCTGCGGGGCGGGAGCTGTGCGCACCGCTGCACCTGACGGCGGAGGGGCAGGACCAGCCCGGCAGGCGGAGCCTGGAGAGGGATGAGGTTCTGTGGGAAGGAGGAGGTTCATAACTCTACCTCAGGTTTTACAGATGCAAAACAGATTAGAAGGGGCCAGCCAATTGCCAAGTGGCCCACAGCTCAGGAATGCTGCTCAGGCACCCACTTCTAAGCAGCCCACTCCCCCTCCTGGCTGAGCTTTTGGAAACGTAGAAGATTCCTTCTATTCTTGGGTCGATTTAAATTTAATTTTGACTAGGTAATATATTCACATGGGTCGACCTTCCAAAGGTACCCAGAAGTAACGAGTGAAAAGCCTCCCTCGATCTCTGCCCCCGTCCCTGTAAGGTAGAAAAGTTAGCAGATGTTTGTGTTATCCTTTTACATATCTTCATGCATAAACACACAGTGGTCCACTGTGTGTGCTCTACTTTCTAATCAGTTTATCTTGAAGTTCATGTCATGACAGCCCATACAGAGCCTCCTCATTCCTTTTTATGGTGGCATGGTGTCCCTTTTAATGGCTATATCATGCTTTATTTAATCAGCCTTCTGTTGATGGACATAAAGTTTTCTCTGGTTTTCTGCTATTATAAACAGCGCAGCAGGAATGACCTTATATGTTGGTCGTTTTACACATACGTGTTTGAGGACATCTGTAGGCATGGGATTGCTGAGTCAATGGGGATGTGCAACAAATAATTTTGATATATGTCGCCCTTTGTAGAGGTTCTACCAACTTCTGTCCCACTAGTGATGGATGATAGTTTAAACCATCATTTTTGGCCATTTCCTCCTAATGTTACTTTTAGAAATCATGAGGTAGGTCGCAAAGGATGGGCTACTAGGCTGTGGCATCCATCTGGGCTTCCGGGATGCTCTGTGGGGAATCTCCCTCACGAAGAGAGACAATTATCCAGGGACGTGCAATTTTACACCTGTGGCTTTGAGTTGTGAGCAAACTGCAGTGGTCCTGAGAGTAAGGAGTGAGTGGCATTCTGAGTAGGTCTGAGAATGCCATCCTGGCAGCAGGAAGAGCACTAGAGGACGTGGGATCGAGCGCATGTTCCTGGAGGCATTTTGGTTTTTTTTATAAATTTATGTATTTTATTTTATGTTTGGCTGCATTGGGTCTTTTTTGCTGCATGGGCTTTCTCTAGTTGTGGCGAGCGGGGGCTACTCTTCGTTGTGGTGCGCGAGCTTCCCATTGCGGTGATTTCTCTTGTTGTGGAGCATGGGCTGTAGGCGCGCGAGCTTCAGTAGCTGTGGTGCACGGGCTTGGTAGTTGTGGCTCGTGGGTTCTAGAGCACAGGCTCAGTAGTTGTGGTGCACAGGCTTAGTTGCTCCGCAGCATGTGGGATCTTCCCGGACCAGGACTCAAACCCATGTCCCCTGCATTGGTAGGCAGATTCTTAACCACTGTGCCACCTGGGAAGCCCCCCTGGAGGCATTTTGGATGGGCACAGAACTCCCTGAGCCTCAGGGCTTCCCCATGGGGGAGTGGAAAGGATCCCATTACTCAGCGACTATTTATTGGGTGCCTGTATTAAATGGTCCTTGCTCTGTTTGAGGGGGACAGGCCAGGAGCCAGTCACGAAGCACAGCCACCCAAGGTGGTCCTGAAACCACCCTCAACCTCAAACCCTGCACCCTGAGCACCTGGATCCCCCCCCCACTCAGGTCGCCCCTGCTGTAGGTAGCAGGGATACGGTGGCTCCAGGATTGCAGTTTTCAGTGCTGTGGGGGAGACAGCAAAGTAACCCAAGCAGTATGAAATCACTAGCCAAGGGGTGAGGTCTGTGGACGAGCTAACGTGTGCGGGAACTCCAGAAAGTCCCAAGGATTGCCGTGCTACACCAGTAAATCTGCTTCCGGCCTTAACTCTCCTTGGTTGCTAGGTTATCCCTGGGTCATGCTAAAATACCTTAATAACAGAGAAAACCAATTCTGCTACATGGAAGATAGAGCACCTGACAATGTGTTATTAAGCCAGCTTGTATATTTTTCCTCTTCAGTTGTCTGGAGGGAATTCCTTCCTTGTGTAAGAACTTATCACCTTGGAGCATGGGTGTGACTTTGTCCCTCAATATTTTTTTTCCTTTCTAAAATTTAATTTAATTTAATTTTGAATTTTATTTATTTTTTATACAGCAGGTTCTTATTAGTTATCCATTTTATACATATTAGTATACATGTCAATCCCAATCTCCCAATTCATCCCACCACAACCCCCCCCCCACTGCTTTCCCCCCTTGGTGTCCATATGTTTGTTTCTCTACATCTGTGTCTCTAGTTCTTCCCTGCAAACTGGTTCATCTGTAGCATTTTTCTAGATTCCACATATATGCATTAATATACAATATCTGTTTTTCTCTTTCTGACTTACTTCACTCTGTATGACAGTCTCTGGATCCATCCACGTCTCAACAAATGACCCAATTTCATTCCTTTTTATGGCTGAGTAATATTCCATTGTATATACGTACCACATCTTCTTTATCCACTTGTCTGTCGATGGACACTTAGGTTGTGTCCATGACCTGGCTATTGTAAACAGTGCTGCAATGAACACTGGAGTGCATGTGGCTTTTTGAATTATGGTTTTCTCTGGATATATGCCCAGTAGTGGGATTGCTGGGTCATATGGTAATTCTATTTTTAGTTTTTTAAGGAACCTCCATACTGTTCTCCATAGTGGCTGTATCAATTTACATTCCCACCAACAGTGCAAGAGGCTTCCCTTTTCTCCACACCCTATCCAGCATTTGTTGTTTGTAGATTTTCTGATGATGCCCACTCTAACTGGTATGAGGTGATACCTAATTGTAGTTTTGATTTGCATTTCTCTAATAATTAGTGTTGTTGAGCAGCTTTTCATCTGTCTCTTGGCCATCTGTATGTCTTCTTTGGAGAGATGTCTGTTTAGGTCTTCTGCCCATTTTTGAATTGGGTTGTTTGTTTTTTTAACATTGAGCTGCATGAGCTGTTTATATATTTTGGAGATTAACCTTTTGTCCATTGATTCGTTTGCAAATATTTTCTCCCATTCTGAGGGTTGTCTTTTTGTCTTGTTTATAGTTTCCTTTGCTGTGCAAAACCTTTTAAGTTTCATTAGGTCCCATTGTTTAGTTTTGTTTTTATTTCCGTTACTCTAGGAGGTGGGTCAAAAAATACCTTGCTGTGATTTATGTCAAAGAGTGTTCTTCCTATATCTTCCTCTAAGAGTTTTATAGTGTCCTGTCTTACATTTAAGTCTTTAATCCATTTTGCGTTTATTTTTGTGTATGGTGTTAGGGAGTGTTCTAATTTCATTCTTTTACATGTAGCTGTCCAGTTTTCCCAGCACCACTTACTGAAGAGACTGTCTTTTCTCCATTGTATATCCTTGCTTCCTTTGTCATAGATTAGTTGACCATAAGTGTGTGGGTCTATCTCTGGGCTTTCTATCCTGTTCCATTGATCTGTGTTTCTGTTTTTGTGCCAGTACCATATTGTCTTGATTACTGTAGCTTTGTAGTAGAGTCTGAAGTCAGGGAGTCTGATTCCTCCAGTTCTGTTTTTTTCCCTCAAGATTGTTTTGGCTATTCGGGGTCTTTTTTGTCTCCATACAAATTTTAAGATTTTTTTGTTCTAGTTCTGTAAAGAATGCCACTGGTAATTTGATAGGGATTGCATTGAATCTATAGATTGCTTTGAGTAGTATAGTTATTTTCACAATATCGATTCTTCCAATCCAAGAACATGATATATCTCTCCATCTGTTTGTGTCATCTTTGATTTCTTTCATCAGTGTCTTATAGTTTTCTGAGTACAGGTCTTTTACCTCACTAGGTAGGTTTATTCCTAGGTATTTTGTTCTTTTTGTTGCCATGGTGAATGGGATTGTTTCCTTAATTTCTCTTTCTGATCTTTTGTTGTTAGGGTATAGGAATGCAAGAGATTTCTGTGCATTAATTTTGTATCCTGCAACTTTACCAAATTCGTTGATTAGCTCTAGTAGTTTTCAGGTGGCATCTTTAGGATTCTCTATGTATAGTATCATGTCATCTCCAAACAATGACAGTTTTACTTCTTCTTTTCCAATTTGTATTCCTTTTTTGTCTCTGATTGCTGTGGCTAAGACTTCCTAAACTATGTTGAATAATAGTGGCGAGAGTGGACATCCTGTCTTGTTCTTGATCTTAGAGGAAATGCTTTCAGTTTTTCACCATTGAGAATGATGTTTGCTGTGGGTTTGTTGTATATGGCCTTTATTATGTTGAGGTAGGTTCCCTCGATGCCCACTTACTGGGGAGTTTTTGTCATAAATGGGTGTTGAATTTTGTCAAAAGCTTTTAATGCATTTACTGGGATGATCATATGGTTTTTCTTCTTCAGTTTGTTAATATGGTGTATCACATTGATTGATTTGCATATATTGAAGAATCCTTGCATCCTTGGGATAAATCCCACTTGATCATGGTGTGTGATCCTTTTAATGTGTTGTTGGACTCTGTTTGCTAGTATTTTGTTGAGGATTTTTGCATCTATATGCAAAAAGTACTTTATTGCTAAAAATGCTAACCGTCATCTGACCCTTCAGTGAGTCATAGTCTTTTTGCTGGTGGAGGGTCTTGCCTCGATGTTGATGGCAGCTGACAGATCAAGGCAGTGGTTGCTGAAGGTTGGGGTGTCTGAGGCAATTTCTTCCAATAAGACAATAATGAAGTTTGCCACACAGATTGACTCTATATTCATCAGTGATATTGGTCTGTTATTTTCTTTTTTTTGTAGTATCTTTGTGTGGTTTTGGTATCAGTGTGATGGTGGCCTCATAGAATGAGTTTGGGAGTGTTCCTTCCTCTGCAATTTTTTGGAAGAGTTTGAGAAGGATGGGTGTTAACTCTTCTCTAAATGTTTGATAGAATTCACCTGTGAAGCCATCTGGTCCTGGACTTTTGTTTGTTGGAAGATTTTTAATCACAGTTTCAATTTCATGACTTGTGATTGGTCGGTTCATATTTTCTATTTCTTCCTGCTTCAGTCTTGGAAGGTTATACCTTTCTAAAAATTTGTCCATTTCTTCCAGGTTGTCCATTTTATTGGCATAGAGTTGCTTGTAGTAGTCTCTTAGGATGCTTTGTATTGCTGTGGTGTCTGTTGTAACCTCTCCTTTTTCATTTCTAATTTTATTGATTTGAGTCCTCTCCTTCTTTTTCTTGATGAGTCTGGCTAAAGGTTTATCAATTTTGTTTATCTTCTCCAAGAACCAGCTTTTAGTTTTATTGATCTTTGCTATTGTTTTCTTTGTTTCTAGTTCATTTCTTTCTGCTCTGATCTTTACGATTTCTTTCCTTCTACTAACTTTGGGTTTTGTTTGTTCTTCTTTCTCTAATTCCTTTAGGTGTAAGGTTAGATTGTTTATGTGAGATTTTTCTTGTTTCTTGAGGTAGAATTGTATTGCTCTAAACTTCCCACTTACAGCTGCTTTTGCTGCATCCCATAGGTTTTGGATCATTGTGTTTTCATAGTCATTTGTCTCTAGGAAGTTTTTTGTTGTTTTTTTTTTGCGGTACGTGGGCCTCTCACTGCTGTGGCCTCTCCCGCTGTGGAGCACAGCCTCCGGACGCACAGGCTCAGCGACCATGGCTCACGGGCCCAGCCGCTCCACGGCATGTGGGATCCTCCCGGACCGGGGCACAAACCCGTGTCCCCTGCATCGGCAGGTGGACTCTCAACCACTGCGCCGCCAGGGAAGCCCTCTAGGTATTTTTTGATTTCCTCTGATTTCTTCAGTGATCTCTTGGTTATTTAGTAACAAGTTGTTTAGCCTCCCTGTGTTTGTCTTTTAAGTTTTTTTCCCCTCAGTTGATTTCTAATCTCATAGCGTGGTGGTCGGAAAAGATGCTTGATATGATTTCAATTTTCTTAAATTTACTGAGGCTTGATTTGTGACCCAAGATGTGATCTATCCTGGAGAATGTTCTGTGCGCACTTGAGAAGAAAGTGTAATCTGCTGTTTTCGGATGGAATGTCCTGTAAATATCAATTAAATCTATCTGGTCTGTTGTATCATTTAAAGCTTGTGTTTCCTTATTAATTTTCTGTCTGGATGATCTGTCCATTGGTGTGAGTGAGGTGTTAAAGTCCCCCACTATTATTGTGTTACTGTCGATTTCCTCTTTTAGAGCTGTTAACATTTGCCTTATGTATTGAGGTGCTCCTGTGTTGGGTGCATAAATATTTACAATTGTTATATCTTCTTCTTGGATTGATCCCTTGATCATTATGGAGTGTACTTCTTTGTCTCTTGTAATAGTCTTTATTTTAACATCTAGTTTATCTGGAATGACAATTGCTACTCCAGCTTTCTTTTGATTTCCATTTGCATGGAATATCTTTTTCCATCCCCTCACTTTCAGTCTGTATGTGTCCCTAGGTCTGAAATGGGTCTCTTGTAGACAGCATATATATGGGTCTTGATTTGTATCCATTCAGCAAGCCTGTGTCTTTTGGTCGGAGCATTTAATCCATTCATGTTTAAGGTAATTCTTGATATGTATGTTCCTATGACCATTTTCTTAATTGTTTCGGGTTTGTTTTTGTAGGTCCTTTTCTTCTCTTGCATTTCCCACTTAGAGAAGTTCCTTTAGCATTTGCTGTAGAGCTTTTTTGGTGGTGCTGAATTTTCTTAGCTTTTACTTGTCTGTCAAGCTTTTGATTTCTCCATCAAATCTGATTAAGATCCTTGCCGGGTAGAGTAATCTTGGTTGTAGGTTCTTCCCTTTCATCACTTTAGATATAGCGTGCCACTCCCTTCTGGCTTGTAGAGTTTCTGCTGAGAAATCAGCTGTTAACCTTATGGGAGTTCCCTTGTATGTTATTTGTCATTTTTCCCTTGTTGCTTTTAATAGTTTTTCTTTGTCTTTAATTTTTGTCAGTTTGATTACTGTGTGTCTCGGTGTGTTGCTCCTTGAGTTTATCCTTCCTGGGACTCCCTGCACTTCCTGGACTTGGGTGGCTATTTCCTTTCCCATGTTAGGGAAGTTTTCTATTATAATCTCTTCAAATATTTTCTCAGGTCCTTTCTCTCTCTCGTCTCCTTCTGGGACCCCTATAATGCGAATGTTGTTGTGTTTTATGTTGTCCCAGAGGTCTCTTAGGCTGTCTTTGTTTCTTTTCATTCTTTTTTCTTTATTCTGTCCCATGGCAGTGAATTCTGCCATTCTGTCTTCCAGATCACTTATCCGTTCTTCTGCCTCAGTTACTCTGCTATTGATTCCTTCCAGTGTATTTTCGTTTCAGTTATTGTATAGTTCATCTCTGTTCATTTTTTAATTCTTCTAGGTCTTTGTTCTTTAATTCTTCTAGGTCTTTGTTAAACATTTCTTGCATCTTCTCAATCTTTGCCTCCATTCTTTTTCCAAGCTCCTGAATAATCTTCACTATCATTATTTTGAATTCTTTTTCTGGAAGGTTGCCTATCTCCACTTCATTCAGTTGTTTTTCCAGGGTTTTATCTTGTTCCTTCATCTGGTACATAGTCCTCTGCCTTTTCATTTTGTCTGTCTTTCTGTGAATGTGGTTTTCCTTCCACAGGCTGCAGGATTGTAGTTCTTCTTGCTTCTGCTGTCTGCCCTCTGGTGGATGAGTCTATCTAAGAGCCTTGTGCAAGCTTCCTGTTGGGAGGGACTGGTGGTGGGTAGAGCTGGGTGTTGCTCCGGTGGGCAGAGCTCAGTAAAACTTTAATCTGCTTGTCTGCTGATGGGTGTGGCTGAGTTCCCTCTCTGTTGGTTTTTTGGCTTGAGGTGACCCAGCACTGCAGCCTACCTGCTCTTTGGTGGGGCTAATGGTGGACTCTGGGAGGGCTCACGCCAAGGAGTACTTCCCAGAACTTCTGCTGCCAGTGTCCTTGTCCCCATGGTGAGCCACAGCCCACTCCCTGCATCTGAGAAGACCCTCCAACACTAGCAGGTAGGTGTGGTTCAGTCGCCTATAGGGTCACCGCTCCTTTCCCTGGGTCCCGATGCACACACTACTTTGTGTGTGCCCTCCAAAAGTGGAGTCTCCCCTTCCCCCAGTCCTGTCGAAGTCCTGCAATCAAATCCTGCCAGGCTTCAAAGTCTGATTCTCTGGGAATTCCTCCTCCCGTTGCTGGACCCCCAGGTTGAGAAGCCTGACGTGGGTCTCAGAACCTTCACTCCAGTGGGTGGACTTCTGTGGTATAAGTGTTTTCCAGTTTGTGAGTCACCCCCCCAGCAGCCATGGGATTTGATTTTATTGTGATTGCACCCCTCCTGCCATCTCATTGTGGCTTCTCTGCTGTCCTTGGATGTGGGGCATCTTTTTTGGTGAGTTCCAGCATCCTCCTGTCAATGATTATTCAGCAGTTAGTTGTGATTCTGGTGCTCTCGCAAGAGGGAGTGAGCGCACATCCTTCCACTCCGCCATCTTGAACCAATCTCTGTCCCTCATTTTAAATTCTGAAATTCTGGGCTTGTTCCAAGTCCTGGGAACTCCACCTCCTCAAACACTGAACTACAGAAAATAAACCCAAGGGGGCAGTTGGTGCTGTGACCATGGTAGAATGTGTGTTTTTTCTTTAAAGGCTGTTTTAAGTGCATAGAAACTATGTCTTTATTTTCTCAGATCCGAGCCTTTCAAATGCTGGCTTGGGGGTGTTGGGTGGGTACAGGGGCGTGTACCAGTCTCCACATCTGCCATGTTCAGGGGACTACTGTCCTCACGTAGCCACTGTGATCCCTGCCCTGTTTTCCAGATGGCTTTGGGAAATTGCTCCTGGCCGAGGCCCTCCTGGAGCAGTGTTTGAAGGAGAACCACTCCAAGATAAAAGACTCTATCCCTCTGCTGGAGAAGAGTGAGCCGAAGATGAATGAAGCCAGAAACCATCTGAGCAGTATCCTTAATCACGGGAGGCTGCCGGTAAGTTGTAGACCCCCCCACCCACCCAGCCTGGAGCTGTCTCTCCTCTCTCCTGCCTCGTCTCTGCTGTGAGGACCTTCTGGGGTCATTTGGTCACCTGAGCAGCAAGTGTCCCTTAAGGGTTGGCCTGCCCTGTTCAGTACAGTAGCCACTAGCCATATGGCTTGTCCAAACTGAGCTGTGCTGTGAGTGTGAAACACACACTGGATTTTGAAGACTTAGTACAAAACGCAGAATATAAAAGAGCATCAATTCTTTATATTGATTACATGTTCAAATGATAATATTTAGAATATATTAAATAAAATGTATTCTTAAAATTAATTTTACCTATATTTACCTTTTTTAATGTGACTAGAAATGTTTACTAGAAAAATCTAAATTACACTTGTGGCTTGCACTTGTGGCCCAAGTTATATATTTCTATTACACAGCGTTTGGTTGACCTAGTTTGTGCCTGGTCCTTTGGCTTCTTTGAGGATCTCAGGGAAATAAAACCTCAGTGAATGTATGATCTAGTTGGAAACAGGCAAACATTCTGAGTTGGCTAGCAACGGAAGCACTCCATAACATGGCAAGCCAGTTCGAGTCCATGTGCACTTATTGAGCAACTACTATATGCAAGGCACTGAGGGGCAGTATAGAGGGAAGTATAGTCACAGCTTTCTTTAGACCTTTACTGCTCGAAGCATGGTCCACCCACACGCAGTATGGGCATCATCTTGGAGCTGGTTAAGAATGCAAAATCTGATTCAGAACCTGCATTTTAACAAGCTCTCTTGGTGATTCTCAGGCAGTTTCAAGTTTGAAACTGTTCTCAATTACCATGTATCCTGAACTATAAAAGAAGTATGGGTATGTCATTAGAGACCCTAAGGGGAAATGATTTTTCAAGAGATGTTCCAAAGTAATATATTTCCTGACTTACATATTTTATTGCAACCTACTATGTGCAAGGCATTGTATCATGTACTTTCAGGGCAATAAAGATGAGTCCAGCGTGGATCCTGCCCTCAGGGAGGTTGCAAGGCTACTGGGAAGCTAGTCCTATTAAAAAATTATTCAAGGTGTACTGTGACACATGCTACAGGAGTAGCATACATGGGAAGGCAAGTCTGAGGGGGACACTCCCTGGGGTGAGGTGGGGAGTCAACTCAGGATTATGATAGTGCTGGAATTGGACCCATCTGGGGGCTGGACCTTGAAGGAGGTCAGGATATAGACATACACAGATAAGACAAGGCATTCCAAGCTACGGAAGCAGTGTATAATCAAAGAGCTCCTCTTAGAAGAATTTCCTTAAAGTATGTCAGTTAGCAAGAGTGTAAGGGACTGGTGTGTAATTGGTGTAAAGGGACATTAGGCGAGAGAGTGGGACTGGAACAGCAGGCCAAGAAGTGGGGGGCATTTTCTGTAAGCAGTGTGGGGAGACTATACTGGAAGTTTAAGGTAACTGCGTTTAGACTCCTTGACAGGGATTATTGTAGCTCTGGGAGGTTTTGTCTCGGATTAAAATAGCTGCTTGACCCTGAGCCTGTCCCCTGACTTCTTGGACCCTCCAGTTCCTCATCTGCCAATCAAGATGGTTGGACTTGATTCATGGGTCTCAAGCTTTTCCCACCAGGACCCTTTTAATTTTTTTCTTTCCAGTAGACTCTATTATATATTTAAAAATTCTTTTTAAAATAGAAATGACTCGGGCTTATTGTAAAAAAAAATTCACTAAATAAAATAAAGAGTTTGACTAATAAATACATCCTTGTTTCCACCCCTAGCCCCATGCCCACTTCCATCCCCAGAGTTGAGCGCTAGTCACCATTTGGTGTGAATCCCATATGCTTTCTTTGTGCGTTAACAAACACACATACACATGTGTGGAGATTTCTTTTCTTATTAGTCATAGGATTCATATTTGTCAAGTTGCACTTTTGCCCTGAAAACTTGCACTTGAAGCTTTCTGCATGCCGGTACCTCATTCTTTGTATTGGCTGAATGGTCTCCACGTGTATTATTGTGAAAACTATTTTGTCTACCATATCACATTTATTAAGTACAAATTTTACCATGCTTAGGAGTTCCCTGGTGGCCTAGCAGTTAGGATTCTGGGCTTTCACTGCTGTGGCCCGCGTTCAATCCCTGGTCAGGGAACTGAGATCCCGCAAGCTGTGTGGTGCGACCAAAAAACTAAAATTAAAAAATGGCTAGCGGTTAATTTTAAAATTTTACCGTGCTTTGTTAATCAAAGACATACATAGACACCAATGAAATCGAGAAATTCACTGTTTTCTGAGCCAAGGCCAAAAACTTGCTGTTGATCAGGGAAAATAAAATATTAAAAATAGTTTGTGGGATTCTCTATCTTACCCCAAAGGCCAGGGTGTGGCTGGGGGGATGCTCTTTCCTGGCAGCAGATGAAATCTCAGGTGGATTCCCCTGCATCCCGAGTAGCTCTGATGGGATGAGGAGGGGAGGTGGGTCCTGGGGCGCCTCCTCAGGGTAGTTTGGAACTTTCTACTCTTAGTCATCTCTGAGATCCCATACAGCTCAGTGCTTTGGAGGCTGGTGACAATGAGCCATTTGTCCTAACTTCTGTTATCCAGCAAGTGCCAGGCTTTGCACCCTCTCACTGGTGCCTCTCTGTAACCTTCTGCAATGGTATTTACTATTATCCCCATTTTCCAGATGAAGAAACTGAGACCTAGGAGAGGTTAGTCACTTAGCCAAGGACCACAGTGCAGGTCTTGAACGCGGGCCTATTTGCCTCTACTCCCAAGTTCTCATGCTGTCTGCCATTTCCTGGTGCTGTCTCCGTAGTGCTGGAGTAGAAATGAAATAATGACTGAGAAACCTGAGCTAACGGTGGTGGTGATGCTGCCACTCCTGCTTTTTCGGGTCTCATTTTGCATCTGTGAAGTGTTTCCTCATCTCTTCTTCCTATTACCTGGGTATCCACATGAGGTCATTCTTCCCTATTTATTGACAGATACATTGAGGCACAAAAAGACTAGGTGACACGCCTGACCCACCCAGCAGAGGGACTATTCCCCAGACCCAGTGACTTCCTACATAGCATCCTTCCACAGGGCCTGGGCTCTGTGGTTCCCTGACTGTTGGATTGACAGGCCAGGTTCAAATTCAGAGGCATGGGTTCTGCTGAGTGTAGCCAACTTTTCATTCTGCCAAGTAAGGACATTAAAAAAGCCCCAAAACACAACAGCAAAACCATACCATCTTCTATAACCATCACTCCATAAAAGAAAAAACAACACTGAAACACAAGACAGATGTGCTTAAGAATTAAGGGTAACGTTTTCAATAGTATAACTTTAGCTTTAGAAACATTCACCACATTGTCCTTAATTTTCTGCCAGCTTGGTGGAAGCTCTGTTGTCAACTGTCTTTGATCCACCGGGAACCACTCTGAGCCACACCCTGTCATCTTGCCCTGAAACGTGTCCTGAGCTTCGCTGCCCTTTTCCCCCTTTATAGTAGGACAGGATAATAATAATAATTACTCATGGCCTGTGTTTATCTAGCTCCTTTCTAAAGAAAAGTTCAAAGCTGTTTTCTGGACTTTGCCCTATTAATGCTCTTGGCATTGCTGTGCTGGGAGTTGAGGGGTGGCTGTTATTTTCTCACCCTCAGCAATGGGGAAAACCAGGCCAGAGCAGGGAGGAAATGTGCCTGTGGCTTGAGACCAGGGGAGCAGGGATGGCAGAGCTGTTGCTCAGCTTGAGGGACTGTGGGCCACATGCCTCTGGGGGGGTGTGATCTGTGGCCCTGGCCCAGGGTGTAGGCAGCCTGTCTGGGGAGACTAGCAAGTCCCCTTGAAAAATTCAGCCTTTGAGAGTTAATCACTAGTCAACAGGTCAGGCATGCAGAGGTCCAGTGGGTCCACTTGGTAGAGACGTTGTAGGAGGTCAGCAGAAGGGAGCTGTCTGGTAGTCAGGGAGGCTTCTAGGAGGAGGTGGGCCTGAGCAAGTCTCCGAAGGATAGAGGAGGATCTGGATAGACCGAGGGGAAGGGAAGTCTCTTCTAGATGGGGGCTTGTGTGAGCAAAGGAAGAACGTGTATTTACAAAAACCAAAGACCAGTGAGGAAGGAGAATTTGGCTTTGCCGTGTTCCATTTCTCTTCGTTGGCTTCTGAGAGGGCAGTAGATGGCGAGGAGTGGTGGACGCCTCCCCTGGGGTCACAGGTTCCCCAGACTACTCTGCTCTCCCTGCAGGGAGTCAGGGGCAACACCTTCCTGTTGGTGACAGAGGCCGGGGTGCTGACCAACGCTGCATCTCCTGGGAGCTCTGTGGACAGAATTGATGCTGTGTGGCAGGGGTGGCGCCCAGAGCCTGGCCAAGAGGGTGGTGGGTCGGCCGAGCACAGACATGGAAGTGGAGTGGCCTCAGAAGGTGGGAGCTCTGGGCCCGCGTCCAAGGCCAGGACTCTCAGGCAGGGCTGACCACACGTCCTTGGGCTCTGAGGGAGGCCCTAAGAGTCCTTGTATGGGGTGGAGATTTGGGCGTAAGCGGCACTTGGTCAAGTAGGGGAAAGAAAAGCGGTTTGAATGCAGGCACTTGATTCTGATAAGAGGGCAGTGGCCTCGCGGGCCTTCACTCTCCTCCTGTCTTCTGTCCGTGCCGCTGCTGTGGCCGTCTCCCCGCAGGGGCTCTGCTGCTTTGAGTGCGGGCTTCAGCTGCCTCACCTGCAGGACTCTTTCCAAGGCCTTTCACCTAGTTATATATTTGTACATATATGCATATATAGAGGAGCCCCCCAGTTACATAAGCTTTAGGCCCCGCAAAACTTGGCTGGGCCCCTGACTGCCCACTGGTGGGCCAAAGCTTCTGGGAGCTTCAGGAGAGAGGAGTCAGGGCCAGTCTGCAAGCTGCCTGCAGTCTAGTTGGGGGCATAAGGTACACGCACATGAAGCAATTAGGGACTCATAAGAATGTCACTAAGAGCCACAGCATAGGCCACGGACTGCAGGTGTGCAGAGAGGGGAGCTGTCCACATGTGTCTGAGGGTCGGGAAGGCTTCCTGGAAGAGGAGGGGAGTTCTGAGCAGGATCGTAGGCAAACCCTCATGGCTCGGTGAGGAGAGCGTTCATTCTCAGGTCCCCGGTGGGGGTGGGGCCGGCGTCTCTGGGGCAGGACCCTGCTGATGTGGTCCTTGGCCTTTCAGCCGCAGTACATGTGTGAGGCCATGCTGATCCTGGGCAAGCTGCATTACGTGGAGGGCTCGTACCGAGATGCCATCAGCATGTACGCGCGGGCCGGGATTGACGACATGTCCATGGAGAATAAGCCCCTGTATCAGATGCGGCTGCTGGCGGAGGCCTTTGTCATCAAAGGTAGGTGTGAGCACCGGCCGGGTCTCCCCACCACTGTGCGCAGCTCGTTACACTCTGGCCCCCATGTGCCGGGAGCGGGTGGCAGCTGCAGGGCAGCAGTGCTGTGTTGAGGGTGGGCCTGCAGGGCAGCGTTTAAGATACTTAACCCCCGGGAGTGCCCAGGCACTGACCAGCCGGGTGGATGCCAGGGTAACCAACCACATCAGCACATGCCGGCTGACGGCAGGCGCTGGGCCGGATGTCAGGTCAGAAGACTCAGGTTCCTGCCCTGGCTCTGTCGACAGATAGTCACCTGACTGTGTGCCCTTGGGCATATAGCTCTTCACCTTTCTTGGCCTCAGTGGCTTTACCTGAAAGATAGGGTCGAAATCCCTACCCTCACAGGGTTACCATGAACGAGAGGAATCAGTTGCGTAACCAGGGTGAGAAAGGCTTTAAGAGCATGCCACCCATTGTTAGAGTGGCACTAGTGACTGGCGTTGGCTACCGATCAGGTGCTCCATGGCACAGAGCAGCCTGGCTCTCCTCAGGTATTTGCTGGGCACCTGCAGTGAGCCGCCCAGGGAGGCAATGCTGGGTCCTGTGATGGGCAGGTCAGAGCCAGTTCCCAGGGCGAGTGATGCTGTGGTGGGGAGCCAGGCACACAGGGTCAGTGACGTAGGAATTTCATCATGTGCGCTGTGGATGCCCACCTGGGGAAAGAGTGCCCTTGAACTGACCCTGAAGGTGTTACATGGCAGTGAAAGCCTTCCCCCAGACTTTGTGCTTCAGGCACCACCTTCCCTGGATCCTTGAATCCTGGGATCAGAGCCTGAGTGGTGGCTCTTGGTGGCAGTGAGGTCCCAGGAGCCCCTCTGTCCACACTGTTGCCAGGAATCTTGGATGTTTGATCATCTCTTTATTCCAGCACAAACCAACCCCCAGAGAAAAGTCTAGAAACACATGTGACCCTGTGGGGATTTGGTGTCTGGCATTGGTAAAGTATTTGTCACCTTCTTTTCTCTTAGAGATGGGGACATTCTCCCATCTTATATACAGGGAAACTGAGGCCCAGAGAGGGGATGTACCTTACCTGGAGTCACCCAGAGATTTGTGGTGGATCCAGGATTGAAACCTCCACTCTCTGACATTGGCCTTGCACTATGAGTCCCCACTCCCACGCCTCTGTGTCCTGGGAGATTGACTGTGACATCTGTGCAGGGCACAGCCTCCTTTAACCATGGCCGATGGGGCTTCTTGAGAGCTGTTTGTCCACCTATGGGTCCCTGGGTCCCTTTCCCCATTGAGAGACTGTTCACACAATCCCAGGAAATCTGCCGAGATCTTCCCCCAGACAGACCTGGTGCCAGCCTGTGGGAGGCAGGTGCCCATCTGGGACAGTCCAGTGTGGGGTCTTCTCCCTTTGCTCTCTCATCCCCTGCTCTGTGCCCCCGGTACAGGCTGGTCTTGGGGGTGATCTTCATTTGGCATTTGGGTCTTTCTGGCCTCTTGGAAACCACTTATGCCATGGACTCCCGAACCTAACACCCTTTCTTAGGGCTCCTTTCCGGCACTTTTTCCTGTAGACCTGGCTCGGTACCTACTGCTCCCTGTCTCCTGCTCTCTACTCTTTCCAGCACGCCTCCAGCTTCTTGGGGGAACACAGGCCCGGTGGTCACAGGTGCTGCAGGGGAGGTAAGGAGCTGGGTGTCCCTGGCGTGGGCTGCTCGTTCATGGGCTGTACTGACTCCCCGCCCCCCACTGACTGCACTAGGCTTCCCCCTTGCTTGCCTCCTCTCTGCCCGTCCTCCCTGTCCTGTCGCAATGCCTGCGCCCTGCTGCTCAGCATGCTGAGGTTCTTCTGACCCTGCGTGTGCTTGAGACTGTGCACGTGGCCTCCAGGGTGTGCATGGTGGTGATTTTCCTGGGTTTGGCGGGACCTGGTGTGGCTCCCAGTGCAGAGAGTAGGGGATGGGGATGGCTGGTCATTGGTCCTGACTTCACTTTTGAGCATGGGGCTTGTCTTAGTCTGCTAGGTTGCCATAACAAAATATCATAGAGTGGGTGGCTTAAACAATAGGAATTTATTTCTCACAGTTCTAGAGGCTGGGAAACCCAAGATCCATGTACCAGCAGTGTTGGTGTCTGGTGAGGCCTCTCTCCTTGGGTTGCAGATGGCCACCTTCTTGCTATGTCCTCACGTGACCTTTCCTCCATGGGTGCTCATGGAGAGATCCCTCTCTCTTTGCCTTCTCATAAAGCCACTAATCCCATCGTGAAGTCCCCACCCTCATGACCTCATCTAACCCTAATTACCTTCCAAAGGCACCACCTCCAAATACCATCACATTTCGGGTTAAAGCTACAACATATGAACTTGAGGGGACACAAACATTCAGGCCATCATAAGAATGGTGGCAGCAGTATGCCACAGAGTTCACAGAATAATAATATATATTTATTAAACACTCCATGCCAGGTGTGCCCTCATTCAATCCACACAGTAACCCCCCTCCCTGAGCAGGTGTTCTCTTCAGTCCCATGTTACAGCCCAGGAGTTACGAGGAGAGAGGTGAAGGGACTCTTGTGGATTTCACTGGCATTGGCAGAGCCAGGATTTGAACCCAGGCAGCCAGAGCTTGTAAACACCCCTTGATGGGGCTGCTCAGAATTCTAGACTGAAAGGAAGCATAGAAATGATCTAGGCCAATTCTCAGGTTACAGATGAGAAAACTGAGGCCGGTGCAAGTGAGATGTCAGTTGGTTTGTGTGTGAACCAGAGTGCCTGCCACCAGGCTGCCTCTTTTCAGGCTGTCAGATGCCAGGCGGCCTCCTGCGGGAGCCTGATGTGCCTTCTCCACAGGACTCGGCCTGGCTAGGCCATTACATGTCAGCTCATTTATCATCTTGCATCGTATTCCGCTCCATGGTTCCACTTGGTATCTTCCAGTGGAGCAGGGAGTTGAGTTCTCAGGCACACCTGGTTGGCGGGAGGAGGGCGGGGCAGTGTGTCATGGTGGGAGGGGCCTGAGCAGCCAGGCCTGGAGGCTCAGTGGGGGCGTGTGTATGGGTGTCTCAAGAGCGGGCTCTGGGTCTCTTCACCCACAAAAGACATACTCAGTGCACCTGCTTTCCCCTTCAGAGCAGGGCTGGCAGGGCTGAGGGCCCTTCCCCTGCCTAGCACAATCCCCCATTTGGTCCCTTCTCCCCCAGTCTTCCAAGCTCCTCTGGTGTACCTGACTTCGATGGTGTACCCAGAAACCCGCGGTGTGGACCCTTCCCCTCTGGAACCTGAGCGTATGATTGTCGAGGGTGTGGGCGTGGTAAGGGTGTGGGATTATCACATGTGCGCCACCCAGGAGTCTAGAAATGTAGATTCTCAGGCCCCTCACCAGAAGTACTGAATCAGAATTTACGTTTTAACAGCATTCCCAGGTGACATGTATTCACCTTACAGTTTGAGAAACACGGCCCTGGAACTCTTGTTTAATAGATATTGATATTTGTGGGCTGGTGGGTTAACTTTCAATTGATCTCTGTAGAATGGGAGGGAGTTGTTATATGCCCACTGTATGGATGGAAAAACTGAGGCTTGTCCACGATCGTGCAGCCTGTGAATAGCAGAGCTTGGGCTGGCCAGTGGTTGTCTCCGAAGCCTGAGTCCTGCCTATGACAGAGGACCCCTCCAGAGGGGTTACCTCCGAGATGCATTCGCACAGACAGAGGAGGGTATGGGACGTCCAGAAGCCCTGAGAAAGGAGAGGTAGGGTCCTGACACTTACTGCAGAGCCTGGGGGCTGGCCAGGATGGATGATGCCTTTGGGCACTGTCATTCTGCCCCTCAGGGTAGCCCAGAGGGGGCCCTAAGTGGGCCCTGGGGACATAGGGGACTCTAGCAAGGTTAGACCCACATCAGGGTTCTTTGGGGGGTCCTGGAGGAATCAGGCCTTTCCCGGGCCGCAGCCTTAGCTCCTGATGGGGTCCGGTTTTCCTGCCCCTTCCAGCACTACCTTCAGCAGGAGCAGAGAACTGCCAACTCCGATTGTCTGATTTGATTCTCAGCCGTCTCTATTTTTGTCCACAGGCAAAAAGGGCCTGTTTGCAAAGCTGTGTCATTCCGAACGGCTGCCGGGAGCGCAGCTTGCCCCTTCCTGTAGGCCTCACTGTGGGCTCCAGCACAGGCTAGTTACCCTGCAGTGTTCTACCAGACAGCCTAAAGCTCCAGCCTTCGTGGCCCGAGGTCTCGCCTCAAGACCAAATAGGCTGCATTTCAACTGGCATTGCTGCCGCCTTGTATCTGGAATTCCAGTTTCTTAGCTGAGAAGTGGCACAGTCCTCACTCCCATGCCTGACCCCAGCTCAGCCAGTCCTGCATTTCCTCCCATGCCTGACCCCAGCTCAGCCAGTCCTGCATTTCCTCCCATACCTGACCCCAGCTCAGCCAGTCCTGCCTTTCACGACTTGTTCCTCTGACATCATGCTTCTAGGGATTGGTTTCTGTATAATCAGACTTACGGTTGTAATGACAAAAATGCAACCCCAGCTAGCTGGAAAAGCAACAACCAAAAGGGGGAGGGACTGAAAACGTATGGGCCTATGTAAGTAGTAAGTCGTTGGGGGCAGATAGCATCAAACATAGCTGGGTCCAGGGACTCCACGTGTTGTGGTCTTTCTCGACAGCTCCAGGTTTACGTGGTCCTGCAGCCTAAACTCACAACCTCAGGAGGAGAGAAAGCCTTGGGGAAGGTTCTCGTTGACCTGGTTTGGTCTCATGCCCACCCTGGAACCAGTTTCAGTGACCGGCATTTAGGTGGCTGGTTTGGTGCCCGGGGTGGGATTTCCCCACTTGAATCTTGTGGACTGAGTTGGAGGAATGGTTCCTCGAAGGAAAATCAGGGTGCTGTTACCAAAGTAGGTGAAAGGTATGGAGGACAGAACCCCAGAGCTCAGGCAGAATTGACTCTCCTCGGGTTACACCGGTAGTGACCAGGTGAGGATTTGAACCTGGCTCTCTCTGATTCTGGCTTTGGGGCTCGTCCCTGATGCCCAGGGAGTACTTGTTTGACTGACACACTCTGTTCCAGAGAGGGAAGTGAGTGAGACCCAGCTAGCTGTGGGGCCTTCCCATGTGAGCTGGGAGGTGAGGCTGAACTTCAGGAGGAGTCAGCTGCTGATGAGTGGAAGAGGTGCCTTCCAGGTAAAGGAAAATCCAGAGGGAGGCCCCTGGGAGATGGAGGTGGCTTGTTTGGAGCGGGGTGGTGTCTTACCTTTTTGGAGCTAAGAGAGGTTGTGCATGGGAGGACTGGGAAATGAGGGGGCACTGAGAGCCCAGCAGGAAGGCTCAGGGTCTCCCTTTTGCTGGTGTTCCAGAACTTTGGCCTTAGGTAGCCATACCATGAAGTGTGGCCCAGCCTGTTTCCCGTAAAGTCAGCTCACCTGTTGGTCAGCATGCTGTCTGGGTCCATCTGGAGCAGAGCGCTCTGGGCCCTAGACGAGGCAAAGCCGTTGTAGATCCAGGTGACAAACTGTCCTCTATTCTGTTGGTTTGAGTCCTAAGGGGTAGCCCCAGCTTTGACGGACGTGCAGGATGCTTCAGGGACTGTTCTTTCGACATCTCAAGCCTTACCCAGTTCAGCCCCCAAAAGCACCAGTGTCATTGTCCGCCTCTCAGAGGGCCGTTCTGTGGCGAACGGCTTCCTTCTCTCCTCCGGCCTGTGTTGCTTTCCTTTTTCTGGTGCTCGCTCAATGTGGTAATGATGTGGGGAATGACCCCCCATCTCTCCAGCCATGAGTCCTGCCCTGAGCCCTAAAGACCGAGTCGTTGCTGCCTAATTTGGGGCTTGTTGTGTCTGTGGGCCCCTTGAAAACCAGTGTTGCCCTGTGTTTCAGCCTAGCAAACCCCTTTGCCGCTTGTTCACGGCCCAGCACCAGCGAGGCCACTCTGGGCAGGCTTGCCTGCTGGCTCACCGATAGAAGACCTGCCTGGCTATGAAGGAAAATGCCCCCGGTTCACCCAAAATACTGCAGTGAGATGCTCAGTTGTGAAGGTGCTGTGAAAAGTAAAAATGTAAAAAACATTAGGCAGCTGTGAGAATTATGATCTGCAAATTCTCTTCTCCTCACCCCTCAAGGTTTTTTTTTTTCTTTTTTTCTGTTCTTTCAGCCTCTGAAACCCCCAGCTCCTCTGCTCTCACCTGGGATTTTATGGCTTTAGTAAAACTTTCAAAAATAAAAGAACACCAGGCTGCTCCTGGGGCAGGACATGGTGGGATATTGGTTTGGGGTTTTTTTTAGTCCTGGTATGGCAGGAATTAACTGTTTACTTTGGCTTCCTTCTCAAAGGGGCGTGGGCCGTCTGCCTTGTGGGGAAGCAGGTCAGCACTTTTGGTGCTGCTGCCCTGGCCACAGACTGTGGTCCACGGAGTGAGAGGCTGGCCTCCAGGTGGAGAAGAGTGAGCAGATGAGGGTGTCTTGGAAGGAGGCTGGGTGTGTTCATTGTGTGCTTACCAAGCCTTCATTGAGGTTCTGCCTGGACTGTGAGATACGAAACAGGGCAGGAGGGCAAGTGGACTCATGGAGGGAGACCACGGGGAGTTGGAGTGGTCTCCCCACATCTTCTCCTGGCAGGCCTTTCCTCCATCGTTGGAGGTCACCCCAGAGAGTAGTTGGTGGAGGTGTGGAGTATGGACAGGGTTTTGGGGGGTGTATTTGAGAAACCAGCACCAACACTAGGGCCCATTCCTGCCAGGTTAGACAGCTATAATTCAGCCGTTGGATACACATGGGAAAGGCAGGCCCCCGTGCGCTGGCCAGAAACCTGAGATGTGGGAACCCCTGGTGGGTTACCGAGGGTAAGGAAAGACGCGTGGAGTCTGGGCCGAGAGAGCGGACGGTGTTGAAGCCAGAAGACCTGGATCTAGTTAGCACTTTGAGCTGAGGGGTGTTGGAAGGAGTATCTTCTCCCTGAATTAGATTTCTCATTTGTCATTCTAGGGAAAGGCTAAACCCCTACATGAGAGGTCATTTTGAGCATCACTTGAAACGTTTTCTGAGAGTGTAAGACCCATCTAATTTAATTTTCACAGCTACCCTATGAGGTGGGCATTGTTAGTGATCTTATTTTGTCTTTGGGGAAACTGAGACTGAGATCTCTCTAAACATTTTGAGGTATATCCTTCCAGTCTTTTTTCCTATAGGTTTTTATGTTTTAAACGAAAATAAGTTCATACAATCATATATTTTATACACTTGTTTTCTAAAGTTAATATTTTACGAAATAGTTTCTAGTATACATCTACATCACTACATAAAATAGCTTTATAGCATTTCATTGTAAGAATCTATTGTAGTTTAGCAAACTTGTCTCCTGTTATTGAACCTGTAGGTTAAATCTCTTTTTTTTTTTTTTTTTGCCATTATAAACAATACTGCACTGGATATCCTTGAAGCTCAACTTTTGCATTTTTTGCATACATTATTTTTTTAAGGATAAATTTCTAGAAGTAGAGTTACTGGATTGAAATGTGTACACTTTTCAGAAACTTTGATACAAGGAGTCAAATTGTCTGCTTTTTTTTTTTCAATTGGTAAAATGTAACATAAAATTTAGCATCTTGGGCTTCCCTGGTGGCGCAGTGGTTGAGAGTTCACCTGCTGACGCAGGGGACATGGGTTCGTGTCCCGGTCCAGGAAGATCCCACATGCCGTGGAGCGGCTGGGCCCATGAGCCATGGCCACTGAGCCTGCGCGTCCAGAGCCTGTGCTCCGCAACGGGAGAGGCCACAACAGTGAGAGGCCCGCGTACCGCAAAAAAAAAAAAAAAAAAAAAAAATTTAGCATCTTAACCATTAAGAATTTTTTAGCTGCATAACAAAATTATTATCCTAAAAAATTTTAAGTGTACAGTTCAGTAGTGTTAAGTACATTCATGTTGTTGTGCAGCCAATCCCCAGAACACTTTATTTTGCAAAACTGAAACTGCACCCAGTAAACAGTTTTCCATTCTCCTCCCCCAGCCCCTGGCAGTCACCATGCTATCTTCTGTCTCTATGAGCTTGACTACTCTAGGTACCTCACAGAAGTGGAATCATACAGACTTTGTCTTTTGTGACTGGTTTATTCCACTCAGCATAATGTCCTTAAGGTTCATCCATGTTGTTGCATATGGCAGGATTTCCTTCTTTTTTAAGGCTGAATAATAGTCCATTGTGTGTATATACTACAATTAAAAAAAAAATAATGGTTTCTTTTTTTTGCGTTGCATTGGGTCTTGGTTGCCGCGCGTGGGCTTTCTCTAGTTGCAGTGAGCGGGGGCTACTCTTCATTGTGGTAAGCAGGCTTCTCATTGTGGTGGCTTCTCTTGTTGTGGAGCACAGGCTGTAAGCACGCGGGCTCAGTAGTTGCGGTGCACAGGCTTAGTTGCTCCGCGGCATGTGGGATCTTCCCGGACCAGGGAATTGATCCCATGTCTCCTGCATTGGCAGGCGGATTCTTAACCACTGTGCCACGAGGGAAGTCCTATCCTACATTTTCTTTATTCATCCATCAGTGGACCCTTGAGTTGCTTCTACCTTTTTGCTGCTGTGAATAACGCTGCTCTGATCATGGGTGTAGTACACGTGTCTCTTCTAGGCCCTCTTTTCAATTCTTTTGCATATATACCCAGAAGTGGAGTTGTTGGATCGTATGGTAATTCTGGTTTTAATCTTCTGAGGAATGGCAGCCTGTCCTCCACAGCAGCTGTGCCATTTTATATGCCCACAGTTGCCCACTTTTGAGTGTGATTTATCAGGGCTCTCTTCCCAACCCGGCCTTGAGGCTTCCTCCCTGAAGGCTGAAGCAATGACTTGCATTTCTTCCTCCCCCCCATCCTCCACCCCCACAGGGCCTACGCCTCTCGGGTGCCCTGTGCTTTTGGACCAGCTGGGTAGGCAGGAGGGCGGGGGTCCACGCATCTGGAAAGTTCCATCACAGGGGAGGCATCGTGCTCTCCATCTCCGCATCCAGTGCCCAGGGCTCCAAGGGCGGGGCCTCTTGGAAGGGCTGCTGTTTGGGATGTGATGAGTCACTGAGACCGCTGAGGCCCGGACCAGCCTGGGTGCTGAGCTGTGCCAGGGTCAGTTTGCCTCCAAACCGAAAGTTCAAAGTTAATGGAAAAGCAAGCGCTCCCCTTGAAAGGGGACCTCCCCTGGCTCGCACGACTGGGTGTTTTCACATAAAGGCCCCTCTGCCAGTGGGAATCAGGAGGCAGTGCCCGTGCTTCCTGACAGCCTCTGGCTTCCTGCCCGCTCAACAGGGCTGGGATCCACTGGGATCCTTTGGGGGCGGGCTCAGAAGCAGCCCGTCTCCATCTTGGAGCTAGTGTTGTGGTCTGGCCACGTGTGCAGAAACACACAGGGCAGAGGATGAAGGAACCCGAGGGTTGGAATCCCCAGTAGATTTCCCGTCAGATGTTTGTGACAGGAAAATGGCCCATCATATGACTCAAAGAGCAAATGTAAGGCAAAGAAACCTCTTTTTTTTTTTTTTTTATAAATTTATTTACTTTTGGCTGCTACTCTTCGTTGCGGTGCACGGGCTTCTCATTGCAGTGGCTTCTCTTGTTGCAGAGCACAGGCTCTAGGCGCACAGGCTTCAGTAGTTGTGGCACGTGGGCTTCAGTAATTGTGGCTCGTGGGCTCTAGAGCGCAGGCTCAGTAGTTACGGCGCACGGGCTTAGTTGCTCCGCGACATGTGGGATCTTCCCGGACAAGAGCTCAAACCCATGTCCCCTGCACTGGCAGGCGGACAAAGAAGCCTCTTTTTATGGGCAGAACTGGGGTGACTGGGCTGTGACCCTCACTAGGAAGAGCTGTTGCCAGCTCCAGGAAGCTTTTTGGTCTGCTATATGTTAGAAATTTTTTCACAGACCACTACCTCAGTGACTGTAGCCCGTTTACTTTGATCTTCATTAGTCCTCTGGAATCATAATTGCTTCCTTTCAAAAAGGAATATATTTATTATTTTTAGATATATTTTTACACAGTACATAGATCTTAAATGTGTAATTTGATGAGTTTGTCAAGTATAGATACCCATGTAACCAACACCGCAATAAAGACAACATTTCCATCTCCCCAGAAAATTCCCTCAGGTCCTTTGCCAATTGATCCCCTCCCCAGACCCACCCCAGACAATGACTGGTTGGTTTCTGTTAATATAGATTATAATTTTGCCCTTGTTTTGAATGTCATATAACTGAAATCACATGGCCTGTACTTTTTGATATGTAGCTTCTTCTGCACAATATAAGTTCTGAGAGATTCACCCGTGTTGTATGTATCAAGAGTGTGTCCTTTTCTTTATTTCTGAGTAGTATTCCATTGTATAAATACGCCACGGTTTATGAATTCCACAAGAACCATTTTTTAGATGGAGAGGGAGAAACGCCATCGGCCTCTACACTCGGCATGAGTTCGTCTGTGTGTCCATCCACTCACTAAGCCCCAGGCCTTGCTCTCGCTGGGTGCAAAGATCAACCAGAAATGGGCAGAGAGGGTGGTCACCATGTAGGGGAAAGGCATACGCAGAGGAGGCGCAGCTAAAACGTGCTGCTGGCTCTGAAGGCGGGAGACTTAAGAAGCCTTCAGAGAAAAGGTGGTGTGCTGTGAGCTTTCAAGGAGGATGGGGTTTAGAATTCTCAGAGAAGCCTGGTGGAGAGGCCCCTGCTGGGAGCAGAAGGAACAAATGGAGCACGGGGAATGTGGCGGCCCCACAGACTGCTGAATTCACCGCTTTGCCATGGCCAGCCCACTGGAGGCTTGGGACTGGCAGCCTGAACCTGGTCCATCCCAGTTCTGGGCCCAGAGGTGGGGCAGGAGGGAACCCAGACAGCAGCACATCTCGGGCGGGTGGGGGGGGGGAAAGCACAAGGATGTGTTAAAAGAGACCCTCTCTGTGTCTTCTGGAGTTGGCTCTGCCCTCCTGCCATTTCCACTTGGCTTCCAGGCCAGGCCCTGAACAGTTTCTATGTCCCACTGTCCTGTAGGGTACACAGGGGCCGTGGGTCTGGAGAGGAGTGGCTGGGCCAGTGCCGGCAGTGAGCCGAGGGGACCAGCCTTCTCCTGCCTTCTTGCCACGTCTTCTCCAGTGTGCCCTCTGTTCCTCCTCCCCCTTAGTCCTTTCCGGGTCGTGAGTCATTTGGCAGGAGGCACGTTGACACTTGGTGACCCGCGTAACTGAGTCTTTGTGTTGAGCAAGGGCCTTCGCGGTCTGTGTCCACCTTTCCCCAGGCCGAGGCATCCCGACCTTCGGACCCATTCACACCCCAGTCTGGCAGAGGGCAAGGTCACTGAAACCATATGAGTTGGGAATCTAGCCAAGGACAGCAGTATCTTTACCTTGTGTTTGTAGAGTACTTTGTACTTTGTCAGACACCACCAGGCTTGTCGTTTCTTCAGCCAGCCAGTGCTTGCTGAGCGCCTACTGTGTGGCAGGTTATAGAAAGGTGAACGTGTTAAGGTTGGTGCCTTTAAGGAGCCTATAGTCTGGCCAAGCAAACACGTGAACAAATAAGGATAACAAAATGGTGGGGCAGGAATACGTAAAGTGTAGATCAGGGCCCAAGGAGAGAATGGTTGGTTATACCAGGGTGTACTGGGGGGGCTCCCTAGAGGAGGGGGCACTCAGTGGCAGAAGGTGAGCTGTAATTTTGGGTGGCCTCTGGGGGGTGGGGTGGAGGGTGCATTCCAGGCAAGAGGCGCAACCCGAGCACAGTGGGAGCAGGAGGCTGGGCGTGGATGCAGCAGGTATGGTGTCATAGTCAGCTCAGGCTGCTAGAACAAAGCACCACAGATTGGGTGGCTTATACCAAACAGACACTTATTTCTCACAGTCCTGGAGGCTGGGAGTCTGAGATCAAGGCACCAGCACGGTCAGGTTCTGGTGAGAGCCCTCTTCCAGGTTGCAGGCTGCCAACTTCTTGCTGTGTACTCCCATGATGGAAGGGGCTCTCTGGGGTCTCTTTTATAAGGACACTAATCCCTATCATGAGGGCTCCACCCTCAGGACATAATCACCTGCCCAAGGCCCCGCCTCCTAATACCATCACCTTGGGCATTAGGTTTTCAACATATGACTTTATGACTTTCAAGGGGACACAAACATTTGATGTATAACATGATGAGAGACAAAGCTGGGGAGGTGACAGGGACGGATCTTGGAGGGCATGGTATGGAATGTCAGGAGTTTGGACCTCACCCTGTAGCAGTGGGGACCCCAGTGGAGGGTTTTAAGCAGTGGAGTTTTAGAAGGATCACCCTGGGATCCTTGAGCAGGATGGATGAGAGCGAGACTGGAGGCAGGGAGGCCAGCTAGGAGGCCAAGGTGGTCATCCACTCAAGAGATAAAGCCTAAGATAAGGAGATAAGAGAAGGGAAGGGGAGGGGGGGCTTGAAATGTTAAGGGCTTGGTCATCAGTTGGATATTGGGGCCAAAGGGCAGGAGAGAGTTGAGGATTCTCCTCTTGGACCTTCCTTCAGTCACTTCATCTTGAGCACCTACTACATATAAAGTACCATGTGGGCACAAAGGTGAGAAGGATCTGGGTTCTGCCCACCGAGAACCGCAGTCTAGGACAGTGCTCTCTAGTCAGGACTGTGAGTTGCACGTGACAGCAACACAATTTAAGTGGACTTTGACCCCACCCCTCCCTGAGAAAATGGGGGAAGGGGTTTATTGGTGCATGTACTGAAAAGTTTCAGGGGGTAGTGCTTCAGGCAAGTGTTCAAACAGTGTCTTTAGGAATCTGCCCTTTTCCATCAAGTCTCATCTCTGTTCTGTGTAGACTTCGTTTGTTTTTTTTTCATGACTGAGTTTATTCAATCTTTTTCCTGTCTCAAAAAAAAAAGCAAAATACCAAAAACCCAGACATAAATATAGTTGTTTCCCTTTACAGCTTTCCCTTCTTAGTTTCTTATAGTTTCGGGTTTTTTTTTTTTTTTTTTGCTTTAGAGCTATGCTTTTATATTTAAAATTTTTTAAATTTTGGTAAAAAACACAAAACATAAAATACACCACCTTAACCATTTTCAGGTGTACAATCATGTTAATGACATTCACGTTATGTAGCTTCATTTTAAGGCAGCCTTTCCCTAACATTTCCAGGCTGGCCTCTTAGCAGTTTAACAAGCCCAGTGGAAGGGGTAAGAATTCTGGGATTGGGTCTTCTCGGCACAAACCAGGCCACGTGCACACCCTTAGCCAATCACTGTGGCCCTGATGATGAGTCAGCCTGGATCACGTGCCTGCCTTTGAGGTGGGGCGGGGTCTTCGCCCTGTGAGCCACAGGGCTGAGCGAGGCTGCACAAATGGGTGCTCAAAGGGAAAGAGAGGTGCTGCTGTGGAAAGAATGGGAAATGGATGCCAGGGACGCAAAAACAGCAAATTCCACTGCAGGCGCATAGGACCCGAGCGGCTGACTTAGGTGAGGTAGAAACTGGTTCCACGGGAGGGGTGCATGTAAATGCTGTGTAATCAAGTCATCTAGCACGTGCTAGGGACTGTGGCAGTCCAAACAGGCTCATTTTGCCCCCATTGAACTACTGGGGGAGAGAAGAGCTAGACGTAAATAACCACTCCATGATGTAAACATGGTGAGTGCCTGGGGAGGAGGGGTCAGGAGTGCTTCCAGCAGGCAGGAGTTGGGCATGGGGGTGCCACCAGTGTGGTTCCCCACGTGGGGCATGGGTGCCTGCTGTCTGTCCACCCCTTGATCCCAACCACTGCTAATACCATCCTTGCTTTAGCCCCCTCCTTCCCCTCCCAGGACCTCTGCCTCCCACTGGCTGCTCCAGAGTCTCCTCGGATGAGCCCACCCTGGGCCCCTGGGAGGGGCCTGGAGTTGGGCCCCCCGTCCCCCACCGAGCAGGGCAGGTCCGAGGTGCTCCCCTCGTCCCGCAGGCCTCTCCCTGGAACGCCTCCCCAACTCCATCGCTTCCCGCCACCGCCTGACCGAGAGGGAGGAGGAAGTGATCACCTGTTTCGAGAGGGCCTCCTGGATCGCTCAGGTGTTCCTGCAGGAATTGGAGAAGGTGAGCTGGAAATAATAGCCCCATTGGTCATCACTGCCCTCTATTGAGCACCTGTATCTATCCAACCCCCCACCCCACTAAAACTGTAGGTCCTGCTTGTACAAATTAGAAAAGAGGACCCTCCACCTGCCCTGAAGATGCTCTGCTTTATCCATTGGAAAACTCATTGTAGTATCCTGATTCTGTAAGCATGAGACTCTCTACTGCCAGAAAAGAGTTTTAATAAACAGAAGAGTCCACGCCCCCTGCGAGCGGCTGGCAACCTCCTTGGTGAGCTCAACTTGTACGACCAAAAATGTGACAGCCCTGTTGTGTTCGTTTACTTGTTTACCCCTCACAGCAGCTCTCTGAAGTAGGTGTTACATTCATCCCTGTTTAATACATGAGGTTTAGAGAGATTAAGCCATTTGCCCGCTACCCTTCCCTTGGAAGGGTACAGTCAGGTCCATGTAGGCACTCTTCCCAGCTCTCAGGTGCTCTGGAAGCTCGCTACTGGACCCTTTAGCGGGGAGGAGGACCATTCTTAAAGCCTTGCAGAGGCTGGCAGAGCTGGCCACAGGGGTCTGGAAATTCTCAGGCCTACTTATCTCCCTGCTTGTGCTTCGGGGGGCCTGAACGAACTCTCAACAGGACAGCAGTTCCAGGTGTTAGCAGCATACTGTGATGTTACCCCAGTTCTTCCCTTCTGGGGACTCCTGGTTAAATGGGGGGGGTACAGGCAGCCATATTCAACAAAGATACTTACAGTGACTGCGTCCCTGTTTTCATGTCAGGCACTACTTTGAGTACTTTACTCGAAGTTGTTCTCTAATTTAACCTTCAAATAGTAACCAACTGCAACAGGTTACGATTGTTATTCCCATCGTGTAGGTGGGGAAACTCAGGTGTGGAGAGTTAAATAGCTTCCCGGAGCTCAGACAGTTCATAAGTGGCGTCGGCAGGGCTTGGACCCTGTATGACTTGTGACTTTGGGGTGGTGCTTAAGCCTTCTGTTTAGTAGATGTTTAGTAGATACTAGATGGCAGGCTTGTCAGAGGAGATTCAGGATTGGCATCCAGACAGAGGAGGTGGGCACGATCTGAGAGACTCAGCACTCAGGAGATATTTGAACCTCACCTACTTTGGCAAATGCCAAAATGTCAACCCAGCCCCTGTTTGTGACGGACCTTTTTGGAGGCGTCCTCCTCATGCCAGGTCAGTTCCCGTGGAGCAGGACTCTCAGCCTCAGGACTTCTGACGTTTGGGGCCAGATGATTCTGCTGCCCTGTGTAGAATGTCCAGCAGCACTCCCAGCCTCTACCTGTGGGCTGCCAGCAGCCAACCCCCCTCCAACTGTGACAACCAAAAGTGTCTCCAGATAATGCCAAATGTCTCAGGGGCGAAATTGCCCCCCTGTTGAGAGTCGCCGTCCTAGAGGCCCTCTGCTTGGCTGGACTTCAGTGGGAAGGAGGTGATTGGCGGCTCAGCAGAAACAGGACTCGAGTGTACTCCCTGGCAGAGGTCCACGTGGAGACTTGAGTTGACCTCTGCCAAGGTCACATGCAATGTTTCAGGAGCTCTTCGTGTTTGAATTACATATAGTTTGGGGGAAGCTTTCATGAAACATTGAAAGTCACCCATTCAGTCAGAAGCCTGGGTTTTGGACTCTTAAAAGGGGATTCAGGTGATGAGCTGGAATGGTGTCCAGGGCTGGAATCAGCGCCTCAGGGGCACTCTGTGGACAAATGGGCCCCGATAGCTGGTTATCTCAGGTCAAGGGAGGGCAGGCCATAGAACCCTGTGCACCCTGTGCACTGCAAAGCTGATGTCCCTCCTAAGACCCAGCACCAACCTCGGAGGAACTAAGAATCTCTCTAAAACCTATTTCAGTTTCTGAAAGAGGTGGATGGCTCGTTGATTTTTTTTTTCCCCCTCATATCAGAGAGGGAGGTGGCATAGTGAAGGCAGGCCCATCTCGGTGGGGCTGGGTGACCCTCTCAGAGCTGTGGCTTAAGCGACAGCTCAGTTAATAACAATTGTTCCTCAGCTTTCCCACGAACCAGGGGTCAGCTGTTGGGCTGTTCTGAGGTCATGGTTATGTGACAGGGACAGTGCAATGTCTGGCGTCCGGTAGGCGCTCGAGTATTGGAAGAATGCGCCAGGAAGTAGTAGAAAGAGCCTGGAATGTGTAGCTGGCCAGACTAGTGTTTGAGGTCCAGGCCCAGGCCAGCTTTGTCTCCTCGGGCACTCTCTGAGCCTCAATTTCCTCATCTATAAGGTGCCGAGAAAACCAGCCTTGTAGGGCTGTTATGGGCATGCAGCATTTGCACAGGGAGAGTGCTTTAGACCTATTTTGAATTAAAGCAAGTTAGGTTGAGTTTGGTCTGAGTATTGCCCTACGTGCCCCTAAGGTGGCTGGGGGCTTGGGTGGCGATGGGGCCGTCACCTCTGCCTGGGCTGACCCTGGCCCTGGCCTCTCGGCCTCGGAACTTAGAGACAGCGGCTCTCTCTGTGTTCCCCTTCCCAGATCACAAGTAACACCACATCCCGGCACCTGAAAGGATCTCACCCGGTCGACTACGAACTCACCTACTTCCTGGAAGCTGCGCTCCAGAGCGCTTACGTGACAAACCTGAAGAAGGGGTAGGTCGCTGGCCGCTGAGCAGGACCCGGACGTTTCTTTCAGGACTGGGAGCTGCTGACACTGGTCAGGCCTCCCTCTTCTCTGGGCTGTGTGCGTGCGGGCCCCCTGGAGAGACGATGGGGGCTGGCTTGTTCCCGACTTGTCAGGCTGAGCTTGCCCAGGCCCTGGTGGGGAGGGCCGAGCTTCAGGAAGCTGCTGAAGCAATAAAGCCTGCACATGTTGGGGGTGGTCATCTTTAGAAGGGGGAGCTCTGGGAGCCCGATGGTGGTGTGGGAAGAGTGAAGGACAGGGAGCTGGGCGGTCTGGAGGTGGTCACTGTCGCCTGAAGTGTCAGCTAAAGTCATTTTGCTTCTCTGAGCCTCATTCTCCCCAAAATTTAATGGAAAAGGTGATTCCTGATAATTCCAACTTTCAAGGGGCTGTGAGATCCGAGGAGAAGTGTGGTGAAAGTAAAGGCCTGGCATCATTTTGGGGGTGCGACTGCCCTGCTGGTGAGGTGGCAGGAAGCTCGTTTTCCTGTGCGTTGACTGGAGGGTCCTGGGACCCAAGAACATGGTGCCCAGAACCCCTTTCTTAGTCTTTTGCTCCTTGGGGTTAAGCAAGGCACCCTCCCTCTGTGAAGAGTCTGGTGGATGCTTCCATCTGGGTGGGAGGGGCTGGTGGTGTTTCGTGGGTGTGTTGTGTGGTGGTGGAGATGGAGGGAGAAGCAGCAGGGCCAGGAGGGCGTGTTGCTGGCCACCGCGGCTCTCTGGCGGTTCTGCAGGGCTGAATGCCTCAACCAGGCTGGAGACTAGTAGGTGGGGGCCTGGGTTTCCTGTGCCTCATCAGCTCCCTCCTCAGCATCATTACTACCCTCTGCAGACACCGTGGGCTGGGGCCTTGAGGACATCCGGGCAAGCGGAGGGACTCACGTGTGCCGAGTGCAGCCACTCACCGTGGAGGCTGGGCACACGTCTCGCCCCTCTCGAGCCTCCCAGGTGGAGGTGGGCCAGCCACACAGCTGTTCCCTCCTCCCCACAGGTGACGAAACGGAGGGTCAGGATCCCAGAGCTTTCTTTGCTTTGGCTAGAGTCCTTTGAAGCCCCTATTTTGTTTTTGGTATGATTTATTTTGTTAAATTTCACTTTATTCATCCTTTTCATTTAACAGTTTTTGGAATAGATGATTCTTGCACAGGATACCAAATTAAAAATGTACAGAAGACTAGACAATAAAACGTTTCCCTTCCATCTCCATCCCCTGCCTCCTGGCTCCTCTGTAGGCAGTGTTCCTAGGCTCCTGTGTCATTCCATGATAGCAGCATACACAAGCGATTATACGCACATATTATTTTCTTCCTTTTTTAAATGCATATTCTCCCCTTTGCCTTTTTTCATTCAAAATATATCTCTTGGAGGTGGTTCCACATCGGAGCTGCCTTTTCTTTGCACTGCTGCATAGTGTTTATAGTATCATACAGTACAGATCTCCTACAATTTGTTTACTCAGTTCCCAACCGAGGAACAGATAGGTCACTTCCAGACTTGGGCTCTTTTCAGCGTATGCTAGAGTCCAGAACAGAACCGTACCTATGCATTGTTTCAGTGGGGATCTGTCTGTAGGGTGGATTCCGAGACAGGAAAGTTCTGGGTCAAAAGGTAGAACACTGGTCATTTGGGTAGAGGTTGCCAACTTGGACCTCATAGAGGTTGTTTCAGTTTCTGTGCCGCCAAGATGTGGGAGAGAGGCTGCTTCGTAAGCCCTCACAACATAGTGCGAGCTTTTTTTCTCTTTTAAGTTTTTATTGAAATATAGCTGATCTACAGTGTTGTGTTAGTTTCAGGTATACAGCAAAGATTCAGTCATGCATGTATGTGTGTGTGTGTGTGTATATATATATATGTCCTTTTTTAGATTCTTTTCCATTATAGGTTATTATGAGATATTGAGTGTAGTTCCCTGTGTTATACAGTAGGTCCTTGTTGTTTAGCTATTTTATATATAGTAGCGTGTACCTGCTAATTCCAAACTCCTGGTTTATCCCTGCCCCACCTTCCCCCTTTGGGAACCATAAGTTTGTTTTCTATGTCTGTGAGTCTATTTCTGTTTTATAAATAATTCCTTTGTATCATTTTTTTAGATTCCACATATAAATGATATCATATGATATTTGTCTTTGACTTACTTCACTTAATATGATAATCTCTAGGTCCATCCATGTTGCTGCAAATGGCATTATTTCACTCTTTCTTATGGCTGAATAGTATTCCATTGTGTATATATGCCACATCTTCTTTATCCCTTCATCTGTCGTTGGACATTTAGGTTGTTTCCACATCTTGGCTATTGTAAATAGCGCTGCAATGATATTGGGGTGCATGTATCTGTCTGAATTATAGTTTTCTCTAGACACATGCCCAGGAGTGGAATCACTGGATCATATGGTAACTCTATTTTCAGTTTTTTAAAGAACTTTCATACTGTTCTCCATAGTGGCTGTACCAGTTTACATTCCTTCCAGCAGTGTAGGAGGACTAGTGCAAGCTTTTTGATGCTTTTTTGACGTTATTAGGCGTGATTGGTGAAGTATGCTATCTCAGCATCATTATTGTTGGCGAGGGAGATGATATTTATCTGTTCACTTTTCCATTGTTGGTACTTGGAAGGTAATTACTTCTTTTGTTTTTTAAAATAATTTCTGTTGAAGCATATTTGATTTATAATGTTGGCAGTTTCAGGTGTACAGGAAAGTGATGCAGTTATATATATATATATATGTACATATATATATACGTATATATGTATATGTACATACATATATATATATATCCTTTTTCAGATTCTTTTCCGTTATAGGTTATTACAAGTGATTGGGTATGTAGGTCCCTGTGCTATACAGTAGGTCCTTATTGGTTCAGCTTTTTTTTTTTAATTTGCACTTTTCTTAGGAGTGAGGTTCATTAAATTTTTATGTTTTAATTGTTTGCACCTTTAAAAATGCATAATTTATTTTTAAAAATCTTAATTGAAGTATAGTTGATTTACAATGTTTTAGTTTCAGGTGTACAGCAAAGTGATTCAGATATATATATATATATGTATATTCTTTTTCAGATTCTTTTCCCCTTATAGGTTAATACAAAATATTGAGTATAGTTCCCCTTATAGGTTAATACAAAATATTGAGTATAGTTCCCTGTGCTATACAGTAGGTCCTTGTTGGTTATCTATTTTATATATAGTAGTGTGTATATTTTAGTCCCAAACTCCTAATTTATCCCTCCCTCCCCAAAATGCATAATTCATTGATCCCTCCCTCCCTCCTAGTGTAAGTAATATAATTATAATGTTTATGGTGGAAAACTTGGAAAATACATAAAAATATAAAACGGGCAAATTTAAAAATCACATATTCAATCTTTAGATCAGGGACTGGCAGGTTATGACCTTCTGGCCAGTCACCTGCTTTGGTGAAGTTTTTTGGAACACAGCTTGCCTGTTGGTTTAGGTATCTTCTATATCTATGGCTGCTTTAGAGCAACAACTGCAGAGTTATATGACTCCAAGCCTAAAATGTTTACTGTCTGGCTCTTTACAGAAAAAAATTTGCTGGCCCCGTATTCTAGGTAATCACTGTTAACATTTTTTAAAATAAATTTATTTATTTATTTTTTATTTTTGGCTGCATTGGGTCTTTGTTGCTGCACGCAGGCTTTCTCTAGTTGCGCTGAGCAGGGGCTGCTCTTCGTTGTGGTGCACAGGCTTCTGATAGCAGTGGCTACTCTTGTTGCTGAGCACGGACTCTAGGCACGCGGGCTCCGTATTTGTGGCTCGCGGGCTCTAGAGCGCAGGCTCAGTAGTTGTGGTGCACGGGCTTAGTTGCTCCGTGGCATGTGGGATCCTCCCAGACCAGGGCTCGAACCCGTGTCTCCTGCGTTGGCAGGCGGATTCTTAACCACTGCGCCACCAGGGAAGCCCCCCACTATTAACATTTTGATGTATGTCTTTTCACATTTTTTAAAGATTTTATTTATTTATTTTTGGCTGTGTTGGGTTTTCATTGCTGTGCATGGGCTTTCTCTAGTTACGGTGAGCGGGGGCTACTCTTCGTTGCAGTGCGCGGGCTTCTCATTAACGTGGCTTCTCTTGTTGTGGAGCACGGGCTCTAGCACACAGGCTTCAGTAGTTGTGGCACATGGGCTCAGTAGTTGTGGTTCGCGGGCTCTAGAGTGCAGGCTCAGTAGTTGTGGCGCACGGGCTTAATTGCTCCGCAGCATGTGGGATCTTCCCGGCCAGGGCTCTAACCCGTGTCCCCGGCATTGGCAGGCGGATTCTTAACCACTGTGCCACCAGGGAAGCCCTCACATCTTTCTATGTACAGATATGCAGGTATATTTTTTTCTTTTCTTTTTTAAACAACAACAAAATAGTATCTTACAGCACTGCTGCTTTGTAGCCTGCTTTTTCCACTCAGGGCTTGGTTGGGAGCCTCTTTTGTGTGCCTGCTAATCTCTCTTCTGCATGAAGTTGCTCCCTGTGGCATCAGGGGAAGGTGCCAAGCCCACGCCTGCAGCTGGGCTTAGGGCTTGGTGGGCTGTGTGGCTGGGACAGTCATCCTTGAGCTGGGCCCCGAGGGAGGGGAGATTCCCAGAGACAGGAGGAGTCTGGGTGGGGCAGAAGAGGTAGGATGAGGCTGAGGAGGATGGGGAACTTGTGAGGGTCCAAGGCCAAATACACTTGGGAAACAGTGGGTTAAAGACTTCTCAGACCCTTTAGAATAGGAATTCCAAGGAGCATGGTTGCAGATAGTAAACTTTCAGGAGGAAGCAAAGACATGTAAAGTTTTCAGTTTCGTTTGACACCGAGCCCTTGTTTGGTGTGGGTCTCTGGGGACCACTCTTTAGGAACCAGCGCTCTGGGACTCCAAGGGGAACAGCTGGACTGAAACGCAGTTTCTGGCCCAGGCAGCTTTTCCATCCAGCAGGCATCCCTGTCCCATCAGAGCTACATCCCATTCGGGGTGTTGGAAGCCCCCCGAGCTTCAGCCCTCAATGCCTGGAAGAGAAGGAAGTGGAGTCCTTGCCCAGAATGCAGAGCAGGCCATGGTGAGGCCACTCCCAGGAAGCAGCGGTGGCTGAGATGGCTGGGGTGTGGGCGTGGGCCTGGGGGGAGGCAGTCCTGCCCCAGCTGGACCCCGGCCTGGAGGAGGCCTGTGTGCCCCTTCTCTCTCACCACCCTGCCCTCGTGTTAGAGAAGGCGGGGTGCCGCACGAATCCTGTCCTCCAGATGGTAAGAGCAGGGAGAACGTCCCGGCCGGGAAACAGGCTCTCTCCCTGCTCTCTTCTCGTACATGAACACCCACCAGAGCACCTGATTCGTCACAGCTGCTTAGAAAATCTAAGGCAGTATTATCATTTGTTTGTATTAGTATTTTTTTGAGGCAGTCCACAGCTGGATGGGCTGCTGCCTCAAGCTTCAAGTTTACACTTTAAAAAAAAAAATTTCTCAAGTGCTAGGCCGGGGAGGCAGTGGTGTCCCGTTTGGGACATGAGGATCGGGAGGCCCAGAGAGCCAAGGTGGTTTACCTCCCAAGGGTGGGACTGGCCTGGGAGCCCTGGGTGCCTCCGACCAACCACCCTGTGGCCAGGGAGGTGGAGCTGGGGGGGAGTCACCGGGACGCATGCTGCCTCTGCTCTAGCTCCACCATGGCTTGTTTGTTCCTATTCAGTTACTGCATTTCAGTTTCAGTGAAACGGTGGCCTAGCAGGCTGGTTCCTGTTTTTACTTCCCAGGCAGCTGCCACCCAGCTGCTTCTCTTTAGCTGGAGACTGTTGTCACCCTGTTTTTGCAAATAAAGTTTTATTGGCACATAGCCACACCCATTCATTTATATACTGTCTCACCCTCAGAGCTGAGAAGTTGGGATTGAGATCAGATGGCTAATCCTGAAATATTTACTCCCTGATCCTTTAAAGAAAAGAGTTTGCTGATGCCTGCTCTCTGTTTAAGAAGTTCTCCCTCCCAAGGCCTCTTGCAGAAGAGGTGCTCTTCTTCCATATGGCAGTCCCATGGAGTAGATTTTGTGGGAAGGGGACAGTTCTAATTTTAGTGTTCTGTGTCCTTCATTCATCCATTTAACAAATAGTTGTTATACTAATACGTGCCACCTATTAAGAGCTGAATTTGTGCCAGGCACTTAAGTGCTTTGCTGGCATGTGTCTTTAGTCTTTCCAGGAGCCCTCTGAGGTAGGTGCTGTTGTTAGCACCCCCATCTTACAGATGGGAAAACTGAGGCACAGAGAACATAAGTGACTTGTCCTGGACAGAGCCAGGGTTGTGTGTGCTGGTACTGTCTGACACCATTAACCACCAGTCTACACTGCCCACGGCAGAAACCCAGCAATTAAGGCCCTGCTGCCGCCCCCGAGGCGCTCACAGCCTAGCGTTTGTTCCCCCGAGTCTGCCTCTACTTGGTATGTGTGGTCCCAGCTTCTGGTTTGAAGAGTTGGTGGGCGTCAGGGCAGGGCCGGGGAGTGGAGGCCACTCAGTGATCCTGAGCGAGTTCCTCCTCTACTCCCCACCCCCACCTCTAATGGGGGGGTGTCTGTTTGTCCTGTATCCCAGGGTGTGAGGGCCCAAGAGGAGGGAGGGAACGAAAAGACACTGGAGTACGGAATTCAGAGCCCTATTAACTCCCTCTCCGCTGAGGTCCCCCCACCTCCACCCCTCAGGGCTGCCTGCTCCCTTCCCCACACCAGCTTCTCTGCAGATATGATGAGGTCAAGGTGAGCGTCCAGGGCAGTCAGGAGGGAAAGAGGGAGAGAGCCAGCAGTTATCAAGCACATGCTGTGTGCTAGGCTGGACCACACGCTCTGTGTACAACACTCTGTGAAGGAGGTCGTGTGACCCCAGCCCACTAGTGAGGGACTGGGGCTCAGAGAAGGTTGAGTCACTTGCCCGACCTCACCCACTGGGATTCCAGCTTTGGATCTGAGTGGCCTGGAAACCCATGCCGTTTCCAGTTTTGGGGGTGTCAAAGGGCAGCCTGGGCACCTGTGGGGTGTGTGGAAGGACGGGGCCCCGGTGATGGGGCTGATCCTTGATGTGCTGACTTACGGCTCTCCTTCCTTCTCCGGGACCCTGAGTCACATTCTCAGAGGGTGGGCCTGCTTCCTGCCCTGTCTTTGTTCTGCGCACTCAGGGCATGCGTGTGTGTGCGTGTGCGTGTGTGTGCGTGTGCGTGTGTCAATTGTGGGCAGAGGCATTAACCAACCGTCACCCCTCCAGGAAAGCCCAAGTAATTTTAGTTAGTTTTCTGTTGCTCTCACTTTGTTCCCCTGTCTTTGTCCTCTTCTTCCTGAAGCACAAATTTCAGTCCTTAAAGCTGATGCTGACTCCCTCCCCACCCCCGCCCTTTATTCCCAAATAAAGAGGAATGGAAACTGAATCATCATTTCTTTCCAAGCAAACAGCCCAAATATTTGAAGCCTGAATGTGAGGAGCAGTTCCCAGGACACGTGGGAACAACTCAGCCCCTCTCTCAGTTTCCTGTGAACACATCCAGCCCCGTGGTGGCCCTGGAATGTGACATACATAAAGTAGCCCTGGGTGCCTGGGTGGGCTTTGAATAATTTCTTTACACCTTTCCTCTTGATAGTAGCTAATATTGTTGAATACTTACTGCATGTCAGGCAGAATGTTAATGCCTTTACGTGTAATCCTGGGAAGTTGGAACTAGTAATATCCCCATTTTCCTGAAGGAGAGGTTAAGTAACTTGCCCAAGGTCACAAGGCTAACAGGTGGTATTGCCAGCGAGCCTGGTGCCGAACTGCGTCTGCCCAACCCCACAGCCTGAGGCCGTGCTCATTACATAGTCCCGGGCC
The DNA here is from genome assembly GCF_963455315.2 of Globicephala melas. Lineage (NCBI taxonomy): Eukaryota > Metazoa > Chordata > Mammalia > Artiodactyla > Delphinidae > Globicephala > Globicephala melas. The sequence continues at coordinate 51,983,783 of NC_083325.1, read as the reverse complement.
CAGGATACCACCCGCCCACAGTAGGTCTGCATCAGTGAGCTCCTGTAATTATGTATCATGGTCTTCAGGTCAAAGTTACATCTTCCTGGGTGAATCACCGGTTCCAGTGTTTTTCTTATACATTTGTCATTATTAGGAAGTTAAAAAAAAAAGTCAGCTTAGCCCAGGGTTTTCAGCCTCAGCACTGTTGATGTTTTGAGCCAGATCTCCTTCGTTGTGGGAGCCTGCCCTGTACACGGTAGCTTTTAGCAGCATCCCTGGCCTCCACCCAACAGACGCCAGTAGAACACCCCACCCCGCGAGTGTGACAACCAGAAATGTCTCCAGACACTGAAAAGTGGCCTGGGCTGGGGGTAGGGGGCAAAACTGCCCCCACTTGAGAACCACTGTCTTAGCCCAAGGTGTGAGAGGCAGGAGGTCAGGGGGAGATGGGGACGCAGACGCCCGATATTGGGTCACCTTCTCCAGGGCCGCTCTGGAGAGTCTTTTAAAGGGCTCCAGAGCCATTTCCTGCAGGTTAAACTCACCCGCACTTGCCTGGGCTCTTGCGGTGTTTGGGAAGGGCTGGGGAGAAACCCTTCCCTGTGTTCAGAGAGGTCACAGCCCAGTAGGGGGGGATGGCGCTAAGGTGGAAAAGCCCAGCAGCTCATTTCCCAGCTGGCCTCCGCGAGCCCACGGAGTGTCAGGCCCCCTGCCCAGGGCAGGATGAGGACCCACTTCACGGAGCTCACGTCCCAGTGGGGAAATGACAGTGTGGGATCCAGATGTTGACGATGGACAGTGCTCTGTACTAGAGGAAAAGAAGGCAGAGAAGTGCGAGTGCTGTCTGGGACAGGGGGGACTCTAAAGAGACATTTCATCCTCAGGGGCCAGGTGGAATGGAGCCCCCGGGGCTCAGGCGCTGCTGGGTGTTAGAAGAGGTTCCTTAGGGCCTGAAGAACAGGAAGAGGTGGTGGGATCTGCTTCACAGATTCTGGGCTATAACCTGAGAGCCTGAGCTCATTCCCATGTGGGCATGGGGTGGACCCAGGTTCCAGAGGGCCCAGAGGAGCCCTTGCTGAGAATGGGGTGCTCAGCCCCAGGGGCCAGATGGCCACAAGCAGTGCTCTTCCCAGGGTCCAACTTGTCCCTCCAGTTGAGGATTTGACATAGTTTAAAGGGTGTGGTGTTCTCCACTGTGTAATGTGGGTGATGTTTTCTTGGCCTCCAGACAGTGCTTCTCCTTTAATTCTGAGCTTCGGTGAGGCCTGGACCTCCCTTATGCTGCCCACTTACTCATTCAGTGTCTGAGGGACATTCATTTTTCCCAAGGGCCTTGCCCTATTGATCCAGCAGTTAATTCCCCCAGCTGACTCCTGCCCCTTGCTCTTCCTAATTGACCTGGGATTGAAAGTGCTAGCCTGAAAGTCAGGAGCTGGGAGGCCCCTACCTGGGGTCCACTTCCCCTCACTGCCACCAGAGGGCAGCCGTGGACTCTGGTTGGAGCCTCGCCCCGGGCAGTTCTGCGGATGCTTCTGCCAGGAGGCAGCTTTCTGTTGGGCTGGGGGGTTGATGGCTACGGGGCCCGGGGGGTTGATGGCTACGGGGCCCAGGGTCTTGGCCGTGGGGGAGGCTTGGTTCTCCTTTGCACGAAGCAGCCCAGGGGTGAGGCAGCAGGGGACACCTGGGGGTGGTGCAATGCCAGGGAATCTGTTGATGACCCTGACCTCACTAGGACCGGGTCTCTTGAGTATCTCCCAAGAAAAGAATGTGAGCCGGGGCTTCCCTGGTAGCGCAGTGGTTAAGAATCCGCCTGCCAATGCAGGGGATACGGGTTCGAGCCCTGGTCCAGGAAGATCCCACATGCCGTGGAGCAACTAAGCCCGTGGGCCACGACTACTGAGCCTGCGCTCTAGAGCCTGCGAGCCATAACTACTGAGCCCATGTGCTGCAACTACTGAAGCCCACATGCCTAGAGCCCGTGCTCTGCAGCAAGAGAAGCCGCCGCAATGAGAAGCCCGCGTGCCACAACTAGAGAAATCCCGCGCACAGCAACGAAGACCCAACGCAGCCAAAAATAAATAAATAAGAAAAAGAACGTGAGCCAACTTGGCTCCTTCCCCCACAGCAGGCAAGAGGCCGTTTCTCTTTGGGGTGGTCTCTTTCTCTTCTCCCTCGACCTACAGAGCCAATTCTCGGCTCAGGGCTGAGAGTGAGCTTGGGCCATGTGTGTTGAACCAGGTGGGCTGCATGTTTTGTGCGTGCTCTTAAAAAAAATTTTTTTAATCACTAAAGCAATATATGCTCATTGTACCAAAACCAAACAATAGAGAAGAGAGTGTTTTCTGAGGGAGTTGCCCAGGACTTGGCAGGTTGTGCGGCCTTATGAAGACACTCTCCCTTTCTGCTGTGTGTGTGTGTGTGTGTGTAGGCACCTTAGAAAACCTGCTGTTGGGTATGACCCCGTAAGGGGTGTGTTCAGTCAGTAGTAATTTTGTATTCTTAGCAACCACCCAGTATCTGCAGTGCTGGGGGAGGGCACGAGACAGAAGGCTCTCAGGGGCATTCAGGGGCCAGAATCACCCAACAGTGAAGCCCAGGAGAGCCTCCTGGTGGTCACAGAAGAGACCTCTTTGGGCACAGGGAGACCTCTGAGGCCCATCGGAGAGAGCACATCCTTCCAGCATCTCTTAATGCACAGCCTTTGTTTATTGTCAGCACCCACCGCCCCTACCCCACCTCACTAGAAAGCTCCCCTTGCCTGGATGTCTTCAGTGTCCTGCAAAGGAATTGTCACAGCCTTTTTCTGGGGCTGGGAGTGAAGAGGGAGCTCTCAGTTTCACATTTGAAACTGATAATGTGAGTCTGTGGCAAGAAGGAATAGCTTCATAACCATTTGAACTTCACCTGACCTTGTCTCCTGATTCAACCCTCTAGCTGTTGGGATCTGCCAACTGGCTGAGCATTTCTGGGTCTTTGACCGGAAACCTCTCATACACGATTAGCAATGCCAGCCCTGAAACGGGGACTTCTGGCCAGTGTCGTACGTACCAGAGCCTGTTTAGGTTCCATTCAGTGAAAAATTCCATACATTTTCTCATTCTCTGTTTCAAATCCAACAAAATCCCCACCCCCCACCCCAAATTTGTTGAGCACCTACTGTATGCAAAATATTTTGCTAAGCTCTTGAATAAACCATGAGCATGTCTAATTTTACAGACTGTGAGCTCGTTATGTGCAGGGCTGTGAATAAGCTATTCGTTCACTCATTCGGTCTCTTAATTCTTTCTCTCTGCATTAGTTGGATGCCTGTTGAGAACAGGACACTTGGTGTACAGTATCCAGGCACTTGGTATACAGTAGGTACTTCGTAGAGACTTAGTTGAGGGAGTCCTGGAGTTCAAATAGGCAGGAAAGGAAAGGGTAACTGTGCCATTCATTGTCTTTCTCAAGGGTCTTGTTTAAAAGGGAGTGAAATCTGAACCCTTGGTACCTGTGGTGAACCCACCTCTCCCCTTGGGTGATTGATGGCCTGAAGAGGCAGGCATCCTCCAGGCTTTGATTTTGTGATTGGAAAATGAGGATTTATTTATTCCACAATGATTTCTTTTTTTTTTAATTTATTTATTTATTTACTTTTGGCTGTTTTGGGTCTTCGTTGCTGTGCGTGAGGTTTTTCTAGTTGTGCTGAGAGGGGGGCTACTCTTCGTTGCGGTGCACAGGCTTCTTATTGTGGTGGCTTCTCTTGTTGCGGAGCACGGGCTCTAGGCACGTGGGCTTCAGTGGTTGTGGCACATAGGCTCAGTAGTTTTGGCTCGCGGGCTCTAGAGCACAGGCTCAGTAGTTGTGGCACATGGGCTTAGTTGCTCTGCGGCATGTGGGATCTTCCCGGACCAGGGCTTGAACCCACGTCCCCTGCATTGGCAGGTGGATTCTTAACCACTGCGCCACCAGGGAAGTTCCCACAGTGATTTGTTGAGGGCCTTCTATGTTCTAAGCATTGTGCTGGTACCCGGGAATGTGAAGCTTCCCTCACCAACCTCATTAGAAGTTGCAAAGACTGGATAAGATGAAGTGCTTTGGAAAAATCTGCCCCGCTGCCTACTGCTGACCAGGGGCCTGGGGGAGCTTGCCGCCTCCTTGCATGGCTCCCCTGCAAGGGGAGGCCCCCCGTAAGATGAGCTGTTTCCCTTGACCCATCCCTGCATGTACATATCCTCTTTCTCTGCTCCTGGCCAGCCAGAGTTTACTTGAGTTGGAATCCATGACCTCCTGGCTTCTCCACATGCAGCCTGATTCTGAGCCAGGGTTTGTTTGAGGCCCTGTTTGGATATTGTTAAAAGTGGCAGCTTTGCTCAGAAAGGTCAGTGTGAGAGACCAGAACAAAAAGATCTTTCAAGCTGGCCTCTCGTGGGGCTCAGAAAAGCCCCAGCTCTACCTGGCACTGACAGTTTATACCCAGGACAGGATTACTCAAGCTGGTGGGAGAAACCCCATCTAGTTTCCCATTTCCCAGAGGGCTGAGCTGAGGCGGAGGGGCATTCCCGACATTTCAGAACAGGGCGGCACCATCCAGGAGCCCAGATCTCTCCCTGTCTAGCCCTGGCCCCTGGAACCTATGTTGGTTTTTCTCTTTACCTGCATTCAATAAAAAGTGGGATTTACCCCCAAAGATGCCTAAAGGTGATTATTTGCTTTGCTAAAGAATTCCTGGGAGCTTATTTAGATGTCAGAGTCCCATATAGATTTGAAAATAGTAAAAATATACAACTTTGGAGGCACAAGATCCTGTTAAAATTGCAGTTCTCATTCCTAAATTGAGTGTGTATTGGGGGAGGACCCTGAAACAAAGCAACTAGTATACCAAGTCCATGATTTCAGGTATGCTTGATTAAGGTGAGATATCTACTGAAGTAAAAAGAAAGAAGATATAAAGAAAAGTATTACACAAAATAATGACACTGATGGTGTACAGCTAGTAGCAAAAATTGTAGATGTGGTATGCAGATGACAGAAGCCGGGGGGATGCTGATTGCAACTGAAGACCTGATTTTATAGAGGAGAGCGCCGTGCATAGCCCACAGAGGTGAGCTCTGCCCTCAGTAGCAGTGCCCAGGCATGAACCGTCTCTAAGGACCCTGTGGAGCCCTGTGCTGGTTGCCCCTCCTGGTTCTTCAGAAGCTCTAGGCAGGCTGGGGAATATCGTTGTGACTCTGACTCTATTCCCCAGGTCTTTGTCTCCATCCTCAGCCTTACAGACAGGAGTCTGAGTTCATAGTGTTGGTTGTTTGCACATTTGGGCCTTGCTTGTATGAAACCAGAGGTTCCCAGAAGGCAAGGAATTGATCTCCTGTCCTTTTATGCCTCCAAGCTCCAGAGCCCCCAGGAATCTACTTCATTCATGAAAGCTGCAGGAGGGGCTCACGTGACTTTCCCGGCTGCCACCTTTGGCTCTTCACCCTCTGTGATCTTTCATTTCTAAATTTGCTGGCCTGGGAGCCTCTGCTTTCCCTTGCGAGCTATTGATCTAGGGAACCCCCCGGAACAAGTGAGGACGGCAGTCCTCAGACATCTGCTGAGCACACATGCCCGGGCTGAGCTTCAGGAACAAGACTGCCCTCGGGGGGTGCGCAGTGGGAAAGGGGTCAGCCTGTAAATGGAAAATGACTGCAATGCCGTGCTTGCTTCAAAAGAGGACTTAACACGGAGCGAGAGCTATGCAGTCAGGAGGGGTGGGTGTGGGGAGGGGCCCAGGGAAGGCTGCAAGGAGGAAGTGATGTTGGAAAGTGATGTGTAAAAACAGATTCTTTTAAGGATGTGTAGGGGAAGGGCTCTTTAAGGCAGTGGGGGAAGCCTGTTCCAAGACTTGACATAGGGAACTGTGGACGGTTGTTGAGAAAGGACTTGAGTGGTGGGAGATGAGATGGGAGAGAGCCAAGGGGCAGACCCGACAGCCCTGGGACACCGTACTGAGGGCCTAGACTGAATTCTGTAAGCCTGGGGGCACCGACGAAAGGCCAGCATGGGAAGGAACAAGATGACTTTTGCATGTCAGGTAGAGCCCTCAAGGGGCAGTGGGAGTTGTTTTTCAAACTCAGGCCACACCCATCAGTGGGTTGCAAGATTGTTCAGTGGGCTGCCGCCAGCATTTTTAAAATGGGGAAGTAGTGGGAGACGTAAAAGAGAAAATATCGGAGTGGATTGCATTGCACATAGTAGAGATAGGTAATATATCAGGAAACTTAACTTCAGTTTTATGTAAGCAGTGTGTGCATATATACAGGGTTGCAATGTCAGGTGTATTTCTTACCATGGATCACACTTTAAAAGCTCGCAAATGACTTTAAGGCACAGAGGGCTGACTGGAGGGGGTGAGACCAGCTGTCACTGTCATCTAGGCCCCAGGTGATGCAGGCCAGTCTAGGGCCCTGGTGGTAGGGCTTGAGAGGTGAGGATGGATTCCAGTGTAGACCGGATGTGGCAGATGAAGGTGGAGAATTTTTTTTTTTAATCTCATTAATAGCTTTTTTTTTTTTAATTTTTATTTTTTTTGCGATACGTGGGCCTCTCACTGCCGTGGCCTCTCCCGTTGCGGAGCACAGGCTCCGGATGCGCAGGCTCAACAGCCATGGCTCACGGGCCCAGCTGCTCCGCGGCATGTGGGATCTTCCCGGACCGGGGCACGAACCCGTGTCCCCTGCATCGGCAGGCAGACTCTCAACCACTGCGCCACCAGGAAAGCCCTAATAGCTTTTTTAATATGATTTTTTTAATTAATTATTTAATTTAATTTATTTATTTTTCGCTGCGTTGGCTCTACCTTGCTGCGTGCATGCTTTCTCTAGTTGTGGCGAGCGGGGGCTGCTCTTCGTTGCAGTGCGTGGGCTTCTCATTGCGGTAGCTTCTCTTGTTGCGGAGCATGGACTCTAGGCACACGGGCGTCCATAGTTGTGGCTCGCGGGCTCTAGAGTGCAGGCTCAGTAGCTGTGGTGCACGGGCTTTGTTGCTCCGTGGCGTGTGGGAACGTCCCGGACCAGGGCTTGAACCCGTGTCCCCTGCATTGGCAGGCAGATTCTTAACCACTGAGCCACCAGGGAAGCCCGAAAATGGAGGATTTGAGGTTGACTGAAATCAGAAAGTCTGGCACCAGCCCACAGCACTTGGGCCAAGATAACATCTTGTTTGAAATACTCGATCCTGGTCTCTTTCTGGTGGTAAACCGGATGCCTGGGTTTCTAGAGAGCTACGGTGGAGAAGGATCCTTTCTATTCTTTGATCACTGTTGTCCTGGGCCTCTAGGATCATGGTGTTACAATTCTGACCTTTCATACCAATTATTGGATGTTTTCAAATAACACTCAAATGGGCAGGCTCCTCCTAGTGTCTGCAGGTTTGATGAGGATGTCTGTGTGGGAACTAGGCTGGTAATGACCCTGCTTCTACTGTCTTCCTGCTAGGAACATCGTGAAAGGCATGAGAGAACTCCGGGAGGTCCTACGCACTGTGGAGACCAAAGCAACTCAGAACTTCAAAGTGGTAATGGAGGAGGCCCCAGGGCTGGGTGCTGGCTGTGGCTGGTTTATTCAGGAGTTGATTTCAGTGGGAGGCAGCAGAAATCCTAGCAGGCAGCCTCTGAATCAGGGGAGTGTGTGCTTCTCCTCTCCCTGTCATGCTCATGGCAGACATTGCTAGTCAATCTCAGCATTCTTTTCCTCCAAGCCTGGGACACACCCTCAGCATCCTTCTCGTCGCAGCACTGCACATAGCCCCTCATGTTAGATCAATACTGCAACCTCCTGTCATCCCTTCCTAGCAAGGTGGTGTGCTAATTCTTAGGGATTTGTTTATGATCTTACTAAATAACGTTGGCTTGCTTTCCTGCCCCAGTTCAGGCCTACCTTCTTAGGCTTCTACCCCTAATCAGAGCCACAGCTGCTTCTCACTCTAGACTTTTCGGTTAAATATCAGAAAGGTATCTGGTGGAGAGAGCTGCTTGCGCTGAGGGCTTTATGCTTTGCAAGGGCTACGAGTACTCTGAGCCGTGCTGGGCTCCGTGGGGCCAGGAGGAGGAGGAAATGTACCTCTTGTCTAGGAGAAGAGAGAGGACAAAAGATGAAGTCGGAGCCATCACAGGCCAACAGACGGGGTGGGGCAGCTCAGTGCTGGAGCTACGGAGAAGCAAGGGGGCTCCTTGGGGCACAGTGGTGGACCTCCTGGAGGGGCAGCGATTTGCAAGCAGGCAGATTTGGCTGGACGGTGGGTGGAGGGCACGGCAGGCCGCGGCCGGGCAGAGCCAGCACCTGCCTGCATCTGAGCTCCTCCCTCTCTGCCAGATGGCAGCCAAGCACCTGGCAGGGGTCCTGCTGCACTCCCTGAGCGAGGAATGCTACTGGAGCCCCCTGTCCCACCCACTGCCCGAGTTCATGAGCAAGGAGGAGAATTCCTTCATCACACAGGCCCTGCGGAAACCTCAACTCTACGAAGGAGACAAGTAAGCCTATCTGCTCTGGGGACCACCCCAGGCTCAGGCCACCATCCCCAGGGTTCGGTCCCCACTGGCGGCCCCTCTCTCTGCCCCATGCTCTCCTGCAGCCGCCGCCCAGCTCCCTGCCAGGCAGGCTCTTCAGAAGCAGCGGAGCCAAATAGACTAGAGAAGGCAGGTCTTGGGGTGGGGGGTTGAGGGGGCATCCTCTAAGGCACCCAAAGGCCAAACAAATTATTTGGCGGGCGGGGGGAGGGGGGACACCTGCCTTCCTAATGGTCTTAATGCACCGTCTGTCGTGTTTGTGCCAGTAATCGAAGGTGGGGTCTGTGAGCCTCTTTCTCGCTCTTGTCTGCTGCTGGCCCCAGCCGCTTCATGCAGTGCTGGGGGCTGGAAGGGGCATCCCCCTCAAGAGCATTGCAGTGTTTCCAGCCCTCGCCCACCGTAGGCTTTCAGATCCATGCCTCTGGGGCATGATAAAGAGCTGCAGGTGGGATCCAGTGCCTGTGAATTATGCAGGAGAAGGTCACCTTACCAGGGCGGGTGCTGACTCCGGGGCAGAAGGGCCAGCGTGGCAGGGCCAGCCGTGCTGCTTCGGAGGGCCGTGCTGCAGCCCAGGCTGCCATCTGTGTCTTCCAGCCTCTACTGCCCGAAGGATAACATTGAGGAAGCCCTGCTGCTGCTGCTCATCAGCGAGTCCATGGTAAGCTCAAGGCCTCTGGCCCGTGGAGTAAAGCTGTGGGGCTTGGGCACAGCCCACCGGGTCCTGGCCACGCTCAGCCCCCAGGGATGTCCCTGAAGCAGGCCTCTTGGGTCTGTTCCCCCTCAGGGGGTGCAGCTCCCTCATGAGATCTAGGTGTGGAGTACAAGGCCGCTTTCGGGGGCCTGGGTCCTACCCCTAAATGAGCAGGGACTGGGCGAGCTAACAGATTCCCACCTCTTGCTTCTGGAATTACAAAAGGTGTCGTCAGCAAGTCAACAGAAGGTTGCGTGGACAGTTCTGTGCTGGGTCAGTGATGATGGAAGGGGGTGGAAGGAACGTGTACTTTCACGGCAGGAGGCCTGGATTCAGCCACTCAGTAGCTGAGGGCCCTGGGCAGATCACCTAAGCTCTGTGAGCCTCAGCTCCCACCGCTAAGGTGATAGTAACTCACAGAGGTGAGGTGCCTGTACAAGGGATTCACTCATTCATGCCACTCCTAATACAGAGTGTCATCCACTTTGTGCCAGGCCCTGTTCTAGACTCCAGAGAAGCAGCAGCAAACAAAATGGAGACAACGTCCTGCCCTCATGGAGCTTACATTCTAGTGAGGGAGGTGGGCAATAAATGAACTAACTACTCAACTACCCAGGGTTGCGATGTCTAAGTGCTGTGGAAAAATAAGGCGGAGGGGGTAAGGTGTGCCGGATAGAGCACACGTGAAATGCTCTCTAGATTTTTTTCACAAGACCCGCTTCTCCTGCCCCGGGCAAACACACATGTGCACACGCATGCACACACACACGTGCCGTGGAGGCTCAGCGTCGGGGAGAAGTGTGTTGGGTCATCCGGGAGGTGATGAGATGAAGGATGGGTGGTCCAAGGGGGCTGAAGGAAGGGTGAGCAAGAGCATCAAAGCCAGGTGTCCTCTGACTGAGGGACCCCTCAGAGCTTATGAGCTGGGGACCCCCGGGTTGAGAACTAGGTTTTTTAAGATGATGCATCTGAGAGCAGTGTGTGAAAGTGGAGTTTAAGAAACTGGGTCCCCAAATAGCAAAAAAACAAATGTCCCTTTGGAAACCTGGGACTGTGTGATGCCAGGGTTTGTTTAGAGAACTTTGGTCAGTGGGTTGCCTCTGGCTGAGCAGGTCCCCCAGCAAGTAGACAGGAAGAGGGACACTGGACTCGGGGGTGAGAGAGTGTATCCTTCCCCAGCCAGGCGGGGTCCATTCGGATCCAAAAGTGCCGGGGAAGGGGCGTGGATATTTGGATCCCGAGGACAGACTGGCCGGGACATGGTCCTGAAAGGTTTGCATGGTGGGTGCTCGTGTGGAGGTTAGGTGGTTGCTGCCGGGTGGGGACATCTAGCTGGTTAGCCCAACGTGGAGGTAGAGGTACCAAGTGCCAGGTCTGATTGTCATGGGAGAACAGTGTGCTTCTCACAGACTGAACCCCGTTTTTAATTATGGAACCTCAGCCATAGACCGGTATCCTCTCCCTGCCCCCTTCACACACCTCAGCCATCTCAGCACCTACACCATCAGGTGTGACTGCACAGAACTCACCTGTCTCAGGAAACACAGGGCGTTATTGTCACTTTCCTATGCTGAGGGTTACAGTGTTGTCCGCAGGTGGGAAGTAAAAAGGTGAAAATGGGAACGTTTCTTAGTTCCTTTCTCTGCCAGATTCCAAGCTGATTATCTCATCTAGGTAGGCATTGTGTTGAGCGGTTTGAAAAATAACAGTTTCATATGATTCAGTCTAATACTAATATGTTCCCATCTTACAGGTGAGAAAAGTAAGGTCCAGGACAGGTACATGTCTTGGTCAAGGTTACATACTAATAATCCTTGCAGCCATGATTCAGATCACGTCTGTGATTCACTGACGGCTCTAAGTCTTGGTTTTCTCATCTGTCAGAGGCTTAAGGGGGTAACTTTGAGGATCAAGTGCGACAGAGCTTGGGGAGGGCTTTGTAAACAAGGAAGGCCTTGGCTGTCTGTGTGAGAATGGTCAGCATTTTGATCCCTGGCAGGGATAGAGGCTGGGCTCTGTCTCCCTAAGTATTTTCTGTGGCCATTGCTTGATCCGGGTGCCCAGAACCAGAGCTGAGATGCCTTTCCATTAAAGTTATTCCCCCCAAACCCTCAAGCTGCCCGTATATCTCAAAGTAGAGAATGGCCTTTTACTAAAAGGTGACCCATACTTGGAGCCAAGGTGGTTTCCCTCTAAGCAGCTCTCTCAAGAGGGTATGTGGCCGGCTGGCCTCCACCGGCCACTCGGGGGATCCAGGCCGGCTGGCCAGGCGGGTGTCGTGGGACTTCCCTGTGGCCTGCAGAGCAGCAGAAGTGCTCAGACGCCGAGTGTGCCGTAGCTGGGAGGAGGCAGTCTTCCAGGGCTGGCTGGTTGGTTTCCTCCTGCTCACACCCAGCCTGTCACACATCTAGAAGCTTCAGGTATTTGGGGGAGGATGTTGGCGATGGACGTAGCTTTGGTGTCTCATCTGTCGAGGGCTTTCCACCTGGGATCCGGATCTGGCCACTGTGGCTCCGCGCGGTTTCTCAGAGTGACCAGACCGCCTCTGACTTCTCACTCGCCCTTATTTTACGCCCTCCTTTCCTGCAGGTCACATTCTCCGTCAGGTGTGGGCGCCAGGTTCCTGCCCTGACCCTTCAGCCGACCCCTGAGGCTCAGCCCGGCCTCCATGTAACAGCAGGGTTTTCCTCATCTCCCTTTAGTGCTGGCTGGCTTTGGCTCCAGATGATAGGGAGAAACCTCTAGAAGCAGCAGCTGCCTTGGCTGCTCCTTGGGTTCTCCTAATCCCTGCAGAATTCTTTATGCGGCAGTAACAGCTATTCCAGCACAGCCAGCCCAGGAGGCATAATCATCACAGCTCTCCACTTCTCCACAGCTAGCTGCTTCAGGAAAGGGTGTTGCAGGTTTCCTGAGCACGTCCGCCCCTATTTTGTGGTTTGCAGCTCAGAGGAGTAGGCTGCCTGGGGGCTGGGTGTGGGGTTGGTGCCTGAAGTACGGTTTTTGTTTCGGGCTGAGTGTGATCGGAATGAATCGGGCAGCCCCTGTCTTTCAAGAGGTAAATAGAAACCTTACAGATGCTTTCACAGAAGCGCAAGGGACGTGAGTTATAACTGACTAAAGGAGATTTGTGTTTTGAACTCAGTTTTGAGTTTTCAGGACCGAAAGGACACTTAAAAATGCCCATCCACCCACCCACCTACCTACTCATCTCTCCACCATCCAGTCTTGCTTGAGCAGCGACAGTGTGCTGAGCTGTGCCCAGCACCGGGGGTAGAATGAGGAATAGTTAAATCACAGCGCTCGTCCCAGGAGTCTTCCTACCCAGTGGAACATGTGTCTGGGGACACGGAGGAAATCCTGGTCCCCAGATCAGAAGGAATTATCTCAGTCTGCTGAACCTCAAATGCATATTCTAGTTGTTTTTTTTTTAACACCTTTATTGGAATATAATTGCTCCACAATGGTGTGTTAGTTTCTGCTGTATAACAGTGTATCAGCTATACGTATACATACATCCCCATATGCCCTCCCTCTTGCGTCTCCCTCCCACCCTCCCTATCCCACCCCTCTAGGTGGTCACAAAGCACCAAGCTCATCTCACTGTGCTATGCGGCTGCTTCCCACTAGCTATCAGTTTTACGTTTGGTAGTGTATATATGTCCATGCCATTCTCTCACTTTGTCCCAGCTTACCCTTCCCCCTCCCCATGTCCTCAAGTCCATTCTCTACATCTGTGTCTTTAGTCCTGTCCGGCCCTTAGGTTCTTCAAAAACTTTTTTTTTTTTTTTTTTTTTTTAGATTCTATATATATGTGTTAGCATACGGTATTTGTTTTTCTCTTTCTGACTAGTGGTTGAAAGAACCATGTGTCAAAATCAGCCTGATTTTCTCAGTTGGGTAACCAGGAGGTACAGGACTCTGCCATTTCTCAAATCTTGATCTAAGGCATAAAAATATGTGTTAGAGCAAACTGAATCCTCGAGCCCCAGTTCCGTTCAGCTGGGGGAGAAGCTTCTGCCGGTGTCAGGCTTTGGGGAGCTGAAAGGACACAGAGGCTTGGGTTGAGAGAGGATGGGGGGGTAAGCCCCTGGGGCCTGGGATCCTGCAGGTTAACAAACGAACTGCCATCCGTGCCCAACATCAGGCCCCCAGCGACTTGCGTCTTGAATTGGCCGTTCACAACCTGTGCAGCCTGGGCAAGTCTCTTACCTCCCTGATCCTCAGTTTTCTGTAAAATGGGGCTAATAAGGTCTCTCTTGCAGGCATTGGGTGGATGAAGTAAGAAAATGAGCACGAAGCTGCCTGGTACATTGTGGGTGTTGAACATGTATTCGTCTTATCCTGATGACTACCTGGTTCTGAGTCATTAATTTTAGAAAACATTTAGATTCAGGTCTGGTTGGGAGAAAAATTGGTTTGAGGATATACTGTTTGGTTAAAAAAACAAAACAAAACAAAAACGCTTCTCGGGCTTGATTCCATTCGGGTCTCAGCAGATGAGCACAGATAGTTCCAGCTTCTGGCGCCTGGTTTGCTCTGACGTGAGGCCCTGCTGTGCTGCAGGCTGCAAGCGGAAAGGGTCTGTTAATGCTGCCAGCTCAGAACCCTCGGAGCAGTGGAGGTGGGAGAGCCTCGCGCCCTCGTTGGCAGGAAGATTTCTGCTGTAGGAGCCCGATGCGCAGGAGCGTGGGCTGGCGGGGGCCTGGCTGGGGCCGCCGTGTAGATGGGACACGGCACAGAGCATGTTATTCCTTAGCTCTGTGGACTGGCGGCTCGAGAGCCGGTGGTGATGATGGCTGCCGGTGCGGGTGACAGCACGAGCAGAACGGGACAGCATCCTCCAGGGAGGAGGGGCAGGGGCCAGGCAGACTGGCACCAGGAGACTCCTTTCTGGGGCGATTGCTGGAGGTGAGCAGTGGGCCCTGAGGCTGGGTCCTTGGCCAGCAGAGAGGTTGTCCCTGAGAACAGGGCTGACGTGGTCCAAGGAGCTTGTTCTCTGCAGAGAAGCAGCACCTGAGGCCTGACTGAGAAAGTCCAGCCTGTGTTTTGCTTTGGTGCTTCCCTAAGCAGAGACATCTGAGGGCCTCTGATGGCATGGGCGGGGCTAGTGGACACTTCCTTGGAAGCACCTGGAGGCAGGAGAAGAGCCAGGGGTGAAGTCAGAATGTCTAGGCTCTAATCTGGGTCCTAAACCCCCTATATGTATGCCTTGAGGAGCCTTCCTGGTCTCTCTGGGCCTCAGTTTTCTCATCTGTAAAATAGGACAGTAGAACAGGAGATGGTTGTTGTCAGTATTATGAGATACCACTTACAAAGTGCTCTACAAGTTAGTTTCCTTTCCTTCTTCTACCCTGCTTGTGTCCAGGCTCAAAGGAGAAACAGGACTGGGCGAAGTGAAGGTCAGTGCTGTCTGTGGCCCTGCAGCCAGCAGAGGGTGGGGACCAGGGCTGGCAGAGGAGCCCACAAGACAGCAGGTGCTCAGGGCAGCAGAAGCCATCCTGGACTGGCTATCGGAGGTTCAGCCTTAATTCCTGGAGACCCCGCACACGTTAGTACACCCTCTGGGGCTCAGTTTCCCTGCCTGCAAAGGGGGCATCAGCAGTTTCATCCTGCCCCTCTGTGGGGTTACTGTGAGATCATGGCAGGGATAATTCAGTTCCTAAAATGCATGGCACACACATGAGGGATGGCTGTTTGAGCAAGAACCATCTTGCCTGAGGTGTCACGTGGGCTGCCCCCACCTCGGGGAATGGCGATGCCCTTGTGGCCCCGTATTTGCTTCATGGATACGTGTCCAAAGACCACAAGTGGGTCACACTGGATGATGGTGGGGTGGGGAGGACCACGTTTCTTTGGCTTTTCCTCTTCTGACCTGCTGGAGGCCTGGGGTGAACGTCCCTTAGTCTGGGGAGACTGCCCCTGGGAGGACAGCAGAGGGTCCAAGGCTAGGAGCTTGTCTCAGGGACAGCTGCTGAGCCCTGCCTGGGATTAAATGCATGGATTAAATAAGAGCAGGGCACCCCCAGAGGTGGGGTACCTGGGGGTTTTGCAGGGGAAAACAGAGGAAAATAGCCTGCCATTATCCCCAAACCAGTAAGGAGTATGGTGTTGAGAAGACCATTTAGTTTCTGCACGATTCATGTCTCTCACTGCATCTGATCGGAGGATTTCCATGTGAGGACATTTAAATGGTGGAAGGGAAAGAGTGTGACTGGGACTAGTTAAAGGCAGGCTGCTGGTGGAGCTGGGAGCACTGTGTGGCCTGCGGGAGGTGAGTGCAGCAGCGGAGGGAATGGGACACCTGGGGTGCCCTGGGTGGGGACTTGAAGTCCCCAGAGGGTCTGAGGCCCTGTGCACTGAGGCCTGCTCTGGCCCCTGAGCTGCGCGTGAATTCCTACCCTGTTGCCAGCCCCCTCGAGGCTTCTTTTTTTTCTGCCCCAGTTCTCCCCACCCCACCCTGTTGCATGGTTACGTACACATGCTGCCCAGCTGCCCTGCAAGCACTGGAGCATTTCACTGCAGCCCTGCCCCGAAGCCACAGCAACCACTCGGCAAACTTCTGCTTTTGGCTTTCCTTTGGGGACCCACGCTTTCCTCTTGGCACAAATGCCAAGTCCTGAGGACCCCCGAGAAGATGCCTTCCCCACTGTCTGTGTGTTGGGGGGCGGTCCCCAGGCAGAGGAGATGCTGCTGTGAGCCCCTCTTCTGTTCCTGTCCTGCCGACCTAATGCTTGCCCAGAGCTGGAAATTCATGCCTCCCTCCCACCAGGCACACACATTCAGAGACGCTGTTCTCTTAAAGGTCAAGGTCTAGGGCAACAGGAGGAAGTTTCCACACCAGGCCCAGAGATCCTTCTCTTTCTAATGTCACTTGAGAGTGCTGTGTGCAGGCCTGTGCTGGGGCTGGGAGGCTCGAGATGAGCGAGATGCATCCCTGCCCCGAAAACCCATGAGCCAGTGGGGTGTGCAGGGGCCCGGGTGTGTTCCCAGGGTTGGGAGAGGATGGGGGGGTGGGCAGCCTTGCCTGCTGAGATAAGTCGGGGACAGTGGCAGAAGGAAGGGATCCTTGAATTGAGTTTGAGGAGCCAAAAGGCATCCACATTGACAGACGGAACAAAGATGGGCCTCGGTTAGGAGAGGGAGCTGCAGGGAAGGACTTGGGAGCTAGTGGAGAGAAGCTGGCCAGGTGGGCAGCGTCTCATGGCAGCCACAGAAAGTGGGGGAGTTGGGAGGTGGGACTTGGCAGGGGCTGCGCACAGATAGGGCGACCAGAGCTCACTGCTCACCATCCCCTGCATGAGACTAGTCTGCATGGGTGGGTCCCCGATCCTGGATGTGTCCTGCAGGCAGCCTTCCATCAGGACCTCTCTCTCCCACCAGAGTTCTAGGTCAGATCCGCTCACTGTGTTCGTTGTGTACTGCGGCTGCGTCCCGTTTCCAGAGCCCCTCCCTGAGTGCAGGGACCGTGTCTCCCATCCTCTCATTCCCTGACCTCCTGCCCCCGACCCCACCCCCATTGCTGCCTGGTGGGGGCCGCCTCTCCGGGGCCCACCCAGGGCGGCGAGAGCTGGGGCGTTGCTGGAGGTGGAGGAGTGGGGAGGTCCACGGCCAGGCGCAGAGCGAGTTTTGTGCTTCTCACTGTAATAGTTCCTGCCGTGGCTCTCCTTAGAATCTCTTCTCTCTTCCTGTTGCTGCCTGTGTGGGTGGATATCACCAGGAAGGAGGGGGATTTCTCTGGCCCTTTCCCTCTCCATTCCTCTCCCTTAACCCTTTGGCACCTGACCGTCAGCTCTTGTTTACCAGGCTGGCACTGGTGCTCAGCCTTTCTGGGGATACCTGGCATCCCCGGCACCCTTTCCTGGGGCAGGTCCACGCCCGTCAGGGCGGTGGGCAGCCCTTGCCTATTGTACCTAGAAGGGCAGCCATCAGGACCCCTGGCCCCTGGCCTGCCTTACTGAAATGCCCCCCCGGGTGAGTCGCGTCCTTGGGTCTTACAGGTATTTTGGTTTCCAGAAGCCTCTGTGGGAATGTGCTTCAGGCCTGCACGGTAGGACACGTCCAGAGCCTACAGTCTAAAGGCCGTTGAGCTTCTGCCTCTGCAGTCACCACCCTGGGGAGCCTCAGCCCCTGACCTGGAGGAGGGGATAGTAGTCCTGCCCGGAAGAAGGTTGTGAGGACCACCTGTTGAAGCATTGTTTGAACCTGACCAGTGGGGATCTGGGTTTTAGGAGTCAGCAGGTCCCTTTTATTCTGTCAAAAAGGCCAAGTTCTTGGATCTGCAGTCCTTTGTGGGGAAGTAGAGGAGGGCGGGTCCCAACTCATGGAAGGGGGTTCAGCCTCTTCTACAGACGGAGGGGGATGCTGGGAAGAGACCCCTTTGGCAGAGGGGAGAAGAGGCAGGAGAGGGGAGGATGCTGGGAGCAGCCAGTGGGGGCGTCTGGCCAGAACCCAGCTTCGCTTCAGCTCAGGCACAGCCCTCAGTGTGTGTGTGTGTCTGTGTGTAGGAGACATGGGGGGCCCAGAGCATCCCCAGCCTGGTCCCCACCCTGCGGGGGGTCCCCGTGACTCCTGTTTAGCTACTCTCGAGCCTGAGTGCTGTCCCCAGGGTGTGAGTGTACAAGAGAGGGTGGGACCACAGGCCACAGAACAAGGGTCCCCAGTTCCTGATGGGGAGATTTCACCCTGATGGGGTGATAGAGTTCCCCCCTTCAGATCGTACAGAATCGCCCACTCCTAAAGCACGTTTCCCCTCGCCCCTCCCCTCCCTGAGCAGCAAACCCCGCCCCGCCCAGGCAGCTCTGAGCTGCTGGACTCCTGAGGGCCACATGCCCAGCACAGAGACCCCGGGTTTTGAGGAGGGACAGAGAGAGGGTTCCGTAGTCAGAAGGAGTCAGGGATAGGTCTGGGCTGGACGCAGGTGTGATAGGAAGGAGGTATGAGGTTCCTTATCAGAGGGACTTGGGGGGCCTGCAGAGGAAGAGAAGGGGGCACAGAGGGGCCACAGCCCAAACGCCCGTCCTGTGAGTCCAGCTGCAGAGCCGCCCATCTGATCTAGTCAGTTCCAGATGCTATCTGAAGCTCTTTCTGTGAGTGGACGGTTACACACACACAAGGAGCTGTCCCCCAGAACAGCTGGCCTGTATCCTCAATAATGCCAGTATCCTGGAGCCAGGCAAGGGCTGCAGGACTCTTCCCATGAAAGGGGGCACGAGAAACATGGCACCAATCCTGGGTTGGATCCTGGCACGATGACTCTACCAGAAAGGCCATCAGTGGGACAGGCGGCGAAATCTGGATATGAGCTGGTATTAGAGAATAGGAATAACGGTGTTCCACTTCCTGAATTTGGCATTTCTGTTGTGGTTATAGAAAGACTGTCCTCTTTTCTTTAGGGGTGAAGGGCCAAGTTGCCTTAACGGACTACTACTACTACTACTATTACTGCTACTATTATTATTATTAGAGAGACAAAGCCAGTGTGGTCAGTGTTAACAATTGGGTTTACTGCTGTGGTACTGTTCTTGTGGCTTTTCTGTAGATTTGACTGTGTGCAGAATAAAACACTGAAGTTCAGGAGCACGGGCCCTCAGGACTGCCGTCTCACCCCAGCCCGGGCTGTGGGTGGAGGGTTTGCTCTCTGTCCTGGGCGTGGGGAAAGGCTCTGGCTGGTTCTAGGAGTGTGGCCTGGGTCAGTGGCGAAAGGGCGACGGTCACTGGGCCTCAGAGGCAGGGCCCCTGTGGGGACAGGCACCTGCTCATTTTCTGTCCTTGCTCTTTCCTAAACCGTGTCTCCCCACAGGCCACTCGGGATGTGGTGCTGAGCCGGGCACCGGAGCAGGAGGAGGACCGGGCAGTGAGCCTGCGGAACGCTGCGGCCATCTACGACCTCCTGAGCATCACGCTGGGCAGGAGGGGCCAGTACGTCATGCTCTCCGAGGTACAGCCTCCTCCGCTGCCCCTCCCCTGCCTCCACCAAGGGGTACAGCTCTGTTCTTGGGAGACCCAGCTGGGGACTGTCTTATTTCCAGTGCCGGAGAGGGCTGCCCTTCACTGGCAGGGTGGTTTTTGTTTGTTTGTTTTACAGATTTTTTTTTTTGTTGTTGTTGTTGTACGCGGGCCTCTCACTGCTGTGGCCTCTCCCCTTGCGGAGCACAGGCTCCGGACGCGCAGCCTCAGCGGCCATGGCTCACGGGCCCAGCCACTCCGCCCCATGCGGGATCCCGGACCGGGGCACAAACCCGTGTCCCCTGCATCGGCAGGCGGACTCTCAACCGCTGCGCCACCAGGGAAGCCCCGTTTTACAGATATTTTCATGTGTTTTTTCTTGTGAAAGAACGCATGGTGTTGTATAGAGAAGCACAGGAGGAAAGTTATGCACCCCTCAGTTTCCCGCAGAGGTGATGCTGGTGTTCTGTGACTACCTGTCCTGGCAGGGTTCTGAGCTGGGTGTGGTCGGGAGCCTGGAGCACGCCCACTGTACTGGGCAGACACTGCCGGGGCAGTGCTCCATGGGCTGGGCCCAGAGGGTGGTCCCTCTCCAGGATGTGGGGACCAGGAGCACAGAGCTGCCGCTCTCTCCTGCCCCCTCCCCACAGTGCGAATGGCTTGCGCGCTTCTTTGAGCTTTCAGATCCAGGCTGGGATCAAGGGTGGCATGGGGGCCCTCGGCCCCTTGTACAGGTGGCCTTCTCTTTGCACGTGTTTGGGAGGGCTCCCGAGAGGAGGGGCGGGCACGCCTGCTGAGCCCTTACTCATACCGAGGCACCGTGCGAGGTGCTTCCAGAAGATACCTTCTTTAACGTGGTGGGATAAGCGGTCTCTCAAGTTCACCAGTGAGGAAGGCGAGGCCCAGAGAGGTGGGTTTCTGCCCAGGATGGTGCAGGGAGTGTAGTTGAGCCAGCACGGGGGGACCCAGGCCACCAAGCTCTGAAAGTACCTGCTGTGTGGTCCTGTACCCCTCACCTCTGTCCCCCACCTGCCTGACCACGGCCACACAGTGAATCCTGGCCTCGAATGCTGGCTTCTGCCTCTGTCACCTGGAACCACTTCTGATGGTGACTGTCAGATCTCACAGGCAGCGTCTGACTTGGAGTGGCCCAGGATCAGAGTGGCCAGGGAACAGACGGTTTTTCTCGGTGGTCGTAGAGAAGAGCAGAAGGAAGCGTGTACATTTGGGCAGCGTTTTATGCATGGGCTTTAGAGTCGGTACGTCTGCCACCGACCGGCCCTATGACTGTGGCAAGTCGTTTACTGAGCTTCAGCTGCTTCATCTGTGAAGTGGGGGGTAATTAGAGAACCCGCTTCACTGGGTTGTTGGGAAGAGTAAATGAGTTAATACACGTAGAAAGCTGAGTATGGTGCCAGGCACAATAGTAAGAAGAATCGTCAGCTGTTATTATTTTTATTTGATGTTTACATTTTGAAAGCACTTTAACCAATCTCATTTGGTTTTCACCATCGCCCTTGTGAGGTGTTCACATGATCTGGAGGTGGGAACCGAGGGCCAGAGAGGGTGAGAAACTTGCACAAGGTCACACAGCATGCGAGTGGCAGAGACAGGTTACCCCTGGAGTTTTCTGACAGGAACCAAGTGTGAGCTCTGGCGACCTCCTGCGGGAAGCGACTTGGGCAGAGATTCCCCTGGAAGGGTATGGGGTGGGCTGGTGTGGGAAGGACCCCTGGAGGGGAAGTACTGACCGTCTCCCTCTCCCCAGTGCCTGGAGCGAGCCATGAAGTTTGCATTTGGAGAATTTCACCTTTGGTACCAAGTGGCCCTGTCCATGGTGGCTTGTGGGAAGGTAAGACCCAGGGTGCGCTGGGGGTTGTACACTCACCCTTGGCGGGGGAGGTGGTCTGCTCTCCTCTAGTCCTTCCCAGAGGTGGGCGGAGGGCGGGGCAGTGATTCAGAAATATTGTCCAGCAGCTGATTTTAATCTCCAGGGAATGAGGGGCAAGAAGGGTCCCACACAGACCCCTGTGTGAATCTGGTGCCTGCCTGTGAGTTACGGCCGTGCCAGGTAGGCAGGTGTGTCTGTGGATTCTTTTCTCCGAGTATATGTGCACGCCTGGGGCATCGTAGCATTTCCGCCTGTGAGTTGGTTGGTGTGACTGCCTGAGGCAGGCATGGACATGGGTTCCAGGGGAGGGGAACGTTGTTCCATTTGGGCCGCAGCTCTCTTCCTGCCCAGGATGGGGCGTGGCATCAGGAAAGGACATCCGGAACTCGCCTAGGAGGGAGTGTGGAGGGAGCGCTTCGAGGAGAGGAGGACGTGGCCGGGGGTGGTCAGGAGGAACCCTGCTCAGCGCGGGGCTGACCTTATTCCAGTTTCCAGAGCTGCATTTGCTCTCCACCCGCCAAGCTCTGCCCCAGCACCCACTGGTTTTCCCTCCCATGAGAATCACACTTACGTAAGCCGCTATTCTCAGCAGTGACATGAAAGGAAAACCTTTCCGGAGCTGGGCGCTGAGGGTGTTGGGGCCGAGGATGCTACGAAGGCAGGAAGTGAGGAGGCATGAGCTCGCAGATGGTTCCAAGAGCTGTAACACCCGGAGCCCATTTGTGGGGCTGAGGGGATTCCTCCCTGCCCCCCGTCCCGCTCCGACCGCGCCACCTGCCATTTCTAGCCCCGCAGCCATCTCTGAGGAGGGCCCTCCCGGCCTTGCCAGCCGCTCCTCCATGAATGGAGGGTGGCCAGGTCCTGGCAGGAAAGGGCAAGAAGGGCAGGTGCTGCAGCCTGACAGGTGGGAAGGGCCCAGAGAGGTGAAGCCAAGAATCAAGTGGGAGCCTTCTCTGCACCCGACTTCCCTTGCCAGGCATTTGTCTTCCCAAACCTCTTCCCCTTCCCCCATCACACGGGCCACCTCCCCGAACATCCTGAAGTCATGACATGACGTACCCTGGCTCTGCACTCCGCAGGGTCTCGTCGAGGCTCAGAGTTCAGAACACAGACAGGGCGAGGCCCTCGGGGTGGCGAGGTGCTGGAGCTCGTGTGGAGCCTGGGCAGACAGCTTGCAGTGGGTTGCGACAGCTTCTTCCCACCTCCAGGGAACAGAGAAGGAGCCTCTAGTCTTGTAATAGTGAGTATGGTCCAAGAGGCCCAGGGCCAGGTTCTCACCCTTCTGTGGGTCATGGACCCCTTGGAGATGCTGAGGAAAGTGGTGACCCCTCCTGAGAAGAGTGCACTGTGCTCAGAAGTTATCTTTAATTTCTGGGGGTGCTCCTGAAAGCCCCCCCAGTCTCAGGAAAAGGTGTCACGTTACAGGGTCTTCAACCTCCTTACTGAGAAGAGCCAGGCTCAGAGAGGTCCAGATGCAGCCTGGCATACCCCTGGCACACCCCAAGATCCGGGGAGCTGGTGCCCAGACCAGCAAGGTGGATACGAGAATGGTCTTACAGGCAGGAGGTTGGGGTGATCAGTGAGCTCCTCATGCGTGAGGCCCCACAGGCTGGGTTACACCCGCCCCTGCATTCAGTGCAGCAGGAGATTGTTCTGGAAGCGCACTCTCCACCCCGCCGCCCCTCAGGAACCCCGCGCACTGGATCAGTCTGCCGGGTTGGCTCAGGCAGCCCTCGGAAGCGTGGCCAGACCTCGCCTTTGTCAAGAGCCTAAGGTGGGAATCAAGGTTCTGCACCTGCGATTGTGCGCAGAAGGTGAGGCTGAGTGGATATCAATATATCTGGCACCTCCACCTGCAGGAAGAGAGGAGGAGTCCCACGGCATGATTTAGGTCACTCTTCTCGGTCTCCTCGGCAATCACAGTGACTGCGTTGCTAGGTAACCAGAATGACAAAAAAAGAGCCCGCAGCTCCGACTGTGGAGTCCTCAGATGGCTCCTTAAATAGCAGTGTTTTGTGGTCTGGGTAGGGGTGGGACGTGGAGGGTCAGGGTTAGAGAAGGCTGTGTTTCAGGGATGCAGAGGTCAGCAGCCGGGGGGGGGGGGGGGCAGGCCTGCTGGAGTGTGTGGGCAGAGGGGGCCGTGCTGAGGGAGCTGGGAGCGACCTTCACGGGAGGGGGTCTCCGGAGAGGGGGATGGCCTGGTAGCTCTTGCAGAGTCCCTCACCGGCCTCCCTCGCCCCAGCCCAGGCACCTCCCTCCCCCGCAGCCTCCCAGCCGGTCATATGCTAACACCCTCTTGGTCTCATAGCCTCTTCTTTCATGAGAGAGCAGTGTGGTGGGGACTTTGTCGTCTCTCCCCAGCCTTTCTGTGGGCACCTGACAGGCAAGAGCCATGGTCTCTTCCCCCTCCATGC
The DNA here is from genome assembly GCF_963455315.2 of Globicephala melas. Taxonomy (NCBI): domain Eukaryota; kingdom Metazoa; phylum Chordata; class Mammalia; order Artiodactyla; family Delphinidae; genus Globicephala; species Globicephala melas. The sequence goes on along the minus strand of NC_083325.1, from coordinate 51,960,336 downwards.
AGTGACCCCACATCCCCCAGCCCCATGCTTGGGGCTGAGAAAAGCTCTCCTTTCTCAGGGGGGAAGGGAAAGGGAGCTAGAGAAAGGCAGGGGTCCGGAGTGGACACAGACCAGTGGGGCCCCAGGTCTCCATCAGCCAGTCTCCACACTGTGCTGTGGACAGGAGAGTCCTCTAGATCCCCCATTTCCCCAGCGGGGCCTGGGGAGGATGAGAGCTAACTAACGGCAGGGAGCTAGGCCCACTGCAGGGCCCAGCTTGTGGGAATTGTAGTTACACTCGCGCGCGCGCGCGCGCGCGTGCGTGCGTGTAGAGCAGGGAGAGAGAGGCCTCCTCTCTGGCCAAGGTAGTCACCACAGAGGCAGCATAGGGCAGTGGTTACAAGCTTAGAGCCAGACTGCTCAAACCCCAGCTCAGCCACTTAGGGGCAGTGTGGCTTCAAACACACTATTTAACTTCTCTGCATTTCAGTTTCCTCATCTGTAAATAGGGACATAGCTACCTACCTCATAGAGCTGTGAAAAGCAAATGACTTCATATTTATAAAGCAGTTAGAACAGGGGTCAGCACACTTTCTGTAAAGCGTCAGAGAGTAAACATTTTTGACTTTGCGGGCCAAACAGTCTGTCTGGGAACTACTCCACTCTGCCTTTGCGTCACAAAAGCAGCCATAGGCAATATCCACATGAATGGACGTGGCCAAGTTCCAATAAAACTTTATTAACAAAAGCAGGCAGAGGGCCAGATTTGGCCCGTGAGCTGGGTTTTGCAGACCTTCCGCACTTAGCCATCCTCAGCACGTCTAGTGTGGCCCCATCCCCACGGCTTCTCTCCTGCTGCTTCTCTGCCGGCCTTTATGTTCCCCGCACTCCCCACCACTGGTCCTGCCTCCAGTCCCCATGTGGGCTCATCCTCATCTTGCCACCTATAAACTGAGGGTGTTGAACTCAGGGGTCTGAGAGAATTCCTTCTACCTCTAAAATTTCTGTGGTTCACATTTGAATTCATTTTGAAGAGCTTCCCTCTGTTCTCACCTTAGCTCTTATCACATCACTTCTGGGCAAGGGTCACAGCCTTCATTCTCCAGATGAGGAAACTGAGACCCGGGGAGGGGGACTTGCCTGCCACCACCGCCTGCGCTCCTCCCGCTGGACCTCTTCCTGGCTTGGGAGGAACAGGGTGCAGAGCCGGGGCTGGCTGTTTGGGAGCTGCCCCCACTGTGGGCATGAGGCACCCAGTCTGCCACAGCCCAGGGCTGCGAGTGACTGTGTTGCCCACCCTTTCTCCTGCAGTCATCCTATGCCGTGTCGCTGCTGCGGGAGTGCGTGAAGCTGCGGCCCTCGGACCCCACGGTGCCCCTGATGGCCGCCAAGCTCTGCATAGGGTCCCTGCACTGGGTGAGTGAGCTACGGGCTCAGGGCCCAGGTCCTGGCGGCTTCCTGTGGGAGGATGGTGGCAGGTGGGCGCCAGGTGATCGTGTGGGCACCTCGCTGTGTGTGTAAGGGGTCGGGGAGCGTGGGGAGCTTCGAGGCGGGCAGGCCTGGAGGGGAGAGGGGGGTGGAGCATGGCTTCTGAGAAAACTCCAGCCTCCATCCCCAACTCAGGATGGTGTCAGGTTTGTGGTTCAGCCTTGAATGTCTCCAGGGAGCCAAATGTGGAGTCAAAAGTTGGGGTGCCCCCCGCCTGCCCAGCAGCAGGGGCAGTGGGCAGGACCTTGGAGTTACCTGGGCCAACGCACCATTTGGAGTCAGAACCAGCTCCTGGCCAATGGGAAGGTGGCCTCTCTGTCAGCCCCTTCCTTCCTCTGGGCTCCAGCCCCCTGGTCCCTGCCTTGTGCTCAGCTCCCTGCTTACCGCTCTGCTGAGGCGGCTGAACTAAAGATGAGCTCAACGTGTGCCCTCTGGCCAGCAGCACTTTCCCTGGAGGAGGTCAGCAGGGGGAGTGAGCAAAGAGCCCTGGGCCAGGAACCCAGAGCCCCAGGCCTCGCCTTGGTGCTCCCTCCGCCAGGCTCCCAGCTGCTGCTCCCAGCCTGGGGGGTCTAGCAGCAGGGCCTCTGCACGGCTGTCTCCTCTCGCTGGGAGCTCCCTTGCCTACATTCCTGGCTTCCTCAGGTCCACATCAGCCTCCTGATGTCAGGGGAGGTCCTATTTCCACCCTCTTGAGTGACATAGAACAGTGCAGCATCTCTCCCATGTGTTGGCTGTCAGCCCCACCCACATCTCCTCTCTTCAGGCTAAATAAGCCCCGTTCCTTCACTGGCCCAGCGTCTCCCAAAGCGGGAGCTTCTCCCATACATGGTCCTCCCCTTCCTGATGTCGTGACACCCCAGCCTACCCTCGCTGTCGGGTGCCCAGCTTGTTCCAAGGCAAAGGGGCCAGGCTCCAGGTGCCTACAGCAGGCACTTCAGAATTAGCAGCCTCTCCAGCTCCTCCAGTCCTGGGGAGGGAGACTCCGCCAGGTATCCTGAGGACCCTCTCCGAGAGGTCCCTGCCTCACGGCCCAGCGGGCCTCATCCCCCCTGTGCTGCAGGGACTGACTCCCTCGCACGATTGGTGGAGGGGGGAGGAAGCAGCGCCTTTCCCTCTGTTCCCTGGTCCTCAGGTCCCCATGTATGATATGCACACATGGCCCTGCCTTGGCCCCAAACGACTGTGGATGATGGGGGAGGGAAGAGCATGGCTTTGGCCCCAGGCTTTATGATGTTTTTCTATAAGACTGATCTATAATAGGCTCTAGGCATTTGGAAGAGGCTTCGGGATGAGGTGGGTAAGAGTTTCACTGTTCCTCATATGTGGCGTAAATGACATAAAGTATGGAGAGGGCTGGACAGGTCAGGGAGGCTTCCAGGAGGAGGAGGCCATGGACTGGGCTCCGAGGTGGGCCAGCGGCGGGCCCTTCCATCACAGCTTGCTTTCCTCAGCCGCATGATTAGTGGGGAAACTCGTCCCCCAAGTGTTTTTAGGGAGACTATTAGCGCTTACACCCCAGAGGGTAGGGTGCCGTTGAGATGTGGGTGCCGGCAGAGTGGGGACCCAGTCTGAGCGCATTGCAGCAGTGGGTGGTGGCGTGAGCCGGAGGGTGGGCTCGCTGACCCGTGGCTCACACCCCTGTGTGTTCCCAGGGCTCCTGAGAGGGGCCTCAAGTGCATCCCTGGGATGAAGCCCAAATACCCGCCTTGCCAGGAGCGGGGCGGGGAGGGCTTCTGTGCTCCCAAGGGCTGCCAGCTCTGAGTTGGCTGTGGGTCCACCCAGCCAATGGCCGCCCTTGCTGGGAAACCCTACATGTAGGTCTTTCCGCAGCGGAGGAGCTGTTTCCCTCAGCAGCATAATTACAGTGATTATGTGCATTCAGATTACATGGTAATAAAATTAGGATCCAATCAGTCCAAATTGAAAACAGATGAGTTAGGAGCAAAGTAATCAATGACAACATAAATAGAAAAGCCAGAAAGGAAACTTAAACATGCAGACTGGACCTCAGAATCGGGGAGGAGGGTGAGTTGTTTAACCTCAGCGGAGAAGTTTATTTGGGTTTGGGGGCTGGTTTGAGCCAGGGTTCAACTCGGGTACAGGCTAGAGCGTGGTCCTGCTGGAGGGCTGGGGCTGGGCTCCAGGCAGCCTTCCCTGCCCTGAACAAAACCTCCTGTGCCTCCCTACCTGCCTTGGACACTTAGCACAAGGCATTGCATTTTTTGCTGCGTGTGTGTTTCTTGAAGGCAGGAACTCGCTCTCTTCTTTCTTGAAACCCTAGCCCAGAGTTAATGCCTAGTGCTTACTGGATGAATCCTACTTGCCAGTGAGCACAGTCACTTGTCAAGGAATTCTGCCTTGTTTGGTACTTGCCTTTCTATCTAAACGGAGAGCTTCTTCACTTACTGTTTCTCACACCCTCAGCCCTTCTCTCCCACAAAGAACCCTGCACATAGTAGGTGTTCAGAAATACAGAATAACACCTGCTTCAGCAGTCCACGAGGGACAGGTGTGGGAGGTCTACATCTGGCTCACGGTTCTCCCTGGCTCCCTGGGTTGGTGCTGGGCTGAGAGCAGGCTGTAGGTGGCCCAGGGCAGCCTGTTCTCCTAGGCGGCCAGGAGAGGGGCAGCCCAGCACTCTCTGTCCTCAGGGCCGAGAGCAGGAAGAATGGGTCTGACGGGAGGGCAGAGGGGTGCTGGTGCTTTATAACGGGGCACAGATCCTGCAAGGCGACCGATGCCACCTCCGCCTCCTGCCTTCACAGCTGTCCTGGCTCACCTCAGCCCCCAGCAGGCCCGGCCATTGCCCAGCCAAGCCCCATGAGCTGGGGCCCGAGATCTGGGGATAAACAGTTTGGCCCGGGTTGCAGGAAGGGAGGCTGAAACTGGGACACTGGAAAAACGAGTTGTGCTGGGTGAAAGCGGACCAGGTGGCCGTGTGCCCAGAGGTGGAGCACCTGCTGTCCCCGCGTCCTGTCCTTATGCCCAGAGCCAGCGTAGGATGCTCCAGACTGGGTCTGGGTCTGAGATCAAGGTTGCCCCTGGGTGAGGGCAGGTGAGGAGGGGCCTGGGCAGAGGTGCCGGCATTGTCCCATGCCGGCTGCCCTGGGTTTGAGAGCACTGGCCCCGCTGCTTAGCCTGAGGCTTGCCTCAGTGGGGGAGGGCGTCCCAGGCTCTGACCCAGTGACAGCAGTGGGGCAGCCCCCTGCCTCAGCATGACCAGCATCTTGCCGGGGTCCCCAGCCAGTTATTTGGGGCAGGAGAAAAGGGAGCTGTAAATATTTTTTCACATCCCTCCAAACACAATTAGTTCAAATTCATTTAATTAAAAAAGTTAAAACCTTTCTAGGAGGACAGGAGATGGGGGTGTGCCTGTGTGTCACACACAGAAGGAGAGGAGGTTGTGGAATGGAAAAGCAGGCCATGCTCATCTTTGGAAAGGTCTGCGGTGCTGTCCCTCGGCCTCTTCCCCTAAGGGGGTGGGATGGGATGGTGGAAGGAGTGCAGGCTTTGGAGGCTGAGAGGATAGGGTTCAGATTCCTAGCTGTGTGACTTTGGGTGAGTCAGTTACCCTTTCTGTGCCTCATCAGTAACCTGGAAACAGTCACATCCACTGTTACAGGGTGGCTCTGACTATCAGAGCTGAGCAGTGTCCCTCTTATATAGCATGTGGGAGGTACCTGGTAAATGGCAGCCATCCCTGTAGCGGACTCTCAGGAAGGATGTGCCTTTGTGTTTTTGCCTTCATTTTTGAGATTCAGGGATGGGGAGGGCCAGGAAGATGGATTAAGTGTTCAGGAGGCCAGAAAGAATGCCAGCTCTCCTGCCACGAGCTTGTGGAAATTAGGAAGAGTACCTGTTCCTTCCAGGAAGAAAAAAGTGCATTTTCAGTAGAGCAGATAACAACAGGTCCTGGATCCTATGGGAAGCAACTAAGGAGAAACTGGAGGTGCTGTTTAAGCAGAGCTCTGGGGGCTCAGAAATGACCTTTCTCTGGTTCCCAGGGAGGGAAGAAGAGGTGAAGATTCCAGGGGTGCAAGCTCTTTGGCCCACTGCAAGATGAACCGGGCAGCCTGAGCCGGAGCAGAGTGTACAGGCCAGGAGCCTATCTGTGTGGGGACCAAATGAGGAGAACTGGAGAGATGCAGGAACTTGGAAAGGTGTGGGAATGCTTTCCGTACTTACAGAAAGCAAAAGCAAAGCGTCAAAACATTACATCCTTCGATGCGTCCTTTTCCCAAAGGGACAGAGAGGAGAAAAATGAAGACCCACAGAGGGCAGCCATGAATCAGGCAGCTCAGAAAGATCCAAACGTAGACTCAGAAGACCTGGGTTGGAAATTCAGTTTTCTCACTTACCAGCCGGGTGACCTTGGATAGGTCCCCTAAGCACCCTGTGCCTCAGAACCTAAGCTGTAAGACACCCATTCCATCAAGTGGCTGCCGTGCTGTGACACGCCAGGTGGGCACCCAGCTGCTCTAGAATTGCAAGGGAGGAAGAGAGAAAGGATCTCCGCGTGGGTTTTGTGACAAAGTTACATGGCCTCCACAGGAAAGGAGGTATTAAAAAGCGGTGTAGGAGGAGAATGGTTGAAAGTTTTGGAAACCCCTCACCCTGGAAGTATTTTGATGAGCAAGGAGGTCCCAGTGCTGTAACCCGAGCAAATCTTGCAGAAGCAGCAGCACAACTCCAGAGCCATTAGCTGTTAACTTTGGAGGCCACAGGAGGAAGTATATGGAGATTGGAAAGGGCAGGTGAGGTGCTAGACGGCTGGGTGGTTGTAGATGGGCAGGCGCTGGGTGGATCAGTCAGCCATTTACTTTTCACACTGTAGGTTGAGACCCATTAGTGGACTGTGAAATAGAACTTTTTCAAAAAAGAAATAGACAATCACAGAATAGCATAGAAAATATCCGAGTGTATTACCCACAGTAGAGGTGAGTATTGTGACAGGATGGGTGGGTGGTTACACGTATGTGTATCCCAGACCACGGGACAGAGATGTTGACCGACCTGGCGCAGCTGACTGCACAGGGAGACTCCACTGTCCTCGTGTAGAGTTGCTGCTTATCTGAGACGAAGGGTCAGGCCAGAGACAAAAGGCAGACAGTGGTGGCCCCTCTCTGGATTCCAGGAGGGTCTTTGATGCCACCTCCTAATTTGTCAGTGAGCTCGTGTAGCTTTAGGCGACAGGGGCTCTATTCAAATGGCACTCACCACATGCGTGAGGCTGAGACTTAAAAAAAATTCTGGAAGATTAACTATAGATCTAAAATCACAAACAATAATAATAATAGTAGTTTATGTTTATTCAGGCACCGTTCTGAGCATTCATTGTGTCTTTATCTCATTCAGTCCTCCCCGCAACCCTGTGAGACACACGCCCGTTATCCTCATTTTACAGAAGAGGGAACGGAGGCACAGCAAAGTGAAGTGACTTGCCCAAGGTCACACGGTAAATAGCCACGCCAGGGTTTGAGCCCAGGAAGCCTGGCCCCAGAGCTTGTGTTCTAAGCTGCTAGGCCGTCCTGCTCTCTGCATGGAAAATTTACCCATGGACATGGTGCTGACTCTGGATTTAGGTGGGATTATCATACTTCAGAACAAAGGTGGCAAAACCATATTTTCAAGGGCTTTAGGATTCCCCCTGCTGTCTTAGATGAACAGGAATTGTGCATTATGTATTTATATTTTTAATATATATTTTATATTTGAAATACATATTGGGGTTTTTTGTTGATTTTTGATGTGACTTTTTCCCTTTTGCTAGCTAGTTAGAGCACCCATGTATAAATCTGTTAATACTGTATGATATCATATCGTATATTATCACATTTAAGAGAATTGATGATACTTCTTTTTGTTCATAATCCCATGACTCCACATGCAAAAAACTGTTTTGTGGTAGGTAAGAGAAATCAAAATGGTGTCGGCCATGTAAGAAAAGGGTCCACGGAAGCCTTGTGGGTTTGATTTGAGACAGATGCTGACACCACACCTGAAGACCATTTTAAACTATGTGGGCAAGGCTGCAAGTACTGGCCAAGGACAGCTACTAACCTGGGGTCAGAGGGGACCACAAGTTGGACAAGCTAAGGATGTACGTTGTCACTTTTTAAAGCTAAAGGAGGGTGAGCTTTGTTAATCCGGGATATGATATGTATAAACTGGAGAGGAATTTTTCCCTGTTTGCCAGTAATTGCCGAGCTTTGTTCCTGGCACCCTCTGTACCTGGGCTGCCGGAGGTAGAAGCTGGCATTTGCTGAGGAAGGACATGGCCGTGAGAAGAGTGTACACACGTGGAGTGCAGGAGGTTTCTGAATTCTGTTTATAATTCGTACTTGGTGGTTTATAAAAAAGCTCGCTCCTGTTTGAATGGGGCATAATGATGCCTAGAGACAGTGTGGGAGACCAGCTGCGCCAGCAGTAGGGATATTAACAAGGAGGCAAGATGCTGTTGCTCACTTGCCCTTCCCTTGGTGCCTCCTGCCCGCCCCCTGCCATGAGGCCTCCTTGGACAACCCCAGCCAGGAGGTTGCCTGCTCCTGGGGAGCTCCCATGGCCCCAGGCCAGCACCATACAGTGGAGCCTTAATGAAGAGCCACCTTGTCCTGTGGGGTCTCTCCCTCCTTAGGGATTCCGTGCGTGCTCATCTGGGCATCCTGCCCCCGTGTCACTGGGCCTCCCCAGCCAGGCCCAGCATAGAGCCTGGTGCTGCAGAAGCCTCCGTGGAGGTTTGTAGGGAGGAGTAGTTACATTGTGGGAGGGGGTCCAGCTCCCCATTTTGCAGGTAAGGCCCTTTGGGACGTAGAACTGAAGTGACTTGCTCAAGGCCCCGTGTCTGTTGGGCCGAGCCTGTGTCGCGAGGCTTGTCCTGTGCTTTTCACTCAGCCTGGCTCCGACTTCAGGGCCCCGCGGCTCTCCTGAGTCCTGCTGGGCCACGTGCTCCAGGGGACAGATCTCCGCATCTACAGACTTGGGTCCACCCGGCCAGCGGACACTGGGCAGCAGGCAGCTGTGGGGTTTACTGAGCTTCTGCCTCCCCCGAAGCCCAAGTCCTCAGGCCTGATGGTGTTACAGGCCCAGCTCCCCAGACTCCCATGTCCTTTCGGTGACCAGCCCACCCACCTGGAGGTGGCCCACTACCCAGGCCGGCAGCTTGAGCCCTACCACAGGGGGGTAGAGAGCTGCCATTGTCGCCATTTGTCAGGGATGGTGGCCAGGCCGCTGGGATCCAGCCCCCCTTCCACCATCTCCCTCTGGGCTGTCACCTCACCTGCTCTGCCTCTCTTGTAGTTTGAGGTTTTTTATCCCCTCTGTTCAGTGGGTTCTCTGCTCCATCAGCCTTTTTCCTGCACATAGCGCACCATGGCTGTGCCCAAATGGTGAACTCAGCCCAACTCGCCTCCCCACGGCTAATGGCCTCTATCTCAGGGTCCCCTCATACTCCAAGGAGGGAGAGTCCACCAGTGCCCCCAGCTGTGGCCAGTGGTCAGGCCACAAGATGCACAGAACTGTCCCTCTCCTGCTGGGTGGGGTGTGCCTGAGCAGGGACGGGAGCAGAGTGCGGGCTCACTGGCTGGGGTGCCAGAACCCAGCTTCACTTTGTGGGCCCCTCCGGATGGGGAAGGGGAGATGTTCCACGTAAGGGAGCCCTGACACCTGGGCAGCAGTGGGGCTGTGGGCATGAATCATTCAGCCCCTTGGTGAGGGCGGTACCCGTTGTTCTTGGTGACACTGCTACAGCAGGCACACGGGCAGATGCCATCCCTGGGTGGGTAGGAGGGAGGAGACCTCTGGGAGGCCTGTGGGCCCTGAGTGGGCACAGCTGAGGCCCCCAGCTGTTCCCGGCCTCCCAACAGGCCTGCCTGCCGTGGGTGCCCCAGAGGGCTGCCTGCGTGCCCCTCTCTCCATGTCACACATTGTGTGTGATGTGCGCACACGTGACCTGAGCCAGCTGGTCCCTTTCCAACTGGAACAGTCCCTCCTGCTCTCAGGACAAACACAACCCCAGGCCTGAAAAGTTAGAGCTCCCGGTGTCAGGGAGCAAGCCCACAGCCGGAGCCAGCGTGGTGGCCTGCCCGCTCTGCAGGGTTGGCGGTGTCCCGGAGGCCCAGTCCCCAAGCCCTGCCTGCCCCCCGCTCCTGCTTCCCTCTCTCTGCCGAGCGGGGCAGAGACGGACACGGGCAGAGTGAGGAAAGGAGCTGGCACAGACTGGCCTGCTCCTGGGTCCAGGCTCTCAGCAGAGCAGCTGTCGGGGAGCTGGGATCCTTGGAGCAAGGGAAGCTTTCCCTGTGAGAGGTGGCGTCCCGTGATCTTGAGCACAAGGCCTCTGGGTGGGGGAAAAGGTCCAGGTTGGTGCTTGTGGAAGAAACAGCTCTCCTTCCATTCAGTGACTGTGTGGCCTCAGGAAGGCGCCTGGCCTTTGTGGTCGGGCGCAAGGAATTGCAGTTCTGAGGGTCCCGGGCTGGCGACTATGAATGGCGGCCCTCCGCGGTGACCTGCGCCTCTCCCCTTTGCAGCTGAAGGAGGCGCAGCACTTCGCCATGATGGTGATTCAGCTCGGAGAGGAAGCCGGGGAGTTCCTCTCCAAGGGCTACCTGGCACTGGGTCTCACCTACAGCCTGCAGGCCACCGACGGTGAGTGCTGGGGCCTAGGAGCCTCTGCTCGGGGTGACTCAGGCCTCCTACTTGCCCCCCGGCACAGCCCACGCGGACCGCTGCCCCTGGAACTCCTGTGACGCTTGCCGTCTGTGATGTGCCACCGGCCCTTGCCCGCACAGTGTCTTCTTTCTGGTTCACCTTTACCGTCAGCACCACTGTCATCTTCTGGGGTCTTTTAAATGCCCCCAGTGCATGGCATAGAGCTGGGTATGCAGCAGGCCATTTGCTGAATACTTGTGCTTGGTGCGTGGGTTTGCCGCCTGGAGTCTGGTGTTCCATCCCCAACCCCGCCAGCTCAGCCGTGTGTTCCCCTAGGGATCGGCAGCCACCTACTTCTGTATCCTTGCAGCTTGAGGGAAAGGGAGTGATAGGCCCCCACCCAGACCAAACCCGGAATAGTAATCAGCTCCAACCCACACCGCCTATTCAGGCGGCGCCCCCGGGAGCAGGCTTCAGAGGCCCCGCACAACGAGAGGTAAGAACAGCTGGCGCTGGCAAGACGAGGGCAGGAAGAGGGGTGAGATCCTGGTGCCGTGCCAGCCGCTCGTTCTTGAGTGACAGTAGTCAGTGTCTTCAAGGTATCGGTGAGGCTCTGATAAGGAACCCTGGGATCCCTCCACACTGGTCCAGTGAGGGAGTCATCAGTCCCTCAGTCAGAGTCCAGAGACCCTCCATGTGCCTTTAATCCTCTAGAAGCAGGGCTGCTTTATAAGCCGGGGACCCCTGACACCCATCCATGCCAGCAGCATCTTGACCTGGTCTGGTTGGAGGCTGACAACAGTCATTTTAAAGCTTCCCAGGGGTTCAGTGTGCTGCTAAGGCTTCGAATGCCTGTGCTCCCCTACTTAAAGATGATTTAATTTACCAGAAGGGTGCCCGGTTTGGGTTAAATCAAGAAGCCTCATGGGGAAAGTACAATAGAGGTTTCTGGTGGCCTAGTGGGAGGGGAGTTGGTGTTCAGTGGGTACAGACAGTCTGTTAGGGGCGATAAGAAAGATCTGGAGACGGATGGTGGTGATGGTGGCACGACATGGCGAACGTACTTAATGCCATGGAATCGTCCACTTGAAATTTGTTGAAATTGGTAGAAAAGAAGAAGCCTCATCAGTAAGGAAGCCCAGGGAGGCATGTGGCCAGGACAGAGGTGGTAACTTTTCCCTAGAGGCTTGGGCCTTTGGAAGGGTCAGGGTGGCCCAGGTGGCAAGGAAGGCAAAGGAGTACAAGGATCTGTTGTGTCAAGAATCATGCCAGGAGGCTAGGACCAGGGCGACACCTGCCCCCCTTCCCCCAGTAACCAGGGCAGACGGTGGCACCATTCTGGAGCTGCTTGAGTGCAAGCATTTGCCGGATGGGGTCCCGGGGGGGCCTCTCCCCGCAGAGCTCTGTGCCCTGGGTGGGACAGAGCTGGGTCGGCCCCCCTCCAGCACCCCCTCATGGCTTCGTCTCCATCCTGTCTCCTGCAGCGACTCTGAAATCCAAGCAAGATGAATTGCACCGGAAGGCACTGCAGACGCTGGAGAGGTGAGGGAGGCCCGACTGGCAGCGTTGCTCGAGGGGACTCCTTCTCCTGTTCTCTTAGGAGACCTTCTGGTGTAGACAGAGCAAAGGTTTCTGTCCCCATGTTGTTGACCAGCTGACCGAGGCTCTGAGAGCTCACACAGGAAGCAGGGACAGGCCTTTGGGGTTGGGTGGGCGGGTTGAGCCCTTCCACATGAGTAGAGCTCCCCCCAGGCTCAGCTCCCGTCCCCCTGAGCTCAGGGGACGCGAGCTATAGCAGGAAAGCACCTTGCACAGTGACCTACAAGTATAGCAGGGACTCAGAAAGAGTGTTTGCCTCCTCCCAGCCCCTCTGCAACCTGAGGGCTGTGAGGAGCCCTACCCCAGGTCCTCACAGAGATTTCCTGGGAGCCCAGAGTCCAGGAGGGAGGAAGGGAGGGAGGGGGCGGCAGAGAAGCCCCTCCCCCAGCAGCAGCCCTTCCTCCCTCTCCAGGCCCATCCTGGCTGAGTCCCCTCTCCACCACAGCCCGGGCACCCACCTGAGCACCCCTCCCCTTCCTTCCTCTGGCCCATCGCAGGGCTCTTCCCCATGAGCCCCGTGTGTCTTTGTCCCTCAGAGCACGGATGGCGGCTGCTGGGTAGGGGCCTGCCCTGGACTCCTCATGCCAGCTTCCTGGGAACTCCCCTCTGGGGCAGGCTGTTCTCAAGCCCAGGGAGGAAGGAGAGGCCCATCCTGGCAAACCCCCTCTGAACTCCCAGGATCAGGGGACATCTCCTTCCCTCCCCCGCTGGCTCTTCATTCCCAGCGCTTCTTGCCCAGAGAGGCCATCTCAGCCCCACATCCTCCGGGAACCGTTCCCTTCTGTCGTGCGGTGGAGAGGGCAGACTCCAGGCTCTGTACCAGGCCACAGCCGGGTCAACAGCTGCCCGGAGGAGAGGGCTTCCCCCACCCAGCAGTCCTGTCCTCCCAGACGGCCCCCACCTCAGCCAGAGCCAGCTCTCTCGGCACCCACTGCCCCTGCCTTGGGCTGCCCGTGGGCTTTCTGCCCCAGCCATGGTCTCCCGCGGGGCACCCTCCAAAGCGGGCCCAGGCAGAATCTCCAACATTGGGCCCTGCAGCACCCAGCACAGGGGCGGGCACGCTGGAGACCCACGTCACACACTGGTTGTCGACGTTGATGGCTGACTTGCTGCTCCCTTGCCCCATACAGAGCCCAGCAGCTGGCGCCTGATGACCCCCAGGTCATCCTCTATGTCTCCCTGCAGCTGGCCCTCGTCCGCCAGGTGAGTCCTCACAATTCTAACACCCAGTTCTCTGGGGGCTGCTGATCTTCTCCTGGCTCCACTGCCTTTATCGGCTGTGTGACCCTCTGCAAGTGACTTGACCTCTCTGAGCCTCTGTTTCCTTGTCTGCTATGTCAGCACCTTCATACTCCACCTCAGAGGGCCCTAGTAAGGATTAAGTCAGCTAACGTGGTAAAGCCCCTGGCCCACGGTGGGCGCACAGGAAGGGGTTATTCTCTGCCCTCACTCCTCCTACAGTGTGTCCGTCTCCTGAGAAGTTGACAGGTGACCACAGTAAACATTTGCTTGTGTCCTCACCTTCTGTTGAGCTTTCCCCAGGGGTCTAGAGTAGAGTGATTGGCACGTGGAGCTGTTTCTGTGTGACGCAGAGCTTTCCTCTGACCCTGTGGACGCCACCGGCAGGCTCGGCCTCTGGGGCCTGACGGGGACCTGCTATCCGCCAACCACCTTCGACCTACATGGCTCTCCAGGCCGACCCACCTTCCTTCTCCAAGCTGTCCAGGGAGTGAGGCCGGGCAACCCACCCAGCCATTGCCTTTCAGAAACGAGCGAGAGCTCCCGTCGCCCAGGCCTCTCAGAGCCTCTGCTTTCACATGTGCCCCGCAGGCTGGTGCTCTGTGTGAAGCAGGACCTCTCGGTAGCTTTGATCGAGTGAGCGTGGACGCTGGGCCACTCGGGACCTGCAGACGAGCCAGCAGGGACCCGGGCTGGGCTGCAGACTGTTGGAGAGGAGTCCACAGAGCCCCCATCTGCTCGTGGTCAGGTGACAGGCAGCCTGGCTGACGAGGGTGCTGCCGTACCCCCACTGGCCTGGGCGAGCCCTGCATCTGATGAGGAGGGCGCCGGTGGCCCCATTTGACACCTGAGGCGCTGAAGCTCTCCTGAGCTCAGGAACTGGGAACTGGCCAGGCCAGCACAGTGGCTGTTCCAGAGCCCACCCTGACCGAGTGAAGCAACCCCATGGGGCTCTAAGTATCCTGTCCCTCTGTCCCGTTTGGAGACTGGGCAGTTGGAGCCTTGTCCACCGGCCGGGTGGTTGGTTTTACTGGTCGATGTCAACTTCTAGCCCCCGGTCTCATCTTCAGGGAGCTGTGTTCCCAGCCCCACTCCCACTGTGCCCCTGGCTCCTGACTTCCAGGTCCTGGAGGAGGCACCTGTCCCTCTCTGCTGCTCTCTCCAGAAACATCGGTCTGCTCTGCTGCTCCCAGGGGCGTGGACGCAAAGATACCCGACATCAGTTTATTTTTAGCCCTCTGTAAAAGAACCGGTGCTTTCCTTGCCAATCAAGTTCCTGATAAACCTTCGGTGATGCATTTTTTAATATCTTTAAGTATTCAGCCGCCTCTGATGAATGGCGTCTGTCCTCCCAGAGAGATGGCTGGGCCGGGCCAGTGGAGCCTGGCACCCATTGTCCTTGGGGACCCAGATCTTGGTAACCTCGGGGTTGAAGGTCCCTGAACGAACTCTAAGCTAGTCCTGCTGCCTGGGTCCCTGAGCTCCTCTGGCCCATCCTGCCCAGAGCATGCATGGCTGCTCAAATAGTGAGGACCGAGGATTTGGACACCCAGCCCAGAATAACGGGGCAGGAGCAGCCCTGGGGAGGCATGGGCAGGCCAAGCCAGGAGCCACACTGACCTTAGCTTCCTCCTTTACTTTCCATGACCTTCCACAAAGGGAGGTCCCCGTGGGAGGACTCTGGGCCTGGCAGTAGTGCCCGCAGCCTGTGCAGAGGCTGGGTGGAGACCGGGCAGGTGCCGGGGACCAGAGGGCCCAGCTGACCTGTGTCCTGTAGGCCCCTCAAGGAGCCTTGGAGACCGGGGTCTGAGGTTTGGTGAAGAACAAGACTTCCTGAAAAGGGCTCCCGAGGTTCCTGGGAGGACGGGGTCCTGGTGTGGATAGAGTCACAGGAGCTGACACAGCTGCCAGGCCTGAGCGCCTGAGAGAACGCGTCCCTCAGGACTGAGAGAAAGTGTCTTACCTGTTCGTTAGCTGCCTGGGCTCTGGGGGCTTGAAGAGGGAAACTCACATTTTCAAACGTGTTCAGTACTCAGCAGGACATTTTTCCTACGTCGTCTCACCCTCTCGGCCACTGTCATAGGTATGACCGTTATCCTCACTTTGCAGCGTAAGGACTGCAGCTCAGACAGGCGAAGTCCCCTGCCCTGGGCGCCAGCTAGGAAGTGGCAGAGCTGGGATCCATGCCCCCATCTGACCCCAGAGCCTAAGCTCTTGCCACTGTGAACCTCTGAGTAGGAGGCAGCATCTATCTGTCAGCCCCCAGCACTGCGTGAATAGGTTCGGAGAAGAGTCCTGTAGCCAGTGGTCCGGGTGGCTTCTCCTCGCAGCCCCACTCCTCAGGTTTAGTTGGTGCTTCCCGGCCGATCCTTCGTGGTACTCTGTGAACCTGCCCCTCTTTTCCCTCTTGCGTGGGCACAGCGCTAGCTTCCAGGGCCTGACTTTGGACAGCAGATCCCTCCTGGCCATGTGATTTGGGGGCGTGTTTTCTCATCAGAGCCCCTGCCTGCCCCACAGTGCCTGGGGTCTCATTGAGTCTGCCGCACCCTTGTTGGCTGGCACCTGGCCCCAGAGTCCGGGGTGAGGTGTGGGCCTTGGGGAAGGTCGCTCAGCTGGTGCCTTTCTCCGGCAGATCTCCAGCGCCATGGAGCAGCTGCAGGAGGCCCTGAAAGTGTGCAAGGATGACGCCAACGCCCTCCACCTGCTGGCGCTCCTTTTCTCGGCCCAGAAACACTATCAGCATGCCCTGGACGTCATCAACATGGCCATCACGGAGTATCCTGAGAACTTCAAGTGAGTTCCCCACGGACACTGCTGGGCTGGCGGGCTGGTCAGTGCACACACTGAGCGTCAGGGTGGGGCGGGGACCTGTGGGGGCGGAGCCTGGCTCTGGCATTCTGTTCTGGCCAGGTGTGAGCAGAGGGCACACACCTGCTGTGTGGTGTGAGGACAGCTCCACATAGCCTGTTGTTTGTATTCGGGAGACAGCCCTGGCTCTTGGTCTGCACCCTGCATTTGAGAGATTATTAGAACTGAAATCGGTTCACTTTAAAAGACAGGTCGCTTAGGGAACACTACACGTAGATAAAACAACCTGTGCGGACAAGGGATTAGTTACCTAATCCCAAATATAATACAGCAAGACCTACTGTGTAGAAGTTTATTTTTTACTTTTATACAAATACACGAAGGACAAAGGTCCTCCTCTTCCAGTACCAGTTACCTGGCTTTTTTCCAAGCTCCATTCTCACGCCTATCTGGCAGGGTCTGACGCACGGTCTGCTGCCAGCCATGTGTGTGCACATACGCGTGTATGAGTGTGCCTCTGTGTGTGTGCGTTTATTGTCGGTTACGCTTCGGTGGAAACAGAAACTGTCACGATGAGAGGGTTAGAATCCTAGAGCGGGGAGGGGTTGCCTCACCCGGCCCCTGGGTCAGAGTGCGTGTCACAGAAGAAACAAGAGGCTGGGCCAGGCATCAGACACTGTCCTTTTTCTGAGTGAAATCTTGCATGCAGGTGGAAACTGAACAGATGGGAGCAGAGCTGTCCTGTGGAAGCCAGGGAAGGGGGCCCACATGCTGGCCCCTCGGTGCCCCCAGCCCCGTGCAGGAGCCTCCCGTGCCCGCGTCTCCCATCTGACTGCACGAGTTGAGTGGGGGGTGGAAAATCCACCTGCCACGCAGCCCTGTGGAGTGACCCTAGGGTGTGACCGTGGCTCTTCGCAAATAAGTCCGTACTTTTCCCCATGGATGAGACCCCTGGATTAGCAGGAAAGGTCGCTGAGTCCATTACTGGTCAGGGATCACTGAACAATGCCATTGCTCTTCAACTGAAAGTGCATCCTGCTTCTCCAGCTGCGTCCTGCATGGGGAACAAGCTGCGTGTGGCTTCCGCTATTGCCACGGCAGTTAATTAAACCCCGGATCCAGTAAATATCACTGCAGCCAAACAAAAGTCAGCCTCCTTCGCCCTGACCTCAGCGTCCTCAGCAAGGTCTGTATTGCAGGCACTTAAAGGCCCCTGGTCTGGGTCTGTCTGCCACCCAGTGCCTCGCTGGGCCCAGGTGGCTGAGACCTTGTAGAGGCTCTTCCTTTCTGCAGAGACTGCCTTAGTGTAGGAGAGGCTGGCAGGCTGGTGTCAGGGGTCTGGGAGGCCTGGCCCAGGGGGATGCTGCTGGGTGGAACAGACCCCTTTCCTCTTGCGCTTGTCCCCATGTGGGAGCCACAGCAAGTCCCCGACTGTCACTTACCTGTGGTGCCTCCCGAAGCTTGCCCCTGCATCTTCTCAGCTGCTGAAAGACTGACATCTGTCCCGCCTCCAAGGACTATTGTGAGACTCAGACAAGAAAAGATCTCACAGTCAATTTACAACTGGTTTCAAGGACAGCAGTGGGGGTGGGTCTGGAAGATGGTCCACAGTATAAGGCCGGGACCTGGGACCCGAGGGAGACGGGTGCCCTCAGTGGGCCGGGAGTGGGGGGAGGGCGTCCTGCACGTGAGGGCCGGTGTTCAAGCTCCTTAGCTGCACAGGAGGTTGCCGTTCCTGGGGGGCAGACTCAAGACTCCAGGAGAAAAACCCAGCTTTCGTGGAGTTGACTCTTGAAAATCTTCCTGAATTCGGGGATTAGAAAGCAAAGCAAAGAGAATCTTGATTTCCAAGCTGTGGGATGACCTTTAGTTAATGGAGCTTGAGTTTAAAAAGGCAGAAACGTGGTGAGGCAGAGACTGATGGGCCTGCGGGGACAGTGGGAACCTGGCACGGTGGGAACCAGACACCCGAGCAGCTTCCTGAAATCCTGAGGGCTTCCGACGGAGCCCTGGACACATGTGCTGGCCTGGCCGTTGCTGGCCAGTTTGCCGGGGGCCTCAAGGGGGCAGCAGGCTCCCTGTTTGCACCTGGGTTCCAAGCCAGGCCAGGCCTCAGAATGCAAGAGATCCGCACAGCAAGCTTGGAGATGCCTTTGCTGGTCCCTTCTCCAGTCCTGGGATTGGGAGGCTCAGCCGGGAGGGTCACGGGGAACAGGCCACTGCTAAGCTTGGTCCCTGAAGCCATGGGCTCCGTGGGGCGCTGGTTTTAGGTAACAGATTCCTTGTGCTTTAGTCAGGCCGCTTGTAGGGGAGGTCGCCATAGTAACCAAACAACATTCCTGGACTAATGATGGGAGCTTTCCAATAACCAGCCTGTCAGTCACTGCTCCCACCCCAGACCTGGCAGCCTGCCAGACGGGTTTTGAAAGCCCAGGCTCTTGGGCTGACAGAAAAGGAGCAAATTGGTTTGCCCTTCCCTTCCCCTCCCACCCCTCTTGGGTTTCTGGCCAGCCCAGCCCAGGTCCTGGGGGCCTTGGAAGGTCCTGGGGAGAGGGGTGTCGGAGCGCTAGGGAGCTCTCCCCAGAGCAGGAGCTGTATGGCCCTCTTGACAAGCCAGAGCTCACCACTTGTAAGCAAATGGAACCGGTCACAGCATCTCTCCCAGGAAACCTGGGCTGTTTTGGAAAATGTTTGAGCTGAGAACTAGGCATTAGCTGGGGCCAGACCGTGACTGAATCCAGCCAAGGCCGAGTTGGCCTCGAGGGTTACCCCTCTGATCTCTCCCTGGCCTGCCTCACCTTTTTCTCAGGTTGCATGTGATAAATTTCTAGTGGTGCATTCCACTGAGCAGAAGGGATCAGAGTCCTGGGGCTTCTGTTAATGTCTCTGACTTAAACCCAGCGTGTTTATTGGACGGTTCTTACTAGGGACTTGGAGTAGATCAAAGGGACGCTTAAAATACCAGCACTCCAGTGAGGGGGCTGGAATCAAAGGTATTAGCACAAACATAGTTTATCACTTTGCCAGGTTCATGAAACATTTTTGGCTGCCACATCCCCTGATGAGGACAGGAGCCATGGGGTAAACTTGCAGGCCATGTGGTGGAGGGAAGTGTTAAACCAGGCATAATCACTGGCACCGGCACACTCTTCCCCAAAGGTCAGTTCCTCATCGGCGAAGCTGGTCTGACATTCAGCGTTTCCCTTTGCTGGTGGTTCTTTGGGGCCCTCCTGAAACCTCACTCCACGTGACGCTGCGGTCAGAGAGTCTTCAGCTGACCCTCCAACTAGGAGGGTAGATGATCTAGGTCACTTTGTTTGGGGAAGAATAAGGAAAGGAAGGAAGACATATATTTGCAGGTTTCTCCAGAAGGAATTCTTTGTTTTAAAGCCATTTGAGCTCTTTGCTCCCTGATCCTCACGCCTATGAACATTTTCTGGTGGCAGGCACCGTGGCCTGGGGCCCTTGGCTTTCAAGCAAGAGTGGCCCAGCCTTTCTGCCCCTGGGAGAGGGCTCAGGAGGTGAATTCGTGCCCATGAAGTGGGGCTGGCCTCCCCTCTGCAGTGGGTGGTCTGCAGGTCCCCAGGTCTGCTCACTGGGCAGAGATTATAGACCAAGACCAAGGTGTTTGCTTCGTGGTGTCTTATACCTGGCTGGGAGCCAACTTTTGTTCCGTCTGAGGACGTGCTTTCCGGAAGTTCTTCCACCCCAAGGTGGTTATGGAATGGCTCTGTGTGGTTTGTGCTCATATCTTTCAAGGTCAAGAATTTGTGTTTGGAGAGTCACCTGGAGGTACCTGGAGGTGACCTGCAGCTGAGGGAAGCTGGGTCAGCCATCGGTCAGCACAGATAAGGCCGGGGATGCCGTGGGCGCAGGCGGCTGTTCTGCGGGTGGGCCAGAGCTTCTGAAGCAACAAGGCGCTAACTCCTGGATGTGGAAGCTTATGGGCTGTCGATTTTAAACAGCGGATCACATTGAATGAATTCATTAAGAGGTAGAGGATCAGTGTGAACCTTAAAAGGCTGGGGGACATGAGTCAGTGTCATCCTCCAGAGCCAAGGAAAAATTACTGTTTTTTTAGGTCTAAGAAAAGCTGCCATAAGTGTCCCTTGCAAGTTAGGGATTAGTCTATGGGAAGGTAATAAAGACGGGCCTGACTGCGGCCCTCTCCCTTTTAGGGAGGTCCCTCCTGTTAGAGCTTTAAAATAATATCCTCAACGAGCAAGTGTGTGAGCTTAGCCAGTTAATTGCCCTGGTGGAGTCTCTCCCAGAGGCATGGCATTTAGAGGAGCCTGAGACCTGTGTCCTTCAGCACTTCCCTGGCCAGGGTGAGAGCCAGGTGATGACAGCCCTTGGAGGCGAGGGAGCGGCTGGTTCCTACTCATATACGGGCTGCCCCTCCCCTTCTCCCTGAGCCCCACCTCCAGGCCTTCAGACCTGTCCCTGCCAGTCCAGCCCCAAGGAGTACCTTACCTCGCCTTGCTTCTAAATTCTGCCCATCCTCAGAGACTCCCCTTGGGCTCCACTTTGCCTTGAAGCTCCTGTACTCAGAGCTGAACCACTCAACTGAGTGTCTGATTCTCTTCTTCTGTTTCGTTTCGTAATGGCCTTGGATGTGTTTCTTGAGCTTCCCCGAGTGTGGAAGCACCTTTGGGGCAGAGATTATGGCCTGTCCTCTGCCTCCCCTTCCTCCCTGTAGGGAACCCACAGCTGGACACCCAGCACACCACTAGACCCCCCGACGGGTAGACCGTAGGAGTTGTTTTGTTCGTTGTTCTGGAAGGAGGGAAGGGAACACATGGGGATGTTGGCGCTTACAACCCTCAGAGCACTCTGATACCCCTTAACCCTGTTTGGTCGTTGCTTTGGTTTGATTTGTTTACTTGGTCTTTACAACCCTCCTGCTCTAAAGGTAAAGACGCTAACGGGAGAGTCAGAGGGTCTCTCAAGGTCAGAAAGCTGATGAGTGGCAAAGCAGGGACTAGAACCCGAGGCAGCTGATTGACTGAACAGCCCTGGTACGCTTGAACCCCAAGTGCTTCAATAATAACAGAATAACACACACCCGGTGCTTGCTCTGTGCCAGGCACTGCTCTAAGCACTTTCCGTGCATTAACTCATCTCATCCCCTCAGCAGCTGTGGGAGGTGTAGGAACTGTTGTTACTCCCACTTTCCAGATGAGGAAACAGAGGCACAGAGGGCTTAAGTGAGCAGCTGTACATAATAGGGGCTAGGTAAGTAGTAATGACAGGTCATACGTGGACTGAACCGTTTATGAAGTGCTAGGCCTTTTATGTGCATTGTTTCCTCATAACAGCCCCCAGGGTGTAGTGATACCATCATTCCCATTTTACGGACAAGAAACTGAAGCTCTGAGAAGTTGAAATGACTGGCCAGAGGGTACATGGCTACAAGAAGGGCAGCTGGGATTTGAACTTGGGTCATCAGACTTGGGCCCCGTTTTCCGGGACAAGACCCACTTCCTGTAGAAGCCCACGCTGCATGCAGGCTCTGGCCTCCTGGCTGAGGAGTTAGACTTTCCAGAGGCGTGGCCGCCTGACTCAGAGAATAGCCTGCTTTTTCCACTCAATTATGTGTTTTCTATAAAAATAGAACTCTTCATTAAAACAATGCAGCACAGCCATCAGCTGGAATTACTAATTACCGTCCTTTAAAGAGATAATACCCCTTTTGTGCATTCACCATGCTTGCCGCCACCCTCTCCTCCACGACAGAGGGCCAGGAGCCAGAAACCAGGGCCCCGGAACGCACATGGGGCAGTGGGACCAGAGGAGAGAGCTTCTGCAGGAGGCTCTGCAGCTTTGGCTCCTGGTCATGGGGACCCCACAGCTTTCCAGGCCTCCGTGAGTCCTTGTGACTCAGCTTTCTTCTTCTGTTATCCAACAAAGATTTGTTGAGTGACATTAGGTGAGGCACTGGGGAGACGGAGATAAGAAAGACGTGGTTCTGCCCCGAGCGTAGGGTCTGGTAGGAAAGACCGGTAATGATGGAGCGGTCTCAGGATGAGGGCTGACCTTTCTTGAGGGGTGGCTGTGCACCGGGGCTGGCTGCCTTGACAGTTTCTGTTGCCCTTAGTCCTCCCAACAGCCCTGCTTGGTGGTGCCGTTACCGTCCCTATTTGACCAACATCCGGTAGAGCTCAGAGAGGTGAAGGCACCTGCTAGGAAGCAGCGGGACCTGGGTGTACCTGCATTGCCTGATGCCAAAGGCCGTGTTTCAGCACGACCTCCTCCTGTTTGCTGGGGAGTGAGTCAGGGGCCAGAGGTGCTTCCCTCAGGTACACAGCAGGTATCGTGTTCAAGTGTTTACTGCACATGCTGAGTAAATTTTATAGGGAACTTCTTTCAAGGAACATGGAAGTAAAAACGTGGGCCCGTTGTGCGTGCCTCCCACACAGCCCATGTCCCTCCCTGCAGCCAGCTCTGCTCTGCCAGCATCCCCCTGCCACCGAGAGTGGGGTGCTGGGGTGAGCAGCAGGGAGGGAACGCCGGGGAAGATGGGTGGAGGCCCTGGGTGAGGGGGATGGACGAGATGACCTCTGACCCCAGGACAGTGCTGGCTTAGCCAGAGCTGCTGTCACAAAAATATCCCCCGTTTACAAAATAATTTTTTTTTAAAAAAAAAGGTTTTGGAAAGGCTCATGCTCACCCAGTTCTGAGGAGGCCCACCCTGAGATGGTTCCTCTTCACAGCAGTGGAAAGAAATGATTTGTCTTAGCCTCAAATGGGAATAGCTCCAAGTCTTAATCCTTTTGACAAATAATTAGCAGGCTGATCCCGGCCCAGGAGTTCAAGCCAGGCAGGGCCTGGGAGGAGAGAGAGGCGGCGGGTGCTAGGCCCACCCGAGCTTTCCCCTGGGAACCTCCATCATCAGCCCTTGGCCAGAGCTCTCACGAAGTTTGGCAAAGCCAGTGACCTGTGGCGACACCCAGAGACGCTGACCTCGCTGGTGTCTCTCTTCCCCCACTGGAGGAGGGCTGGCCCAGATGCAGACAGACTGACTGACTGACTGCAGGGCTGAGATCGTTCACGGTTCAGCAGGGGCTGGCTCTGTTCAGGTGTGATGGGCACCTGTCTTTGGCCCCAGGTGCTGACCCATATAGGTGACTCGGAAGGTGGCCGGCGTGGGCTGCCAAGGCTCCAGTGTCCGTGAGGGAGGGCGTGCGCTCTTAGAGGGTGGGCCCACGGCTACACTGGGCCTCCTTGCTAGGAACAGGGTGCACATGCCTCAGCCTTTGGAGTGCGCAGAGTGCCAGGACCCGGGACTCTTCTCCCCACAGCCCAGCAGCCTCACCCCTGCAGCGGGACAGAGGGCATGGCGTTTACACTGACGCTTGCTCCTTCGCCTTCCCCAGAGAGAACTCTCATCTTTCACATCTGCCTTCAGATGCAATGGCGGCGCTGCAAAGGCGTTCGGCCTTAAAAGACCTCAGTGTTTATTCTGCAGCTTAAAAAACAGGAAGGTGCTTGCAAGACAAGGCCACGGCCGAGGTTCGTTCACCCCGACCGGGTTGGCTGTGGCTCTGTCCCTCCCCTCTGATCCTCTTCCTTTCTCATGCCCATCTTTGGTCCCAGGAACCACCTGGAGCCAAAGGTGCCACCTGCCTTGCTGAACAGGCCATGAAGCTCTGGGGTTTTCTGAGAGCCTTCAGAGACACCTGGCCTGGACACTGCTTTTGGGGGTCTGCTAGGCCTGCATTTTTAAAGGAATCCCTTCCCTGAGCCTTGGGCAGGCCTGTGCTTAAGGACTTAGTACAGCTGTAGGTTTCTCAGCTGCTGCTTCTGGGTCATCACAGTTCATCCTGCAGGAGTCCCTGGGGCAGACAGGGCAAGAGACTCCACTCCTATTTCACAGGTTTGGAACCTGTGACATGCCCAGCTGGGTAGCAGCAAAGCTGGGACTTTGGCTCGGGTTTCTCACTCCTGGGCCAGTGTCTGTCTACCGAGTGACGTTACAGTGCAGGGTTAGGACAGCAATGTGGCCATTCCTCTTCCGGAATGGCTTTTGTCAGGTCGTTGGAGGACTGCAAGATTCCAATACCCCAGCCTTCCTGTCTCAGAGACTCTCCTCAGTTGTGCTGTTGGCTCTGCCTGGGTGACTGTCCTCTGGGATGAAGACCCCCAGTCACATGGAGCCAGACGCTTTCATGTCATGTCCAGAACTCCCTGTTCCTCCCCAGGCCCCGGGAAACTTTGCTTCTGGACAGCTTAAAGTGGAATCAGCCAGCACTTTGCTTGTGGGCTGCGTGAGTCCAGCCCTCTCTGCAGTTCTGAGACATCAGTGAGCAGATTCCTCGCCTGCCTCCTAGCCAGGAGCCAGCAGCGGGACGTGGGGCTGTCACAAGCCGGCTCTGATTCAACATGGGTTGCGAGACGCAGAGCGTGGCTGGAGGGTTGTAACAACACGCATTTTCATAGTGTTAAGCTAAGCGGACACCATGTGCTCAGCTCTGTGCCAGGCACTGGGGAGGCAAGGAGGGCACTGACATAGAGGGAGGCAGGGTCCTGTCCTGCAGGCAGTCGTCATCCAGGTGGGGACATGCGGCAGGACACGGGACGAGATAAATGGTAGTTTTGCCATCTATAAGCAGGACTGGCTGCAGACTGTTTCTAGAGTATTTGAATTTTTCAATGCTTGATATGAGTTTATCTTCATTGTTAAAAGCATAAACCTATGTGGCAAAAAAGAAAAAAGTGTGTGTACACACACACACACACACACAGATATATATATGAGAGAGAGTAATTAAGTGCTAACTGAAGATTGTCCTGAGCGTTCAGAGAAGGGCAGGGGTGGCCACGCTTCTTGGAGGAGGACTGGAACCGTTGGATTAAAATTGTGGGGTTTTTTTAAGTCTCAGAATCCTTTCTTCCGATGACATTTTAGACTCATTCAGCATATAAAACAGGTATGCCAGGGGCTGGGCCGTTTGCAGGGGGCAGGGAGCCCGGGCTTGCCCCTCTGTTCCCCAGCCCTCACTGCAGCGGCCTCCACACGGCCCCATCCACGAAGCACGGTGCTCTGATGAGGCTTTGGCCTGTTGGTGTGGACCCCAGCAGCCACAGTGGCACCTAGCGCACTGCCAGCCTCCTCGTACCGTTGTGTGAAGAACTGGGCCACCCGTCCCGGCAGATGGGATAGAGAGGGAGACCTGTGCTCCAGCAAGACCAGTGGTTTGGTTGTCTCAGAAGAGTGGCAAGGAGTGGGGTTGTTTGCTGATCCCCGTTGCCAGGCGGAAAGAGTTCAGTGGTGACTTAGAGGCGTGGCCGCTGTGTGTGGATGACTAAGTCCCTATGATGTCGTAAAGGCCGTGGGGGTTGGGGTGGGGTGCAGCCCCCATGGGGACGCACAGAAGGTCAGAGGGTGACATCTGGTTAGGAGTTGGCCAGATGTCAGAGAGGAAGGGTGAGCCCCAGCAGGGGCAACAGTGTGAAACAAAGCCTGTCCTGCACGGCAGGGAGCCGCTTATGGAATGGAAGGTGGCACGGACAGTCGGGGCAGGGCCCCTTGCTGAGGAGGACGGTTCTGGCAGCGCGGAACTGCGAGGCCAAGGAAATCTCAGGAGCTAATCTGGAGGCTCCCAGGATCTGGGAGTGAGGGATCCAACCGGAGTGTGATTGTCGGAGTGCTTGCCCCAGCCCAGAAAGGATGTGGTTGGGTTGAGAAATTCCGCTCTGGGTCACTCATGCTAATGGAATGTCAGGGTCTGCGTTGGTAGAAGTCACTGTAATGCCAGCTCAGCATTCAGCCGCTTCTGTTCCGGGCACACAGTGTGGCCAGGTCTGCCACGGACTCCCGCTGGCTCTCAGGGGCGCAGGCAGCAGTAGGGGGAAGGGACGGGGCGGAGAGGGCCGAGCTGCAGAGGAGGCCTGTCTGGCGGGATTTGGGAGCAGGGGAATGCTGCAGGGCTGGTCTGCCCAGGGGAGGTGCAGCCTTGGAGTGGACAAAGCCTGGGTGACCCGACCCTCCAGGGGGAGGAGCTTTCACTCGCACCAACACCTGTTCCAGCCGCAGGCCCTCCTCCTCCCCCATGCTTCTCTTCCCTCCCCCAGCTCCCAACTGTATCTCACCCCACCCTCCTCTTCATCAAACACCAGCCCCGGCAAGACCCCTCATCTGTTCTTTCCTTGCACTGAGTCTGATCCAAAAATACAGCCCTGGATTCTCTGGGCAATTTGTCATTTTTAGCACTGATTGTCACCTTGAAGGCAGAAATTATGTCTTCTATTTCACGTTCCTAAAGCAGAGGCTCCTAATACTTGTGGAGTGTCGGACCTTTTGAGAGTCCGGGAGAGGGGAGTGGGGATGGCAAGACCAGGGTCCCCAGCAGCTCCCACAGGAGTACTGAGACCACGTTCCTCACCAGGCCCGTGCAGTCTGCACTGCGGGGAACACACTTTCTGCCCTCTGGACCTCGTAGGCCTGCCGGGCGATTCGTTAGTAAATGTTCTAAGGAGGGTGCAGGGCATCCTGAGAATCTGGGAGGGCTTCCTGGGGGAGGTGGGATTTACAGTTGAGCATGGGGGAAGGGATGAAAAAGGAGAGGAGATGCCATGTGGTGGTGGGGACAACCCTGTGAGCAGGGGCAGAGAGGGACATGGATTTTTGAGGGAAAGTGAGGAAGAAAAATAATACTTGCCCAGAACCCAAACCCTCTCCACCGAAAAGGGGCAAATTCCACCCTTTTAATTCTCTGCCAACAAGTCACAATCTGAGAAAAACAAGGTGTGAGAAGAAAGGAATGGAGTGAAGCCATCCAAGTCCTTTGTGAGGCTGGAGGCCCAGGACTCAGTGCAAGCAGGGGAGGCCAGGGCCCTGACTGAGGGGGAAGGTCAGAGGGAGAAGCCCCCAGTTGGAGGCCTGGCCTCCCAGTGTGGGGCCTGCTCTCTGCTGCAGCCTCGGTCACGGGGGCGCACCCTGTCTCCAACGCAGGACTCGGCTTCTGTGATCCGCGAGGGCCCGTGTGCCACCCTCAGGTGGGCCGGCAGCACCGCCAGGCAGCAGTCAGATTCAGGGCCTGACACTCGGGTCTGCCCAAAAGCAGTGCCGTGAACGGAAGGGCGTCACTGCTCACCACCCACAGAGAACCAGGAGTCGCAGCCTTGTTTGGGCCTCAGTGGCTCGGCCAGGTTCTCCGCAGGCTGGTGCGCGTCAGTGTGGCTGGCAGTACCCGTGGTAAAAAGATGGCAGTACTTCCGTATGTGTGGGTAAACAGCCACTGCCTTGACCCTCCCCAGGACCCCAGGCTCCCCAGCAGTTAAAGATCTATCGCTTGGCACCACAGGGCATCCAGGCCCCATCCTGGTCCTGCTGAGCCAGTGTTCTGCCGGTCTGTCTGTGTCCTGGGCAGAGGGAGGCAGCCAGCCAGCCCTGCGTCCTGCCTCCCGGTGGGCCAGCACTTTCTCTCTCTTCCCAGGCCCTCTCAGGGCCACATCCCCACTGCTTTTAGCCCAGAGGACTTCAGGGTTGGGGGTTGAGAGAGATTCTCAGCGGTGACGGAATAAGACTTCACGTCACTTTCATCCTATTGAACGTATAAGGAGGGCTGGCAATTTGGGGCTATCCAGGGAAGCATCCTTCCACAGAGTACAACCTGACCCTCCTCAGGTGTACAGGGTCAGGATACAGTTTGCATTCAATTAGGAGATGTTGCCTGCTGGCGAGGCGGAAAGCAGAGCCCTGTGCCCTTCTGTGACCTTTTCACCAGCCCCTTGCTCAGCCTCATTCCTTGAGTCGAAGTTTGCTTCTGGGTCTGTCTCTTATATAAAGCCCCGTCGTGGGCCTGGTGGGCCATATAAGTAAAAAGATAGGCACGTGTTCAGTGAGGATGCTGCGGAGCCGAGGGTGTGGAGGGAGAGGAGGGGCAGAGAAAGCAAGGCCGTAACCACCCTGGACAGTGCTTCAGAGGCTGGCCGGGCTAGTACACCATCGGGACAAGCGTGAGCGACAGGGACACTGGTGAATGCAGAAGAGTGCTCTGCGCTTTGGCAGAGAGGATGGAGAAACTGAGGCACAGAGAGAACACGTGGTCCAGGGATACAGCTGAGGCCATTGTTCTTGTGGGCACTGTACCTTCTAAGGGCTGGGGAGGTGGGTAGAATCCCTCGGGGTTCCACCCTGGGAGGAAAGCCAGGGGAAGGGGGCCCCCTCAGGCATTCTCACTGCCGTGCTGTCTCCCCACAGCCTGATGTTCACCAAGGTGAAGCTGGAGCAGATACTGAAAGGCCCAGAGGAAGCCCTTGTGACCTGCAGACAGATGCTGCGGCTGTGGCAGACCCTGTACAGCTTCTCCCAGCTGGGGTGAGTGGTGGGTCCCTCCAGATGGAGTTGGGAGGCGGTGGTTGCCAAGGCAACAGCACACAGCTGAGTGCCCATGATGCCTGGTGGGTGGAGGTGGTGAGGATGTTTGAATGAGGGAATGGGACTTGCTGCTTCTGGGGCCTTTTACATCCCTGCTCTAATTTTAACCTTTTGACAGTCCTCGATGAAGGACAGAAAGAGGCTGTTTAGGAAACTAAAGTTCAGAGGGGTAAGAGGGAAGAGAAATCATTATTAAGCATCTCCCCCATCAGCTGCTTTTATCTTATCCACTGTCAGATGTTACCTCACCCCAGGGGGTAAACTGGGACTCAGAGACCTTATATAACATGCCAGAGCCGCTCCTGTAAATGGTAGCGGTGGAGCTGGAACCTGGCTCTCCGGAGCCCCAGCCTATGGAGCCTGTCACTTCTTTCCTGGTTCCATTTGGAAGCTGGGAGAGGAGGGGAGGAGGAAGCTGAGTTCTAAAAGGGCCCCCCACTCCTCCCCACTCACCCACTGTCCCCACACATCCCATCTCCTTCTCCAGTTCCCAGCCCAAGCTCTGGGATTCTCCTGGGCCAGAGCAGGGCACTCTTGTCCAGGCTGAATCTGCAGAAAGTCTTTGCTCAGACCTGCTGGGACACCTGGGCTCAGCCAATACAGCCCAAAGCAGAAATGGGCCTCATTTCCAAGTGGGGCGGTGCACTGCCCCTTCCGGGTCCCTGGTACCACCTCCTCCCCTTGTCTGGCTGTCATCTCCTCAAGGGACCCCACTCTGGTAGGTATATGTATTTTCACAGGGACCCTGGCAGCCCAGCAGCCTCTTAGAATCCCCAGAGGAATATCTCTAAAGGTGCAATTTACAGAGGAGGCCTCAGGATAATCTGATGGAATAATATCCTTGGGCAGGGTAGGGTCGGCCCTCTCTCTGCAGGCCTTTGGGCTTGGGAGATTCCAGGGCCCAACAGGACCGGTGGGTGGAAGCTGCCAGCAGGCAGCTCTGGGGTGAGGGACTTTTCAGAAAGGACATGGGGAACCACCTGGCAGCTGGGTGCTGTGAGGGTGAGGGCCAGACTCTGGTGTGAGGGGGGCCCACATTTGGATGCCCCTCGCTCTGCCACTCACTGGCTGTGACAGGTCCCGCAGGTGCACAGCCTGGCTCCCCTTGCAGAGAGGAGCTGTCGCCAGAGCTGGCAGAGAGCGCCTCTTAGCCGGGTGGCCAGTTGCCTGCTCATCCAGGCGATCATGATGGGGCCCCTCTGAGCTGCAGCCTCATCTCCAGCGTGTAGGGCTTAGCCTGGGCCCCCACTGCGGGAGCAGCAGAGCTGTGAAGCTGTCAGGTGCTCTCCAGGATGGGGCGGTCGGGTTTGCCTTGGGGTCTTTTCAAGTCACCACCCGCAGCCTCATCTCTGGGGAACTCCCCGGCAAACGGCCCCTGGCCCCACCAACCCAGGGTGGAGCAGAGCTCAGCCCGGCCAGCTACCTGCAGGCAAATTGTTGGGACCAAAGGATTGGATCCAGTCCCCTCCTGGCTTGCCCAAGAAGAGGAAGCATTCTTTCTGAACCTGGAGCCACAGAGCAGAAACTAGGGCTTGTAAAATGTGGGCTCGGGCAATCAAGGATCAAGGCCAGAATCCACAGCCTGAAGGTCTGGCCTGCCCCGCCCCACCCTGCCGGCTCCACCTCCGCTCTGCTCCCTGGCCGCCTTCCTCTGCTCTGCCTGGCGCCAGCCCGCCCCTCCAGGAGGCTCCAGTGCCCGGCCTCTGATGGCCCAGCACAGCCCTCTCTCCATCTGGGTCTTTGTTAAACGCTCAACTTGGACTGTCTCCTTCCATCTGGCTGTCAGGTTCTTCAGGGTAGGGGCCTAGGACCAGGAGGCAAGAGGTCCCCAAGATGAGCTGTTTCTGGAGCCCTAGGAGAGCCCGCTTCAGGACGAGGAGCTGTGTCTGTGCATCCGCTCCAGGCCAGCACAGGCTGGGCACCTGCCCACGTTCTCATTTAGTCCTCACAACGACCTCATGAGGTGGACATTCTCATGCTCATTAACTGCACAAAATAACTGTGATCATCTCAAGAAGAGAGGGCTAAGATCTAGAAAGGTTAAGCAGGTTTGGCGAGGCTCACATAGCTACGGAGGGCAGCCCCGTGGCTTTCCCCCAGTGTCCCTGGCTCTTTTGCCCTGCACTCAGGTGCCTCCCGGGAATGAGAAGTGGGTGTGAGAGGTGGGAACCAGCCCGACCAACTGTGTTTCTGTGGATGGTTTCCTCTAATGCCCACAAAGATGGCTGTGCACCCAAAGAACCAAGTTCAACATGAACCGGAGTTAGGATGGCAAGGATACCCCGGCTCTGGCGTTATTTGTGGGACCATCGTCTTGGTGCCCCTCTGAAGGGAGGAGGCCTCTGGCCCCCAGCTGGGCCTGCCTTCTCCTCTCCTCCCCTTTCCGCCTCAGTCCTCTAAGCTTCCCCAACCAGCAGGTTCAAGGCCACAGACCGCCCCCCCCAGCAGGGGGCAGGGGCTGCCTGGGGGCTGTGTGTGCTCCAGGATGGGCACAGGCAGTTGTGCTGCCTTTCTGAGCTGGTGGTCCCCCCGCATCCCCACTCTTGAGAAAAGAGGAGCCTCCCTAGCCCTGTGGGAGCTGCAGGGACCTGGGGAATTGGCGGGGCTTGTTTATCTCCCACCCTCGGGCCCCCTCTGGCTCTTCCGGGGCCACCCTGGCAGCCCCGGGGAGGGGGAACCTGAGGCAGGGAGCGGCATCTGGGCCTTCCTTCCCTGGAAGGTAGGGAGCTGCAAAACCAGGCTTCCCTTGGAAGCCGGTCCACAGTGCCTGTGGCTCTCTGCTAGACGTTGAGAGGGTAACGAAAAGTAGAAGAGGGAATAGATGGATGGGAGAGGTTCTCATCCTCGGCGTACGTGGTGCTGGGATCCACGCTGATGGAGAGCAGAGAGGGAAGGCAGCGTGAGGGCAAGGGAGCCACAGGAGGCCTCTGGATGGATGTTGGCCCTCGGGCTGGGTTCTAAACAATGCAGGGTTTGGGTGGACCGAGAAGAATGGCGAGAACATGCTTGGTGGCAGCGGCATGAGTAAGCATGTAGCTTTGGAAGCAAGATGTGGCAGCGTTAGGGAATAGCGAGGAGGCTGACAGCCCCACAGGCACACAGCGGGCACCCTGTGCGTGTGTGTGATCAGGACTAACATGTCGGTTTAGCATCTGGGGTGAGCCACATTCTAGCATCCCAAGCCTGAGCTCCGATCTGGCCTGCTGCTCTGGTTGTCTCCATCCTTCCTAGTGGTCTTTGGCTCTGTTCTCGGGCCTGAAGTCTTCAGCCCCAGAGCCTGCCTGGCATAAGGCTCCCCTCATTCTCCATGCCAGCCCCCTCCGCCTCACC
Organism: Globicephala melas; assembly: GCF_963455315.2. NCBI lineage: Eukaryota > Metazoa > Chordata > Mammalia > Artiodactyla > Delphinidae > Globicephala > Globicephala melas. The sequence continues at coordinate 51,928,868 of NC_083325.1, read as the reverse complement.
GGGGCCTGGCCCTCCCTTACCTTCCAGAGGCCTGGAGAAGGATGGCAGCCTCGCCGAGGGCCTCACGCTGAAGAAGCAGAGTGGCATGCACTTGACTCTGCCCGATGCCCACGACGCAGACTCCGGTAAGAATGTGCCCTGTGGGCAGCCGTCCACGTGAGCCCGCAGCTCCCTCTCCCACCCTGAGCATCTGCCCGCCTGGTCAAACCCACCCCACCTCCTGCCAGCCGCTGTGCTAAGGGGCCTGTGCTACCTCGGGCCTCTTTAGGGCCCATCTTGGCCGGATGGCTGCTGGCCCTGGGGCAGGAAGTGGGCAGCTGGCGTAGGCGAGCGAAGGACCCCACCCCCTGTGTGGGGAGTGAAGAGAGTGGGGGAGACTGGGGTGGAGAGGGCGCCGTGGAGCACGGAAACCGTGTCCCCTTAGGAAAGCTCCAGGCCAAGGTCTGCCGTGATAATGTCCACCATAGATCCATCGAGTAGAAAGGAAGGGCTGAGCTTCTGGTTACAACTGCAGACCCAAAGCTGACTTGTTTCCTGGAAAAGCTCATCCTGACGTCCACGACTTGTGACATTCAAACAAGTTCGGGATCTGCAAACTTAACATGTTTTAACCCAGGACCTGATTAAAGCAAACACCTTCCTAAAACACAAGCAGAATTAGTCACGGGAATGGAAGCATCAGGGAGCTGTGTTTGGTGGCATTGCTCATCTTTTCCACTCCTGTGGCGGTGAACCAAGTTGTGCCTTCGTTGTCAAGTGATGGAGCTGATTTCCAAAGCCACGCCCAGCACCTGACTTGAGAGGCAGGTCTGAGGATTGCTGGGCTGGACGTGGAGCTGCGGACGCCAAGGAAGCAGTGGTGACGGAGAGTGTAGCTCCCTTGCAGTTAGAGAGGGAAGGACCTGAACAAGGTTATTAGGACTCTGTATACACCCGCCTTATAAACTGAAATCGTCTGTGGTTTGCCCTGAGGTCTCCTGAGTTTATTGGAGCCTCTACTGCCTCTGAGAGAGAGGGAAAAAAGTGCTCGCATTTCACCTGCACGTGAATTGTAAATGTCAACGGCTTACATATCCTGGACGGGGACCCATGTCACTCTGAACTGCCACATGGAGAAGTTCTCCAGAGGGCACAGGGTCTGGCCTGAGCTGCTGCCCAAGGATCCTTCACAGCCCAGCCACCAATGGGACCTTTCTATCAAGAAATAATAGGCACTTGTGAAAACAGGAAGTAAAAATGTAAAAGGAAGAAAGGAAAAGTCGTCCATCAGTTCATCACTCAGACCTTAATAAATGGCCTTTCAGACTTGCGGAAACATGGCCATATTTTCTTGTTTGTAAAAACGTGATCATACTCTTTTGCAATCTGCTTCTTTTTACCAAACTCTATAACGTCAGCCTCTTTCTGCATCGATACCCATATTTATGCATCGTTATTTTAATGACTGCATAGTCTTGTATGATTATACTCTCACTTATTTTTAATCAATCCCAGTTGGCAGACAGTCAGGCCATTTCTGTCTTCAGTATCCCAGGCAGTGGTAGAATGCCCGCAGTTGCCGACATTCATGGTGTTCTTCCCTAGTGATTAACTCCTAGAAGTGGGCTCACCGCCTGATTGCCCCTCAGAAAGCTCCTCTCTCCGGCCTGGGTGAGGGTAGGAGGTGGGCCCCTCCTAGTGGGTCTGTGCGCTGTTTAGCGGCTGCTGGGCCAGGCTGCCCTGCCCTGACACGGCGTGCCCTGTCGGTCCCGAGGGGCTGCGCAGCCTCTGTCCTGGGGCCTGCGGTGGGGCACTCGGACTCTGTGGCTCAGCCCCTCCCACCTTGCTCTGCAGGTTCTCGGCGGGCATCGTCCATCGCAGCCTCCCGGTTGGAGGAGGCCATGTCGGAGCTGACCGTGCCCAGCTCAGTTCTGAAGCAGGGCCCCATGCAGCTGTGGACCACGCTGGAACAGATCTGGCTCCAGGCTGGTGAGTGTCCCCAGCCCCCTGCCTGCAGGCCACCAGGGCCCCCTCTGGCTCCTCCGGGTCCGCCCTGGCAGCCCAAGTTCGGGGAGCTGTGTCCTGAGGAAAACTAGTTAGGACTCAAACCCCCGAGAGCTCATGGGAGAGCTAGAGCAGAGGTGAGATGTGGTGGCCCCAAGAAAGCGAGGCCTGGTGGTCAAGTTCGTTGAAGGCAGAGGGCTGGTAACCCTAGGGTTGCCGTTCGGGTGACAATCTCTCTTAACAGCTAGTGGGCACCGTTGCCACCATGGAGTTTGAGGGTCTGTTAGTACTGGGGAGGCCGGCGGCTTCAGAGTTGCACGGCTCACTTACTGCCTGTCCTGATCTAAAATGAGCTAGTGTGTGTCAAGCAGTTAGCACATAGGAGGTGCTCGGTAGATGGTCCTGGGCTTCTGTCGTGTCCACTATAGTGACGGTAGAGGCAGAGGCAGCGTGGTACCCCCAGCGGTGAGGTTCCTTGATGTTTGGCTAAGGGATGCTGAGGAGTGACTCGCTGAAGTGATAGAAAATTTAATCCCACAGTGGTGTGAGAGGTGGATTAGAGTGAAAAAAGAGAGAATCAAGGCCGGAGATGTACCTGAATGAGATAGAGTGGCAGCTTCAGAGGAAAGAAGAAGGCGGTAGGATAAGTGGAATCCTAAAAATGCACCAGGCCAACACGCTCCCTTGACCCAGGAGTGAAGCTCCTCACCTCTTACTGATTACCCTCCTATCTGCCCCGTCTCCAGCAAGGGGGTGGCGCCGATAGCCCCGAGGGCAGATGGAGAGGAGGCAAAGTAGATATTCCCTTCCTGGGACCTGCGGATTTTGCAAGTCAGAGTTAGAATGTGCTTGTTGATTGAGGATCTGAGGTTCCCCGCTGCATGGATTTCACATATGGACACATTAGTATGCAGGACGCCCCCGCTCTTCCCTCCACAGGCTCTAAATCTGGGGGAAAAGTTGGACCAGGATTCACAGAAAGACTAGACCGGGAAGCATGTTAATAATGCAAATATTGCCCCAGTTAGCACATCAGGTTCCCTTAGGATGCTAGGGATATGGGGCTGTGCTCCACCGTCAGCTTGTTACATCTGAAGTAGGAAGAGGAACTTTGAAAAATCCAGAGGGATAACAAACAAGGCCTTAGTCTGGTTCAAGATAAATTGCATCCCAGTCTGTTTTGGCAGTAAGTTCCGTCATTAACCCAGTCTTAGGTTGGTTAACGTTATATCCTTCATCTCCCAACTGTCATTCTCCTCCCCTCCCTCTGCAAGCCTCTTTCCCATTCCAGTCTGATGTGAGAAGCCTCACGGAGGGTTTCCGCCCGAGAGATGAGTTTCAAAAATGTTGCCTCTTTGCCAGTGGGTTCATGTGAAAATGGGAGAGGCACCCGGCCCCATAGATGCTCCAGGCTCCTGAGTGTCAAGAGATGCCTTCCCGAAGGGCAGGATGGCCCACCTTTCTCTCTCACTGCAGCTCATGTCTCTGGGAGCTAACAACGTGCTAGAGACAGGGAAATAGGTGTCGGGAGAGTTCCCCTGCCCTGGAGGTCCAGGGGCTCACAGGCGGCTGTGGGCTTTCCCTGGGTCAGAAGTTAGCCGGAGTCCCAGCTCCCAAATGGCAGGTCCACACTGTCTGGGCTGCCCTGGCTCTTTAGGTGGCCCCGAAGGTGGAAGCTACCCCTGCTGTCGGCCGGGCAGACTGGGGACCTGGGGTCGGGCAGTCAGGGCTGTGTCTAAGAGCGTATTTATTACAAAGATACGGTTGAGACGGAAGCTACGTCTGACCCTTGGTCCGACAGTCTTCTCTAATTCTAGTTTCCTTCTTTCCTCCTCATTTTTCCCTTATCTTCCTCCACGCTCCATTCTTTCCCAGCTCCCTGCCCTTCTCCCTCCGGCCTTCTGTGCCCGCTTCCCATGGCCTCTTTTCCTTTGCTCCTGCCTGCCCTTCTTTCCTCCTCTCTGCCCGTCAGCCCCTCCTCCTGAGTCCGTGAGGAGAGCGCTCCCGGGGCAGGAAGCCGGGAGCCCAGGCCCGTGCAGCCCTGACATCTGTGTGGCCTGAGGAAAACGGTGCCCCTCGCTGCATCCCAGGGATGGAGGGTCTCAGACCAACCCGAAAAATCCCTTCAGACCTTTGCGTTCTCTGTGTTACTCTCCCGGCCTTTCTCCCTTCCGGGCCCCTGCTCTTCTCTCTCATTCCTCCTCCCCCACCCTTCCTTCTCCTTTTTTCTGGGCATCCATATGTCCTGAGAGTTTGCTCCATGGGGAACTGCTTATTTCCTTTAGGGGACAGTTTGGGGGACCCCTCCTGGGGCTCAAGGTGTATTCTTTTTAGGGTCTAACCTTCTCTCCTGCCCTGGGGGCCCCTGCCCTTTTAGCTCGGGTGGTCCCCCTTCCTTTCTGGGGCCTCACGGAGGGCCTCTAGGAAGCGCATCTCCCCTGGCGAGGCCCCTACAGGCCTTAAGCGGGGCCCTGGGCCCTCCCTCACCCTGCTTCTCAGCTCAGCAGCAGCGAGCGAGGCCTTCCTTCCTGCAAAGAGGGCTCGGCACTGGCAAGACGGGCAGGAAGACTGCAGCCAGCGCTGGGTGCAGGGTTAGATCAGGATGCCTCAGAAAAACATCATAAAAGGGACTGTTGCAAAGCTCCAGGGAACAGATGTTTTCCATTTGGGGCCTGCTGAGAGAAAGCACAGAGGAGGGTGGGTGGAGAGGATGGAAGGAAGAAGAAAAGCCGAGACAGACAGACAGACAGGAGAGGAGGTCAGGAGCGGGCAGAGAGGGAGACGAGAGAAGTGAAAATCGGAAGGGAGGGGGAGAGAGAAGGAACCAAGGGGATCAGAGAGGGGCCTCTGACACGGAGCGGGCAGCAGGGCCCCTGTTTGCTGGAGGGGTGACCTCGACTATGAGAATTCAAGGGAAACCCAGTAACAGTGGTTGCTCATCCAGCCCTGGCCAGGGGAGGCCGGGATGGGTGTGGGCACCTCGGGGCCCTGGCAGCCAGGACTGGGACGTAGAGGATCGGGCAGTGGGTGGGCACCGTGCCACGCGGCTCCTGCTGCAGCCGAGGCCGGCTGTCTGGGGAGCACCAACTGCCCAGGGACGCTGAGGCTAGGAAAAAGGGGTGCATTGCAGCCCCCAGACCTGTGGGCCTGTGTGTAGGTCAGGGACCCCGCCCTGGAGGCTGGGCCTGCCAGGGGCTATCCATAAAGCGGCCAGGAGCCCTCACTTCTCTGGCTCTGTTCCGTGTCATCTGGTTTCCTGCCTAACTAGTAATGTTCATCGGAGCAAAGCAGTCCTACCTATTTTTCAGGGTATGTTCTCTGGTGTGGGCCCAGAACAAGGCCCAGGGCCCCTAGGAAGAAAGAAGGTGGAGGTCCCTATAATTGAAATCTGTTGATGTGAAGGCACTGTGAAGAGTTCCCAAGGGAGGGACCGGGGCCAGCCTCCAGAGATGGGGCTCAGGAGACAGGGCAGCACGTTGTAAACAGCTTAATGAGGCGGGCCAGGGCCAGGTGGGCAGGTGGGCCAGGCCTGGGAGGGTCAGCTGGGACGAGGTCCAAGGGAGTGGCAAGCTGGCCTCTGAGCTCAGCTCCTGGCGATGGAGGAAGCAGCCCCAGGGGCTGGTGCAGGACAGGCCTCCCCACGCCCAGCACTCACACCACACACTTCCTTCTGCTTCTCCCTTCTCCTCTGTGACCCTGAGAAGTCCTGCCGCAGGGGGTCCCAGCCCTCCACGTCAGCACAGCCTCCCTTCTCCTCTCTGCCAGTCCAAGTGTCCCTGTGCCTTCAGGCCCTGGCTCAGATGCCGCCTCCACCAGGAAGACTTCCCTGACCACACCAGCACAGCTAGCCTGACCCCGTCCGAGCGCCCAGAACACTCAGCGATGGCACTTGTCACTCCGCTGCCCTCGGTCACTCCAGTGGCTTGGTGGCTCAGCTGCTCTGCTTTCCCCTCCTCCTCATGGGAGGGCCAGGCACACGGTCAGTCCTCAGCAGCTGGACATTGGACCCACGTATGAAGGCAGCCAGCGGAGAGCCCCAGGCGGCAGCTCCAGAAGGGAACACAACAGCAGAGCAGAGGAGAGCGAGGCCGAGATAGCCAGCCCTCCCTGCCGGGCCCCAGGTTCAAAGCCCACCCCTCCTGGCCTGGCCTTCCAAGCTTTTCACCATGGGAATCTCCAGTTCAGGCCGTCTCTGAGGACAAGAGCCTGTGCTTCTCTCGCACCTTATCATGGGAACCTGGCTCCTCTGAGTTTAATTAATTCTCTGATTCTCCCAAATTCTCTACTCCAGAAAAGAGAAAGAGTACCCTGCTCAGAATGCCTTCTGCAGCATTCAAGCTACTTTGATTACAGTGGACCTTAGGCCACATTCATGCTGAGTGCCCCCTGTGCTGTGTGCTACAGTCAAGGCCTTAGGCCTCCTTCCTGCTTCTTGTTGGAACCAGAAGACGGGCTGCCTGGGCCCAGGTCTTCCACCTTTTCTGGGAGCTTTCTTTGGGGAGTCTGTTATCCGCCCCCAGCCCCTGGACCTAATCTGAACTCCTGTAACCTCAGCTCTCGGCCTGTGCTGGGAACAGCTCTTGGCAAAGCCCCCAGCCCGGCTCTGCTTGTCCTTCTGTGCTCCCTCCCATCTGTGCGGGGCAGCCGGGCCCGCGCTGCCACGAGACGAAGGCTGAGTGGGCTGCGAGGCACCTCCGGTGCTCCGCGCTTCTGAGGGTGCCTCCAGTAGGTGTGTACCTGTGCAGCGTGGGTTTGAAATGCGCGTCTGTGTGGGTGGGCCCGCAATTGGAGAAACTGCCCTATTTTCTACTGATCTGGGGGAAGAAGGCAAACTGGTTGTGGGGCGGATCTTCCCCACCTGTTGGTTGAAGGGCGTGTGCATCCCTGATTCCTCTCCATGCGACAGAAAGTCCCAAGTTTGGAGGGAGGCCAGGAGCTGCCCCTTCCAACCGAGGGACTGGGGTGAGGCCCCCCCCCCTCAGCCTGGGGCACGGGAGAGTCTCCCTCCCAGACTCCTGAGGATTAAATGAGAGGAGATGCTTGCTTGGCCCACGGTCAGCTCTCAGTAAGTGCAGGCGGGTTTGTAGCTCCTCAGCGTGAGCCCCACCCCTGCCCTCCACGGGCGCTCCCTGGGCCTCCTTCCTCCCACCCCTCCGTGGTAGCATCACTTGGCTGTCCTCGTCCTGACCACGCAGGTGGATTAGCTCTTTAGTCAGCAGCCCTCCTTGGAAAGCGACCTCATCTGCCTCCCGCCCCCTGTTCCCAGATACGTGATGAATAGGTGAAGTGACGGGACAGAAGAGTCCCCCGAGCAAATGCTTAGCTGCAGGGGATCCCACTCGTGCCCCCACTGCCAGGCTCTGAAGTCAGACAGCCCCCTGCAAACCCTGGCTCCACTGCTTACTCTCCCTGTGGCCTTACGCGAGTTCCTCACCTTCTCTGTGCCCGTATCCTCCTCCCTGAAGTGGGTAATAGAAGTGCGTTGTTCACATAGGGTTTTGTGAGTGTTGGTGGAGTCGGACCGCGTGTAGCACAGAGCATGAACTTGACACAGAGTGAGCGCTCAGAAACCACGGCCTGGTGCTACCGCCGCACCCCAGAGCGAGCCAGTCCCATGCTGGGTCTCGGTGGGGTGGTTTCCATCACCCAAGACCAGTTCCTAAACTCCGGGGGCTGATGGTCGGATGCGGGAGGGGGCCGCTGCCTCTGACTTTTCCCACCGCCTCACCTGCCCGTCTCGTTTCACAGCCGAGCTGTTCATGGAGCAGCAGCACCTCAAGGAAGCAGGCTTCTGCATCCAGGAGGCCGCGGGCCTCTTCCCCACATCACACTCGGTGCTCTACATGCGGGGCCGGCTGGCCGAGATGAAGGGCAGCCTGGAGGAGGCCAAGCAGCTGTACAAGGAGGCGCTCACGGTGAACCCCGACGGCGTGCGCATCATGCATAGCCTGGTGAGTCAGCCCCACACCCGCTCCGGAGGCCTCGGGGCCCCCTCCCTACCCCGCAGCCTCCACTGCCTGCAGCGCCTTGCTGCCACTGTTCCCTGCTGTCCTTCCTGCTCTGCTGGGAGAACAGAGACTGTTCTCTGTTCTTGTAGAGACAGGCCGTCCCCCTTCAATCAGAGCCTGCCTAAGGGGATGAGGAGAATTGGTTGATTCTTGGTGACTCCCTTTTGCTGTGTTTCTGTCAGGCGATCTAGCCCCAGAGGTTTTCACTGTTACTCATCAGGTCCCTGCCCTGGAGACTCTAGGCAGATACCAAAATGCGTTTTTTCGGGGGTCCCCAGGCCCTCCCTGATCACGGGGCTGCCTTGCCCTTTTGAGAGGAGCTCCATGCCTCCTTGTGGGATTCAGGCGATGTTTTGGGGTGGGCTGTCATGTCAGGCCTGACTCAATCAAGCACACGTTGAGAATGGCCTCGGGGTGCTAAGAGGGGCCGGCAACCCCTAATCCTAGGACACGGAGCCCAGGACTTGGGTGCCCAGGGCTCGGTGACTCTCCTGTGGGAAGGTTCAGAGGCTGGGAGCAGGATGCTGGTGCTTTTGTCCTGGCCTTGCCATTCTCTTCCTGGGTGATCACGGGCAAGTCAGCCCCTTCTTGGAACCTCAGTTTTACTCACCTGTGTAATGGGGATTCTCTGGTCCAGGAAACTTCTAACAGGTGGTATAGCATACCCTAAGGAAGACTGTTTTTCCTCGCCTTCCTTATCTGCTTTCAGAGAGCAGGTATTAGGATAAATGTCGTGATTGAAAGTGTACAGGCCTGCATATGCACAGTGATTTCTGAAGTATAATTTAGGAGCCCACAGCAACACAGTCTTTCCCAGTCTCAGGGTCTGGGTTCCACCTCAGATGTCTCACTTTGAGAGCTCTCTGAGGAGAATGGCCGTGAGGGTATCACTGATGTCTGCCCCATGGAGAACACAGAAGCATCAGGAGCATGGCTCCAGGTGGCTGAAGGATTATCATTGACAAAAGGGGTCGCTTTGTTCGTGAGTAGAAGCTACGAGGAGTTAGATGTCAGCTCAGTGTCAGGAAAAACGACTTAACTCTTGGCATAGTCCAAGCACAGACTCATGAATCAACTGGTGAGGATGTTGCCCAGAGAATGTAAATATCACATGTGGGAGGAGCTGGACCAGGTCATCTTCATAAGGTCCTTGCTAACCCTGAGAGTCCTTGAAAACAGACCAGTACGGAGATTCCCATCTCAGCCTGATCTCTTAAAGGATTTCTAGCTCAGGCCCACGTAGCAACAGCTTCGCCTGGTCTAGGTTCCCTCCACATGACGCCGTGTTGCCTTCCTGTCGGCTCAGCAAATGTTTGTTTTTTGCAAGGCACATCCTCCTTCCTCCCACAATTCAGACATTAGCTCCTCTGATAAATGCCTCCCCGGAGGTCACATCCAGAAACTTGATTAGGGATCTGCGAGGGGGGATGTGGGCTCTGTCGTTAGGCCTGCAGGCAGGCAGATGGCTGCCTTTCCCTGTGCTCGTGGATATGAGCCTGCCGTCTCGATCTCGAAAACCCGACCAAATCCAGTAACAAGTACAATTTTGAAGCAACGTGTACCATTTTTCATTTATGCTTATTATTGTTTGTAGCTATTTTCCTAAAACTGAAGCAGTTTGCAAGGGTGGGTTTCCATGGTAACTGAATAAGTTGTCCGGAGTGGCTCCCTACAGATGTTTCTGAAAAGGTCCCTTTTCTCTTCCTGGGGTGCCTTGCTGATTTGATATAATCGGAGAAGGGACTGCCCACTGTTAAGTTACAAGCAACCAGAGGGGCAGTCGGCTCCAGCGTGGGCAGCCCATCCCCTTTCCACACTCTGTGTTCCTGCCAGCATCCCACACATATGCATAAAGAATAGCAAATTTCAAGCCTGGGGAAGACTTACTAAGCACTGTTTTCCCAAAGACATGCGAACACTTTGGCTCATTGGACTCCAGTGTTCCCTGAGCTAAGTGTCTTCCCTGTACAGTCCTCAGACTCAGGGCATCTGGAATCTAATCCCGGCTCTGGCCCTAATTCACTTGGGTGATTTAGGAAAAGACACACTTCACTGCCATGCTCCTGATGTCTCCTTTTATAAATGAATAACGAGCTTCATCGTTACTAGACCAGTGTCGTTCTAATCAAATGAGGTGACGCATGTGAGAGTGCTTCTGAAAGTCTGCAGTGCTATATCAGAAAAGACAGAACACGCCACACGCCACACTGTCCAGTCCCTCGCCCGGGACAGACGTCGCTTATCGGTCACAGCATTTTTTCCCACTGAGCACAGATGGGATCTTGGGATCTTTTTCAGCATGGTGTACTGCATGATGGGAGTCACTCCCCGTCGGTCTAAGTCAGCTTGGCACTTATGTAAGGGATTCACAAATCCCTTAGATTTGATGTGAATCCCTTAGATTCACAAATCTAAAAATAGTAGCGAATAAGAGAGACACAGCAGTCGTCTCAGCGTGAGGCTGGTGCATCCTTGGAGAATTACCCAGAAAAAGGAATATGGAGGGGAACTGGTAACACACCCCACTGGAGTCGTTGCCAAGGCAGGTTCCCAGGGAGGACATCCTGGCCTTGCTATTGCCACTGTGGCTCTTGGAGGACATCGGCCTCTGCTAGGTACGAGGGGAAGGAGACACAGCCCTCCCCTGAGAGCACGGCCACCCATAGCCTGGTCTGGAAGAGCTCTGGGCTCCTCAGTGAGCCCTCTGATATAGTGGCTGAGTCCCGCGCTCCGAGTTCCGGAGAGAGGAGGGCAGAGATGCACTCAGTGAGCTGTGTGGGTGCCCGGTTCTGCCCTGCACTTCTTGGGCAGGATGGTCCAACACCAGGAGGCCGGCCTTGTGGCCTCTCCGGGGCTTTGTACATGGGACAGGAGATTTGGAGACAGGCTGGAGAAAGCCTCTGGGAGGGGAGAGTTGTTGTTTCCAGGAGCCAGGGTTCAGGCTTCCAAGAACATGAACTTCGGCCCAGAAGCATATCCTCTGCTCTTCCTGTCTTTCTGCCCTCCCGGCCCTGGATGTGATGGGGACGTTTCCATGGTTCCAGCTCCACCCTGGGCTCAGCTCAGGCTTTTCCACCCAGATCAGGCAGGAAAGAGACACATCTTTGGCAATGCTGTGTCAGCAAAGAGTTCCCGCCGCGCGCACAGCAGCGTCCCTGAGGAGTCTGTGCCATCAAGCCCCGATCCTGCAGGCTGCCACCTCCACCAGGCTCAGGGATGGCCAGGTGGCTTTGGGAGACTGCCAGGTGTGGAAAGAGAAAGACATGCTCTCTGCCAATGGAAATTCCCAGTGAAATCCCAGGAGCAGGTCCCGACAGTCTCTGCCAGCTCCGTCTCAGCCTCCCCTCTAGGTAGCCGGAAACCCCACTCACTCAGCCTGGCTGCTCAGAACTTAATTTACTGGCAGAGAATCCAGGTAAGAAGGGGAAACCTGAACTTTACCTGCCTGTCCCTGAGGAAACCTGAGAAAGGAAGCAGGGTCCTTCCCAAGATCAGCAGAGGAGTTGTCCCTCGGGTGACGCTGTTTTTCAGAGAAGGCTCCATGGGCTTGGCCGAGAGGGGACGTCCAAAGGAGCAGAGATGCTTCGGGAAGGCAAGGAGCCCAGGAGTGGCTGATGGAGTCATCAACTCCCTGAGAACCCTCCCAAGAGGGGGCTCCTTGGAGGTAGGTCACCTGACCTTAACGGCAGGAGGGTCGCCAGCCCTGGCCACACGCTGCCTCACTCTCTCCACCCTCTCCTTTGAGGTAGGTCACCTGACCTTAACGGCAGGAGGGTCCCCAGCCCTGGCCACACGCTGCCTCACTCTCCACCCTCTCCTTGGAGGTAGGTCACCTGACCTTAATGGCAGGAGGGTCCCTAGCCCAGGCCACAGGCTGCCTCACTCTCCACCCTCTCCTTTGAGGTAGGTCACCTGACCTTAATGGCAGGACGGTCGCCAGCCCTGGCCACACACTGCCTTACTCTCTACCCTCCACTTGCCTGAGCCGGGACTGTGGATGTTTGGTGCAGACTGTCTCACTGCAAGTGACAGCTTGAAAGCCTCAGCCAGGAGTGGGCAGGTGTGGCTGCGTCCCTGCCGTCTGTGTTTGTGGTGGTTGGCGTCCCGCCCTCCTCTCCCAGGGACAGATCCTGGGGGGTAGTGGTTTCCTGGCCCCTCTCTGGGCAGGCTTCGTTGCTCTTCACTGGCCTCTGCCCCTGGTCATGCTTTCTTCTTGGGACAGAGCTTTAGCTCCTGCTGCCCCCTCTCCCCAGAACCCTTTCCACGTCGGACACCTCAGCAGTAGGGGGAGACAGCCCTGCGTAAGCTTTGGCTCCTGTCATGTAACTCCCAGAGATGTGATTTCTGAAGCAATCCTGGCTGCGTGACCCAGCCTATCCTCTCTCCAGGTGCCCCTGGAGAGACAGGAAGACAGTGTTTCTGTCATCTGTTGCCCTCTGATGAGAGCTGGTGATGAATTATTCCCCTGCGTTCGTTCCCTCTGGCTCCCAGGATGGTTGTCTTTAAGTGGACTTGGGGCACGGCCATGGCATGCGGCCACCCCCAGTTGGCCCCAGAGCTCCTTGCCTCCCTCTCTCCAGGCTGGGGTGTGCCACTTCACGACTTAAGTCCCACAGAAGCTCCCTCCCACCATCGCTCTCCCTCCCCAAGGCCGGGCCTGAGTCAGCGAGGACCAGGGCTCTGCCCCACCCAAACCTGAGGTTCTGGGTTGGGCCTTTTGCAGGTGCTCCAGGAATCTAACCTGGAAGGCTCTGCTCTCTCAGGTCAAAGAGGTGAACTCCACCCACCCTCCGGGGACTGGTCCTGTCCCCAGTCCTGGAGGGTAGGACCAGACAGGAGAGGTCTGAGACACGCAGTCAGCCCTGCCGGCCTTCAAGTTAGGGGGGCACTTGGAGATTACTTCCTCTTGCTGGTTCAGTTTCCCTTCTATCAAATGGGGATAATAATTCAGGCCCTTGTGACCTGAAGGGGTAGTTTTAGGGGACGAGCCGAGAGCTGTGAAAAGATAAGTCAACACTGGGTATTTTTGCCACCATTCACGTGGAGACCAGGTGGCCTGAGTTTGAGCCCCACCTTTGACAGGGCTGCTTGACCTCACTGCCATGGGACAAGGGTCATTGGCCCAAATTTCCTTGTGCTGTTGGGTGGCCCGTGGTGCCAACAGAGCTGCCTTTGGGGTTGCCTCTGGGGCTGGGGTGGTTTTTAAGCCCCCAGTATCACGTCTGGAGGTTGGAGCACAGCATTCGAGTATGACTGAGCTGGACTTGAGTTCCACTTTGCCTACACTCACCATTTAACCTTGGCCAAGTTCTTCAACCTCCCAGAACCTCAGTGTCCTCCTCTGTAAAATGGGACTCGTGACGCCAAGCACCGAGGGCTCTTGTTAGGATCAGGTTAAAGAATTCTGTAAGTTAATGGCCCAGTAGACAGGGTTACTTTTACCTTTATTGATTTAATTTATTTTTTATATTGGAGTATGTTTGATTTACAATGTTGTGTTAGTTTCAGGTGTACAGCAAAGTGATTCAGTTATACATATACACATATCCACTCTTTTTCAGATTCTTTTCCCATTTAGGTTATTACAGCATATTGAGTAGATTTCCCTGTGGTTTTTTAAGTCTGTTTTGTAAATACATTCATCTGTATCATTTTTTAAGATTGCACGTGTAAGTGGTATCATATATTTGTCTTTCTCTGCCTGACTGACTTTGCTCAGTATGATCATCTCCAGGTCCATCCATGTTGCTGCAAATGGCCTTATTTCATTCTTTTTTATGGCTGAGTAAATAGTCCATTGTATATATGTACCACATCTTCTTTATCCATTTTTCTGTTGGTGGACACTTAGGTCGCTTCCTTGGCTATTGTAAATAGTGCTGCAGTGAACATTGGGGTGCCTGTATCTTTTCAAATTATCGTTTTCTCTAGATATGCCCAGGAGTGGGATTGCTGGAGCATATGGTAGTTTCTGGTTTTAGTCTTTTAAGGAACCTCCATACTGTCCTCCATAGTGGCTGTATGAATTTACATTCCCACCAGCAGTGCAGGAGGGTTCCCTTTCCCCACACCCTCTCCAGCATGTATTGTTTGTAGATCTTTTGATGATGGCCTTCTGACCGGTGTGAGGTGATTCCTCAGTGTAGTTTTGATTTGCATTTCTCTGTGATTAGCGATGTTGAGCGTCATTTCAGGTGCTTCTTGGCCATCTGTGTGTCTTCTCTGGAGGAATGTCCGTTTAGACCTTCTGCCCACTTCTTGACCGGGTGGTTTTTGCAGTTGAGCTGCATGAGCTGTTTGTATATTCTGGAGATTAATCCCTGTCGGTCGCATCATTTGCAAATGTTTTCTCCCATTCTGTGAAGTTGTCTTTTCATTTTGCTCATGGTTTCCTTTGCTGTGCAAAAGCGTTTACTTTTTCATTTCAAAGTGTGGCTCCCAGGCCAGGTTCAGATGCTCTTGGTTTGCAGAGGGCAGGGGATGCCCAGAGCCGAGCCCCAGACACTCATTGTAGCGAAGCCTCCCCGTCCTCTGAGTCCACCCAGCGACTCTGACCCAGGCACAGAGGTCTGGGACATCAGCCCCAGCTGCCCTGCGGGTGGGACAAGACTGTGCACAGTGCGAGGCCAGGCTGCCCCTGGCTGAGAGTGAGAGCAGCCGGCCCAGTGAGCTAGAGTCTGCGTTGAGGGACGAGGGGGATTTGAGACCCCCCTCTTGCCGTCGCATATGTCAGGTGAGACTCTGCAGCTAAAGGGGCGTGCTGGGCCCCGAGGCTGCTGGAGAGGAAGAGCAGGGAAGGCCAGGCTCGGGGAGGCCCTGCGCTCGGGCCCATAGTCTTGTTAGGCAGGTTCGGCCGCTGCTTCCTGACTTGAAGGAGGAAAGGTGTTCTGAGCGGCTGAGAAGTGAAACTCAGCACCCGGCCTTCTGGAGGTTCTCTGACGCTGGATGAGGCGGGCAGTAAGGTCTCTGGTTCCAGGGCCCCATGCCTCCGCATGCAGGACAGCCCGTCTGCTCTAGGCTTCTTCCTTGTTGGGCTTCCTGAGCCGTGGCAGAGGGCTGAGGGTCCAGGCAGCCTGAGGCAAGGGGAGGACCTGGAAGTCTTGCCTGCGCTCGTGAGCGGAGTCTCCCCAGCTCCAGTGGGGCAGGAATACTGCTGCTGTGGGGCAGGAAAGCTCAATAGGAATGTCTTCTTGGCCATGTGACCTCCTAGGTTTTATCGGGAGCTCTCTTCCTGGTCCCTCCGCAGTGCTGCCTGCGGTCTGCATTCCCTGATGGGGCAGTGGAGAAGGGAGGAGGGGTGGAAGGTGTGAGGGCGTGTCCCCTCAGCCTGGGCCTCCCGTGTCCAGCGGCCGCCCCCAGCCCGCCTCATGCCCATGACAGCACAGCCGCAGCACTGCCCCTGAGCCCGCGCCCCGGGCTCGCAGAGGCAGGTCCCCCTGCCTCTGACCCAGGACTTTAGGCAAACCGTAGGCCAGTGTGTGGACTCCTGAAGTCCACAGCAACCCTGATGAGGAAGTGGGCGGGAAGCTTTCTGGCAGTAGCACAGACTCAGCTCAGAGCCACGGTTAAGCACTGTTGGCTTAATTTAACCCCAGAATCAATGGTCGGAAAGACATGTCTGGAGGGTGTAGCAGGGTTCAGGTCTTTCCCCTTGTGCAGAAGGCCAGCACACCCCTTGGGCTCCTGCTTAGAGAGGAGCATCTGCCATGGGGTCCCCCTCTCGCTGCCCATCACAGGGTGTTCACTTCTAGAATCCAGAGTCCAGAGGCCTCGCTGCAGCCTCCTGACCTGGCCCCTTGGGCCTGGCCGTGCTCCAGGGTGGGCAGAGCCCCCAGCCAGCCCAGAGCCTGAAACCAACCTGAAAAGGCCCAGCCCCCTGCCTAGAAGCGGGACTGGCAAGACCCCCCTCCCCCGCAGGCCGTGCCCGCCCTCTGACCAAGCGGTGCTTGTCCTTGAGCCTGGCTGCGGCCCTCTGCAGACAGACACCACCCCCAGCCGAGGGGCCCGCTGGTGTTCATGACATGTCACCTGTGGAGGCCCTAGGAGGAAGGGACAGGCGTGAGTTCTGGTATGTGAAGAGCACAGCCACCTCTGCTGCCCCAGAAGCCCCCTAGCTAGGCTGGGCTCTGAGTGAGTCTGGGGGCTCTCTGGGCCGAGGCCTCTTCCTGTGAGAGCGCCAAGGGGAGCTCTGGGTGGGAGCTCATCAGCCTCAGGTGGGTCTAGGAGTCATACCCTTCCCCACAACAAGGAGGTAGGACCAGCCTGTGGGCCGGGAGCTGCCCCAGCTCCAGGAGGGATGTGGTGATGTGTGGGCTAGGTTCTCAGCCGGGACAGATTCCTCATTCCCAGTGTGGTTGGACAGGTAGGGGCTGACACACCTGGGAGGATCCGGGAGTGCACACGGAGAGAGTTGTGAGCTCGGCTGGAATGTGGGCCTCCCTGAAGGGTGTGTCAGCCCCCCTCCCCTCCCATCCCCGCCCCTGGGGCAGCCTCAGAGGTGGTCCTGCCCTGGGCTCCTTCCTGCAGCCCCATGGTCCCCAAGCAGGGGGCTCCAGGGACCCGGAGACTCCAGCAGCCTCCAGCTGATTCCCGGCTTCCCAGCTGGAAAGGCTGTTATAGAATCCCAGGAATGTGCCTTGAGCTCAGAAAGAAAATTCCCAAAATAACTTCTATAAATACTTGAGGGGAGGGGTGGGGAGGGAGCCCTCAGCCTGGCCTGCAGCTGGCCTAGCAGTCAGGGCTGCTTCCCAGGGCCACCCTCCCCCCAAAGAAGAAAAAGGCTCACACAGCGGGACCTTCCTGCCGCCCCTCCCCTCTGGGGTACAGCGTCAGGCACTGAATCAACCGGATGAGATGGTGTGCAGTGGTAATTCTCCAAAAGGCAGGTAGGACCCCCGCTCCCCTTCATCCCCATCCCAGGCTGTGGCTTCTGACCCCAACCTGTACTTCCCCAGAGAACCTGGGCTCCTAACAGGGAGCGTCCCTTCAGAGTCTCCACACAAACCGGAGACCAGACCCTAGCCAGGGAGGCGGCCCTCAGAGTGCCTGCCTTTGTGGCCCTAAGCAGGTCACTAAGTACGCATAAAGGCCTCCGGTGTGCCTGGCTTTGCACCCGCGACCACCACCATCCCCCCAAACTCTTGTGAGCTGCTGTCCTGTGGGAAATCACGGAGCAGGCAGGAGCCGGGGACCCTGTCTCTCTCAGCCTACGGGGGTGGGGTCAGGGATGGCGTTCGAGAGCTACAGTGAGGAGCATACCCTCCAGGCGCTGGTGTGGCAGCACGTGCTGCCCTTAGGCAAGAAAGACAGACTTCCTAGAGGAGCAGGGTCCCGTCAGATGAGATGAGGCCAGATGCTCCCTCCCTTCCTGAGATCCAGGAAGGGAGGGAAGGAAGAAGGAATGGACGACCTCGGGAATTTCTGGGGACTCCCCCACAGCCCTGCCCCTCCCTGAGCTCCGGTTATAGGCGCCGTCCTCCACCACCATCAGTGACTCGCACTTCTTTCTAATCCCTGTGTGGGCAGCACCGCGATGGCATCTCCCAGGTCAAGTGTCAGGAGCTGAGAGTCACTTAGCAGGTCTGGTCTCCTCTCTCGACACAGGGAGGGAAGGAGTCAGCCGGGATATTTGGATGGAATTGAGACCAGTTCTGTGTTCCCACCATCTCCCTGGAGACCTGTTCTCGGGGGCAGCTGGGGGTGGGGTGACTGACGGCAGGCCCTCGGCTCAGCACCGGGCTTTGGGAGAGCAGGTGAGACCTCACATCCTCCTGGGGCAGGGCCCTGCCCAGTTGTCAGGCAGCAAACAGCTCTGAGTTGCTACCAAACATGAACCCAACGGGCTGGTGTCTCGGGCAGGTGGCAGCAGATCCTGTTACAGGCCCTGGGCCTCCAGACCCCAGCCTGACCCCGGTGTCTCCTTTCAGGCTCTGAGGTCAGCACCCCAGGGTGGGGGGGATGTGATCTAACCCCACGCCAGCCCACACAGTCTTCCCTCACAGGGAGCCTTGCCCTCCAGATCTTCTTTGCCCTCCCTGCCCCTCCACCCAGGACCCTCTGTTCATCCTGGGGACACTTCCACTTGCTGTCAGCCCACCATGCACCCTGCTCTATAATTTCAAATTCATCCTTGCAGAACCCTCACAATAGCCTACGAGGTAGGACTGTTCTAGCCCCTGGTTTACAGACGAGGGAACAGCAGCTCAGAGAAAATGGGCCACTTCCCCATGGTCTTGGCACTTGTCAGTGGCACAGCTGGGATTCCAACCTGGCCAGGTCTTCCGGCTGTGTAGCCCTGGGCTGTTTTCCTCTACATAGAACATACAGAGGAGCCTGCCACAAACCTCCTAAACCAACACACACACACCCTGTTCAGCCTGCAGACACATCTGGCCCCTTCCCAAACACCTACACACTTCTTGAGATCAGGGGTTTTCAGGCTTGTTTTTAGCTATAAAGCCCTCTTTTCAAACAAAAATCTCACATGGAAGCTCAATATAGAAAACTTGGTGTGTAAAAGCCACTGTGGCCCCGCCCCCGCCCTGGGTGGCCCCGCTGGCCTTCCCCATCTGTCCTCTGTTGCTCCCCCATGGGCAGCACTCACAGGGCTCAAACCTTCCATTTTTGGTGCTTAATTTTGGTGTCTGGCGGCCTGTTGTCTCGCCTTCCTGCCCTCCTCTTCGTGGGCCCTGTTCCATCATGAGCTGCTCAGGGTCCAGCTCCCAGGCCATGTGGACAGAGCAGCTTGGCCTGGAGCCCTGCTGGCCAGACTGGACACTGCCCATTGGTCCTGGACAGCCCTGAGTCAGCACTGCACCCATCTGGCCAGATCCAGGAGCCCTGCCTGAGGCTCTACCCTGCCCCTGGTTCCCCTGCCCTCCTCCCCATCCCTGTGGTCCCCTGGGGACAGCTTCCCCCTCGGTTGAAGAGCCCCCCCCCTTTCCCTCCCCCTGGCCACCAGACCGCCAGCCAGTGCCTTCAGAGAAGGAGGCTTTTCCTAGGGCTTCCTGAGCACCATCTTTCACTCTTGCCTAATTGGTCGTATTCCAAGCCCTCGGAAGACTTCATGAAATCAGCCATGTGCATCTTCCCCAGTGGGTCTCCATAGCAACGGAGGGCCTAACTCTGGGGAGTGCGGCGAGGAGGAAAATGTTCCAGCTAAAAATGTACATGGCCGTCAGTGGGCGGGCACCCGAGAGGGGGCTCCTGGCACACGGAAGGCAGCTCCCCACCCGCATTCCCTGTCCAGGAAGTCGCTGTTGTTTGGGCTTTACCTCATGTCTGAATGAGAGGATGCCCCCCCCACCCCGTGCTGCGATACTGTGGCACCTTTGAGGGCTGGGACACAGATTAGTGGGAGGGTGCAAAGCAGTCTTTCTGGGACTGGAGGTCGAAAGAGGACCCTGGCCCTTCCCCCCCACCTCCCCACACCCCTCCCAGTGTGGGTGGACGTAGGGGGGACAAGGTGCCAGTTTCACTTCCCAACTCGGTGACAATTCCTGTCACTTCCTCTGTCTCTCCAAACAACAGGGCCAAGCTTCCCAGGCCCCTCCCAGAGGCCCTCCTTTCACCCAGCATCTGTCCCTGGTTCCCCGGCCATCTGACTCTCCTCCTGCGACCCTCACCCGCCTGGCCAGGCTGGGATGGGCTTTAGGTCCCAGGAAGACAGGCTACCGATGCGGGCACAGGAGCTGTCCATTCACCCACAGGCTTGAGGTCCTCCCCAGGCCTGTAGTGCACACTCCTTGGTCTCACAGGTCCCTGGGGAGAAGGGCAGCGCCACAGTGCAGCCCGGGGCCTTGGGGTAACAGATCCGTTGACTGAGAGCTCACACACATCAGGCACGGTTCAAGTGCTTTGCCTCTACTGTCGTGTAAACGTCATAACAACCCTAGAGGTGGACACAGTGGTCTTTCCCATTTACAGATGAGAAAACTGAGGGCCAGAGAGGGGTGACTTGCCCGGGATCCCTCAGCTGTAATGGGGAGACCCGAAGCCAGGTCTGCTGACCTTAAAGGCCAACTCCTGGGGCAAGGAGGATCAGAGCTGCCACAGTGGGTGACCGGGGAGGCCGGGCTGGAAGCAAGGCTGGGACGGACACAGGGAGGATTTGCATGGGTCAAGGGCACGGTCACTTGACAGTACCCGAGCCTGAGACGCAGGGCCCTCTCTGGCTCGTGGCTGTGCTGTTTCCACTCCTTACCCCGATGGCCAGGATGCCCCTGCCCCAGGACAGCCTCACTCACCCCACCCTGTGCTTGCTCCCCAGGGTGTGATGCTGAGTCAGCTGGGCCATAAGAGCCTGGCCCAGAAGGTGCTACGGGACGCCGTGGAGAGGCAGAGCACCTGCCACGAGGCATGGCAGGGCCTGGGCGAGGTGCTGCAGGCCCAGGGCCAGAGCGAGGCCGCCGTCGACTGCTTTCTCACCGCCCTCGAACTGGAGGCCAGCAGCCCAGTGCTGCCCTTCTCCATCATCCCCAGAGAGCTCTGATGAGGCCTCGCAGCTTTGGGGAGGGAGGGAGCTGCCCAGCGGGCCGGCGGGCAGCAGGGAGCGTGGGTCAGGGGAGGTACGGGGCCTCAGGGCGATACATCTCTAGGGAATGTGTCTGCAGGCTGCAGCCCTAATTCTCCTCGCCTCCCCCCGCCACCCCCGCTTTCCCTCCAGGGCCAGCTGGGACTGGGAGCTGCTCATCTGGAGCAGGGTGGACCAGGTCTGCATCAAAAACAAATCCCTTGTTCCTTGGGACTCAGACTGCATGGAGTTTGTGAGCAAGGAAGTAGCTGGGAGGCCACATCAACACGGGGGACGCTCCCCAGTGTATCTGGGCATCATCTAAATGCACAGGAAGGGTCTGTGAGGCTTGGGGACCCCCCCCGCCCCGTCTAAAAGCCCCTGTACTGTACCTGCCACCCTCCTTCAATATCTCTGACCCTGGATTTCCCGGCTTTGCACAAGCTTTAGTCTCAAACCTCAGCTCTCTGCTCCCCACGCCAAAGATGAGCTGCCCTTTGGCTGGGCCAAGAGGGTTCTCCTGGGTTCCTTCCTCGGCCCCTCGGGAGGCAGTCTGCTTGAACCCTCAGTGACTTAGAGTCATGGTGACTGGACTTGTTCCCCAAGAGCGCTAGTGGGGGAACCTCACCGCTGTACTTCACCACCTGCCCTCAGCAGGCCTCGGTGCCTGGGGGAGCCCCCTGGCCCTGGCCTCACACCCCACTCTCAGGTCGTGCCCAGGGCAGTCATGGCTTGAAGAATCTGCTGGCAGGCAGGAAGAGGACGGACCTCTGGGTCCTCTCCCACGTTTAAGTTAGTGGACAGTGCCTGGCCGTGCCCCTCTTTGCTTGGGCCCGCCTTTAATCTTCCCCTCTGTTGCCAAGTGCCTCTGGGGCCTCTGGTGTCTGGCCAGGGGCACTCAGTTCTGGGCCTAACTAAACTTCCATTTCTGCCCACCTCCACCTCTCTAGAAACGGGCCTCAGCCACCTCCTCAGGCCCTGGGCTGTAGCCCCTAGGATACAAACATGGCCGCTGGACCCAGCCCTTCCTTGCATCAACACCTCATTCCTTCAAGCCTTACCTTTCTGGGCAATGGGTACAGTGTAGCTCCCTCTAGGGGTTATAATGTGGAGACTGGCAATCTCTAGGACTGCCCTTAACACCATCCACAGCCCATTTTCACCTCAGGCTCTCTTGGGTGACCCAAGCCCCGCCCTAGCCATTCGGTTTCCCCTGCCTGGGGCCAAACAGAGCCTGTAATTAGAGACCCAAGGAAGGGCCGGAGCCTAGCCCCTCCCTGGTTGTGCAGGCCTCTGTGTATGTGACACCCGTCTCTACCGAGGTCCTGGGGGTGCTGGTGGGTGGTGTCTTCCCTGCTGCGTGATACTCTTGGAACTCTCCCCACAGGCCTATCGGGGAACTCCTTTCTTATCTGCACTTTGGGTTTCAGTTTTAAAGCCCCGTGTGGCGTATCTCTCACTTGAAGGTGTGTGGAAGGGTCAGCTGAGGGCTGCCCTGGCCCGTCAGAGCCCGGTCTGTTCCTCGGAGGCGAGGCAAGAGGCTGTTGGAGACCCACGCTCCTCCCAGCCCTGGCTCAGCACTCCACACCCCCAGGTGCCACCAGGGAGAGCCTGTGCCTCTAGCCTTCCCATGCCAGGCCAAGGGACACTGTAAGGACACCAGATCCTTCATCCCGCCTGGCTGAAGGATCTCTATATGTGTATGTATGTGTATAAATATATATATATATGATAGAGATCTATTTTTATTCTGGAATTCTGTTAGAAAAAAAATAAACAAGAAAAAGCAAATGCTGTTGGTTTACATTGGGATGCCCAAAGATGGTGGTAGTGAGTCCTTGGTAATAGGAAAGGCAAAGGCATTTTGACTTGAAGCATTCCTTTTAGGAAGCCTCAGCGGGGCTGGGCAAGTTGCTTGACAATTCAAAATAAAGGTCTTGAATAAAGAGGCCCATGAAGGGAAAGCAGGTTTGTGTGAACCAGTGTGTTCATTTATCTACCAGGTACCCATGGGACAGGCCTTGAGGGAGGGAGCCCTGGAGAAGAGGCAGAGGCCTGAGAGGTCATGAAGGCTGGGGGCGGGGACGCACAGGTGGGGAGGGCAGTGGGAGGGAGGGGCCCACTGAGGAGATTGTGATGAGTGCCTGGGGAGGGGACTAAAGACCTAAATTTAAGGCCAGACACTATCAAACTCTTAGAGGAAAACATAGGCAGAACACACTATGACATAAATCACAGCAAGATCCTTTTTGACCCACCTCCTAGAGAAACTAAAGACCTAAATTTAAGGCCAGACACTATCAAACTCTTAGAGGAAAACATAGGCAGAACACTCTATGACATAAATCACAGCAAGATCCTTTTTGACCCACCTCCTAGAGAAATGGAAATAAAAACAAAAATAAACAAATGGGACCAATGAAACTTCAAAGCTTTTGCACAGCAAAGGAAACCATCAACAAGACCAAAAGACAACCCTCAGAATGTGAGAAAATATTTGCAAATGAAGCAACTGACAAAGGATTAATCTCCAACATTTATAAGCAGGTCATGCAGCTCAATAACAAAAAAACAACCCAATCCAAAAATGGGCAGAAAACCTAAATAGACATTTCTCTAAAGAAGATATACAGATTGCCAACAAACACATGAAAGAATGCTCAACATCACTAATCATCAGAGAAATGCAAATCAAAACTACAGTGGGGTATCACCTCACACCAGTCAGAATGGCCATCATCAAAAAATCTAGAAACGATAAATGCTGGAGAGGGTGTGGAGAAAAGGGAAGCCTCTTGCACTGCTGGTGGGAATGTAAATTGATACAGCCACTGTGGAGAACAGTATGGAGGTTCCTTAAAAAACTGCAAATAGAACTACCATATGACCCAGCAATCCCACTACTGGGCATATACCCTGAGAAAACCATAATTCAAAAAGAGACATGTACCAAAATGTTCACTGCAGCTCTATTTACAATAGCCCGGAGATGGAAACAACCTAAGTGTCCATCATCGGATGAATGGATAAAGAAGATGTGGCACATATATACAATGGAATATTAGCCATAAAAAGAAACGAAATTGAGTTATTTGTAGTGAGGTGGATGGACCTAGAGTCTGTCATACAGAGTGAAGTAAGTCAGAAAGAGAGAGACAAATACCATATGCTAACACATATATATGGAATTTAAGAAAAAAAAATGTCATGAAGAACCTAGGGGTAAGACAGGAATAGAGACACAGACCTACTAGAGAATGGACTTGAGGATATGGGGAGGGGGAAGGGTAAGCTGTGACAAAGTGAGAGAGAGGCATGGACATATATACACTACCAAACGTAAGGTAGATAGCTAGTGGGAAGCAGCCGCATAGCACAGGGAGATCAGCTTGGTGCTTTGTGACCACCTAGAGGGGTGGGATAGGGAGGGAGAGGCAAGAGGGAAGAGAGATGGGAACATATGTATATGTATAACTGATTCACTTTGTTATAAAGCAGAAACTAACACACCATTGTAAAGTAATTATACTCCAATAAAGATGTAAAAAAAAAAAAAAAAAGCCTTGCAGAGGCGTGGCCAAAGCCTGGAGGGGGGTGGGAGGCAGCAGGGGGCGTCCAGACAGGGCCAGAGACCCCTGCTGCCTCCAGAGCCTGGCTGGGAGAAGCCAGGGCCAGACGTGCCACCTGAACAGGAGAGACTGCCCCAAAGGCACTGCCAATGGAGCAGCTTCAGCACCTGGGGGAAAACGCCAGGGTAGGGGTGTGTGCTGAGAATCCAGGCCACATCCAGATCGGCCACCTGCTCTGAGAAGTCCACACCAATATTCTCCTAATGGAAGTTATGCCACGTACAAATACACTATATAAAATGTGTATCAAATGATGACATCAGTTTACACAGAAGCCCTATTTTCTCCGTGTACCCCAAGGGATTATCTGATGGACCCCCAAGGCTGCACCCACACGGTCTGAAGACAGCTGCCCTTAAGGCTTCCCCTCGACCTCAGGGCCTGGCTTAGACAGAGCTGCCCACTCAGCACCCCGGCCACCTCCACCCTGATCCTCAGCCCTATTACTGGGGTTACGGTTTTGCTATTAGGAAGGGCCCTTCTTGGAGCTCCTGGGTGCCCAGCTTTGATTTCCGTGATACTTTTTTAGAAAACACGTTCAGTCTTTAGTGGTTTAACAATTAGTATCAGATTACTTGTCACACACCCTCATCTGCCAGCTCACAGCCCCCTGGGGTGAGAATTAAAGGCTGCTTTAGGCTATAGATGGTGTCACTTGTCTGCCAGCCTGGGAGAAAGGCCTAGAAGAGCTCATCCTACAAGGACAAGACGAGGGAATCTGGAGGGAGGGAGGGGCAGGGAGGGGCGGCCTTCCTGTCCCTGAGGAGGGCTTTGCTGAGCTGACCTCAGGGTGGTCAGATGTTGGAAAGTCAGGCAGTGGTGGAGACCCAGGCGCTTCCTGACCTCCAGCTCCCCATCTGCGGACCCCTCATTCACACTCGAGCCCTCCCTGGAGAGGGAGGGGGCAGCCCCGTGTCCAGCCCATTGTACCAACACGAGGGCTGGAGTTTGGGGCTGAGTGTCGGCTGCACTGTCACCCCCAGGGACCTCCAGCCCACAGCCCTGCAGTATTAATAGTGTTTATCTGCAGGCACAGGTATGAATGGAATTTCAGCCACCACCCCCAGACTCCTACCAGAGTACTCACTGTTGCATTCACACCCCGGACCCGAGTGCTCAGATGTCACTGTGCAAATATTTCTTGGCCTGGTTTTCGGGAAGCATCCAGCTAAACAAATATCCCCCAGCCCGTGCTGCCAGCTCTTGATGACAACCCACAGTCAGAGAGCCTCACGCATAAGCAACCTGTGGGACCACCCCCACGTGGTGCAGACTTGGACTCTGGAAGCTAGGGAGGTCCTACTGGCAAGGTATCCCATGCCAGAAACTCCTTCGAATTTTCATCAAGCTCTCTCAGTTGCGAAAAGCAGAGACCCACTCAAGGTAGCGCCAGGAAAGAGACAAGGGGGGTTCCCTGGAGCCCTAGGGCAGGGACCGCAGTGCACAGATATGGGGCCGAAGCAGCCATGCATCCATCTTTGGTGATGGAGTCAGCACCCAGACTGAGCTCGAAGGCCACTCTACCACTGGCTGGCCCTGTGCCCTTGAGCAAGTGACCTACCCTCTCTGTGCCTGTCTCCTCATCTGTAAAGTAAGGATAATCCTGGAATAGTGCCTGCTTTGTGGACTGTCATGATGATTAAGTGAGAAAAAACATGGAAAGAGCCTAGAACAGTGCCGGGCCCATAATAACCACTGGATACCTGTGTGATGATTTGCTCTGCCCCGCCTCTTCCCTCCTCCTCTCCCTGCTGGCTGACCTCGCTCACTCAGAGATGCTGCCATGGGACTACGTTCAATCTACATACCCTGGCTGGCCTTCCACCTCCAGTGCTGCAGCGACACCCCTCTGTGCATCTGAGCTTAGATTCTTGGATGAGACGATCCCACTGGTCCCGCTCATTTTTCCATGGGTCCCTAAGAACAACCAGCTGTGACCAGGGGATGGGCCTCAGGACACAAAATATGGCTGCCTGAGCAGCTGGAGTTCCGGGTGAGCAGTAACGGGCCCCTTCTGAGACCCCACATCAGCCCATCATTCCCTCAAGCCTTGCCCTCCTGGGCACTCGGTACGATGCAGGTCCCCCCGGAGGAGGAAGACAACAGAACTCACACCCCCTTGAACACCCACCCCACCCCTTCCCTATCATTGTCACTTATGGTACATCATGGGGGCTCCTGTCCTGTCTCTTCTCTTGATAGCAATGACAATCCTAACATTCTCCCTCTACTATACTAGGCATAAGGCACTTTGCTTATCGGTGGACTCTCTCTCCGACACTGCTCCTTTGGTAGTCAACAACCTAGGGAAGTGGGTTTTGTCCCCATGAAAGGTGACGAGACCATGACACCTCCACTTACAGCTAGGAATATGGCAAAGCTGAGAGTAAGGTCCTCACCCACAGAGCCAGCACCAGCTCACAAGAGGATGGGAGAGAGGCAGGCAGTGCCTGTCACTGAAGCAGCAGAATGACCAGGAATCCTCCAGCAGGGGAGAACGGCCGATGCTCAGTGCTACCTGCCACCCTAGCCCCTTCTGCAGCCGGAGAGGGGGTTCCTTAAACAGAGACCACTCAACAAGCTGGAAAGTCCCCCAAAGAGCAAGAGGGTTCTCAAGATGCCAGGCAACCCGGAAACAGGAAAAGGTCACCATGGGAGCTGTGCGCCGGGCCATGTGACCCCACTGTCCTGCCCACCAGCTGACTGAGCCATGGGTGGTTTCTAGAACCAAAGTTCCTCCTCTGTACACTGGCCCACAGCCTATGAGGTGGCCTGGGCATCCCACACAGAGACCCCCAGACTGGTGGTGACCGTCCCTGCTCTCTCACACTCTCACTCATTCTCTTCCCCCCTTAACTGTCTCTCTGGAATTTGGCAAGAAGTTAAGTCATTGTGGGCCTCTTTTAAAAACATATTTTTTTCCGAACCATCTGAGAATAGGTTGCATAAATCATGCCCCTTTACCCCTTAGTAATTCAGTGTGTTTTCGCTAAGAACAAAGGTCCTTGTCTTACATAACCACAGCACAGTTCACAAATGAGGGAATTTAACCCCGACACAGTATTTTTCTCTCCTCTCCCGTCCATATGCCAGTTTGTCACCACTGCTCCTTGTAGCACTGTCTTCCCCTGGCCGGGGTCACATATTCCACTTAGTTGTCACATCTCTTTAGTCTCCTTTAATGTGGAATGGTCCCTCCACCTCTCCTTGCCTTGCATGACAGTGCTGAAGGGTGCAGAGGGTCTGGCCTCTGCAGTGAGAGTTGGGACAGAGACAGAAGCAGTTGGTGGTGGGAGCAGAGGCTGAAAAGCAGCAGAAGCCAAGGGCCAGAGGCAAGAAGGAAGAACAGCTGGGCAAGAAGATAGAAAAACGCAGAGCAGGTGAATCTCCATAAAGATGGAGCTCTCCAATCAAAAGAAATGGATGCCCATTTTCAAGGGGGCAAAAGACGATGGACTCAAGAGAGCTCCATTCTATCCCAGACGCCCTTTCCAGCTCCTGCAGCCTGAAGTCAAGATTCCCATCTGAATCCTTTCCTCGGTCCTTGCAATGACCCCCTGATGACGTAAGGGACCTCGAGTGTGTTTGTTCCTAGTGGCCCTGCCCATCCCCAGAGAGGCACACTCTCCTTCCCCAGGTCTCCTCTCAGTGTGCACCTGGAGACCAGCCTTTGGGGGTGGAGGGGCGCATGCCAGGGCACCCACCTATGGGGGAGGGGCTCCGACCCAAAGCAAAGGGGCACCGGTGGGCATGGCGAAAGCCCATCTCACAGGGGAGGGAAGGCAGTGCAGGAAGGTGAGGTGACCGGCCCGAGGCCTGCAGCCAGCAGGGCAGTGAGTGAGTGACACTCGGGCGGTCTGCATGCAAGAACCTCGGTCTATGGCATTCTTCCTGGGACACCCGCCAACCAGAGGAGGAGCGTGTATGCTGAAACGGGGATCAGAGCAGGCATAGGGACACTGTCACAAAGACTAACTGGCCTCAGGTGTCAGCTGTGACACCTGAGATGAGTCCCTTCTCTGTGCGGAGGTCAGAGCATAGGTGGCTTCCCCAGCTCCCCGTCCCCAGGTCTCAGCAGCTGGGGCAGTCTCTGTAACTGACTGTGACCTCCATGGCCTCAGCTTGGGCCCAGGAGGAGGCCGCTGCAAGCTCCCTCTCACCTGTCTCGTGCCCAGGAGCCCACAGCTCACTACCCGACCCCCAACAAGGCCCCCAGCTCACTGGCTGTGAGTGGGGCCCCCGACACCGCTCACACCCCTGAAAGCACCCCGCCAAGGGTGCAGGGGCTTTGACGGCTTGGCCCAGTGCAGGCTGGTGTGAGCTCACAGAGGGCCCCGGCAGTTGCTAGCCTGGGGCCAGGCACTCTCCTCCATCCAGACAGTGTCTCCTCTGAGCTGGGAACACCCCATCCTGGGCCCTCGCCCTACCTGTGAGGGTGTCTCCTGTGCCCTCAATGACCCACACTCTCCCACGTCCACGCCACTCCTACTGGGCCTCTCTTCCCAGAATTCACCTTGTGCCCCTTCTTCTTCAAGACCCAGTTCCCACACCTCCCAGAAGTTTCTCTCCCTCCCTCCCTCCCCCCCTGCACCTCTCACCACTCACCTCATAGGACCCTTATGCTTTGTCAGAACTCTCGGGCTGGCACACAGGCCCTGGGGGTTCTGCTTCCCAGGTGTGGCCCCCACATCCCACACACCTGGGCTCAGCCACACCTACATGTGCCCTCATGAGCGGGACACCAGCTGGCCTTTAGGGAGGCTCTCCTGCCAGTGGGAGGCTTGGGGTACAAATGTGGAGTAAAGCCACCTTGGCCCCACCCACCAGCTGACCTTAGCCTTCCCTCTTGCCCAGCACACACACCATCCCAGTGCTTCACCCTGGGGGTGCCTGGGACAGGGCTCTGAAGAGAGACCTTAGCCCTCCTGAGTCTGTTATGGCTGTTCAAGGACCTACAGTTGGTCTCAATCCATTATATTTTCTTAATAGAGTTACATGTATGTTTCATCCCATTGTAGAAGTTATTTTAGAAATACTCATGCATCTTTGCCATTAGGATCTTCATCTGCACTACAGACATGTGGGTCATTAAACACAACTTTCCAGAAGCTTCATTTTCATTTCCATATAAGATAGGGCACATTTAAATTTTTGGAATAACGTGGCTACTGGAGATTTTAACTGGAGCCATAAGTACCATATGTAAAACATTAGAAGCTTTCTCCCCCCGCCCAACCCCATTCCCCAGAATGTGACTTTTAATGTGACTGCTTTTTTATTTTTTACTTTTTTAACTTTTGGCTGCTCCTCACAGCTTGCGGGATCTTAGTTCCCCAACCAGGGATCGAACCTGGACCCACGGCAGTGAAAGTGCTGAGTCCTAACCACCGGACCACCAGGGAACTCCCAACGTGACTGCTTTTTAAATGGTCTTAGAGAGCTTGTTTATAACATCTAACACCTACAATCCTAAGGTCAAACCTCCAGGAATGATTTCTAAAATCAGTACTAAGTTTCTTTACCTCCTCTTTTTAAAAACTTATTTCATCAGGTGACTTTTGTCAGCAAACACCAAAAATGGCTGATGATATTCAGGGTAACAGCCCTTCCCTAGACAATTCTTTGTGGTTCAAAATAATCAAAGGAACTTCCATAATATAAAAGATTTTATGAAACACAAAAGACCCCAAATAGCCAAAACAATCTTGAGAAAGAAGAACAAAACTGGAGGTATGACACTCCCTGACTTTCGGACTCTACTACAAAACTACAGTAATCGAAACAGTATGGTACTGGCACAGAGACAGTCACATAAATCAATGGAACAAAACAGACAGCCCATAAATAAATCCATAAATTTATGGTCAATTAATCTATGACAAAGGAGCCAAGAATATACAGTGGGGAAAAGACCATCTCTTCAGTAAGTGGTGTAGGGAAAACAAGACAGCTACATGTAAAAGAATGAAATTAGAACACTTTTCCCACATCATATACAAAAATAAACTCCAAATGGATTAAAGACCTAAAGGTAACACCAGAAACCATAAAACTCCCAGAAGAAAACATAAGCAGAACCCTCTTTGACATAAATCATACCAATATTTTTTTGGATCTGTCTCCTAAGCCAAAAGAAATAAAAGCAAAAATAAACAAATGGGACCTAATTAAACGTAAAAGCTTTTGCACAGCAAAGGAAACCTATGACAAAACGAAAAGACAACCTACTGAATGGGAGAAAATATTTGCAAATTATATGACCAATAAGGGGTTAATATCCAAACTATATAAACAGCTCATACAACTCAACATCAAAAAAACAAACAACTTGATTAAGAAATGGGGGGGAACCTTAATAGACATTTCTCCAAAGAAGACACACAAATGGCCAACAGGCACATGAAAAGATGCTCAACATCGTCAATCATCAGAGAAATGCAAATTAAAACCACAATGAGATATCACATCTGTCAGAATGGCTACCATCAAAAAGAACACAAATAACAAATGTTGGCAAGGATGTAGAGAAATGGGAACGCTCCTACACTGTTGGTGGGAATGTAAACTGGTGCAGCCACTGTGGAAAACAGTATGGAAGCGTCTCAAAAAGCTAAAAATAGAACTACCACATGACTCAGCAATTCTCCTTCTGCATATATAACCAAAAAGAAAAATAAAAAACAAAAACACTAATTCAAAAAGATAAATGCACTCCAATGTTCATAGCAGCATTATTTACAAGTGCCAAGATATGGAAGCAACCTAAGTGTCCATCAACAGATGAAAGGATAAAGAAGATGTGGCACATATATACACAATAGAATACTACTCGGCCATAAAAAAGTGAAATTTTGCCATTTGCAAAAACATGGATGGACCTGGAGGGTATTACGCTCAGTGAAATATGTCAGACAGAGACAGACAAATACTGTATGGTATCACTTATATGTGGAATCCAAAAACTAATACAAACTAGTGCATGTAACAAAAAAATAAACAGATTCACAGATATAGAGAATGAACTAGTGGTTACCAGTGGGGAGAGGAAAGGGGCAAGATAGGCATAGAGGACTAAGAGGTACAAACTACCGTGTATAAAATAAATAAGGTACAAGCATATATAGTACAACACAGGGAATACAGCCAATATTTTATAATAGCTATAAATGGAGTATAACCTTTAAAACTGTAAATCATTATGTTGTACACCTGAAACTTACATAATGTTGTATCAACTATACCTCAGTAAAATATAGTATTCAGTGAGTATCTACTATATGCTAACACTGTACTAGGCACCGGCAAATTCACCAATGCCCCAGTAGATGCCAACTCTATGATCTCAGAGCCTACAATCCAACGCTGGCCTCAGGCAAGGATCTGGGGACTACTGGAGCCCTTAGGAGAAGCACCAACCAGCTTGGGGAAGACTGGGGAAGGCGAAGATAGCACAAGAAGGGCCACGGGAGAGCAGCATTTCAGGCAAAAGGATGCCTCACATCCCCCCAGCTACAAGTTCGATAGATGGTGTGGAATACTGAATAACGCCCTCCCGAAGGTGTCCCTGTCTAATCCCCAGAACCTTAGAATATGTTCTTTCACATGGTAAAGGGACTTTGCAAACGTGATTAAGTTAAGGGTCTTGAGATGGGGAGAGTATCCAGGTGGGCCCAATATAATAAGGATCCTTACAAGAGGAGAGGAAACCAGGTGGGTCAGGGTCAGGAGTGGATGTGATTGTGGGAGCAGGAGTTTGCAGTGATTTGAGGAAGCGGCCGTGAGCAACAGAGTGCAGGTGGTCTCTAGAAGCTAAAGAAGAGAAGAAAATATTCTCCTCTCAGAGCTTCCAGAAAGAGACTCCTTCTGGAACCAGCCTGCCAGCACCTTGACTTTAGCCCAGTGAGACTGATTTGGGGACCCCTGACCTCCTGAACTGTAAGAGAATAAATTTGTGTTGTTTTAAGCACCAAAGTCTATGGAAATTTGTTACAGCGGCCATGGGAAACTAACAGATGGTCAGTTTCCACAGTGAGCTACCCCCGGCACACAGGTTCTCTGCAGTCCAGCTCCCATGCCCAGCCCAGGACGGGTTGGGGATTAGAAGCCTCAACAGCTGGGACCCTGCCTGGCGTGTTTCCAAGCGTCCCCTCTGGTCCTGATGAATAAGAGAAGCTCCAGCAACTTCCTTGCTCTGTGATGGCCCTCAGTTACCATGCAGGACCTCTGAGCTCTGGGACTTCAGAAAGGGGGTGAGGGGACAAAGGCCAGCCCTCATCAAGCCCAGAGCTCTGTTTGTGACCTGCACAGCTCCAGGGCACTGCTTTGCCATCCAACCCTGCCCCCTCCCAGGTCGCTCAGTTCCCTGGCTCCCCACCCCCATCCCCCGGAGCCCACTCTGCTGACCAGAGATGCAGTGTCACTGGGCCTGAGCTCCCTTCCTGCCTACACTTCTCAGGGACTAAGCCACACTCCGACCCAAAGCAGCCACATTGCCACCTCCCTCCCCTGATGGGCCTTTCTGAGCCCCTATCTCTCTTCAAAAGGGTGACACACTTTTCTGGGCTCTAATAGAGCTAAGGGTGCTGTCAACAAGGCAACGCGAAGCACCTGCTGGGAGACATCCTCCACGCGTCCACCCCCCGGGCCTCCCCTTCCTCTGGCTCCTCCTCCTTGTGTCCGCCCCCCTGCCCCCCCCACCCGCCTACTCGCCGCCCCCAACATCCAGGCCTCCATCAGCCTTGGCTCTTCCTGCCATCCAGAGTCGCCCCTTCTCTGGGGAGACGGTTGGCAAGCCGGACCAGCGTCTGGGTCTCTGGCACTGACGCCCACAAGCCCACCCGGTCCCCGCGGCCTTGAAACCGGAACCCAAACCCCTCCCTTTGGGCCTGGCAGGCTCTGTATGCCTGCAGCCCCGCCCTTGGCCAAAGCCAAAGATCTGTGAGAAACCCCGCCAAGAGTCAGGCTGGCGAGAGGTGCCTGAGTTCAAGGGCCCTGCTGACCTCTCCACGCAGAATGACCTCCACCGGCAGCGTTCCAGGAACTTACTTCGCTCAGACCATCCGGCCCGGCGCCATCCTCTTTCCTTAGGACTCAGCCAGATGGTAACGGACCAACCTCTTCTTAGCTGGAGCGTGACTTCCTAGGGCAACGGGAAGTCTTCTTAAACCTTCAGGGGTGGGGGGAACTACCTGGGGCCCCGCCCAGAGTTATTGGTGATTGGTGCCTTCACGCCATCTCAGCAGCTGTTCTCAGCCTTCGCTGATCATTGCAATCACCTGGGGGCGGGGGGGACGCGGAGGCACATTAGAAAAATCCTGGGCCTGAGTCCTACCCAAGAGAGTTTGATGTGATCTGTTTGGGCGCTGCCAGGCCCTGAGCTTTGTAAAGTCTCCCCCGGGGATTCTAAAATGCAGCTTAGAACAACTGATTCTGAACTTGTAGAAAGTGTTTTCAAGATAATAAGCCTTTCAAAGTAATCCTAGCCGCAGGGACCGGAGTCCAGGCAGCTGTGTGCTGCTTCGAGGCGGGTGGCACCGAGCAGGTGAGAGGTGATGCTGGAGGCCGGGCCAATCACCTGAGCAACCTATGGCCCTAGGTTTCCAGGTCTGCAAGGTGTCCCCTGTGGGTCCAGAAAGCAACGGGGGGGGGGCAGTGTGGGTGAGGAAGGAGGGAGAGAGATGCGGGGGGGAGGACAAGCTGTCCCCACGAGCGCTGCGACTTTTGACATGCTCTGACTTAACGCAGAGGGAATTTCACATGGCAACAGCAGAAGATATTTGCAGCCAGGAAAACCATTCGCTTTGGTTGAAGCCAAATTCAGAGGGCAGTTGGCGTGGGGGTGGGGGAGGGGAGAGGAACAGCAGGATACTCAGGGAAGCCAGGGCCAGACCTCGAGAAGCCAGTGTCACAGCGGTCCATGGGGGATGGAGGAGGGACCCTGCAAGGAAGGCCCCTCGGGACGTAGGATAAACACCACATTCCCTTCCATCTGCCGGCTCTTGGCTTTTCTAAGTCAGTTTGGACCTGTCACTGGATGCATACAACAGCAGTAGCTGCTAGGTGTTTATATCCCAATCTCAAAGCTCAAGCTCAAAGTCAGCCCCAGTCTGTCCAGTCTGCCCATGTTGGAAAGGACAGAAGGAGGCCTTGCTCTTCCAACATTGTCCCAGTTTTTAGGCTTGTGGCAGGAAAAAGCCATCCAGAATCCCTCTGGTCTATTTGGAAAAGCCTCTCCCTACCTGTATGAGCTACTATAAAAAATGCTGGAATATGTCAAAGAAGAGAAGCAAAACACTGCTCTCCTCGCCGCCTGGTACCTGCCAGCCCCTCTGCTAGCACCTAGGGAAAAGCCTCCGTCACATCACCACAGAGGAGACACAGAGGAGGGGGAGGCTGCATTATGGGCAGGTGGCAAGACTGGAAAGGAGGACAGGGCTGGGGTACCCCCAGCTGCAGAAAGAAGACAGGAGTCACAGGAGAAGGGCAAAGTTAGTGCATGGACTGGAGACTCAAGGGTGGCCCTGCAGAGTGTTCTCCAGCGGTTCCACCTCCAGGTGACGTCTCTGCAGGCCTCCCAAGCCCCCTTCTTGCAGGCCAGGCAGGAGACGCCCTCTCCTTATTCTGAAAGGGTCTTCATTCTCTTCTAGAACACAGTGGAGCTGCCCTCCATCCCGGCACAGCTGGCCCCTGCAGCTATGTCTGCACCAAGGGTCTAGGCCCTCCTGGCCACAGCTGCAGGGCCCAAGGGTGGACCCCTGACCCAAGCTGGCCAACTGGATTCTCTCTCCTGGGAACCTGATACTGGAACCAGGAGGGGCTGTTTACGTTCTTTAGGGCGTGGGCTCAGGAAATGATGGGAGGGGAAGGCTGCATTAGACCCTAAGCATGGGAAGAGGCTGGCCTGAGGGAGAAGCAGAGGGGAGACAGAGGGAGAGAGAGGCGGTTCCTGCCCGCCCCTGGTTCACACTGCTGTCGGGGAGATACCCCACATGCCTGCAACACAAGCTCCCTCCTGCCCTTGCCAGTGTGAGGGCTTCCCCTAACCTTCCACCCACGAGCCCCAAGACATGTGACCGCCTCTCACCTCCCTCTCTCTAGAACTGCTGCCCTGAGTGCCAGGCACAACCCGACACACTGCTTCCTAGAGAAACACGCTCTGTCAGAACTGCCAGCATTACCTTCTGATCCTGCAGGGGCCTTTGACCCACCTATCTGCCCTGCAGCCATCTGCTGATCAGAGTGGGACAGGAGCTGCCACCCCTGAGGCATCTGCCTCATCTTCCAAGGGGTCGTTTTCTGCTCTGAAGGAACACAGTGCAGGGAGTTTCTTCCACAAATGTGAGACGTGGATAAACCCAGGGAGATGATGACCTCCCCTTCCTTGAGCCCAATGCCTGCTTTATAATGGTGTTTATATGACTAGAGAAGAGAGCTGGGGTTTTTTTTTAATATAATAAAATATAGGGATTTATATTAGGTTTTCTTCTTTCTTTTAGTTAAAAAGAAAAAGATTCCTTCCTATTATTGATTAATGACTCTAGTCTGCCCATCCTTCATGAGACCCTGGCTGTCCAGCGTAGGGTCTGTCTGGCTGGAGCTCCCAGAGTAGGACTGACTGCTTGGCCTGTGGTCTGGGTGTTGCCCAAGCCCCCTCCCGCCCCCATCTGCACCCTCCACTCTAGTTGGGCCAGGCTCCCTCTGTTCCCCTCCAGCAAATGTTTCTTCCTGCTTTTCGCCCAAACGGGGTTCCTTGCCCTCCATCTTCCTCCCTCTCCTCTCTGCCTATCTCAGCCTCCTGGTCCCTTGGGTACCAGCCAAGCTGCCTCCTGCATCCGGCTGTCCTTCCCCGCTCGGGCCGTGCTGCCCTGTCCCTGCTCTGAGCGCCTGTTGTGGCCTTTGTTGTCAGAATTTGCTCCTCCACGCGCCGGGCGTGGTGATCTCACAGTTTCCCGAGACTAGGGCCTGTCTTGCTGGTGGAGCTGCCATCCACATGACGGCCACCTCTGAGCTGCACACACAAGGTGACCGGAAGGAGGCTCTTGGCATGGGTTTCAAAGCCTTCCTCAAGCCGGGAACTATTCCAAACTACCTTTCTGGCCTTGTCTCCCCTCCAACCCTCCCTAAACTCGGTCACATGCCTTGTTCATCTTTGTTTCAACCTCCACTCCCTAACCCCAGCACAGCACCTGACACGGAGCAGATCCTCAAAATATTTCTGTTGACTTGAAACTACAAATGCTCGTCGGGTTGAATCAATATTGTTCTCTTCAGGGAGTTGAGAAAGAGAAAGAACCATCTGTTGGGATCCCGTCAAGCTCGGGTTGGCCTTGGCTGAGTGCCGACCCCCCGAGAAAGTCTCCATGAGTCTGTGAGGCACGATAACCCCAGTGCAGTGGAGACCCAGCTAGAGAGCCCAAGGTCACACAGAGCCCACCTGACATATCAGGGCCCGTCCAGGTGCTGTGAGAGCAGCCCAGGGGCACAGCCTCTGGGGATACACCCTCTGACAACACACAGAGGGAACATATAACTGATTGTTCAAACTAGGAAACTTCTGCACGTGAACTGGACATTTTGCTGGGACTATTCCAGATAAGTGGGCTGGGTGGTCCCCGCAGGCCACCGATTATGGTCTGTGGTCAAACCCTCCTAAAGAAGAGACAAAATAGAGTTTTCTAAACATAAGAACTTCCTAAAACTCAAAGTCGCTTACGGCCAAGATGGGTTTATTTTAAAAGCCAATTGTGTTGTTGAAGAAAAGGCTATGTCCTCGGCCCATTTTGGCTACGGTCCGGGGCTGCTTGGGGAATTGTGCTGAAGATGTGTATGCTCCTGGGCCTGGCGTTTTCTGAAAACACAACAGAAAACAGGGAGTGATGAGATAGTGACGCCAGAACCTGAAGCCTCCTGAGCCTGGCTGTGCGCTCAGACGTGGCTGGCAAGTCCCTACGGAGGGAGACGAGGGCCACAGTGGCCGGGGCTGGGGCCTGTGCACCCTGGAATTGGAGCCTGTCCTAGGGGCTGAGACCTGATCCTGTCCACGGCTCTCCCCAAGGCTGCAGAGGTGCTGAGAGAAGAGAGGACAAGCAAGTGACAGCCCAGGGGAGGCGGGCTCACATCCCACCCTCACCTCAAGGCACGCTTTCTCCAGGGCAACCCCTGTCCCTGGGGATGCCAGCGTCTCCCCCTGCCCTCCGCCCTCAATGACCTCAGTCTAGTGGTAATGGGTTGGAGAGGATGGATTCTGAACCTGGGTGGTTGACCTCAAAAGCCCAAACTCGTGTGTTTCCATCGTTTTCCCCAGGGTAATAGAGTAAGGTGCTTCACTACCAGGGGCTGTGGACCTCGGGCTCAGAGGGATGTATTCTCAAGGGACTGACGAGTTCTAATTTTGAAAAGCCATGTTTTCATTTTGATGAAATTCTTGAAAAATTATTTAGCCAATTATTTAAACAAAGCTTCTCTTCTGTAGTGATAAGATATAAATGAATGTCATTCTCATAGACGAAGACTTTGATTTCTGAAGTCAGTGTTGCCCATGCTGAGGTGCACCCACACATTCTTGAATGCCCCAATATTTTATCTTAGCGACACACTGGTGTCTCTGGGTACCGTTAAGGGAAGGGTTTTAATGTCAGACGGGGCTGGGTTTGAGTCCTAGTCCTACCACCAATGGCTCAGTATGACCCTGGGCCACATGCTTCCCACGCCTCACCCAGCAAATGAGGTTTTGAGGTTCACTGGGGGCCCCCAAAGACAGACAGCACCCCCAGGCTGGCAGCAGGTACTGCTCCACACGCTAGCCACCACCGCTATTATTATCCCCTATCATCACCTGCTTGTCATTGCCATCCTCCCTTGCAGTTTGTTATCTCTTCAGGAAACAGTGAGAGTGGAAACAGGATTACTAGAGCGTCAGCCCAGAGTGGATGAGATCAGCTGCCTGCAGACGCTGCTTTAGACAGGATGTTTTCCTTGCCAAAAGCAGGGGAGCAGCCTGGAAATCTAATCAACTCCTGGCCAGACGTCAAAGGAAGCTGAAGCCTTTATTAGTGCTCTTAATGAGGAAGCAGCATGCGTGTGGAGTCCTGGAAGGCCAGTCCCCAAACAGGAGGTTCGTGGGCCTGGGCCTCGCAAGGCCACCCCTCAGGAGGCTACTGGGTGTGGTTCTCAGACCTTGAGAACATCCGGCTCCATCCCCCAGCCCTGATTCCACTGTCACCAAGCAAATTTCTGATTGTCGTTGGCTTCCTTCCGAGTTTCCTACAAGGGGAGACGCTCCACAGAGCAGCGGCCCCAGACACCAGCCCCCTTGCCGGACACTTGTAAATGAATACCACACCTTCCGGCTTCTCCATCAGTCTCCCTGGAGTTTGGTTAGCATGACTCCAACTTCCTGAGGAGCTGTGAGCTCTGACAAAAATCTGTGTTTGGGTCATGATAATGCCGCTAGGGTGTGAGGACCCGCTGAAGGGATCCACTAGCCTCCTGCTGTTGGTGTGTTTTTAATATTATTGGTGGGGCCTCCCCAGTATTCCTCCAGAGAAAGACCACACTGCTGCCACACTGTAGCACCGCAGCTGGCAGCTCTGCAGCGAGATGGCCTGGGACAACCCAGGGGGTGCTGGGGGAGGTGACCTGCAGGCAGCGGCCTCCTGCCCACCGCCCCAGCTCCTCCCACCCTCCTTGTTCGCCCCCCACCCCGGGGTGGTTTTGTTTTCTCATGAGCAGAATTCGTGTTTCTGTCTTCCTAACCATGTCCAATGAGGCTACAAACCACTGAGCTTGGGGGACTTTCAGACTGAGGTGCTGGCTAGGAACAAGGCCAGGGGAATTCAAACTTTTAGCATCAAACGAACAACAGCCCTAGCCACTTTCATAAGCTCCGTGTTATGCTTTTGCCATCCTTCTTGGTCTTCTCTAGGCCTCAGAGGCTCTCGCACACTCCCAGAATCCACCTTCTTTGTGTATCTCCAGGAACGTGAGCCTCTTCCCTGTCTGTCCAGAGTCCTTGGGGGCAGGATGATGGCTCAGGCCTTAATGGTGCCCTTTGGTTCAATCATAATGTTTCTGCTGTGACTTTTTGTTCCCAGAAGACACATACACAAAGAATGGCAGTTCTGGATGGGCGGGGGCAGCCTGTGCCCACTGCTGGCTTCAATGCGTTAAAGGAGTTTCCCCCCAGAGCATCCAGGACATAACACCGATGGCTAATTACTGTGCTGGCTGTTCGCACCTGGACCCATAATTCAGCCACGGCCTTCAGGTCTGGAGTCACTCTGAGCCTGAAGCTGGCCGAGGGCTTGCCGAGGAAGCTCTATGCCCTTTGCTGCCCTGAGAAGCAATTTTAGTGTATATATACTAGAATTGTATATAACTCTGCTACCCCCATCCGACCCCCAATGCCCACTCCCCACCCACCCACCAGCCACAAAACCTACAACCACATCTGTCTTTTAGGATACTTACTGAACAGGCCGGCAAGAATCGAGGTACTCTGGATTGAAAACAGGAAGTAACAGAACTTACTGAAGGTATTTTCAAGTCATAACGACCTGGTCCTGGGCCTTCACGCTGTAGAAAAAAAAATTTTTTTAAGTGTTTCATAAATAGTGATATCAGATATATTTTGATGCTATATTTGCCTTTTATGAATAAGCATATGAATCAGTGTGATAGGGTAGAAAAATCCCTGGATTGGGGCTCAGAAGATCTTATTAAGGTGTGCCCTGGCACAGGCCACTGTGAATGGGAATAATACCTGCTTTACCTGCCTCATGGATGACTGTGAAGACTGGAGTTAGGTGACCTGTGAAAGTCTCCCCTGTCCCTGCCTGGATGCCCTCTTCTCTCCCAGGCCCCCTGCCCACCCCTGCAGGCCTCACATCATTCTTGTCCCTCTGTTGACGGTGACTTGCTGCTCTGAGCTGTTAGCTTTATAAAACATGCTCATTCTTTCGTATAAATGCAGTACATGTTCTCTTAGTCCAAAAAAAAAAAAAAAGTATTCACAGCAATTCACTGACCTAAGTGTTGATACAATGCTATGAGGTTAACAGAAATGCATGAATACAATTTTAAAAAGACAAACACCTCTAAAGAAAAGTTAGCAAAAGGCAATTCACAAAGAGGAAATGCAGTGAGGAAACTGGGGGCTGGGGCGGGCTTTAAGGTCATTAATAACCAAATAAGGTGTCATTAAAACAAAGAGATACTTTTGTGGGGGCCAGGAAAGAAAGAGAGGGAGGGAGGGAGGAAGAAAGGGAGGGAGGGAGGAAGGAAGAGAGGGAAGGGGGAAGGGAGGGAGGGAGGGAGGAAAGGAGGGAGGAAAACTTTATCCACAGCGTGGACACTCCTATATGACTCTGGTGGAAGTATTAATTTGATTAGCCTTTCTGAAGCACACAATTTGGCAAGCTATGAAACATCTTAAAAACAGATATACCTATCCAAAGGGAGAGAAAGAAGAAAGGAGTCTGGTTACAAGATTGCTGCGGGAACCCAGAAGACAGATAATGAGTCCTGAGCCCAGGTATGGCAGGAAAATGAACACAGCCCAAACAGCACCGTAGATAACATAGACAAAATATTAACCTTTCTTTATTTTCTGGCAATTCACTTCTTTTCCTCTCCCATTTTCAAATACCTGTGCTATTTGACAGAAAAGAGTCTTTCTGGCATGATGTCTTGGATCTGTTTCTAAACAACACAGGAACTAGGGGAAGTGGGTGGGGTATGGAC
The DNA here is from genome assembly GCF_963455315.2 of Globicephala melas. Classification (NCBI taxonomy): domain Eukaryota; kingdom Metazoa; phylum Chordata; class Mammalia; order Artiodactyla; family Delphinidae; genus Globicephala; species Globicephala melas. The sequence continues at coordinate 51,887,997 of NC_083325.1, read as the reverse complement.
TGGCCAGGAGCTGGTCACTTTCGAATGGGTACATGGGGGTTCTGTCTATGTGGTATATATTTTTAAACTTTCTACAGTACAAAGTTAAAGACAATATATATTTATCATTTTGACCCATCAATTCCATTTTTAGGAATTCTTCCTAAGAAAACAATTGAGGATGTGTGCAAACATTTGGCCACAGAGACATTCACTATAACATTGTTTCTAAAAGACGTGTGCCTGGTTAAATAAATTGTGATTCTTCCATCCAGCCATCCAGGTTGATGAATTTTTAGGGACATAAACACTATTCCCAAATATCGTTAACAATGCAAGCTTTAAAAAGTGTGCATAAAAAAACTGGAAATGGAATGTTCACTGACAGTAGTTTTCTCCAGGTGGCGCCGTGTTGAGTAAAAAGAAACTTTTTTTTTTTTTTTTTTTGCTTATTGGCAATTTCTAATTTTTTTATGATGGACTTAAGTACTCTTGAAATATGAAAAAAAATTATACCTAATGTATAGATAAATGAATATGGAAATTGGGTAAGTGAAGAAGGGGGTAGGGAAAGAAAGAAAATGAGCAGTAAGGTTAGAACAGAAATGTTCCTGTAAGATCCTGTAACATACGAGGCAGTAAGGTTAGAACAGAAATGTTCCTGTAAGATCCTGTAACATACGAGGCTGAGCCACAAGGTAGCTCAATGGCTTTGGCTGAACAAGCACCAGCTGCAGCCCCTTCTCAGGGTTTAAGGGCAAGGCTTTCAAAACCCTGTTCTCCTTTGGGTGGCACAGCAGCATAATTCGGGCTGCCATTCTCAATTATCCACCACGAATGAAGTCTGTTATTATCAGCCAAGCACAAATCTGGTAATCAAGGGATGCGCCTCATCATTTTACAGTTCGTGGCAGAGAGATGAAAACAGCCGTGTTTTCAACCTGACGCATCCATGGGACAAAGGTCGCTGTCAGGGCAAGGCTCTCCGTACGACGTGACCAACCTCTGCACTCCCACTGGAGAAGTCCACGCCACGATAAGAACACAGGCATAGAAAGACGGGGAAATCTGGACAGGAATGGTTTGCACAAAGTCCCTTTGGTTTGGCCGTAAGAAATGTAAGCTCTCAAGCCAAAGCGGTAGCTGGGGCAAAAGATGCTGCTGAGGGTGCTACCACCGACTCTCCGCCTACGACAGCCTAGCTGTCTGCAGGATGGCTAAGAAATGCTGTGACCTGCACCCTTTCCCCCCAGGCCTCATGTGGTTTCACTTCTAAGCTTCCAAGTCATGAGCTGCTTGGGAGGCCAGGTGCCAGGCCTGGCGAAGCCTATGCCATCCAGCAGCCTCCCTGCATGTGCCCGGTCATCTGAATCAAAGGGCCTGAGACTTAGGGCAGAAAGAAATTACTAAATGCTATTTGCCCCCCATGTGTTACATGGGATCTTTTAAGTGGGGAACATTAAGGAAGTGGATATGGGCCCAAGTTCTTATTCCAGAAGCCACAGGAACCCTGCTCTAAGTGAGAAGTAATGGTCAGGCCAGGGCCCTGCAATGGGCGGGAAGCAGCTCCAGCAGAGTCCCCGATTCTGCCCTAACCAAGGATGGCAAGTGGGCAGAGCTGAAAGGAGGGAAGGGGACTTGGTCCAGGATGCCTCTGAATGTGTGTTGAGAAATGGACCTGGTTCAACGAGAGGGGCGTTTAAAACGAGAACAGGGAGGGGTAATACAGGGATAGGAGATTAAGAGGTTCAAACTATTATGTATAAAATAAGCTACAAGGATATATTGTACCACACAGGGAATATGACCAATATTTTATAATAACTACCCTTTAAAAATTGTAAATCACTATACTGTACATCTGTAACTTATATAATATTGTACATCAACTATATTATCGATTTAAAAAAAAAAAAAAAGAAGGACATTTAACTGTGTCCTACTCCTCCCTGAAGTTGGGGATTCTGCTCTCTGGTTTGCTGGCGATCTCTGAGCATGATCCAGAACTGTGGACCACATTACGTACGATGTGTGGGTGAAGGGTGGCACCCAGGTTCATCAAGCAGTGCTAAGCACCTCTTGCACAAATTGAATGGACCATTTCTTAAACCTTCCTATCATCAGGGCCATGCTTTGGCAACTCTGGGTTTCCCAAACTAAACTTTTCAGAGACCGTTGACATCTGGTGCCAAGGGAGAACAGAACTATCACCTTCCTAGAATCCCAGAACCTGCTGCCAAAAGAAACGACAGGAGCCTTTTATAGCTCCCCTTCCTCGATTCAGGGCGTGATTACACCTCAACACTCCTGGTAAGATGATCATATCTTCCTCTTGCCTTGGAAAAAGTCTTATCTAATTGAGTTTCCACTTGAGGACAATCTTAACCTTAAGGGATTACACGGTATTTTATGTATGATAGTATTTGATGATGAATAAAATACGATAATCGACCTAGAGGAGTTTATGGTCCAGTGAGGGACACAGGCAAACAGAAACACCAAAAAAGAAGAAATGGAGATGTGAGGAGCTACCATGGTGCTGAGGGAGGGCAGAGCTAGCTGCATGGCTTCAAGATTCCAAACCAGGTCCTTGGTGTACCTGGCCTGTGCTACGTAAGTTTGATCTCAGTGGGATGTTACAAAGAGCTGGAGTTTTCCACTTACTGCAAAGGACTCGGAATGCATGGGTCTCACTCATTTTTCTGGAGTGCTCCTGGGACCGTGTCGTACCATGAAGACATACCATAGCCTCCACCTTGGCCTTCTTGACCAATTTGGTTCCAACCCCTAATGTGCAATAATGCTCAGTACCGTTGTAGGCCTTTGGTAAAAGCCTTGCCACCCCCTCACCTGCCACTGAACACACTCCTCCTCCGGGGCTGAGAGGATGGGACTGGCTTATCTACACAACACCGCTCAGGAACTGAGAGGTGCCAGGTGCCTCTGAAAGACTGTGTGAGAGTAGATGAAATTATCCCACGATTTTGTGTATTGAATTATGTCCTCCCAAATCCTATGAGTTTTTGGTGTGTGTAGAAGAGGTGTATGCAAATTCTAAGGAGCATCCTAAAGGAGGGGGCAGCTCATCCATCTTCCCTGCCCTCCTGCCTGCTAGCTGGTCCCATGTTCTCAGCTCTCTGGGACCATGGGTGTGGAAGCAATGCTTAGCAGAGCAGCACACAGAAATCTGAGGCTGCAGAACTACCACACCAGCCCTAAACTGCCTACTGCAGGTACTTTATATAAGAGAGAAATAAGTTCATATCTTGTTTCTAATATTGTTACCCGTGGGCTCTGTTAGTGGCAGCAGAACTCAGTCTTAATTGACAAGGTAGGCATGTTTCCAACTCTCATGGGGTTTACATTCCAGTAGAGAATGTCTACCTTACAAAAATATGATGAATGTGTGGAGTATCACACAGAGGACATATATGGTGCCACGAGAGCATGTAAGAGGGTACACTGACCTGGCCTGAGGGGCCTGAGAAGCTCTTTAAAGAAGTACATTTGAGCTAAGACCAAAAGAACAAGGAGGAGGAGGAGTTTGCAGGGCAAAAAGGCTGGAGGAAGGGTCTGTGTAAGAAGAAGTAATGGGGGGCTTCCCTGGTGGCGCAGTGGTTGGGAGTCTGCCTGCCGATGCAGGGGACACGGGTTTGTGCCCCGGGCTGGGAAGATCCCACATGCCGCGGAGCGGCTGGGCCCGTGATCCATGGCCGCTGAGCCCGCGTGTCCGGAGCCTGTGCTCTGCAACGGGAGAGGCCACAACAGTGAGAGGCCCGCGTACCGCAAAAAAAAAAAAAAAAAAAAAAAAGGGGGCAGGGCCTCAGGGCAAGCCTGAAAGAAGGATACTGTTTATTCTAACCCTGTTGGGACAAAATCACGGCATCACAGGAATAAAATAAAAAAGTGCATAGGCTCCTGTCAAAAAATAGGGTTAGGGACCTGAAATTCAATTTGCTTGTGACAGTTGTTACCACTTTGTTGTTTTTTCATACGTGTATTAACACTAAGAACGGTTTTACGATTTAATTGCAGATGTAAACTGTCAAATGTCACCTATGTATGTCCAATCTACGAGTCCTCAGTTTCCTGGAGTCTTCTCGTTTGCAGGCAGGTGTGCTGGTCATCCAGGGCACCTCTCCAGCCTGGTCTGAAGCAGACTTAGCAGGCAGTCTCCACCACTGCCCATGCGAGCTCCCAAGGACCTTCTGCATGGCCAGAGGGCTACCCCACCCCTGCCACCATCTCTAGCTCCCAGCCTTCATTCACATACCCTCTCATTTGATGCTCACAACAGCCCTGTGGAGGAAATGCTATTACCTCCACTTAACAGACAAATAAGTGAGGCTCAGTGGGGTTAGAAACAAATGACTTAGCAGCTGCAGAAGCCAGAACCAGTGACTGACCTTGCTTCTCAGCGCTGGGAGGTATCAGTACTTAGTTCTACGCTATTTTCCTTTAAAATCATAAAGCTAAAGGGAACCTAGAAAGAGCACACAGTCCGTCCCTACTGATCCTAGGCGCAAACAACTTTCAATGAATCATACTTGAAAAGAGAAAAGGTCGGAGATAAAATGTATGGCCCCAAATGTCTATATATACACATGTAAAACATAAGAAATATGCAACATAAACTGAAATTACTAGACGTGGTGGTAAAAATGATCTCCCCCAAATTTGGTGTGGTGGATGGGTGTGATAGCTGGACCACACTGCCCAAAATAAAACAGACGCCCCAGCAAGGAGGGTGGAACCCTGTGTGGTGGTGGGCAAAGAGAGGAGCTAGAGCTGCCTCTGTGGGAATTCAGGAGGAGGCATGTGGCAGGATGTATCCAACTTGGGAAATTCTAGAATTCTGTAACTATCGGTCTACAGGTTCAGAGAAAGGAGACATGCCTGCTGGAGGGTGGGGTAGCAACAAACCTGGCAGGGGCCAAAAGTTATTCACATTTGAAATTAAGAATTGATGATACCTCTGAAGCCCCATACTTCTTAAAAACCCTAGTACATCTGTAGTTACATTTGAAAGGTTATATCGTTCCAAAAACGTTACCTACAAGCGAACTCATCTTTGAGGAGACTGACACTGGGACCTGTTTCACTCATCTAAACTTTCAGATTCCTTTCAGTCAGACGTCCATTTGGCTTTTTTTCAATGTGACCATGTTTACTAATTACTTTTCTGCTCCTCAAGGAATTTTAAACTAGCAGCTTAGTTTTTAATTGAAGTAATTCCTTAAATGCAGAAATAACTGAAATGATTCAGCATTCTTCCATAACGCTAATTTTAATGCAGGGAGTATGCCATGGATCTGCTATCCCCTTTTCAAACTTCTATCAAATGCGACTAAAACTGATAAATCCCATAACGCTCATTTGTGTCTGTACGGACTCTTCCCTGTTTATCTGATCCTTTCCTTATTTTTATTTTATTTTTTTTTTTGCGGTACGCGGGCCTCTCACTGTTGTGCCCTCTCCCGTTGCGGAGCACAGGCTCCGGACACGCAGGCTCAACGGCCATGGCTCATGGGCCCAGTCGCTCTGCGGCATGTGGGATCTTCCCGGACCGGGGCACGAATCCGCGTCCCCTGCATCGGCAGGTGGACTCTCAACCACTGCACCGCCAGGGAAGCCCCTTTCCTTATTTTTTATAGGCTTGTCTGGTTTTAAGAAATACAGAAACATCTTGAAACACTTCTAATATCAAATAAAAGAAACCCATTTTTTCATTTGACATTGTAAGATTTTATTCCTACTGTCAGGAAAGATGCGTGTGTCTCATTTTTTCACTTTATGTACAACTGTGAGAAGGAATCACTGAAAAGAACCTGCTCAGCGAATCATTGTTGGAAGCCCCAAATCATATGAATGACTGAGTCCTAATTAAGTAGTAGTAATGGCACTATTTTTATTAGAGTAACAAAATATTTTTATGTTGACCATTTCCATGGCTCTTTTCTTCAAACTATCATTTTTCTGACTTTTAAAAATTATATTTTGAAAAATTATAAAAGCAATGCAAAAGAGAGAAAGGAAGCAAACAACCACCCTTAATCATAACACCTCAGCATAGAAACTAAAAGCATTTTGGTGCATTTCCTGTTTTTTCATACACATAATTTTTTTACATTATTTTAATCATGAGAGACATACCAACATGTATCTTGCATTTTCTCACTATGCATTAGATCATAAATATTTTTGGTACTATTTTATAAATTTTAACAATAATTGTTTTAATAGCTGTAAAATATTCCTTTGTGTTGATATGTAATATTCTTTTTTTTTTTTTTTACGGTACGCGGGCCTCTCACTGTTGTGGCCTCTCCCGTTGTGGAGCACAGGCTCCGGACGTGCAGGCTCAGCGGCCATGGCTCACGGGCCCAGCCACTCTGCGGCATGTGGGATCTTCCTGGACCGGGGCACGAACCCGTGTCCCCTGCAACGGCAGGCGGACTCTCAACCACTGCGCCACCAGGGAAGCCCATGTAATATTCTTTTAAAATTATATCCTTCTCCTGAATACAAGATTGTTGCTATTGTTATCTTGCTATTATAAATAATCCCTTGATGATATTCTTTGTATAGATTAATATTACTGTATATAAATTATTACTTTATGAGGGTTTTCACACAATGGAATTAGTGGGCTAACAGAAACAGTTTTAATAGCTCAATACATACTCCCACCAGCAAGAGACAAGAAAAGCACTGATGTTATGGTCCAAGTAGATATTGGGGGAAAAAGATTTAGAAAAACAAAAATCTTCCTCACTCCTCCTCACTTTAATGGGAGTATTAAATAAAGTCATCAGTGTCCCCTATATGTTCAAAGTAGTTGTGCAGAATATCTGCTATCCTTAATGCCTGAATTTTGAAATGCATTCAGGAGGGAACAAAATTCATGCAATTTTTTTGTAGGTCAAGAGATTAATTTGAGTCATTTATAAAAGCTAAAATTAAAGGGAGGAATGAGGGGAAGAGAAACCAAAAATGACAAGTTTTACTTTGCCCACTTTGCTTGGATAAGAATGACTGGGGGGCTTCCCTGGTGGCGCAGTGGTTGAGAGTCCGCCTGCCAATGCAGGGGACACGGGTTCGTGCCCCGGTCCGGGAGGATCCCACATGCCACAGAGTGGCTGCGCCCATGAGCCATGGCTGCTGAGCCTACGCGTCCGGAGCCTGTGCTCCGCAACGGGAGAGGCCACAACAGTGAGAGGCCTGTGTACCACAAAGATAAAAAAAAAAAAAAGAATGACTGAGATTTGTTGCAGTTTGTTTTTCTACTCTTTAAAAAAAATCCTGCTATGAGGGAACTGTGCCTTTGGGTCTGGGGATTTGAGGGCCTTGGTCATTATTATCAAAGTGCTAAAAGGGACTGGTGGGGCTTCCCTGGTGGCGCAGTGGTTGAGAGTCTGCCTGCCAATGCAGGGGACACGGGTTCGTGCCCCGGTCCGGGAAGATCCCACATGCCGCAGGGCAGCTGGGCCCATGAGCCATGGCCGCTGAGCCTGCACGTACGGAGCCTGTGCTCCACAACCGGAGAGGCCACAACAGTGAGAGGCCCGCGTACCGCAAAAAAAAAAAAAGGGAATAGTGGCTGGTAGAATTTTCCAATACAATTCTTTTCTGTGGGTAAAAAAGGGCCCTTTTTACTTTTGGTAGAACAAATCTTCTGGTGTCTATCCCAAAATGCTCACATAAACACTCTTCACAGTCTTTCCTATGGACAAAACAATTATGCTGATCCATAATCAATTATTATTATTATTTCAACAATAACTGAAATAGCCAATAAGTATGCAACCTTACATTGGTAATCTGAAGATTAGAAACCATCTTCCAACCAGACAAATCCCTTCCCAACTGCTGCTCCTGAGAGCCACCTACACGTTGGGACAAAGTGTAATTCATTAATGGAATCCTTGACATAAACAAGAAGGCTGTATCTTTTTAACAAGTGATAATGGCTCGTCCACATGGAGGGGCCTTCAGGCACATAAGACCCTAGAGGATTTTCAAATTCCAAGTTACTGTACTTTTTACAACTAAAAAATGGTGTAGTAATCTGCCATGCCTTCACATGGTCATCCACTCATTTTTTGATAGACTGCTCCTGGAGATTCTAGGCATAAATGATTAACACATTTCAATGAGCTAATTTTCACAGATGATGGAAAGAAAGAAGGAAGAGATACACACCTGTATATATCCATCTTTTATAACCTGCCTCATTCCCTAAAGGGTTTAAAGTGACTTGGTGAATGTCTATAGGTTGTCGTACTCTATTGCACCTGATCTACAGGTCAGATTTCTGGTGATCGTAGGTTTCATGTATACCAACGGTGAGGCAACCCGTCCTAAATCAACAGGGCTCAAGTGGCACTGTGACCTTACACAAAACGCATTTCAGAAGAATTAAAGAGTGACAAGTTGGTTAAAAAAAAAACCAAAATGCCAAAAAAAACCCAAAGAAAATTAAAGTGACGTCATGTCTCTGGAGAGAATTTTTTAAGTGGTGGAAAGGACACATACAAAAGGAATGGAAAATTGGAAATTTGCTAAAGGAAAGGATACATAGGTTTCATTCATTCATTCAACACATTTTTGGAGCACTGTCCTAGGTGCTGGGGACCTTGCAGCACCATTGAATAAGACAGCCCCTTCTTTGATGGACCTTACATTCCAGAAGGTGACTACAAACCCTCTAATTTGATGACATAAACATTTTACATTTTAGGGACTTCCCTGGCAGTCTAGTGGTTAAGACTTCGCCTTCCAATGCAGGAGGTGTGGGTTCCATCCCTGGTCATGGAGCTAAGATGCCACATGCCCCGCAGCCAAAAAACCAAAACAAAGAACAGAAGAAATGTTGTAACAAATTCAATGAAAGCTTTAAAAATGGTCCATATCAAAAAAAAACTTAAAAAAAAAATTTTACATTTTAAACTTCTGTATATAAAAAAACACAAAGTAAAAGGCAAAAATCCCTGAAAAACTTCCACAAATAGAACTGCTAATGTCTCTTCACTATAGAGTTTATACAAATCAACAAAAAAAAATGTTAAAGCTCCACCCAATAGATAGCTGGGTAAAGAATGTGGCCAGAAAGTATGCAAGAAGGGCCACAAGGAACTGGCTAACAAATAATTAGAACGTGTAGCCTCCGATCCTACAGATTAAAATAATGAGATATCATTCTTTTGCCATCAAATTAACAATGATAAACAAGATTTATAAAAATTTTGTGAAATAGGCACTCTTTTTTTTTTTTGGCCGAGCTCTGTGGCACACGAGATCTTAGTTCCCCTGCATTGGGAGCACAGCGTCTCAACCACTGGACCACCAGGGAAGTCCCGGTACTCTCTTTTGTTAATCTATCTATCTATCTATTTATTTATTTTTGGCTGCATTGGGTCTTCATTGCTGTAAGCGGGCTTTTCTCTAGTTGTGGAGAGCAGGGGCTACTCTGTTGCAGTGCGCAGGCTTCTCATTGTGGTGGCTTCTCTTGTTGAGAAGCACAGGCTCTAGGCACGCGGGCTTCAGTAGTTGTGGCATGCAGGCTCAGTAGTTGTGGCTCGCGGGCTCTAGAGTACAGGCTCAGTAGTTGTGGCACACGGGCTTAGCTGCTCCGCAGCATGTGGAAGCTTCCCGGACCAGGGTTTGAACCCACGTCCCCTGCACTGGCAGGCAGATTCTTAACCACTGTGCCACCTGGGAAGTCCCCCGGTACTCTCTTGATTGCCGGTGGAGATATATAAATTAATGTACTACTTTTTTAAACAGATCAAGAACCTGTATATAATCTCTACTCTAGTAAATCCTATTTGTGATGATCTATAAAAAATGATTCCCAAGTTTAGAAAAGACTTTATGCGTTGTCTTAGTCTTTTGATCTATGTATTCAGTACCATTGTCCTTGCCTAACAAAACTGTGAATGTAGACAGAATTTGTCATAGCACAAAAGAATTCTCCAAAGAGCTGACCACTAATAAAAGTATATCCTATTCAAATATCCCTCCCTGCTTAACACTAGCATCCACTACCGCAGACAGGTGAGGTTCTTTGTGAGTCAGTTTCTCTCCCTCATTAAATATTCAACAACACACTGCAAATAAAATGCAAATCCACTTCACATGAAAATGCAAATTTTACCAAATAATGCAAGATTTAGTGAAGTTGATGTAAGTAATGAAGCGCCTAAATCACAGGAACAGTCTTTGATTGACCAGTGAGGTTCCAGCAAAGTTAGATCAGCTAAAAAGAAAGAAGAAAAGCTGGACAAGGATTGTGACATTATTGGCACTCCAGTAAAGAATGATTTACAATATCAAAGAAGACACCCTTGGGAAAACTGATGAACCTTCAAATATTTTTTTCTAAAATTTGTTCTTTATGATTTCATTAGAATGTCAAATATGAAATGAAGGATGTCACTATGCTATCATAAAATACTGTCAGAAAAAATAAACTAAAATCAACACAATTTCCTTTTTTAATATGATTTAGTACATAGTTGCAGTTATATTTTCATGATTTTTCGTTTAACTTTTTTTAATTGAAGTATGATTTATTTACAATGTGTTAATTTTTGCTGTACAGCCAAGCGATTCAGTTATATGTACATATATACATTCTTTTAAAAATTATTTTCCATTATGGTTTATCACAGGATATTGAATATAGTTCCCTGTGCTCTACAGTAGGACCTTGTTGTTTATCCATTTTATATATATAATAGTTTGCATCTGCTAACCCCAAACTCTCAATCCATCCTGCCCCCACCGCCCCCCTCCTTGGCAACCACAAGCCTGTTCTCTATGTCTGTGAGTCTGTTTCTGTTTCATAGATAGGTTCATTTAGTTTAACTCTTTTTCAGTAAAGTTCAATAACTTTATTGATTACTCTGATATTTTGATTCCATTTCAAGTAGGTTCACCTTAATAGGTCTTTTTTGTGGGTTAAGTTATACTTAGATAATGAAGACTCCTGTATAAGGAATAATTGAAAACGAGGTTAATCATCAACAGGAGAATGGGTGAATAAACTGAGATGTGATAACTTGATTATTTACCCAGTAAAAAGAAAGTTTAACAGGATTTCTAATAACATGAAAGTGGTACATACGCTAATTGAAAAAAAGGATATAAAATTGTAGTGTACCATAATCACAAGTATGTTTTTAAAACTGCACAGAAAAAAAGGGAGAAAATTACTTAACATTATTGGTTGCTTATGAGTAATAGGAAATTTTAAAAATATAATTTTCTATATTTTCCAAATTTTATTCACTCATTTTTATTCTAACTTAAATTTTTAAATATATTTTTACTTAAATTTTAAGATATTTTATTCACTTTATAGATAAAAATCGTTTTAAAAATTAACTGGAACCAAAAGCCTTATAATGAAAAACAGAAGTCTTTGGTCTCATCCCTCTCCAATTTCATTCCCTAATGGGTTTTGTTTTTAAGAGTGTATAACAGGCAGCACAGGATGGTGAACACAGTTCGTTCACTGAAATGATACTATTCTGATTCTTTTAGGCAACTAGCACTCTTAGAAACATCTTTTCCACATATGTCTTAGGCACACATGTCTGAGCAGGTTCTAGAGAGCCTAAGACAGCTATTTTTAACTCTTAGTTGTTCTTCTGGAAGTTATTTCCTTATCACTAAATAATATGTTCATATTGTTATTCTTTAATTTATATTTTAGAAATTATCTCTTGGTGATGTCCTGGAATAAATGAAGATATGGCTCTCTTGCTCTATCCACTATTTCTCCCTCCCCATCCACTCAAAATAGCATTTTAAATCACTAACCAATGTTTACTAAATAAATATTATTCCTTGCAGAGTCAAGTTATATAATATGATTTCTTGTCTTGCACCGTCTTTTGTTTTACCTGGAGTTAATTAGTGCCTTGTTTTTTCACTTGCACACTTTGCTATACATACTTTCTTAAATTTTCCCATCACATCAGCTGTTTTTGAGTCCCTTCTTCCTTAGAAACATTCCTTCTGGAGTTCTTTTGTTTCTTTCTCAAATGTGGATTGGTTTCTCTCTCAGCCTGCTGTACAGTGGTCCACTGGGGACATCTTTTAACTACTTTCCCAAATTGGATCCACTTTCTCCTGGATCCCATCCCTTACTCTTTCTGGATTACTCCTTTGTTTTGCTGTATTTTATCACCAATGGCATCTTTAAAAAGGGTATCTTGGAAATAAAAAATAAAAAAGGGTATCTTTTTTATTTAAAAAAATAAAAAAGGGTATCTTCATAATTCTTATGAAGTTTTACATGTTTGAAAATGTCCTTTAGGAATTTAGGATTAACATATATACACTATAAAATAGATATATAAAATAGATAACCAATAAGAACCTACTGTATAGCACAGAAAACTATACTCAATATCTTATAATAACCTACAATGGAAAACAATCTGAAAAATATATATATGTATATATATGTGTGTACGTATAACTGAATCACTTTGCTGTACCCCTGAAACTAATACAACATAGTAAATAAACTATACTTCAATAAAAAATTTTTTAGGGCTTCCCTGGTGGCGCAGTGGTTAAGAATCCGCCTGCCAATGCAGGGGACACGGGTTTGAGCCCTGGTCCAGGAAGATCCCACGTGCGGCGGAGCAACTAAGCCCGTGCGCCACAACTACTGAGCCTGCGCTCTAGAGCCCGCGAGCCACAACTACTGAAGCCCACGTGCCTAGAGCCCGTGCTCCACAACAAGAGAAGCCACCGCATTGAGAAGCCCGCGCACCGCAACGAAGAGTAGCCCCCGCTCCCTGCAACTAGGGAAAGCCCGCGCGCAGCAATGGAGACCCAACGCAGCCAAAATATTAAAAAAATAAATAAATTTATTTATTAAAATAAAAAGTTAAAAAAAGAAAAGAAAAGCCAGTGTAGCAAGGCTCTCAGCGGGAGCCTAAGCTGCGGCCCTCCATCGTAAGGATCTTCAATGATCAAGGCCCAGTAGGCGGGCTGGCATGTGGGCCTCGCAGGAGACAGAACTCATCCCACTGCAAACGGGGTCAAGCAGGCCAACCCGGCCCCATGAATAAGCCTCAGTCATCAGTGGGGAGTCGTGACTCCAGAGACGGTACAATGTCTGCCACTTGGATTTGACCCCAGATCAGCTCTACACATCTAAAGACATTAAGCAAGTCACTTGGTCAAGCTCACTCACGGTGCAGCTCAGGTTCTGAGTCACCATAGACTGGGTCTAAGTCCTGGCTCTACCTTGGGCCACTGCCTTCCATTTCCTAAACTATCAAAGAGAGATGATAAATAGCACCCTCCCCACACTGCAGTAAGGATGAAATGATATGGGGTATGTCAGTCACTGGGCACTGTGCCTGGCACCAGAAAACCAGTGAATGATGGTCACCACCATCATCAAAACTGACCCCAGCAGAACAGTTAAGTTTCTTCTAGTTCTAAGAGTCCTTGACAGTTCTATGACTATGACGTTAATATCTAGAACAAGGAAACTGAATGATAAAAGTGATCAAATCAGTTTCCAGATAAAGGCCTAAGGATTAATGCATTTATCTCCGGAAGGTCTGGGATGATGTCCTCCTAGCAAGCATCATTTCTTCACCACACTCATACTGCGTGCCACCATCTCCTACCGTTGGGATCAAAGCCATTTGCTCTGTGCCGTTTACAAGTTTGTGGATCTAACAAACCCGCAAGTCTGCTCCGGGAGTGTGTGTTTAGGACAGAAATGAATCACATCCCTGAGCTATTTCTTTGTCTTGGAACATTTTCCATGAAAGTATTCTTTTCATTTGGTTGAAGCACAAGATGCTTCAAATTGTGAATCACTTTTATTTATAAAATGGGATGAATAAGGTGACATCAATGAAAACGGCAGAATAAGGATGTCCGAAAAACTTCTCCTCCGTAAAGCAACGAGAACAAAGGCAAAAGCTGTCAGAATCAACTGCTTTGTGCTATTTCACGTACCAGGCTGCTCATCCTTCAGGATGCCTAACCTGAACTAAAACCAAATTAATTTTAACTGAGTCCGTCTACTAGTAGTAAATAAATCATTATTAACTCATGGCATTCATTTAACGCATGCATTTCAAAGGAAATACAATATCAGCCAGTGGAGGGGGAAAAAAAACTGATGTCTTGACTACTTGCTGCCAAAGCGAACTGAACACATGCATTTATCTCCATTCCTCCCCGATCAAATAAAAAAGGCACAACTATCTCCCCCCAGACATATACACCTGTACACACACACACACAACCAAGCGAAGAGACAACAGCCAACAGAGATCATGTGTTTGGGGAAGATGTGAAACGGTGTGGAGGAGTGGTCCCTGAGGTAGCAGCGTGGAGAATGCTAAAGCCCAGTATGTGGAGAGGGCCTGCTGATGAGAAGCAGGCTGATTTGCTCCACAGAATCTAAGAACAGCTCAGAAATTTCAGGCTTTAGACACCTGTGAGGTGGAGGTGAGGGTGAGGCTGAAAGCAGGAAGATTGACTGAGTGTCTTTTCCCCAGGTCCCTACCTACCTACTCCCAGCAGTCAGGTAGCTACCCTTCCCTCATCCCTGTAGGAGACGGAGGTTTTCATTTCCAGGGAGACTGAGCCAGAGATCTGGACCCAGGAGCCCCAGGCACTGTTAGGACAGGGGCTTTTACTGAAAACAGGAATTAAGAGAACTTCTAGACATAGGCAGGCACATGCCAACAGGCACATGAAAAGATGTTCAGCATCGCTGCAAATCAAAACTACAATGAGGTATCACCTCACACTGGTAGGAATGACCATGATCAAAAAGTCTACAAATAGGGCTTCCCTGGTGGCACAGTGGTTGGGAGTCTGCCTGCTAATGCAGGGGACACGGGTTCGAGCCCTGGTCTGGGAGGATCCCACATGCCGCGGAGCAACTGGGCCCATGAGCCACAATTACTGAGCCTACGCGCCTGGAGCCTGTGCTCTGCAAAAGGAGAGGCTGCGACAGTGAGAGGCCCACGCACCGCGATGAAGAGTGGCCCCCGCTTGCCACAACGAGAGAAAGCCCTCGCACAGAAACGAAGACCAACACAGCCATAAATAAATAAATAAAAATTTTTTTTAAAAGTCTACAAATAACAAATGCTGGAGAGGATGTGGAGAAAAGGGAATCCTCCTACACTGTTGGTAGGAATGTAAATTTGTGCAGCCACTATGGAGAACAGTACGGAGGTTCCTTAAAAAACTAAAAATAGAGTTACCATACCATCCAGCAACCTCATCTCTGAGCACATACCTGGAAAACATGAAAACTCTAATTTGAAAAGATACATGCACCCCAATTTTCATAGCAGCACTATTTACAACAGGCAAACATGGAGACAACTCAAATGCCCATCAACAGATGAATGGACAAAGTAGATGTGGTATGTATATATACAATGGAATATTACTCAGCCATAAAAAAGAATGAAATATTGCCATGTGCAGCAACATGGATGGACCTAGAGATTATCATACTAAGTGAAGTCAGAAAGAGAAAGACAAATACCATACGATATCACTCACATGTAGAATCTTAAAAATAATGCAAGGGAATCTATATACAAAACAGGAATAGACATAGAAAACAAACTTATGGTTACCATAGGTGGAGGGGAGGATAAAGTAGGAGTATGGGATTAATAGATATAAACTACTACACGTAAAACAGATAAGCAACAAGGATTTACTGTATAGCACAGGGACTATATGCAATATCTTGTAATAATAGCCTGTAACTGAAAATAATCTGAAAAAAAAAATATATATATATATAAAACAGAATCACTTTGCTGTATACCTGAAACTAACAAAATATTGTAAATCAACTATACTTCAATTAAAAAAGAGAGAGAGAACTTCTGCACAATGAATGGTGAGACACCACCACCCCAGCACAGCCCGTTCCCCCACTCAGTAACCAGAACACTGGCAACCAGCTGATAGCCTAGGCAGGAGGCTGAGGAGTCATTCTGAAGCAACTGAGAAGTTCAAAAGAGAAAGCCTAACAGATACAAACATTTATGAGCTACAGAGAGGAAAAGCCAGTCCTCATCTTAACAGTCTACTGTGAAATCCACCTGGAAATAATCCCCACCTGTATTAGTTTCCTGTGGCTGCTATAACAAATTACCAGAAAGTTGGTGGCTTAAAACAACAGAATTTTACTCTCTCATAGTCCTAGAGGCCAGAAGTCCCAAATCAATGTCACTGAGCTAAAATCAAGGTGTCGAGAGGCCTGTGGTCCCTCTGGAGGCTGTTAGAATCCATTCCCTTCCTCTTCCAGCTTCTGGTGGTGCCGCCTTCCTTGGCTTTTGGCCGCATCACTCAAATCTCCACCTCCCTGGTCACATTGCTTTCTCCTCCTTTCTTAAATTTCCCTCTGCCTCTGTTTTATAAGGACATTTGTGATTGCATTTAGGGCCCACTGGATAATCCGGGATAATTTTTCCATCTCAAGATGCCTAACATACTCACATCTGCAAAGTTTTTGCCATCTGGTAACATTTATAGGTTCTGGGCATTAGGACGTGGGAACATCTTTGTGGTCTATTATTTAGCCCACCACACCACCCACATACAGAGGTTTTCAATTAGCTTTTTAGTTTCTCACACTTAAGTATTAGTGAAATAAAAATTTTTTCACCTTTACTGGATATCTGAATTTCTTATTTTATGAATTGTCTATTCACTGCCTTCATCTGTTTTACTTTTCTATTGGTGTTTTTCCTATAAATCATCAAGAGAATTTCAGATAAGGCCATTAACCATTTATCTGCCATGTATGTTGAAAATACTTTTCCTAATTCACATTTGCCTATTAATAACTTTGTTTACAGTTTGTTCCCTGATGTACAAAAAATTCAAAATGCTATGTAATCAAATCTAAGACTTCTTTTCCTTTGCAATTCATCCACTGCTGTTATCTCAGAAATCAGCCTTATCCTAAAATTAGATATATGCTAATATATTTTCTCCTGGTTTTATAGTCTCAAAAGTATTTAATTCCGGCTTCCCTGGTGGCGCAGTGGTTGAGAATCCGCCTGCCGATGCAGGGGATATGGGTTCGTGCCCCGGTTCGGGAAGATCCCACATGCCGCGGAGCGGCTGGGCCCTTGAGCCATGGCCGCTGAGCCTGCGCGTCCGGAGCCTGGGCTCCGCAACAGGAGAGGCCACAACAGTGAGAGGCCCGCGTACCGCAAAAAAAAAAAAAAAAAAGGAATCATGGCACATTTTAAACATCAAATTCATCATGAGTTAATTGTCTACCAACATACTTACAGGAGTGAAGCAGCCTGTTGGAAACCTTTGAACTGTAGAACGAAATACAAAGCTCCTATATTAAAAAAACAAAAAAAGATATGATCTTCTAAATTTATTTTTTTTTAATGTGAGGATCTTTAACATATTCCCTGTCTCTCATTAAATATTTTAAAATGCTAATCTGGGGACTTCCCTGGTGGCACAGTGGATAGGACTCTGTGCTCCCAGTGCAGGGGGCCCAGGTTCGATCCCTGGTCAGGGAACTAGATCCCACATGCATGCCACAACTAAGAGTTCACATACCACAACAAGGAGCCCACGTGTTACAACTAACGAGCTCGCCAGTCACAACTAAGGAGCCTACCTGCCGCAACTAAGGAGCCCATGTGCTGCAACTGAGGAGCCGGCAAGCCGCAACTAAGACCCAGCGCAACCAAATAAATAAATAATAAATATTTTTTAAAATGCTAATCTAATATGATGGGCATAAATGAGGTTTAAAAGTCATTAGTGTTGGGACTTCCCTGGTGGTGCAGTGGTTAAGAATCCATCTGCCAGTGCAGGGGACACAGGTTAGATCCCTGGTCCTGGAATATCACACATGCCGCAGAGCAACTAAGCCTGAGCACCACAACTATTGAAGCCCGTGTGCCCTAGAGCCCACGCACCACAACTACTGAGCCCATGCGCCTAGAGCCCAGGCTCCACAAGAGAAGCCACAGCAATGAGAAGCCCATGCACAGCAACGAAGACCCAACGCAGCCAAAAAAAAAAAAAAAGTCATTAGTGTTGGTGGTTAAGCATGTAAATAGAAAGGCATGAGTGAAATTAGTAAAAGCAATTTAATAAGTATATAATTACCTGGAAGCATGCTTGGGAACTGGTGCAGGAATTAGCTCGTATTGTCCTGGCGAAAGCTGAACTGACTACACAGAATGGACAAGGACACCAATAATAGATTAATACAGGTCTCAAACTCACTTTATTATCTATCATTCATAATCCTTTATTTTATTACCATACAACATTATATAATTTATTTTCTATTTTGAGAGTGGAAAAGGTACACTTTCAAAGGTAGAGTTTCAAAACACTCAACAGCTATTCACTTTTCATGGTGAATATTATGACAGTATGCCTACAGTGGTATGGAGAAAAATGCTGTACAATTAATCATATTTTAAATGTACTAGATTCAACAAACCCAACTGATCACCAATTAGTGAGCCTGCTCTGTTGGTAAAGAACTGTGCTAGGTATGGTGGGGAATACAGGAGTGTTCTCATAATACATAAACAATGCTAATATAAAACACTATAATCGACACTAAAAAAAAGATTGGAGATGTCGGGGATAGGGAGAGATTAACCCAACTGGGTGACCAACAGCTAACATCACATACTCAATGGTGAAAAGCTAAAAGCTTTTCCTCTAAGGTCAGGAACAGGACAAGGGTGCCTATGTCTCCATTCCTATTCAACATAGTACTGGAAGTCCTAGCCAGAGTAATTAGGCAAGAAGAAGAAATAAAAGGCAACCAAATTGGAAAGGAAGAAGTAAAACTGTCCCTGTTTGCAAATGACATAATCTTATATATAAAAAACTCTAAAGACTCCACCAAAAAACTGTTTGAACTAATAAGGAAATTCAGTAAAGTTGCAGGATACAAAAACAACATACAAAAATCAGTTGAGTTCCTATACACTAACAATGAAGTATCTGAAAAAGAAATTAAGAAAACAGTCTCACTTACAATAAATAGCATCAAAACATAAAATACTTAGGAATAAATTTAACTAAGGAGATGGAAGATCTGTACACTGAAAACTATAAGACACTGATGAAAGAAACTGAAGAAGACACAAATAAATGGAAAGATATCCCATGTTTATGGATTAGAAGAATTAATATTGTTAAAATATCCATATTATCCAAAGCAATCTACAGATTCAGTGCAATCCCTATCAAAATCCCAGTAGCATTTTTTCAAAGATATAGAAGAAACAATCCTAAATTCAGTATGGAACCACAAACAGCCCCAGATAGTCAAAGCAATCTTGAGAAAGAAGAACAAAGCTGGAGGGATCACACTTCCTGATTTCAAACTATATTGCAGAGCTACAGTAATCAAAACAGTATGATACCAGACTAAAAACAGACACATAGACTAATGGAACAAAATAGAGAGCCCAGAAATAAATCCACACAGAAACAGTCAACTAATCTTTGACAAGGGCACCAAGAATACACAATAGGGAAAGGATAGTCCCTTCAATAAATGGTACTGGGGAGACTGGATATCCACATGCAAGAGAACAAAACTAAACCCTATTTCATGCACAAATACTAACTCAAAATGATTGAATACTTAAACATAACATAAGAAATGATAAAACACCTAAAAGAAAACATATAGAAAAATCTCCTTGACATTGGTCTCGGCAATGATTTTTTTAGATATGACACCAAAAGTACAGGAAACAAAAGCAAAAATAAACAAGTGGGACTACATCAAAGTATAGCCAAGGAAACAATCAATAAAATGCAAAGACAACCTAAGGAATGGGAGAAAATATTTGCAAACCATATATCTGATAAGGTGTTAACATCCAAAATATATAAGGAACTCATACAACTCAATAGCAAAAAGACAAGTAATCAAATTTAAAAATGGGCAAAAGACCTGAAGAGACATTTTTCCATAGAAGACGTACAAATGACCAACAAGTACATGGAAAGGTGCTCAACATCACTAATCATCAGGGAAATGAAAATCAAAACCACAATGAGATATCACCTCACATCAGTTAGAATGGCTATTATCAAAAAGACAAGAAATAACTAGTGTTGGTGAGGATGTGGAGAAAAGGGAACCCTTGTGCACTTTGGTGGGAATATAAAATTGTATAGCCATTATGGAAAACAGTATGGAGGTTCCTCAAAAAATAAAAACAGAACTACCATATGATCTAGCAATCCCACTTCTGGGTATATATCTGAAGGAAACAAAATCAATATTTGGAAGAGATACCTGCAGTCTCATGTTCACTGCAGCATTATTCACAATAACCGAGCTATGGAAATAACCTAGGCGCCCATCCATGGATGAATGGATAATGAAAATATGATATATATTCCCTTAATGCGTATACTATATTGGAATGTTGTTCGGCCATAAAAAAGAAGGAAAGCCTACCATTTGCAACAACATGGATGAACCCGGAGAACATTATGCCAAGTTGAATAAGCCAGAGAAAGACAAATACCATTTTGTAACACTTATATGTGCAATCTAAAAGGGTTGTACTCATAGAAACAGAGAGTACAATGGTGGTTCCCAGACTGGCAGGTGGTGGAAATGGGGAGATGTTGGTCAAAAGGTACAAACTTTATTATAAGATGAATAAGTTCTGGAGATAGAATATACAGCATGGTGACTACAGCTAATAATACTGTATTGTATACTTGAAAATTGCTAAGACAGATCTTATGTGCTTTATGGCTTTGTTTTCTTGTTTTTCTTTTAATTATTTGGCTGTGTTGCATGGCATGTGGGATGATAGTTCCACAACCAGGGATCGAACCCACACAGTACAAGTGTGGAGTCTTAATCACTGGACTGCCAGGGAAGTCCCCATTCTTATGTGCTCTTATCACACACACACACACACACACACACACACACAAAATGGTAACTGTGTGAGGTGATGGATGTGCTAATTAACTTGATTGTGGTAATCATTTCACAATATGTGTGTGTGTGTGTATATATATATATACACACATACATACATACATACATATAGATAAAACAAATCATCATGTCATACACCTTAAATATATTCGGTTTTATTTGTCAATTACACCTCAATAAAGCTGGGGAAAATAATTAAATAAATAAATCCAACTGGGGGATCTAAAGATGGTAAAGACAGTGAGATTTGAGTGGGGTTTTAAGGAAGGTAAGACTTCCTTGAGGGAGGCAAGAGAGGGATTCTAAGAAGGAGGAACACTGTAGAATCCTTCCATTTTGGGAAGGATTCTTCCCAGGATTCGGTAATATAACTCCTCCCTGCCAGCTCCTTGAACATAGGAAGTTCTGGAGGTCCGGTCAGTCTTCCCCTGGCTTCTCATTCTCTTCCCTTCCCTCCCTTCCTTCACACATCCCACTCTCTGTGCTTACCAGTTCCTGACACTCCCTTATTTCCCTTACCTCAGGGCTGATATCCACAGACCCAAGGATAGTGGAGCCACCCAGGTAGTTTGCAATGTTTCACAACGGGCAGAGAGACAGTCTCTTCTACGGTGGATTTTTCAGTCCATTAGAAATCCTATCAGGATACTCATAAGATGAATGCAGCCAAAAGACTGTCAGGTACAATATTTTTAGGTACTACTGGTGGAAATTTCATCCAGTGTGTCTTCTTTGAGAAATGGTCTCTTGCTTCACGTGGAAGTATCAGTGACTCACCACCCAGACATCTTTATGGTCTGAGAAATAGACAGCATTGGACTCTCTCAAAAAGATGCCTGCCTAATGGTACCAATGATGTTGTTCTTACCAGCATCCTGTAATTTTCATCGGCTCCAGAAACTATGTGAGTCCCAGTCCCTGAGATGTCTTCTGTATCCGTCTTTCAGATTCACTTTCATTTACCATTCTCTTCACAAATTTACTTGTGACAATCACTGCTCTGCCTTGCAGTTGCTCTATGAGAGTTCATCCTCAAATAATACCTGCTAAATGAGCCAACTTTGAGCACCATTTTTTTTTCTTTTTTTTTGAGGTACGGGGGCCTCTCACTGTTGTGGCCTCTCCCGTTGCGGAGCACAGGCTCCAGATGCGCAGGCTCAGTGGCCATGGCTCATGGGCCCAGCCGCTCCGCGGCATGTGGGATCCTCCCGGACCGGGGCACGAACCCGTGTCCCCTGCATCGGCAGGCGGACTCTCAACCACTGCGCCACCAGGGAAGCCCATGAGCACCATTTTTGTTTTCATTTAATTGCATGATGAATTGTTCCATCTTATCTATGCTTTGCTCTTCATTATTCTAACACTTAAGTCTTCGGTTCCCTGAAGTATTACCTGCCAGCCCCCTCCTAGGCACAAAATTTCTCTCTGTTGACACCTTGCTCAATGAAAAACCATCCTGTTGAAAATTCATTCTTTCAGCCATTATTTTACCATGGAGCACTTTGCAAATAACCATGTCTTCAGAGATACTTGATCACAGCTATGAACACAGCTAACAAAAACCAATGAACCGGTTAGATTTTCTCAACCGTCATCTCCCAATCAGCTGTTCAAGGATGTCTTTTGAACACATTGAAATGGATCCTTGGATTCATTCTCTGAGTTAATAGAGGTGCCATTCCAACCTGCCTACCTCCTTTTGACCTAAAACAGATATTGGGAGGTGGGGAGGGGTGGGCAGAATCACCACATTTGTATCTTTTCACATAAGTTTCATCTTCTAAGACAATGCTGAAGCTAACCTAGACAGAAGTTTGAGGCAATTTTAAATTTTGTTTAATTGTGCTTTTCATTGAAATGTCTCTAGCCTAGGAAGTGAATAAGTTTTAAAATGGAAAATGAAAAGAAATAATAGCAAAAATATTAGTTGGAAAATTTTTTGATTTCTACAAATGAACATGAATGAAAAGACTATTACTTGCACACTGAAAACAAGTCAAATCTATAGAAAGAAAAAAAAATTAAAGGTAAGTCTCTTTGCCCCCTACCTAACCTCTGCTTCCTTAATGGAAACCACTGTTAATGATTGCTTAAGTATCACCCGAGAAAACAAGTATGCATTTAACATCGTATATATATTTATTTTTATTTTTACAAATGGGATTATGCTGTAAATATTGGTCTGTTCCTTTTTTCATTTAATAATATATCTTGGAGGTGTTGCCATACCAACACAGATAGATATACCTCATTATTTTTAATGGTAGCACAGCATTGTATGGTTGTAGCATTATATAACTAGCCCTCTAGTTAGATAAATTTATGAACAATGCTGCAGTATTTTATATAAATATCTCACTGTACTTTCATAAGACTATTTGTAGGAACTATTGAGCTTGCGTGCCTCAAGGAGAGAGCCTGTGTGCCACAAACTATAGAGCCCAGGTGTGCCTGGAGCCGGTGTGCCACAACTAGAGAGAGAAAAAAAAAACCCACGCCACAACTAGAGAGAAGACGACATACCACAACTAGAGAAGCCCACACGCAGCAGTGAAAGATCCCGCATGCTGCAACTAAGACCTGACGCAGCCAAAAAAATAAAGAAATTAAATAAATAAAATTAATATATTTTTTAAAAAGACCATTTTTAGGGTAAAGTCCTCACAGTGGAATGGTCCCTATGTGCATTTAAAATATGAACAAGAATCGTCAAACCACCCTCCAAAATACTTGCAACAATTTGTATGCATACAGAATATCTCTTTCTGTACTCCCTTTGCCAATATAATGGGTATCATCCAACTTAAATTGTTGATCATCTGACAGGCAAAAAATTGTGTCTACCTGCTTTTGTTCTTTTGTAATTATTTAATAATTAGTGGAAGCCAAGCATCACTTGATGTTTTTTAGCAACTGGTATATCTCTTTGTGAATTGCTAGCTCGTATCATTTGTTCATTTTTATTTGCATTTCTCTGATCATTAGCAATGTTGAACATCTTTTCATGTGTCTGCTGGCCATCTGTATGTCTTCTTTGGAAAAATGTCTATTCAGGTCTTCTACCATTTTTAATTGTCTTGGTTTTGGGTTTTTTTTTTTTTTTTATATTGCGTTGTGTGAACTGTTTATCTATTTTATATACTAACACCTTCCTTATTGGTTATATCATTTGCAAATATTTTCTCCCACTTAGTAGGTTGTCTTTTCATTTTGTTGATGGTTTCCTTTGCTGTGCAAAAGCTTTTAAATTTAATTAGGTCCCATTTGTTTATTTTTGCTTTAGTTTCCTTTGCCTCAGGAGACATATCCAAAAAAATATTGCAGCAATTTATGTCAGAGAATGTTCTGCCTATGTTTTGTTCTAGAAGTTTTATGGTTTCTGGTCTTACATTTAGGTCTTTAATCCATTGAGCTTATTTTTGTATATGATGTGGGAAAATGTTCTAATTTCATTCTTTCAGATGTAGCTGCCCAGTTTTCCCAGCAGCACTTACTGACGAGACAGTCTTTTCCCCATTGTATATTCTTGCCTCCTTTGTCATAGCTTAACTGACCGTAAGTGCGTGGGTTTGCTTCTGGGATCTCTATTCTGTTCCATTAATCTATGTGTCTGTTTTTGTGCCAGTACCATGCTGTTTTGCTCACTATAGCTTTGTAGTATAGTCTGAAGTCAGGGAGAGTCATAATTCCAGCTTCATTCTTTTATCTCAAGATTGCTTTGGCTATTCAGGGTCTTCTGTGGTTCCGTATAAATTTTAAGATTATTTGTTCTAGTTATATGAAAAATGTCATGGGTATTTTCATAGGGATTACATTAAATCTGTAGATTTCTTTGGGAAGTATGGACGTTTTAACCATACTAACTCTTCCAAGCCATGAATGTGAAATATCTTTCCATCTCTTTGTATCACTTTCAATTTTGTTTCATCAGTATTTTATAGTTTTCAGAGTATAGGCCTTTCACCTCCTTGGTTAAGTTTATTCCTAGGTATTTTATTATTTTTGCTGTGATTTTAACTGAGATTGTCTTCTTGCTTTCTCTTTCATTATTAGAGTATAGAAAAGCAACAGATTTCTGTATATTAATCTTGTACCCTGCAACTTCACCAAATTCATTTAGAACTAATAGGTTTTTTTTGATGCCTCTGCTCATTTTTAAACCAGAATGTCCATTTCAATTGCATTATAAGAGAGCATGACTCATTTTTACCCTTTGATGCAAGAGTGTTGAAGCCATGCAGTTAGTGGTCGGTGTTTCTTGAAACTCCCTTGCAGCTTCACTACCTGATAGCACTCTACTCTTCTGCATTGGCTGACCTTGGCCAGTACTGACTCATTGCCTACAGACTGGGGCAGAGTCACTATCTTCTCCTCGCCCTGTTCATTGTAGGGAAACTCTGGCACTGACTTATTTGACTTTGGGTTGCTCTGAAACTCCCCTACCATGTTGATTTCAAGCTCAGGCTTTAAACTTTCCCATTTAAATCACTGGATCCAGGTTTCCAGTTGAAAACATAAACAGTGCATTTTAAATGGTCCTGGACTTATACTCTGCAAGGTGGAGTGGCACTAGGGCACAATTTTTCTGTGGGGCATTTTTGGCAATGCATCTCAGAAGACTTAGCCATCTACATGCCCGTTCCTCAACAACTCCACTCTCTGACTAAAAGCAGGAAATGACTGAATATGCAGTATTAGTATTAGGTTATGTCCTTACAGTAGAATACTATGCAGCTATTTAAAATGATGTAGAGAATACATGATGGTGTGGAAAAGATTCACAATATACTTCCAAGGGAAAAAAGAGTTCTGCTTTCTGCTAATGGCAGGCTAGGTTATTTGGATGATGAAACTTCGCACTGCAGACAACTACTAGAAATGAGAGTTGAAATATTAAAAATAGACAAGAGCTTTTAAAAAGATATGAAATTGATGACAATAAGGAATATAAACCCCTCAAACCAAGAGATAGCAAGAAACCAGACAGGCAAATGGCCCAGTTTTGCTCAGAGGATGTATGCTGGTCCAGACTAAACTCAGCAGAGGAACAGAGCTGGGTTTGAGTGAACTTCAGAGCCCTAGAAGGATCCAGAAGCCAAAGCCTGGACCATCAATGTCGCTGATTTAATGGAAGTCCTACCAACAGGAGTTGGAGGCCCTAAAAGGGGACTTCCTGAAAGCAAACCTACCACCTCACCCCAATGCTAGGGACTGCAAAAAGAGTTGTCTTGGTGCTAAGGAGAATTGGGAGAGGGGGAAGAAACACATCCTTGAGACACTGTAACCGTGGGCTGGTTCCTTTCATGGATTCAGTCCAAATGCCCATCACTAGAGTGATCCAAGAATACATAAGCAGTGTATTTCAAGTGGCACCAAACTGGTAGCTCCCCTAAGTATTAGCAGAACCAAAAGCAAACCTTCTCTGAAGGAAAAAGGCTTTCATCTTAGGGAATTCATGAAAACAACCTTTCAGTGGGAACGAGCAACACACAGTCAAAGGTAATCACACATCCAAGGAACCAAAATGAGTAAGGCCGAGTCAGATTTC
This sequence comes from Globicephala melas, assembly GCF_963455315.2. NCBI lineage: Eukaryota > Metazoa > Chordata > Mammalia > Artiodactyla > Delphinidae > Globicephala > Globicephala melas. The sequence goes on along the minus strand of NC_083325.1, from coordinate 51,861,469 downwards.
AGAAATGTAAGCAATCATTAATTCGTTCATGCATTCAACAAATATTAACCATCAGACACTGTTCTAGAGGCGAAGATGTAGCACTGAACAAAGTGGGTAAGTATTCATGTCCTCATGAAGCTTCACTCTCACGGAAGGAGGCAGACAACAAATAATAAATGCAAAGTGCAAATAAATTATATAGTATATTGAGGGCTCTAGGTGCTATGGAAACCATGAAAGAGCAGGGTAGGAAGGTCAGAAGTGTCAGGTGGCCAATTTAAATGAGGCTCATTGAGAAGGTGACACTTGAACAAAGACTTGAAGGAGAGGGGATAAGCCATGCAGATGTCTGGGATAAGAGCATATGAAGGAACATCCAGTGCAAAGACCCTGAGGTCAGAGCGGGAGTAGCAAATTCAAGAAGCAGCCAGGATGAGGCCAGTGGGGCAGGATGAGAGTGAGGGGTGACACAAGAGATGAGGTCACAAATGAAGCCTATCCACCATCAACCTGTTGGCCCTGAAAACAGCCACTCAGAGATCGCAGCGACTATCACAAAGCTGAACCCGGAGGTTCTCAATCAGGAGTGTTTTTTTGGTTTTTGGTTCCCCCCTTCTTCAGGGGACACTTGGACAATGTCTGGAGACAGTTTCAGTTGTTACAACGGGGAGGGGGGGATTGCTAATTGGCATCTAATTATCCTGAAATGCTGCTAAACATCCTACAAAGCACTGAACCGCCTCCTACCACAGAGAATTATCCTGACCCAAGAGTCAGTAGTGCCAAGGGTGAGAAACCCTAAATTTCGACATAAAATGGAGAAGTCAAAAAGGCAGTTGGATATACAAGTCTGGAGTTCAACAGAGAAGGCTGGGCAGGAGATATACATTCAGAAATTATAAACAAATAACTGGTGTTCAAAGCCTTGAGACTGAATCAGATCAGCGGGGAGCGAGTGTAGATGGGGAAGAAGTGTTGTGTGCCTGGCGTTCCAACAGGAAGAGGGCAGGGAAGAGGGGCTGAATCGGCCAAAAGGCTGAGAAGAGGAAAACAAGAATGAAGATTGAGGAGGAGGTGTCAGGGGTTTGGAAAGAGGGGAGATGTAAGAGAAAGCTACCCTGGAGAATGGGAGAGTAAACAGACTAGGGAAGTCCATTCTGGGCCCACAGGAGGTGAAGAATTTAAAATGAGACTAGTCATTTGGTTACACAGATGCAGGTTCAAAGTTCGAAGAGAGATTTGACCAGGGTTGTGGCTTTGCCAAACAAGTAAGATGAGCCATCAGGGGCCAGGGAATTGAGGGCGTGTGCAGGGAATAACTCTAATGATTAACTTAAGCTTTGAAAGGAAGGAAAGCACTGAAAGTTGAGAGGCAATGAAAGGTGCTAGTATAAGCAGATAGGGTAGAGAGTCCCCAGAGAAAGAGAACGAGGCATGGCTTTCCTGACATAAGAGAAGCCATTTTTGGCCTAAGCCATTTTGTGATCTAAACCTGGCCTCGGTAATTAATGATCTTAAGGGAAGTGACGGAGTGAAGGAACAAAGGAAAAACAGTCAAGGAACAATAGGTCAGCAATAAAACAGAGTCCCAGTTCCTCCTCAAGGGATATACGTTAACAATTGGATATGCGTCTTTGAGTTCTGCAGGAACTAAGGCCTCCACCCAGGTGGAGGATAGGATGATGCTGACCCTCCTGACTTCAATCAACTAAAACTTGGACTCTGTCGACCTTTGCCCTGATCCTACGCTGAATTCTCCTCTGCTCAAGCCCCCTCATGAATATGCATGTACCTTTAGCTTTAGACTTCCCCAATTTTGCTGTTGGGGAGACATTGCTTTGGGAAAGATACCTGTTTTCTCCTAACTCGCTGCAAGTAATAAATCCTTCCTCCTCCCTCTCTTTGGCTTAGTTGTATCTTTTGGTTCGACACCCATCAGAAGGCAAACTCATTTTTTGGGCAACAGTGAGATCAATGGATTGTAGACTGGGTGAGAACAGAAAAATTGTTGAGGTTGGGATACTAGAGTGGGTAAGGCAGAAGATCAGGGGACAGTGATCAGAGTGGGATGCGTGCAACTGAAATTAAGGAGGGTAGAAATGATTGGTGTTGAAAAAAATTTAAGGAGTGAGGGCTGAAGTGCAGGAGAGTTCAAGGAACTGAGAAGCCAGATTGTTGGAAAATCATCATCTACGCGTGTACTGAAATTATGACAGGAGTAGTGGAAAAGAGTGACAGGGTGCAAAGGGAGCTAAAATCATCCAGAAATAAGGTGGAGTAACACAGGGGTTACTGGGATGACTGCAACACTGGGAAAAAGCAGGTCATAAAATTATATAATGGAGAGAAAAGTCCCACTTCTGTACATATATTCTAAAATAAAAACATTATTTCTCTAATAAGAAAAAAATTACTGTAAAAGTTGTAGGTCTATACCAAATACTCTTTGGAAAGAGCCAGATATAGATGAGTATGCACACATGCACATTCAAATGTGAATATAAATATAAATATATCTATGCACATATGATTCTTTGATATAGATTCTCCTCTTGAGTTACATGCTTCAGAATAAAGGTGTTAAAAATAGTAAAAACTTTCTTACAAATGAAGGACAGCACTAACAAGGTATAATGTGAATATTCTATTAAAAATCATGACGCTTGAGAATGCTGTTCTATCTTAATAAATAATAATGTATACTGTATCTACCTCGAATTCCAATTATTATTTTACTGAGTTCTGCTATTAAAAAAACAGAACTATGAATTTTTTTCTCCTCCTTCACTTCATACACTTTAATGCAAGCAGGATCATATGCCTAGATAGAACTATAAAGTTTCTAGAAGAAAGCATAGGAGAATATGTGTATAGCCTTAGAATAGGCAGGGATTTCTTTTATTTTTTTAATTAATTTTTATTGGAGTATAGTTGCTTTACCAGAATTATGAATTTTATTGGTCACTAAACAGGGTTACATCTGAATAGCTCTTCTCTCATGAATATATTATTATATGCCTTTGAAACAGAAAATTAGGAAAACATTTCATTCTTTCAGTTTCTGGAGCTCAAGCCTTTGTGGGAGGTAGGGAGAGAGAGGAGAAGGAAAGAAACAGGAAAAGTATGTTTTCAGAAGGTTTTTATCCATCCCTCTGGGTAAGCCACACTCTTTTGGTCTTTTAAAGCTTTAAATTTTGCCTAATACCAACCATCTATGTTTTCTCCTTTCAGCAGTGGGCCTGGGCCTACCCTTAGAAACCTCTAAAAGCCAGAAGAGAGGAAGCAGAAGAGAAGTAAATGGCGAGGGAGGCTAACGAAGAATGATTTTGTATTGGAGGCGGCCAGAACAATTTCACACGTTGCCTGCTTACCTGACACCAAGTCATAAAAGTCTGATTTAGTGTTTGTATTCAGCCACTGAACTGAACGGGATAAGATTTATCCCATGAACGTTTATCATCCTGTCCTGTCTCAAAGCTATAATTTGCAAAGCTGCAGGAAGGGTTCACGGTTGGATACAACACGTGCTCATCCTGCTGAAGATTCCTTGTCCACCCTACTAACCATACCCCTTCCATTTAATTCAACCTCCTGTGGCAATGCATCTTCTCAGGTTATCACCATATTATTCTGATAAGGTGGTGAAGACTGATACTATTATTAGCTCCTTTATAAATGGGAGATATTAAGGCCCAAAGTCCCAAATAACAAAGTCCAAGTCCCAACTCTGGCCCTTGGGCAGGCCCCAGACAGTGCTCTGCCCCTCCCGTGAAACGCCTCCCTTGGATTCCACCCCCTGAAATCCTGCCCCTCATTCAAGGCCAGAGGCGCAAGGTAGACTGGGAAAAGCACCAAATTGGGGCTCAGAAGCTCTCCGTTAAAAGTACTGCCTCCGCTCTTTATTAGCTATGTGCCTCAGAACCAGTTACTTCATCTCTATTCACCGCAGTTTTCTCATCTGCAAAATGGGGATTAACATCCGTTTTGCCTATCTCGTCACAGAATGCCTGTGACGAACTACTAGGAGAATATATGTGGAAGCTCACAGCAAACCGTTAAGAGTCACACGAATGTCATATGTTATCCAAGGTCCAGCTTGAGTCCTACTCAATCCAGGGAGCCTTCCAGACTTTCGATCCCACCCCCTGGCATTTTCTCTTACACTATTTATCTCTGTACTTGATCTATGGGCTCTTGTGTTGTTATTTAAATATTTCCAAGTCAGGAACATCTTCCCTCAGAAGAGTCTAGCCCAGGGCTATAAGCAAGCAGTTCTCTGTATTCTCAATGTGACGCATGAACTGGTGGAGCTGAGAGTACACCCTGACCCTCCTGGTACCAGGGTGCTCATTTCTACAAGAAATTCTTGCAAAAGCTTCCCTATGGTGTATAGTTATACTCACGCTCTAATAAGAGGACTACTGACTGAAAGGCAAAGTTTTCTCTTTAAAAGAAGAGGGCATACCATATCAATCAATGCTTGAAGAGACCAGAAGCATGGGCCCATCACAGATAAGACCCCAAGTCAGAGGAATCCTGCCAACAGTTCCCAGCGAGGGAAAAAAAATTTCCCCATGCATTCACCTTAGGTTGAGGAGGTCTCACAGGGATACACCTTGCTGGATATATTTGCAAATGAGACAGCCCTTTGTTTGATTTCTGGATGAAATAAGGCATTCTACAGGTTTTCAGTTTCTCCTGGGGAAGATACACTCTAAGTATAGAGAATATTTTCCTCAGGGCCTCTTGGTAGCTTTCCCATACAAAGCCAGCTGCTAGTAGTGCTTTACCTGATCTCTGTAAACCAGCGTGCTGGGGTTTGACCGTGGTTTGTCTTTAAACGAGTAGGTGGCCACGTGCTTCTTTAACAAGTCCAAGGAGTCAGGAGGCATGTACTGGGGAAGGTCATTTAGTACCAGATCGTTTCTTTGCAGAAGAGGTGGTTTTTTCCTTCCTTCATTTTTAAAACTGTATGTTGCTATCACTGGATTTGATAGAGATTCTTCAATAAAAGTTTTCAAGTGGTAAGTGCCAGGATTAGGAGTGTTCTGTGGAGAATTGACATCATTTTTAAAGTCAGTGTGTAAACTGGTTAACATCTCTTAAAGCATCATTCTTGCAAAGGTCACTCCTAAGTAGCATTTCTCTTTGTTTTACAGTTTAATGAGATTCTATCAAATAGAGTCAACACTCCCGCCAGAACAATATTTCAAGACAATCACAATGATTTCCTTTCTGAGACAATTGCTAAATTATAGCAAATGGGTTACGGCCATAGCTGAAGTTTTAACTTTTTAAAAAGCAGCTTCAGAGATACTTAAACTTGAGATTCAATTTGACTGTAAATGTCAGGCCTCTCATGAGACCCCTCAGGATAAGCTTCGTGACTAAACAGAAGTTATCCTACTTCTTCTTAGTAGATACCACGTGTTTCTTTCTAGCCCTCAAGTGGGAAGCTTAAGGATAATAACACGAGACTGAGGATGAATTGGCAGAACACATGGCCTAATTAGTCCCATAAGAGGTTTGGTACTTTCAAATCACAGCCACAGTATGGCTGAATGGCCAGACCTGACAGTTTAGTTGCTGCTGCTTTTGTGGTCATCTTCCCACTGAGCACTCAGCTCAGTTCTACCATTAAAATTAGTTCAATTCCAAGGAGGCTTTAGCTCCTGAGGCCCCTCTGTTATAGAAAGGTGTGAACAGAAAATATTTCTGCCATATAGAAACAATGTATCTTGAGAGGCAGATCTTCCAGTCATCTTTCTTTTGTATATTACCGTCTTGTTTTCATACACTGATCATGTTAACAAAAGTTATCATAGACTCTTACTTTTTATCTAAGTAAGATAACAACCAAAATCAAACACATTTCCAGAATGCATGCTTTTTCTTCCTTGTGTAATCTCACCAAGGTCATAAACTAGGTTGACTTTATCAAGATATCCTGTAAAACACCTGGATTCCTAGAGTTTTTACTTCCAAGCTTTTACTGCATTCAAAATTTAAAGTTAGTTTCTCAGTCATATGCTGATACTAAATTATAAATATGAAATAAGGCCCATGTAGATTTGAACAACCATTGTTTTCTTAAAATTAAGTATTAGTGACTTAATCAGGTTAGACTGATTATAATACTAATAAGAATGAGAATACTTTGAATAGGAAAGGATGAAAATATACATACTCTTAATGTTATTCTCCACCATCCTTCTCTTTCAAAAGATGACTTCTGGCTTGGTTTCTATTAATAAACATAAAATGTGCTTATTCATTTTAGAAGTGATCCCTGGAAGTTAAATATCACTTATAAAACATGTACTTGAAGAAATGGATACCAGTACCAAACTGGTCAGCCTGAATTAAAGTAAAAGCTACATAATGATAAATTTTGCCTGTAATACTTCCTTAAATTACTATTTTATGATCTTAATTGCTTTTTAAACAACTAAATTCCCTTTGGGTAAATTAGAGTAATAAACATCCCCATCTCACAGAGGTGTCATGAGAATAATTAGAGGTGACAAAATTTGGTGCTCTTAGGAAGAAAAGAGTTGTATGAACCCAAAATTGTGTTAGTATAATTGTTATTAAGATTTATGGCTCAGGGAGCTCAAGGTAAAAATGTATAGTCATCAAATTAATGGCATATTGGGATACAAATTCCTGGCGATATGGCAAATGTTGAACACTGCCATTTCCTGGATTTACATATGCTATGACTTGGGCTTGAACTCCAGCTCGGCCACTGGCTAGGAGCACTAGGTAAGTTAACCCTCATGAACCTCAGCTTCCTCTTAGGAATACAAAAAAAGGCACCAGGCCTGGCATGAAAATAAGGCATTGTAAAACCTGTACCCACAACCAGGGCTCAGTAAGTGGCAGCTTTTATTTTTAACATCTCATCTGTCAAGTTAAGAAGCAGATTATTTTGATATTCTTCAGTTTCCAAGGACGCTCTTGTCTTCCATAGTTACACCCACTCATTATCCCATATTTGTTTCAGCTTCACTGTCAACAGAACACGGTTGTTTAGTTTTTTCCTTTTGTGCTATTTGCAGTAGGTAAAAATCATTAAAATATTGAGTTCTACTTTCATTTAGAATACTTTTGTTATTACTATGAAATATAGATTATCTCAAGCAACAAGGCATTAAAAATAATAAACAATCTAATCAGTCAACAGATAAAATTGATTATTCCTGTCTAGCAACTTATAGCCACTTACAAGTACCCTTGGGTTTTAGTTTTACTGTGAAATATAGGCATTTCTCTAAAAAAGCATTGTTTCATACGAACTGCTAAGTCTGAATTTCTTCCTATACATTCCCTTTATTAGATTTATGTTGAATCTTCTCTGTTGCACATATATAGTCACAGAAATCAAACTTTTTCAGGCAGGTCGAGACAGGTCTCCACCTCTACCTAGGACCAAGGAAATGAGGTGGGAAGAAGGGAGAAGTAAACATGATACATCTAAAGGAAGGTAATGGGCAGCTGCCGTTTTGTTTTGCCCAAGACAGGTGATCTCAACTTCCCCTATCTCCAACTCCCAATTCACTTCAGGGGTGAATCACTTTACACAAGACGGGCTAGACATCCCTTGCCCAAATTTATTTAAAAACTAAACAAAGATACTTTCAAATATTTTATAAACACTAAAGTAGGAAGCAGGGCAAAAACGTGTCCAATAGACTAAGGAAGGACAAACGCATTCTCTCGGCAGAGGGGAAAATGAAAGAAATCTAATTACCCTATTAAAACAGTTGTCCAGTGCAATTAGCAGCAGGTAAGGGGTGGGGGGGAACAACACAGAAAACAAAGGGCGAATGTGAAGGATAAGGGAGAGCGAGGGAAAAGGAGAGCAAACGAAGTGGCACTCAAATACCTATCGGGAAGAAAGGACCGCAGGCGCCGACGTGAAGGTAGGGAGAAGCGGAGTGGCGCCAGAGCCCGGGATTAGAAAGAGGTGGGACTTGGGGCGGAGCTCGGTGAGGGGAACTTTGTTGTGGAGGTGGGAGGGCAGGGAAGGAAGGCGGTACCGAGGCCGCCCCGCCTCCCTTCTTCCCTTACTGCGGCAGAGGCGATGGCCATGATTGGCTGGTCCATTGCTGCCGCCTCGCTCCCTAGGCCGAGGCTGGCGTCCGGTTGCCAGGAGGCGCCTCAGTCCGCCGGTTCCTGAGCGTGCGCAGGGCACCCGCCAGGTTCGTCTCCGGATGCGGGGGAAGGGAGGCGGGCACACGCTTGGAGGGCCCGCAGCTAGCCTCACGCAGAGGAAATGGGTCGAGACCGTCAGGCACATGCGTGGTAAGGAAACCTAAAGAGCGCGGGGGTCGCCAGAGAGCCGTCGGCAACAAGTTTCTGCGCCAAGGGAGGCCTGCAAAGGCTAAAGCGCCCCAGGATCTCCATCAGCCCTTTCCCAAATCACCTCAGGCTTGATACGCATAGATTTAAGGCAAAAATCAACCTCAGCACCCACTTTATTTTTTGAATTTTATTTATTTTTTTATACAGCAGGTTCTTATTAGTTACTTTATACATATTAGTGTATACGTGTCAATCCCAATCTCCCAATTCATCCCACCACCACCTCCACCGCTCCGCCACTTTCCCTCCTTGGATAGCACCCATTTCCTGAGATTGTTTCTAAACTCCTCCAGATGGAAATTCTGGGGGTGTCACTTTTGAGAAGTGGAGTGAGTACTAGACACAACAGGCTGTAAAACCACGGATTACCTTTTACCATCCGTATAGACCCTCTTCATTTTCAACCTCTCCTGGCTGTAGCTTCTCAACCTATAAACATTACCATCTTTAAAAACAAACGTCCCCTTAAGCTTAACAGTTCCATTTTATGGAGTATCTGCTGTGTTCCAGATATTTCACACATATTTAATCCTCAAAACGACCCTGTGAAGTAGGTGTTAATCCCATTTATGAACAAGGAAACAAGCTTCCTTGGACAGTTTAGCATAGCTTACTCTGCATCACACAGAAGTGGCAGAGCCAGAGTTCAAATCCAGGTCTGACTCCAGTGCCCCACTGTCCACTACACCACGAAGTTTCTGCTTCCGTTCACAAACTTTCAAGAGTAATGTGGATTCAATACTTTCCTCACTCCCACCCCCATACTTTCCTAAAACCATCTTAATCTGACATGTGCAGGCACCTTTCAGTTAAAATTGCATTTAGTAACTAAGCTAGCCAGTTATCTAGTTGCCAAATCCAATGGGGATTTTTCAGGCTTTTAGCAAACTTGACCTCTATTTGTCATCATTGTATTGATTATTCCTCTCCCTGGCTGCATTTGCTGATTTATTGTGATTCTTTGTCTATAAGGAGGTGATAATATATTGGTACCTACATGGGGTGATTAACTTGAGTGAAATGTCTGGAACCACATCTGGCACAATGCATTCAAAACATATAATCACTGCCTTTAGGACAAAAGCAAAATTTACAAATTTACAATCCAGTCTCACCTCATTAGAACCTCATGATCTGATGTATACTTGCAAATCCCAAACATGCCATCTTCACACTTCTATTGTCTCCCCATATGCTAGCCCTTCTGCTTGAAATGCTATTCTCTTCTTCGATGGCCTGGCAGACCTCAAGGGTCAGCTCCTCTGAGAAGTCCTCCTAGGCCTAATCCCTCGTACCCCAAAGGACCCTGTTCCTCTCTTTACTGCAGGACTCACTGTGACAAATCATGTCTCCCCTAATTTTAAACATATCCAGAACACAGGTTTTTGTCTTAATTCTCAGCCCTTTGAACACAGGAAGAATTGAATATTTGTTAAGTTTTCCTTTTATAAATAAAACCAGAGGATGGACTACAGTAGTGGTTTTCAAAAACTAATGTGCATACAGATACCAGGAAATAATGTTAAAATAAAGATTCTGATTGAGATTCTAGGGCAGGGCCTAACCCTCCGCATCGCTAACAAGCTCTCACAGGTGATTCTGCAGGTGACTTTCTGAGTAGCAAGAAACAGGAGGACGCCATTAAATTTCTCTTGAAATACTGGGATTCTGAATTCAACACAGCCTTAAAAATAGCAGGAAAAACGGGAGGGGAGGAGCCAGGCACCAGGTTTGAAATCAAAAACTGAAAAAGACCAAGAGACAAGTAAAAAAACAGAACTTTCACAAAACTGATTAAGCCAGTCCGTCACTGTGCCTCATTTCATTTTCTTATTTTGGCTCAGCCTGTAAAACTGGCTCAGCAGACTAGGGACTGGTACCCTAGAGACTGAATATGATGAAAGGTACAGAGAAGTCCAGAAACCCATGCACAGTGTGAAATATAAGGAAACACCTAGATGAAAAAATAGTTTTGGGTATCGCAAAAATAGAAACAGCATGGGTAAATGATTTCAAGGACTTCACCAATAAAGCAGACTAAGTATGCAGAATAAACAAAATGTCCCCTTAAGAAAACACTGTCTTGCATAATATCACTGAGAAAAGTTTAAGATTTATTTTCAGGTTATCATTACAGCAGTTTTAAAGGGAGGAACCATTTCTCTTTGCAAATACGAGACTATACTTCGTAGTGATCAACAGTGCCTCTGCTACGCATCAGATTTTTAATAAAAATTCTAGGTAAAATACTTCATATTCTACATATTCCAGAATCACTTTTAACTGCAACAGTGATAGTTTAGGTTAGAATCATCTGAAAGCAAACATACTACAGACAGTATTTGGGAAAAGAATCATCAATTACCATGATGCTAATATAAAACAGGTAATACGGGTAAGATTTGAAGATAAGGTTTTAAAATTATAGTCCTGATTTAAGATTATGTAATGCTTACTGTGTGATTTTCATGAAGATTACAAGAATATAAAATCAGTAACATGATACACAAAGTACCCCAAAGACGTGTTTTCCCCTTCCACCTTGTTATCAACAACTTTACTTCAAACTATTGGAACTGGAAAAGCACCAATATTAACTTTGCCCAATTCCCTCATTTTACAAGGATCATAACTGATTTAACAGCATAGATTGAACACTTAATGCAAATACGAGGAACTATGCTAAGTGCTTTACCTAACATTATTATAAAAACAAAGTTAGAAACCAGCTGGGTAAATCACACCCATTTTACAGGTAAGATAACCGAGGCTCAGGTAATACTGATCTCTTCAAAGTTATACAGAGCAATGATCTGAATACTGTTGCAATGAAACTCCAAAGCCCATGTTTAATATTCTGGAGATTACTGTGCCTCAACAGCTAGACACATGAATCTTCTCCCACCTTTGACTAAACTCTTATCTAATGAAGCTCTTCCTAATTAGTACTGCCTGCCTATCAATTCCTGTTAACTTCCCTCATCCTACCTAAAACATACTTAACTCTTTTCCTTCACTGACCATCCAGTTTTCCATTTTCCTGTAGAACTAATAACAGTGATATTAAAATAGTCAAAGATGCACAGTAAACAAATTGCGCCCCTGGGAAATTAAAAACCTTGTGGCTGTAATAATCAAGTAACAATTATACTTAAATGTTTTAATCTTGGCTCTGCTTTGCTATGCAATCTTTCCTTAAGTATTTAAAAGGTAGTTAGAAAAACAGAAACCCTGATAACCACCTTTTGAGTAGTTTATAGAGAAAGCAACAGTTTAGAAGCAAGCAAATACTAAAACAAGGTTTAGTTACTGTCAATCCACTACTAAAGATACCTTATTTGTAAAAGTATGTTGCAGACAGGCAGGCACAACTGAAAATTCTCCTTTGTTTTCTGGTAGTAGAATTAAAAAGCACTGAGTAAAACATTAAAAAATAGAGGCAAAACATAATGACCCACCCCCCATTTGGATTTTTTGTGTTTTTAAACACAAACATTTAAAAAAATCACTGCATGGCTGAAGTCTATATGGATAAACAAATGCCAAAGTTGAAAAATATATTAAAAAGGTAGGCAGCAACACTGAACACCTACCTTATGCCAGTCCCCATGCTAGGTACACTTACAAAACGTTTCTTAATCTTCCACTTAAACCTTTTGAAGGAAGTATAATTTAAAAACCAAACAGTCTTAAGTAGTCAAAAAAATTACTTATCTAAACTTAAATTATACCAAGTAGAAACCACCTCCCCACTTGATTCTCAAAATTATTTAACCTCAAGTTAAGTAAATGACTCAGATTCAGAGCAACAGTTGGGTAAATTGTAATTTTTTTATTGGAAAACAAATATACAACTTGGAATGGATTTGAGGCAAATTGTGCCATTAAGCAGATTTTCTTTAAGTGGCTAAAACAAAGTTTAAAAAGCAAGTAACAATAAAAGAAAATGTTTCTGGTACAGGACCAGCAGTACAAAAAAATAGTGTACGAGTACCTGGATAAAACACCCGTTTTGCAATAGTGCAACTTTTAAGTACATATTGTTGACTGTCCATAGTCCACGCAGAGTTACAACTCCACACTTCAACAACAACATGCTGACAGTTCCTAAAGAAAACTACTTAAAAAAAAAAAAAAGGCATAACCCAGATGTTCCCTCATTTGACCAACTCCATCTAAGTTTAGATGTGCAGAAGGGCTTATTAGATATATCCAGAGTAAGCCACATGCAACATGTTACTTGATCAATTTTTCTAAAATAAGGTTTCAGGACAATGACAGTAAGATAAGGGAAGAAAACATGGAGGAATGAAGTCCTAATTACTATACATGCATATTTTTTTTGACAACAGGGGGGAAACCTTTTACAGATAAGTTACAAACAAAGAAAAGGCAAATAAACAATTTTGTACAAGAAATTTAACACATTCTGTACAATGTCTTCACTTTGCTGTCATCATTTGTACAAACTCTGAAAAAGAAGTACACAAAAATGTTGAGTCAGAAGTACACAAAAATGTTGAGTCAATGGCAAAAGTCTGACAAAACCAATCACATTTACTCAATCACTAAGCAGTCTCCATTCCCCTTTCTTTCCTCAAAATTATCATGAAGTACAGAAGCAAGCTAGTTTACTGCCAAGGCTGGACCTTCAAAAACCAAAATTATTTATGATTATTAATGAATAAACCAAATTAATGCTTTAGATAAGCTATTACAAATAAAAAGCATTCTTGCTCTTAGTTCAATATCACATATGATACTTCTGAACTGAAGCATGTATAATTTTAGACTTAAAGCTAATTAGAGGGAAGGAAAATCCAATGAAAGAAAGTCACCTTAACTTTCAGGATCTTGAAATAAGTTTGAAGAAGCTTTTCACACTGTTCCACAATTGTTAACAAAAATTGTTTTATCATAATTTGGAGTGTAGTGCTTCTCAAACTTTAATGTGCATTATGAAGTCCCCCAGGAATCTTATTAAAATGTAGATTCTAAGTAAAGGGACAGGATCTGATAAGAAATAGTTCTAAAAAGCTCTCAGGTGACAATGATGTTGCCTAATCTGTGCACAACACTCTGAATAGCAAAAGGTTGGTAAATATCAGTAACTGTTTTAGCATCTCCAATTCTGGTGGTGGGGGAATGTCACTAATTTTGACCTATCAGATACCTAACAAGAACCTCTACCTTAAAGTCAAAACACAGAATACGGCAGTGACAGTGAAAGACTTACCTTCATAGTTTACTTGACCATCACCATCGATATCTGCTTCCCTGATCATTTCATCAACCTCTTCATCTGTTAACTTCTCTCCAAGGTTTGTCATCACATGGCGGAGCTCTGCTGCACTAATATAGCCATTACCATCCTACAAAAAAAAGTAGTAAAACGTCTAAGCAAAATTATAGACGTAACGAGTTGGAATAGAAGTTTATTAAACTTCACATTAGGGAGCAAAATATACTTTAGTAATCTATACAAACTAAAGAGAGTTTACAAATAGCTGACCTATATATTAAATGTCACTGAGAGTCAAGCAGGATATTCTATATTGAAATCACAATTTCTTGGTTCCAAAGTCAAGTGATGCCTCTTTCGCCACAAAACTAATGCAATATATATGTTATTAGGAAACCTCCATCTACACTGAATTCTTAAAAAGCTTTTGCTTGATATTAAAATATGTTGGTAAATCTTCAGAAAAACAAGTCTTCACAGATTAAGAGGTCCTGATATCTTTTTATCCTCAAATTAAAATTGAACAAATCCAGTCTTTGGATACTTACCTTATCAAACACACGGAATGCTTCTCTAATTTCTTCTTCACTGTCTGTGTCTTTCATTTTTCTTGCCATCATTGTCAGAAATTCCGGGAAGTCAATTGTGCCGTTACCTGAAATGGTTTGTTTAGTTGAAACATTACAACAGAACTTAAATGCCAACTCCCCCTTCCCAAACCCTGAAACTAAAAAGACTTACCATCAGCATCCACCTCATTAATCATGTCCTGTAACTCTGCTTCTGTGGGATTCTGCCCAAGAGACCTCATTACAGTTCCCAACTCCTTTGTTGTTATAGTTCCATCACCATCCTTGTCAAATAGTGAAAAAGCTTCTTTGAATTCTGTTTGAAAGAGAGACCACAATCCAAATGTACAGGTTAACAATAAAAAAGTAACCTCCTAAATGAAATGTATTCATCAACCGTCAAAGCAAACATATAGAGAGATAGGACCTGAAATGGGATTTTGATTCCTGAAGGATCATGTGAGGAAACCTTGTGGTATTTCAAACATTTTTAGCTAATCATATGCTCATGTATTGATCTGAGAGTTTTTTCATCTAAAATCTTACAGGGAACTTCAAAATGTAGTCCAGATAAGAGTCAAACTATTGTTGAAAGAGGAAAACACTCAAAGCCCCAGATGACTGGCTTCTCTATTTTCTGTTGAAGCTGCTCTGTGGAACACAATTCAAAATTACAGATCTAACCTACACTCAGAATAGAAAAGGAAAACTACTGTTACTAAATACATACTTCTATATAGCAACTGTACTGCTTACAGTAATCCCCAAAGTTTAAATTAAGTCTATTTAATCACCTACTAAATTAAAAAGAAAAAAATTTAAATTTCAGAACAACCTGCAATAGGCCAGCTTCCTTTTCTCGAAGACAGAAGGGACCAAATAATCTATAATGATGTTAACAATGGGATGATCAAGATATGAATGGCCAGTTTTAACTAAGAGCTGTATCACTGAAAACAAAATTTAGACCTTTCTTCAGAATATAAAATCCCAAGCTTATAATAGAGTGAGATATATTATTGCCTAAAATCTTTTATATCTTCTTGTGAAATTATGTTGCTTTCAATTCACCACTAGATTACATGGAAAGCTACTGGAGCAACAGTCCAGAATACCTGAATATAGAGAAACTAAAGCAGAGATTTAATTTGGTAGTGCAAGGGCATATAAGTGAGCTAGTTAACAAAGCTAGCAAAGATATTAGGCCCAGTCAGCAAGCAAACACAAAAGCATACAGCACAGAAGCTAAAAGCGGACTTTGGAATTCAACTGCCTGGGCTAAAAAATTCCAGCTCTGCTACTTACTAGTAATATAAATAACCTTGGGCAAATTTTCTGCCTCAGCTTTCTCACGTGTGTTAAGTGGGGATAACTGTACCTACTTCCTAAATTTAAGAATTAGGATAGGTAAAGCACTTAGAACTATGCCTGGCAAATAAGTACTTAATAAATGTCGAGAAAAAGATGGTCTCATTTTCCTGCAGCATCCACAGCTACACTGGAAAACTCTCAAACTTCTCTTGGCTTTCACAACAGTAATTTACCTTCTACCTCCTACTGCCAAAGGGTCTTGCTCCTATTTGTCTCTTACATATAGACGTGACCAATTTTCTTATCCTTTTTTCTCTCCTTGGCCATTTCATCTATGCCCACTAATAATGAAGACTTCACATCTTTAGTCCACTCATCACTCTCAACATAATATTTTTATTTCTCACTCCTACAGGACATCTTCCCTGGCTGACCTCAAGGAAGACTTAATGAAAATCAATTCTATACTCCTCAGCAACCCTAGGAATGCAAACAAAAGCCACCTTAATTCTTTTTCCCTGAAACCTGTCAAGGCCTGCTGAATTCTGCTATTTAAATACTGCCTGATTCTTTGCTCATCTCTACATCCAACATTTTGGCTAATGACCCTATCATCTTTTATCTGGACTATCACAATAGCCTCCAAATGGATTCTTTATTTAAAATTACCCACACAACTACCTGAGTCCTATTACCTTTTTGGATTATCACACTATTTTCTTCTGCTTTGATTCTTTTAATTGCTTAGCTTTAGACCAGGTATCACTGACTAGTTATAGTTCGCTACACTCAGTAAGTAGTAAGTGCCACTTACTACTACTGAGTGCTAAACATTCCACTCCATTTAAATATTACTTGTCTTCAGAGGAACTCACCTGATATCAGAAGCTTAGTACCAAACTACTGACTGATCTTATGAAAATATGCAGTACTAACCTAGACCAACCCAATGACAAAAATCAGAGTCCTACAAATAGCAGAATTTGATGAAAACATTTCCATTTTACACTCAGGTTTTTTAAAAAAAACAGGATGTACAAATACTGTCTAGAAATATATAAACTATTAGGTTAGGAACACAGTAGCATCTATCACCTAATAACTTAGGCTCCAAGAAAATTAAAGTACTTAGAGATTTATATTTATTTACATTACATTCTCTGCTATAATACAGTTATCGTGTAACACCACCATCATGTACAAAAATTCCCAGTATAACTAGCCATAATCATTTTACTACGTGATTTAACTTAAAGGACAAATTCTGAAAGATGCATGCTATAAGTTTATGTATGTGTGTTCTAAATTTCAAGAAGTTTAAACATCTAATAACTCTTAAAATATTTGCTGGAATAAGTGAAAAGCAGAAAATAAAACCACTTCTATGCTGTAACTAGTGTTTACTTCATGCATACAAAAAGGAACGAATAAAAATACTTTGAAGGTCAAGGTTTATTCCAAATCTCTATTTGTATTTTTACACTAAAGAGGCAGAAACACCTGCAAAAACTTAAAATAAGAATAAACTGAAAAGTACAATTTTATTTCACCTGCTTTTATAGCTCTCCACCTGTGCTTCAGAACAGTTTAATCTTAACGTATAGAAGCATATCATTCTAAACAGTTATTTCCCAGGAATGAGTTGAATATAAACCTAGGAGTCAAAACCTCAATTCACGTAAGAAAACAGGTCCTGAATGTCACAGAACAGCTATCTTCAACATAATTGATGGAACCTCCCCAAATCCATTCTAGTTATGCCCAAGTTGAAACTTTCAGAAATCATACTATTACTTGTTTTATTTGTTCATTAGCAACCCCAGGGTACCTTTCTAAATATTTTTTACATAAACTTATAATTCTATTAAAACAGGTCATCATGAAACAATCACAAAAATCAAATGCCTGTTTATCAATTTCTATTTATTTATAAAAATTCCGAACTTATTAATCCTTTAAAGGCCATGTACCAAACCTTTATTGTTGAGTAAGATTAGTTTTTTATCAAATAAGTTTTATCCCTACACTGAACTTTAAAAGTTTAATGGTTTAGGCATAAATTTCTTTAAAGAAAAAAATTATTTTACATTTTTCCTTTAAATATTAAATACCAACAACTAATGACATCACGGCAGAGTCATCAACAAAACTAACTTGTTAGTGATGTCACACTAGACTGTTCTGGATTGCTCTTTAAGACCAAGGTAACGTAAACAACTCTAGAAACTTCACCTAAACAATAAGCATACTTTTTTCTAGACTAAGTTATCTGTTAGAGGAATTTCAAATCTGAAGTAGTAATGATTATCAGGTGAAGATAAAGCCAACTGAAAAAGTACCTTAGTATATTCAACCTTGCATTATATGTATGAAGCTTGTTAGCACAAGTAGAGCTAAGACTCTAAGATATTAACTGGTTACCAGCAATTACAATTTACCAGATTAAAAATATTTTTTGCCTTCACCTCAAAGGTAGATATTAAGAGGGGACTTTGGGAGGAGGCAGAATAATTCTTAGGAATAGGGTAGGTACTGTTCTAGAACATATATGTGTGGCACACCTCTGAAAATTTATCTATTCAAAGAAGTATTTATTCAAAGTTTAAGGGAATTTAATAAAACTGTAAATGGCAAAAAAGAAATATTTATTCAGTCCTTACTGTGTGGGAGGTACTGGAGATACAAGAGAAAATAAAAAGGTCCCCAATTTCACAGGATTTTTATTTTAATAGCATAAAAGCTTTGGCTCCTCTACCTTAAAGGTTTACTAAACCTAGGGTCCAAGAACAGCTTTATTAAAAGCCTAGGAAAAGGCAGGGTATGGAAAGAACCTAAAATAGATTTTCCTACCACTCTCACTAGAAATTTAATTGTATGACAGGAACCAATGAAAAGACAGACTTTATCTTAAAGACAATGTTCCATGAACTGCAAGTATTCTTTACAAAAATGCAATCAGCCAGAGGATTGAGCCTCTTATATTAACAGACACAAACTACTTTTTAAAAGAGTTGCATGTGTGTTTGGGAGAGGAGTAATGAGCATCAACTATGTGACTGGCACCTTGAGGAATACATTTTCTATCCTGAAGTGAACATGCTGTGCCATGCAGAACTACCTGACTCGGACAACCGAGAAATGAAAGGCAAAGACAGGTGTATTAGAGAAGGTAAGAACTTAAGAGTGGAAATAATACCCCAAGTCATTTCCTCAAGACATTATATAGAAAACTATTTCAGAATAATCTACATTTCATCAATACACTTATATATGAAGAAAGAAATTATTTCCAAAGCTGTGCTTGACTACTTCAACACACCCTATACATGCAAGTTTACCAACCCTAAAAAGCAAATTCCCAGTTTAAGTCAAATGCACACAGTAAGAAATAAAAATAAAACCTGCTTAAATTGGTCCTTAATGCTAATAGCTTTCTACTTTACACAGTCCTAGCAAATACTATTTTGTGATGAGTATTTGAGGACACTAATGATTTCTGGCTCCACCAATTTTGTGTATGAGGGGTGGAGCTTACTTTAAATGGGCTACATAGCTCAGTTCCAACTGGGTTTCTCAGTTTATTCTAGCATTTAAAAAAAAAAAAAAAAAAAAAGCTTTAGTGATTTTGAGCTCTTGAAATTCCTTGCCTACCAGGAAAACTATCGCAGCCAAAACTGCTTGATGCTTTTGTTAATAAGTCTATAAATCAAAGTCAAGGAATAGAGTTTGAAAAGCATTTCAACACTGCAATCAAAAAAACAAAACACCATTTATTAAGTTTCCCCAACATTTTGATGTTAACTAGCCATCTCAAAGTAGTAGAATAAAATCAAAAGTAGTAATGGTTCGGCATATTAACATCATCTCATCAAGTTTTATGTAGCAATTTCACATACTTCCATAGCAAATCAAAGGATGCAAAACTTAAAACTGATTTCAACAGCTGTCACTGCTTTTTAAGATAAAGTTCAACTTACTACATCTGTAAAGCAGAATGCTAACTTTTACTAGAGAAATGGTTATTCCCTGAATGACCATATATGCAATTCTAAAGTTAAAATATTAGCTACTTTAAACCAGGGTAAATTCAACATTCATTTTCTGATTTTACATTTCGAGTTACCTATTAACTATTATTTGGCCTCTTTTCCTATGGAGACTGATATGAAGTGTTAAAAACTGCCCAGAATTCATGTTTTACAGCAAGATAATCTCTAAGAAAAACAAAGACCACCCCTACCAGGCTCAAAAGTATATCCACATAACCTAAAAACATGTCTTTAATTACAGTTAGCCCCACACATCTTTCATAGTCAAGTTTACTTTCTCACTTGCCAGAGTAGGTTCAATTACTGTATTACACTCATTTGTTACCATCTACTACATAGATCAAAGTTAATTCTGTCATACAAGTACCTTATTTTGAGAACAGCGAATCAATTTATAATAAAATCCGATGGGTATAATCTAGTAAGTAATATCTCACCTGCAATCTGCTCTTCAGTCAGCTGGTCAGCCTACAAAGAGATCAAAGAAATAGTTAAGTGGCTTAAGAGTATGTAATTTAACACTTACAGAAATAAGTTTAAAAACATTCAAGGTGGGACTTGCCTGGCAGTGCAGTGGTTAAGAATCCACCTGCCAATGCAGGGGACAAGGGTTCGACCACTGGTCCAGGAAGATCCCACATGCTGCGGAGCAACTAAGCCCGTGTGCCACAACTATTGAGCCCATGTGCTGCAACTACTGAAGCCCGCGTGCCTACAGCCCGTGCTCCACAACAAGCTGCCACAATGAGAAGCACGTGCACCGCAATGAAAAGTAGCCTGTGTGCACCACAACTAGAGAATGCCCGCATGCAGCAACGAAGACCCAACCCAGCCATAAATAAATATTAAGAACAAAAAAAACATTCAAGGTTCACCCTGTTCCACAAACTTTAGTTCAACACTCCTTAGTACCAAACACAGGTGGGCAGAAAATGCACACATCTTATCTTCAAAGCTAAGCTAACTCGCCCCCAAGTTTAAGATATGAAAATATTTCAGAATATGTTTGAAAGTCTAATTTTACACAAATTTTTAAAAAGCAAATCTAGCACACTAGAAAGTTTAATTGGAATTGGTATTCTTCTAAAGCAAGGATAGATCCAATAGAAATGTTTCCTTTTTCAAAATTAAGATATCTAAACTTAAGCTCACTTCCTCAGGTAAATACAAACCATTAATACCAGAAATCTCCATTGAATCAAAAATAATGAACAAGGACTACATTTAAAACTCCCCTGTAAGTGGCTAAATACTTCACTTGGACATATATGTGATTTTCCAAACCTCAACAATAACAACAAAATTACTAAGCAAAACTACCAAAAAGACAAAAATCCAAACTGTCCTGGTTGGAGCAACATGAAAAGTACCAGTTTTTACTCCTCCTCACCTGCCATGCAACTGCAGAGAATCCAGGATTCTGAATATCTGAAGTACATTACTTACAAAATGTTAAGTCCAGCTACTTATTTTCTCTTGATGTTTGAAATTCCAAAGTGAGCATAAGATTTGTGATGTTTTTAGCAAATGGAGAAACGTTACTTGTTTTTACTTTAAAAAAAAACACACTCAGGCACTTGCTAAAACCCACTATATATGTTGTTTTTATTCAATCTTCACAACAACCCTTAATGGTATTAATAATATCATTAATACCCTATCTTACAGATGGGGAGAAAGGCTCAGGTTAAATTTCAGTGAGCAGGAGTACAAAACTAGTAGAGTCAGAATTAAACACTAAGGTGTCAGACATATTCAATACCTTCAATTTTAAATTCAGAGCACACCATAATATAATAAAAATATTTGCAAAATAACATGCCTCCTTGTTCTTCATGTGGCCTTCACCCTTGGACATTTCATTGCTTATTGGTACATATATCCAGAGACACTGACAAGAAATAGCCTCCTATCTAATATTCCTACCTACGGAAGTCAAGTGTACTATGATTAATCCATTCACTTATTGGTATGAGAAAAATAATAAACACTGCCTGGTTTCCTTCATTTTAAGTGAACACACCCCTGGAAAGGATAAAACCTTAATACAGGATAGCATCACATTTTTTTCTCTAGGAGACAGCATGAGAACATTTGAGAAGAAACCCAGAAAAGAAGAAGTTTCTTTCCCTGATAAACAATTTTGACTTGACCTTGATGCAAACTCAACTCGTTGCTTTAGAAAAAAAGCCAATAGTCTAGTAACTTAAAACTGAAGAGCCAATAATTAAGCTCAGATGCAGAAGTTTATAAAATAAAAATTATCTACTTTTTTCCTTACAAATCCCAATCCTCCAAGTATTTGGTATAAAATCAGTCGATTGTTTTCTCTAGGAATAAGATTTAAAACCCTGTAAATCCACTGAGTTAATTTTTACTTTGTTAGAGGCTATAGATGATTTACTTCTAGTCTCATTCCATTCTGCTGGATGTCTATCATTTTTGAAAGAAGGGCAACATGGCATGGTGCAAGAAAAAAGCATGGTGCTTTGAGTCATCACCGGGCTAGTATCCCAGCTCTGCCACTCAATAGCTGTGACCTTGGACATGTTACTCAACCTCTCATTGTCAACTTCACCTGTGACACAGAATATTAATACCTACCTTGCAGGGTTATTGTGCACAGTAAGTGAGAAGCTATGTAAAGGGCTAGCCCAAAGAGTTCAGTGATAACTATTTTATATAAATTAATTAACCGAAAAACCTACAATGTAATGTTAAACACCAACCTGACTAGGTCAACTTCCACACAGAAGGCAGACAGGTGGGGCATTATCAAGCCCTTTACAGCAACCTCACCACATTCCATGTTAACTTTAAGATGAGAAAATCTACTTCCACAAACTGAAACCATAAGGTGCAAGCCCACGGACAGATGTGGCAAGACACATCAGTTTAGGACTAGTTAAACCAAATGTGTGGAAGACACTGCAGCACATGTGAAAGCTGAAGGAATGACTGCTACGTGCAGAAACAGCAGGGATTTTTCTCTCGACAAGTTGTGCGGGAAGAGATTTTGAGAAGACTCATTTGTATGAAAGCTGAGAAGGCCTCAGGAAGAAAACTTTAAAATTATCCAATTTTGCTCGAAAAGTCAAAATTTTAATGGCCCCACACCATCCTGTCTGCGATCTCAGTAAAGATCACAAATGAGCTTCAAGGAATAAACAGGAGACTAAGTTACATAGCCTGAAAGTGCTGGATATTGCTTGTAATGTTTCAGGAAACTTAAAGACAATTTTTTTTGTATTTACTACTAACCCAGAGTTCAAGGTTTTAAAATAACCTTTATCAGCAACATTCAGATTAAAACCTACTAAAAGCAAGAACACAAAGCTCCCTAACACTGTAATTTGTAAGCCTTTTCCAAGAAATACAAATAAATTTGGTTCATTATTTCTGTCTGTGGAGAGAGTCATTTTCTTGGTAGAAGAACTAGGAATTATACTTTTGGGAAAACTCAAGCTCATCAAAATGTGTGTTTGTCTCAGTAAATAACTCACTAGAGAGATGACTAGTTCTTACTCCTTTGTTTCTACAAATACAAATATTGTTGTAATTCTTCCTGTTGCTCTTGTCAACTCTAGAGAAAGCTCCCAAGCATCAGTACACTCTCAGGTTCCACCTCAGACCTACTAGACTAGAATCTGCATTTTGGAGAAATGCAGGTGATTTGTCAACACTGAGAAAAACACTACTAATCTAGACTACATGTGTGACCTTAAGGAAATTACATACCTATTAAACATTTCCCAAATGGCATTCAAAAGTAGGTATGGATACCCTTGGAGTATATCTAGTGAAAGGTGGTATAAAAATAATCCAAAATTTATATCAGAGTAAGTTTATCAGTCCATAGGCTTGAAATGAAACAAACTTCCGCCCTTCATTGATTCCTGTTTACTTCAAGTGCTACTTAGATACAACAAAGGCTTCATAAGTAAAAATTTTTCTACCATTTCAGAAATCAGGGTATTTGTTTTATCTATATCAAAAGCAATCTCAGTAGAGTTTAAGATACCTTTCATTCTGATAGAACAGCACTTATACGGCATCTTGGCCCCAAAGAGAAAACGCTATTAGATATTACTTCTTAAAAATTACCTTTACTAAAGGCCTAATTTGATCAGTCTAGCCGAATCTAGAACTTTCTATATTTTAATAGAGCCTTGGTGAATTTCTTCAGTCTAGTAGAAACAGATCTTCTTGCTGTTCGATGGGATATTTAATTAGACTGAAGTGACCAAATTTTCTACCTCTTCACATCTTTTACTTATCACCCCAGCCTCAAGTCTTCTTAATGCCATCAATCTCCCTTCAACGAACAAGCCATCAACTATATATAAACCCAAGAGCCATGTGAGCAAACTTATTCCACTTCCACATCAAATACATGTTCATTCTTTGACTTTACAGAGTCCTAATTTTAAATCGTCAGGTCTTATAATTATAAAATTACCTGAGGACAATTCCCAAATTAGTTAACAATGACTGTCAATTTAACTGAACCCCCCCCCCCGCCAAACATCAATGATGTGAACAGTAACTACAAAAGCCTACCCTTGGCAAAGGACCCCGAAGGGTAGATACAAACTCTATGCCTCACCAAGACACTCCATTTGAGCTCTTGATTCAATTATCAGACTGATCAGGAAGAAACCTTACCTTTCATATGAGAAATAAAATTAAAAAAAATTTACCCCACAATTTTGAATCTTAATTACATGCCTATAGTGTACACCCTGTTTCACCTAAAAGTAAACTCAACCAGCACATTCAAATTTATAATAATTTAGAATATCAAAATGGAAGAGTACATCAAACAAATGCGAACTCCCCTCCCCACACCCATACATGGTGGAGGTTTCAGTTGGCAAGGATTCCCAACTGTTTAAGATGTCACCTTGCCTCCTGGACACACCCATCTCCCGTAACCACTTGGCAGAAAAAACGACAAAATAAGTATTGCAAATTACCGCCCTCATTAGTTGGTTTTTTTTAAAAAAAAAAAAACAGGAAAGAACTGGAGTTCCGCTCTCTAGTGACAGGAAAATGCTTTTTAAAATTCCCTGTTCCCATTTTTTCACGACGGTCTTTGACAGCCATTACTGTACAAATGAAGTGAACTGCACGTTAAGATAGCTGGCACTTTCTCTACGGAAATACCAGTTATTTTCAAGGGGGTTGGAGCGGGGCAACACTGTGTGTGGTAGGTAGTGGTTCTTTAACATTTCGGCGTGCACGTGCGCACTCAAGAAGAGGACTGAGGCCCTTCTCAAAAGCATCCTTCCAATTGTTACAGGAGAGTAAGACCGACTTTCACAACAGAACGACAGTCACCCCGGAGCTGGCGTTCGGTAGGTGAACAGGAAACGCCTTTCAGACCCTAGCTGAAGCCTCTGGCTTTCTCTAACGAGATGAATAGTGGGACGCTGCGCCTGACTTCAGATATACAGCCATTTCCTTCAACGACAAAACCACTTTAAAAATTTTTTTTAATTTTAAATGTCCAGCCTGGGAGGTGGAATTAGGTCTCAAGGCGCAGAGGGAGCAAAAGGATCAGGATTCACCGCTTCCTTCGCGCCGCCAGAGGGGGGTGGGAACCTGCCGAGGCTGCCCTCCCCAACCTATGCCGGAACGGCCGGCCTCGCAGCGCCGCGGGCCGCCCAGACCTCCGCAGTCCTGCAGGTGCCAGCGCAGCAGCTGGGGCGCGAGCCTAGCAGGGCGGGCGGCGGCCCCAGCCCCACGCCCGCCCCGCCCCGCCCCCGGCCGCTCCCCGCGCCGCGCGGGCTCGGCCCACAGAGCGCGCCCGCCCCTCGCCCCCTCCCGGCCTGACCCGCGGGGCTGCGGGCTGACGGCCTCGCGCGCTCCCGCCCGCCCCCTCGGCGCAAGGCGGCCGCGCGCGGACAAAAGCGCTTCCTGGCGTCCGCACCAACCGTCCGTTGGGCTTTTGAATCCGGCCCCGGGCTGACCTTTCGAGATGCCCGACCCAAAGCTTCTGCGCTCCGGCTCACCCCCGCCCTTCCACTCTCGCCTCTCGCGGAGGCCGACCTGCCCCCCACCCGGGCTCCATCCTCATCCAGCCCCTGAGGAGCTCCGCAGAGCCGGGGGCGGTGCGCCCGGCCCCCAGTACACTAGGGGACACCTCCCTGAGGAGAATGGGGGGTGGGGAAGCACCTGCGACACAACGGCCGCGGGCGCCCCCAGCCTCATGTGCGCCATCCCCCTGGCGAAAACCATTCCTGGAGGGTGTAAGGGTGGCAAGTTCCCTTTCTTTCGTCAATTCGCTTCAGCCTCTTCCCCCCACAGGCCGAGCGCCGGCAGCTTAGCGACACACTCACCATGCTGCAAGCGCTACCGGTCTCCGGGACTCGACTACACAACCACTCAGCTCGCTCGCTCCACACGGACTAATTCTCCCCCTCCGCCCCCAGCGCCTCATAAACACCTCCCTCCGCCAGATCCCTCCGCCGCACGCCAGATAACGGAACATCACAAACGAGTCCCGGCCAACCCCCTCCACTCCAACTCCTCTCGAGACCACTTTATCCACAGTTGTGTGGTCGACGATACAAGAAATAAAGGGAGGGGGGCGAACGGATGGCGTAAGTGGGTTTCGCTTCCCAGCGAGCCGTTGAAGGGCCGGTGGAGTCTCGCCTGAGAGGCGCTACTTTGCGGCGCGGAAGAGCATCGTGGTAGCGACGCGTAACGCGACGATCGTTGAACCGGCCTCTGATTGGCTGGTTCGTACCTGCAATGCGTCACTGGGGCTCGCAGCCACCGCCGCCGGGACGCGGTGTGGTTTCTGCCGTTTGTGCCGTTGCTGCCCTGGCCGCACTGTCTTGGCAACTGCGCCAGGCGGCGGAGTCGCTTGCTTTGCGCTTGGCTGGAGAGTCTTCCTCCTCCACCCATCCTTTCTCTCCACAGTCGTACGCACACTTTCCCGCCCCTGGTATAGGGGTCTACGAAAACGCCGATTAAGAATGAAGCTGAAAGACCCAGTGAAACCCCTACCCCGCGCTCTTTTTCTCAGCTTCGGTTATTGGCCTCGTGGCGGCCGCACGCTTACCATTTTACTCCCTCACAAAACCCGAATATCTGAGTAAGGGCGAACGCACCTGCTCAGCTGACTAATCTGAAAGGGTCTTCCGTTTATACTTCCCTTTCGCCGCGTTTGTCTGGGGTAATTTACCGGGGGAAAAAAAAATCACTGAAAAAGCGCAGTATCCCGGATTCTGTGGGATTAGTCACTCCCAATAGCCACTTGATGTTGTGGAATAATAGGGGTCTGGCTTGGAGTGAGACCTGGTTATGAGTATCGTGGGCCACTTTCTTAGATGTATGACCTTGGATGAGCCGTTTAATCTTTAGCCTCATTTGTGAAATGGAGGTTTTATAATACCTATATTGAAAGATTATTGTAAGAATTAGAATCATATAGAGACTGGCGTTCGGGTAAAATGTTAAAGTACCTGGCACAGGGTAGGCACCCAACAAGTGATTATTATAATAAAACCATAATACATATGGTCACAATGAATTTCATAATGAATTTGCCCCTTTGGGTCGCTAACCTCTCAGATTTAATAGAACATTTCTAAAGCCACATAAAAGTTAGCTCTTTGGAACTGGCACCCTTGTGCACTGTTGGTGAGAATGTAAAACGGTACAGCCACTGTGGAAAATAGTATGGTAGTTCCTTAAAAAATTAAAAATAGAATTACCATATGATCCAGCAAGTCAGCTTCTTGGTATATACCTGAAAGAACTGAAAGCAGGATCTTGAAGAGATATTGGTACACCCATGTTCATGGCACTCTTCACGATAGCTAAAATGTGGAAGCAACCCAAATGTCCATCAGTGGATGAATGGATAAGCAAAATGTGGTATATGCTTGTTGTTACATACAATGGAATATTATTCAGCCTTAAAAATTCTGTAATATGCCACAACATGGATGAAGCTTGTGGACATTATGCTAAGTGAAATAAGTCACACAAAAAAACAAATACTGTATGATTCCATTTATATGAGGTATTTAGAATAGTCAAAATCACAGAAACAGAAAGTAGAATGATGGTTGTCAGGGAAAGGGGGAATGGGGAGTTACTGTTTAATGGGTATAGATAAGAGTTTCAGTTTGACAAGATGAAAAGAGTTGGGATGAATGCTGGTGATGGTTGAATAACATTATGTATTCAGTACCACTGAACCCTACACTTTAAAATGGTTAAGATGGTAAATTTTATGTGCATTTTATCACACATGAAATTTTTTTTAAATTTTTGAACATTTTTATTTGGAAAACTTTAGACATAAGCTATATACAAGTGGAGAGAAAAGTATAACCATCACTTAACCAAGTAGCCATCACTCAGCTTTACCAGTTAACAGCATTCTGTCATTCTTGTTTCGTATATTTCCCCCCATTTAAAAAAAAATTAACTCCTTGGTCCCACCCAAAATAAACAAGGGTGTGCATAACCTGGAATATTTAACAAACGAATAGCAATAGTTTACCTACTGTGTAAACTCATTCGAATATAATGTCATTGTTACCTTAGAGGGGCCTTAGAAGGCACAGAGGTGAGGACCTTTGCTCACCACAGAGGTTCCAAAGAGGGTTCCCAAAGAACCTGACTCCTAAATTGAGTCTGACATGATAATGGGCTAGGAAAAAGTGAAAAGCCAGTGAGGAAGAGAGAAGCAAGTTTAGATGAAAGAAAGAACAGAGCAAAAGGCCCAGAGGCATGCAATTGCATGGCACAATGGAGGAGTGTCAGTGGTTAGGCATTACCAGGGCCAGCCGATCTCGGGAGAGGGTGCTGGGAAGTTAGAAAGGAACTAAGGGTCATGCTCAAACTGCAGTTCCTCAAGAAGGTTGGTAGAACCACTGTCCAGAAAGAATCCTCTTAGGCCACATCAAGGCTTTAGAATTTTCCAGTAAAAAGCACAGCCATGTGGACGCTTGAAACCTAGTGAACAGCATTTTCAGCAAGCCAAGGTAAAATCTGCCTACTGAGAAGGATCCTTCCAGAACACCTTCCTGCCCAGCAAGACCAAGATATTCTCTAACAGCTTATCTGCACCCACTTGGAAAGACTCAGTGGAATTTAACCTGCTTTAAACAATTTAGGCATTTTCTCAAGCCATCTAAAGTATTTCCTTTACTAGGCCGGAGATGGATTCTCTTTGCTTCAGTCATACAAATCAGACACAAAGTAAGTGCTCTTTCAGTTAGTACTGGCAACCCTGTGACCTTCCTTTCAGATGAATGACTGTTCAGTAAAAACTCAGGACCCCCATGCTTCTATTGTCCTTTCTAATGTGATATAATGATTCCACAGGCGGAGTGGGTGGGCTTAATTAAGTTACCCCACAAATGAAATACACTGTACCATTGAGAATGTTACTTAAAAGTGGGTACCTCTGCTTCAGAATTGAGCTGAAAACAGAGCCCTAAGGCCACCATTCCATCACTCTCCATTGTGGTAGCGCCCAAGTCTTTCCAAGATTTTCCTCAGAAATTTGTCCCTGATTCTTCCTCAGAGGGAAGGGCTATAACAGTTTTTTACCCCATCAGTATGCAGTGCTTCTACATATGAAATTTTTAATGATGGGAAATTGAATGACAAAACGAATAATCACTTCTTCTAGAAAAGGAATTTTTAAAAGGATTGATGCATAACGTATAACAAGCTTGAGTATAATATACAGGTTCATGCTTAGAGACGTATGTATTGAATCAAGGAGCTTTTAAACAAATATTTGGTAATGAAATATGTCTGTTAAAGAGAACACAGAAGAGTTCTTCCTGGTTTTTTAGGTTGAATTTCAGCAAGGCCTCTCTTGCAGAAACTTCCTTACTGAACTCTCCAATAAGAGAAAGAAAATGAGAAAAAAAGTCAAGACGTACATTTAAAGCCATTGTGGTTTTTGTGTATTTGAGACTGTTCCAAATCAATTTATTTATAGAGAATTTATCTTCCACAAGATGACATACAGTACAGCCTGACTTTGGCAACTTCCAGCTGAGAAGCAAAGTTGGTGACCACCATTACATCAAGGCCTAAGAGGTGGTTGGTTGTTTATTTTCCTCTCCTGTCTGGTGAGATATTACAGCTTTCTACCTTTGTCCATCCTGGGAAAATGAGAATGCACTTCCTCTCCAGGCCTCAGTTCCTCAATTTGCAGAATAGAGATGACACAAGCCCCATCCTTTGACACTTCCTTCCCATAGTTTCTCTCCTCCAGCCAGCTGTGCTATGAACAAGGGCAGAGGACAGTCACAGTGACATTCTTGATTGTAGGCCCTATGTGATTCTTGACAGGTGAAAGAATTAAGCCCTAAATTCTCTAAGGCACCAACAGTATGCATCAACTTCTCTCCTTTGCATGTAGGATGGAACTTGTTAACGTGCCAACCTGGACAGAATTCAGAAAATAGTACTCAAATGATCTTCTTGTTCTGTGGTTCAGATAAGGAGCCCTGGTTGAGAAAGTTAAGCTATCCCCTTCCAGGACTATGGGGAAAAACAGCTGGGACAGGAATCCAACCAGGTCATGATGTCTCGCCCACAGCATCCTCAGTATGATGAGGAGTGAAGAGTATAGGGAAAGCACTGAATCCTCCAGACTTACTGAATGGGCTTAGGCTCATATACGTGTGGGAAAAGTTGAGGGTCATTAACTTTGATATTGACACTCTGCCATTCATTCATTTATTCATTCAAAAAAATTGAGACGTCAATTTAGGGTGACTAACCATATAGGTTTGCCTAGGATTAAGGGGTGTCCTGGGACACAGGACTTACAGTGCTAAAACCACACAGTCCCAGGCAAACCAGGATGGTTGGTCACCCTAGAAACCATGACCACTCATTCAATAAATACCAGCAGTCTATTATGTGCTGTAAATGTGCAATGAGAAGAATGAGCTATGATAAGAATGACTCTGGGAGCACATAGGAGGACAACCTAATAGACAAGAGGAAGACTTCCTAGAGAATGTGATCCATAGGGATTTGGGTTAAGGGGGAGAAAGAGGAAAAGGTGTTTGAAGCAGAGAGAAGAAGCACAAACGAACAGAGACATCATCATGACCATCATCACCTCTATCATCATCGTGACATTCACAGCCATTGGTGATTTGATGCTCCCCACGGGCCAGGCCCTGTGCTGATCACTTTATGTACACTGTCCACATTATTGACCATTCCATTCCTCTTGAAACACTCTTCTTGCTTGGCTTCTGGAATATTACCCTAGTATTTCTCCTACCTCTGTGGTAGTTTCTCTGCAGCCTCCTTGGCTGGCTCCTTCACCTATTGCCTAAAAGATGGCATGCCTCCAGGTTTAGGCCAAGGCTCTCTTCTCCTGTGAATTTTGACACCCTCTCTGGCACCCTCCCCACTCCCACAGCAGTGGCTCTGTGCTGATCACCCCCAAATATGGATGGTCCGAGGTAAAATCTCTTCTCAAATCCTGATCAGTGTTTCCAGCTGCTCAGGCCCACCCTAACATTTGTGGACTCGGCCAGGAGTACAAACGGAGGCTTATACAGCATAGGTTGGATGTGTTAACGTTATAAATCAAGCTAACAAACAAAATATGTTCTATCCTCCTACCCTGACAAATAAACTTTCATAATACCCCAAAGGCTGAGGTTAATTGTAGAACTTCAGATTTCCACACCAGATCATGAAGTGTGAGGAAGTCATCTTCTAACCCACAGCCCACCGTTTCTCCTCTCACCGTCAGCCCCAACATACACTACAAGGGGGCTGGCATCCACATGTGCACTCACTCTGGTCCTTGTAACCATGTCCATCAACAGCCCCCAAAATAGCTGCTTCTCGACCATCCCTCAGGGTCTAGGGGCGTGCACCCTATAGAGACAGTCTGCTCCCTGGAGAGCAGACCTGAGAAGGAAGCCAGAACAGGCACTGGAAGCAGGCTCTGTGCTATCTGAGCAAGGAATTCTGTGATCCTGGGGACCTAGAGGAGTCTTGAGTAGGAGGGAGTATGGGCTCTGGGTAGGGAGGTCCCCTTGGCCCTGTATGGAGGTGTGCATCTGGAAGAGGGCCCTGTAAAGTGAGGCTAGGACACGGTCCTCTCTTGCAGTCCTGAAAATGTCTACTGGCAACTCCTCCTGGAGGACCTCAGGCCCTAAAACATCACATCAAACACTGAACCCATCATCCTTTCACCCAGATCTGCTCTCCTTTACTCTGGCCTCATTGAAAAGTGCCTCCCTCCACCCTGTCACCTAAGCCACACTACTTGCAGGTACCTGTGTCCTTGCTCATGCCACTCCCTCTGCCTGGAACG
The DNA here is from genome assembly GCF_963455315.2 of Globicephala melas. Classification (NCBI taxonomy): domain Eukaryota; kingdom Metazoa; phylum Chordata; class Mammalia; order Artiodactyla; family Delphinidae; genus Globicephala; species Globicephala melas. The sequence goes on along the minus strand of NC_083325.1, from coordinate 51,829,618 downwards.
TCCTTCTTCCCTTTCCCACTGCTTGCTGCACATTCACTTATACTTGGCCCAAGCGTCGTATCCCCTGTAATGTCTTCCTAACCCCACCAGCTCTCTCTTCTTGGTCCAAAGAGAAAGAACCACTCTCTCTCAAAAATATCCTTATAACACTTCATGGTACTATTTCCTTACAGGTTAGTTGCCCCAACTGGACTGAGTTCCTTCAGGGACTTTAACTATCTTTGTACCCTCACCACATTGCATGGTACTGGGACATAGTTGATGCTCAGTAAATTTGTTGAATGACTAGGTGGATGACAGACAAAGATATTATTGTTTTGTACATGCTTTTTTCACGTGGCTTTACTAACACTCAGAAGATTTTTACAAAGTGTGAGTTGTCTTATGAATACCGAAATCTTTTTTATCAGAGAAAGTAACCAGAGGATAATTCTGACCTTCTTATGTAAGTTAAATCAAATTGAAAGTGCTAAATATGTTCTTAGTCAAATGTAATTTTCATCTTCCTTGGAATTTTTTGGATGTCATTATACAATAGTTGTTTATACAATTTTTGGATTGTATTTTTTTTTTTTTTTTGCGGTACGCGGGCCTCTCACTGTTGTGGCCTCTCCCGTTGCGGAGCACAGGCTCTGGACGCGCAGGCTCAGCGGCCATGGCTCACGGGCCCAGCCGCTCCGCGGCATGTGGGATCTTCCCGGACCGGGGCACGAACCCGCGTCCCCTGCATCGGCAGGCGGACTCTCAACCACTGCGCCACCAGGGAAGCCCTGAATTGTATTTTTTTCTCATCTTATTTAGAGAATTTATGGTTTAGACTATATTAGCTTGATGAAATTAAGAATTAAAGCAATTAATCACCACGTAATTAAGCTAAAAAAGTTGTGCTTTCAACTTCGAATGGTTTCACAGAAAAGAAGTAATTGATGTGGTTCACATTGTGTTGGCAGTGTGGGAGCCTCCATGGATGTGTGAATTCTCTACAATGGTACCTCAAATTTTAATTTCATTTTATTCATGCTAGCTTGGTTTTTTATTATCCTTTGTTTGGTTTACCAGGTAAAAATCAAGATTCCCATTCTCAAGACCGGGAAGTTGGCATTGTTGGGGATCCTGTCTTCCTTTCTCATTGTTTTCCATTCCCCATCTGACTAGCCAATATTTCTAGGTTCTGCTCATGGAACTTGGAGCAAACCTTTGTCTGCTTTGAAAAAAGATTTTTCAATATTCTAAACTAAACTTGGTGAGATGTTTTCCCTAAGTGACTCCCTTCTGCCTGAGAAAAATGGAGTCACACAGGGAAAACATCTCCTTTATCTTACTGCCACATTCTCACGTTCACTGGGTCCAAAGTAAAGTAAGTCACAGCCCCTGCCATTCATGTGGAGGCTGGGGAAGACATAGATGTACCCCTATTACAATAACAGGATTGATCAGGAATAAAAGAGCTTCTGTTTTTCCAGATGTAAGCTTTTTTGCTAACTGCCAAATATTTCCTCAGAAATTTGCTTCTCAATTTATTTTTTAAACTTTGGACAGAAAAGTTGAAAGAATAATACAATAAACCATTCATATACGGTATACCCACTTAGATTCAACAATGGCTAACATTTCCCATACTTGCTTTCTCCTTCTCAGTCTCTGTCTCCCTACACACGCATGCATGCACGCGTGCACGTGTGCGTATACACACACACACAAATGTGCAATTTTTTGGATGAACCATTTGAAAGTAAGTTATGGACATTATACTTCAGCTCTAACTTTCAGCATATTTCTCCTAAGGATACTCTCCTACAAAACCACAACACCATTACCACATTTTTTAAAAATTCCTTAATTTTATCTTTGATCCAGTCTATGCTTGAATTTCCCTAATTGTCCCTAAAATGTTTTTTATAGCTGTTTTATTTTTCCTGACTAGATCTGACAAAGATTGCACTTTGCAAGCTCATGTCTCTTTAGTCTCTTTTAATTCTTTTAATCTAGATCAGTTTCCCCACCTTTGTTTGCTCATGACATTGATATTTTGAAGAATCCCTTACGGTTTTCTTTCACAATGTCCACACTCTAGATTAGTCTGATTGTTTCCTTCTAGTGTCATTTAACTTGTTCCTCTAAAGGCTTCACAGTTTCAGGATGAAGACTTCTGGCAAAAACACTTCACAGGTAATGTTGTGTATTTCATACTGCACCATCTCAAGAGCACATAATAGCCATTGTTCCACTCTCAGTGATTACAAATTTGATCACTTAGTTAAGATGTCATCTAAAGAAGACGTGGTACACATATAAAATGGAATATTACTCAGCCATAAGAAGGAACGAAATTGGGTCATTTGTTGAGATGTGGATGCATCTAGAGAGTGTCATACAGAGTGAAGGAAGTCAGAAAGAGAAAAACAAATATCATATATTAACGCATATATGTGGAACCTAGAAAAATGGTACAGATGTACTGGTTTGCAGGGCAGAAATTGAGACACAGATGTAGAGAACAAACGTATGGACACCAAGGCGGGGGAGCAGCAGGGGTGGGATGGGGATGGTGGTGTGATGAATTGGGTGATTGGGATTGACATGTATACACACATGTTAAAATTGATGACTAATAAGAACCTGCTGTATAAAAAAATAAATAAAATTAAATTAAAAAAAGATATCTACCAGACCTCATCGTTGTAAGGGGACATTTTCCATTTTTAATCAGTAAGTAATCTGTGGGACAATACTCTGCCACCATGTAAATATCCTGTTTCCCAACAGCTCTTCACCTAGTGATTTTATCACCCATTGATGGTCCTTGCTTAATGCTTTACAACATTGCAGGTTGTAAAACGGTTTTTCTAATTCTTTGACCCCTTTGATATGTATTAGCTGGCATTCTTTTTGTAAAGAAGTACTTTCCTCTCCCCTTCTTTCCTTTTCTGAGTATTCCTATTAACTGGTGTATTTTTTAAAAATTGAGTGTAAATGTTATCAATTACATGCATTTTACTTTTTTGTCCTCAAGTTGTCCCAAATTTGGCCAGCATGCACTGTTCATGCCAGCTCCTGTGTCCTTTTGACACATCTCCATCAGTTTTTGAGTAGTTTCTTGCTTTCTGGCACAAAATGTTCCAGGTTTATCTTGTACTTTCTCTGCTCAGAACTGGAATCAGCCATTTTATGCAAGGATCCTCAGAGATTCTAAACGCATCCTTTTTTGTTTTTCATTCCAAACTTTCTAAAAGTCATCATTCTGTATTTGTTGCACTCAGCCAATCAATAAACACTTCAATGGCGCTCCCTAGGTCCTCAGAAGTTTTCCTCCTCAGTTCAGCCCTTATCCTGGACCCTTGCTCTCAGTGCTGTCTCTGTACAGCTTTTAGCATCTCCTTCAGTCCTCTCCCGAGGTGTCTTATCAGTGGGTGTAAAAAGTGAGCATTGAGTCAAACTGGAAAATGGATAATCTCACAAATGCCATCGGGAAGCTGCAGATGAAAGCTTAAACAAGCAGGGCCTGGGCAAGAGAAAAGCACAGACCCTCAACCAGCAGGATGCAGCAGCAGCTGCCCTTGACAGAGAGGCCACATCTTCCAGCAGCCCCTGCTCTCATCCTCACACCTGTTTGCTTCCAAGAAGACCGAGAGGACTGGGGGAGAGCAGAAGCTCTGCTTTAATCTCAGAGTTCAATGCTTGGGGTAGGGTGACCTCAAGATCAGGAGAGAAAAAGGAAGGCAGCTACTGCCCTGGGTCCCCAAAGGTCACTCCAATATTCATATGAACCCGTAAGACTATCATTTTGGCTATTTGTATAGAAAACTCCTTTGTTTATTTTTCTCTTGTGTTCATGTTTAAGTTTCTGTATTTGAAACTATTCTATCTGAACTTCCTATATTTTTAGTATCAATAGTAAATAAAACTAGAGTACTCGTATGTACCAGTGATTCCTAGTTATCTTCAACTTATTAAAACTCTTAGCTGTGGATCCAAGGTCGCCTTCAGCTGTGCCTTTCTGTGGCATTATCTTCCAGCAAGCCCTGCATTATGCTTTCCTTGCCCCAGGAAGTGCCTCCTGGCTATTCCCTCTTCTGCCTTTGAGTCGTTTGACATCATATAGAGGGCCCACCACTGCACAGGGACTCTGGAGGTAGGGATTTATATCGAAGTCACCACAAACCAGCTCTGTGATCTCGGGGTAAGTTCATAACCTCTCTGGACCTCAGACTGCAAACAGTCATGTAATCTTTTGATTCTAAGGTTCCTTTTAGTAAGGGCAGGGGGGGCAAAGGAGAGGGAGAGAGACATCCTAGAAATCGTTTTTCTCAAATTATACATTGTTTGAGTGAGAAGTGATTTCAGAGGTCATTTAATGTAACTTTCTAATGAGGAAATTAAAGCCCTAAAAATGAGGTGATTTGCCCAAGGTCCTGCTTCTAGTTGAAGGAAGAGCCAGGTCTAAAACCCAGTTTCCCTGATTCCCAATCTAGTCCCTTATATACTATACACGGCTGGCTCCCATCTCCATCCTCTTTAAAATTCTGCTAACCCTCTAATCCAGCCATAGTAACTCCTATCTCCCACCCTCCTCACCTTTCTGTCTGTGTTTTTGTCCCTTCTGATTATAACAGTAGCTAATATTTTTCAAACACTATATTCTAGGTTCTGTGCTAAGCATTTTACAGTGTATCACTTTTTTTTTTTTTTTTTTGCAGTATGCGGGCCTCTCACTGTTGTGGCCTCTCCCGTTGCGGAGCACAGGCTCCAGACGCGCAGGCTCAGCGGCCATGGCTCACGGGCCCAGCCGCTCCACGGCATGTGGGATCCTCCCGGACCGGGGTTACGAACCCGTGTCCCCTGCATCGGCAGGCGGACTCTCAACCACTGCGCCACCAGGGAAGCCCTACAGTGTATCACTTTTAATCCTCATGGCAAACTTGCAGGGTCAGTTCTACAATCATCCAAGTTTATAGATGGAATAGCTGAAGCTTAAAGGATTTACATAATTTTCCCAGTCACACAAGCTGGTAGATCTCAGAATTAGATTTCTAACTCATCTCTATCTGGCCTCCAGATCTATTCACAGCACTTTTCTGTCTGTGAATACAGTGTTCAGTCATTCATCCATTCATTATCCGGGTTTTTACTAAGTACCTACTAGTGCCCAGCACTGTTCTGGGCACTATGTGAAATAAGAAATGGAAGACCCTGTTCTAACTGGAGATACAAAATCTATAAACACAAACAACTAGAATACAATTCAAGGCAACGCACATTTCATAGGAATTCCAAGTAGTTCTTTTTGATGTCACTATCCTAAAAACTTTCTGAAGGCAGGATTTCAGTCTATGGTTTCTAGAATACAGTGGGCTCCAAATGGATAAAAGGAATAATCTCTTGTCAGACAGAAAATAGAGGCTGGGGCTGAAAAAGCAGGTTTACTGCTAAGAGTCAAACCTAAGTCCTGAGTTCATATAGAATTTGCAGATCCTCTAAAATTGTGTCAAGAAACTATCAGCAACCAGAAAAGTTGAGTATCTACTATATGCTACGTACAATCATGGGCACCTGTAAGAGAAAAAGACGAGGAAGACAACGGGAACACTCAGACCAATCAGAGGTAAAGCCAGACTGGGGTGCACGTAGTGCCTTATCGCTGATGCGATCAGAAGGGGCTTTAGGATTACCTAAGCATCTTGGAGAAAGAGAGTTATCGTCCAGGGAGAAGTGGAAAATGACAAACTTAGTATTTGGGGGGTTTAAGAAGAGGAGAGGAAGTGTGGGGTTTGAAGTGAGGACTTAGTAAGCCAGGAAGTCCTCCAGCCTTCTCACCACCCTCTACATCCAGGGGCAGGCTCCCTTAAGATGGGAATTTGATTGGCTTTCGTGGCACTCATCTGTACTGACTCACTCCTAGGTCGCCACGCATTTATGTATGAATAGTTTAACTATCTGTATTCCTTTGCTAGACTTTGGAATTATTGAGTCAACTTAAAATCTTAAAGTCAATACATTTAAAATCAGTTTGGCCTGTGGCCCGATGTAGTTTGATCTGAGACACCCAAGTCTCTTCACTGGAGACTGCGTTAAAGTTGTTGAATTATGGAATGAACATGCTACTGTCACTAACAATGGAATCATTTCTTCCAAAACTGATGTTGGGTGATGACTTCCTCTCCACTGGAACTTTGTATCCTTCAATCTGGAGTTTTATGATGTACTAAAATAGCAACAACAGCAACAAATGGAGTTTCCTGGAGAGAGGTAGAACCTTCCCTCTTTAAGCAATTAGCTTTTCTAGCCCTTTAGACAATAGCTTTAATACATTAAAACATGCCAACTGGCCTCCAGAAAAAGAAAATGAAAGGCCTCCCAAGGTCCTCCCCAGACTCAGCATTCTGAGATACTGTACTTCATGTAGATACTAATTCCCCTTTCAGTGTTTTCATTAGTCTAGGAGGGCTGTGAAAGTTACAATCCCTTTGTGAAAAGATTGAAATTGAACAGGTTTTTACAATATGGCTCGCTTCTGGAGGGCCATCTTCCCAGAGGCTCCAGCTCTCCCGACGGGCTGCCTCTCTCTACAAGGGTCCACTCTATGTAACTTTCTGAAGTGCACATGCAAACATTTCCCCTGACTTTGAGGTCAGCGTGTTGGTAATTCTGTGGTATGCAATGATCTAATACCCAGGGAGTCTGTTACCATGCAACCAAAGCTGAGGTCAATTATGATTCCCCATCAGTGACCCAGAGCAGCTCTCATGCCTTTCACTGCAGTCTATTTCGAAGAGCAGACACTTTAACATTTTTAAAGGGAACCAGAATTATCATTCAGATGATTAACTGCCACACAGACAGACATTCTCTTATGATTCACTGAAGTGCGGGTCTTAAGAGGTTATGCATTCCATCCCAGTGTATTAAAGAGAGTGAAGACAAATAGATCAGAGGAAATCAAACGTTGCACATCAGAGATGCCAAGCTCAACAGAATAATCTTCTAATGTTAATATATGGGCTATATAACCCCACTGGGCAAAAACATGTTTTATTCAGGAAAACAACAAATCAAGTAATCTCTCTATAGAAAGCCACTTACAGGTCATTTGGAAATTGAATCCATAATCTTTCATAAAGCCTGTTTATACCAACGATGATGGAGTCTCAAATAAATAAAACTGAAAGCAATGATAAATTAGCTTCCTAGCGTTTATGTGTTTATTACATTGTAATCATTCAAACCCAGTGAAGTCAAATCTGTTTTGCCCATTTCCTAAATTCAATCCAGTGAGCTCCTTGTCCTTACACAAAACCAATTCATATTGTCAAGTAAGTGACAGCAAGAAAAATTAATATTATGCTGGTTTATACCATCCAAAGGGATTTTACTAAGTGTAAGTAATAACACAAGCTTTTACCATCCAGAAATCTATTATTTAGATGTAAATTCTAGCCACACGCTCTGATACCCTTAAAATGGCAATGAAATAAAAGTTGACCCGGGGGAATATGTCATACCCAACATGTGAAAAAATCCCTAGGGCCTTATTCAGGAAATAAAGAGCTGTGCTAGAATTTTATTGAAAAAAATCATGATGACAAAGCCCTTTCCATTTCAAAATCACAGTTCATCAACATCATTGAATCAATGGCTGGAAATGAATGGAGAGGGTCTCATTTTGCTCTCTGCTTGGTGCCCAGCTTTGGGTAATGCATTCATATCACCAGCTACAAATCAGGTCAGGAGACTGCTCAGAAAATTCCCTAGGATGACAGGGTCCCTGCTCATCAGAGGCCCAAGCCGGGCTGAAGCTTCCCTGCTGCTGCTGGCTGTAGACCTACTTCTCACTGATCCACTGTCAGTCTCTGGAATGCCGGCTTCTCCCAGAAAATCCAAAATGCCTTCCTTTCTAGGAGCTCAAACACTGGCAGTCTTCCTTGGCATTGAGGCTGCGAAGGCCTCAAAACATTGATTCCTCCTAAGTCAGCCTTATTAAGGTATTTCTCTTAACTAGGATTTTCGGATAGAGGTTGCTATCTGAAATTAGACAAAGGAGACCTGGGGCTGCACAAGGCAGGTCTGAGACAGGCTCTCTAGAAGCCAGGCACCTTACTCAGTCCACTCTGCCTGGTTTGCAGTTGAGGGAAGGGAGGGATGATGATTCCTTGGGGGGGGGGGAATGTGGGAGGAAAGGTAATCAGTGCACGTGAACTGCTGAGAGCTGCCTAGAGCCAAGAAAGGAGCATTCTCCCCTTCCCAATCACATATTTACCGAGTTGGACTCCGTGTGCGCGTAGCACTGCAGGCAGCTGGGGAAGGGCCTCGCAGGCCTCAGGTTAGGGCTTCGGAGGGCTCCTGTTTCACCTAGCTAGCCCGGCTGGGGAACGGAAATAAGGATCTCAGAGGCAGGAAGGCCTGGTTTGAATGCTCTGGCACCATGTAACTGTGGTTGCCTTTGCTTGAATCACTGACTCTCTGAGCTTCCGTTTCCTCATTGCACAGCGAAAGCTAAGAGCGTCTTTGCTGCGGGGTGACTGTGAGACTGAGTCAGTGGCTGTCAGTTGCCTGGCACCGCAGAAACCTGTTTTCCATCATCCTGCCCTCACTGTCCCCACCCTTCCCGGACTCTGTATTGGACAGGACAGAGTTCTGCATCCAGCAATGTAGCCCTTTGTCACTTGCCTTCCTGGGGCTTATCTTATTTCCATGGCAAAGTTGCAAGGTCCTTGAGAGCAGGAGTTGCATCGTGCCCAGCTCTGCATGTCCCCCAGGACCAGCCCCAGCTTCACTGTGGGTTTCTGAATCACACGCAGACTGTCTGCTCAGAAACAGAGGAGAATGAAGCCATCCATCTCTCCCCCCTCTCTCTCTCTCCTCTGCTGCAGTCAGGCCTGCCGCCAGAAAAAGCCCAGTATCTCCCTTCATCGTTTCCCGCAGCCTCCACGAGCTTGAACAGTGGCGGAGGAGTTGAGACAAGGAGCCGCTTCAGACCATGGCTGCTACTCGAGAGCCCCCTCCAGCCTGCTGAGCTGCACCCCTCCTAGGTTCCCTGTGGAGTCCTATGGGAGATGAGGGAAGGGAGAGGCACCACGTATGGAGGGGTTCAGAGAGAGAGAGAGTTTCCTGCCCCTCCTCCGTCTGTGCCCTCCCCCACCATCAAATCAAGACGGTGTCCCCACATTCACAGCACCCTTCTTCCTTATGGGTAAAATCAGGGGAACGAACTCCCTTTCCTGAGCGCTAGCGGCCCAGGCCCTACGCGTGACGATTTACAGAGGTTAGTTTAGTTCATCCTCAGAACATGAGGAAACAGGGTAAATCTGACTGGCCCCATTTTACAAATGAGGAAACTGAGGCTAAGAGAGGCTAAGTGCCTCCCCCAAGTCACAGCCAGAAAGTGACTGAGCTGGGATTTGAGGGCCCCAGGCTGTCTGACCCCCTCAGCTGCAGCAGACTGCCTGCTAGCAGGTGGCAGGAGGGAGCTGACTCATGGCTTCGGATTCGTCCAGTTCTCTTTTCTGCATTAGCGTTGTTACTTCAGCCTGATGAACAGATATTGCAGTATGCACCTCTCACTTTGCAAAACAGCTACACGAGGCTGCTTGCCTGCAAGCCCAAAGAGTCACGGCATTTCCAGCTAACAGCCTGACAGAGCGCTTGTGGGTAAGTTAAAAGAGACTGAGCGCTTAGAGATCATCTAAATCAGGGATCTTCAGCTGGAGATCAAGGGTGGACCTCAGGGGAACCTGTAAAGCCCTGAATTTGTGTATACAAACATTCTTCTAGGGCAAGGGTGCAGAACTTTCATCAGATTCTCAAAGAGGTTTTAAGCCCCAAAGGGTTAAGAACTGTGCACGGCCTGGCCAACCAGACCTCACATTCCCAGGCTCCTGTCTTTGATCCATGAGGCAGCACAACTTGTGATGGAGAAAACCCAGAGCTAAACACCAGAAGCAGAATCTGAGCTCTGAATCTTCTGGCAAACATTTTAAAGACTCATGAATTATTAAAATGGTTAATTAAGTCAACCTTCACCAGAGAATATTTGCTTTTCCCTCTCATCATCGAGCTCCCTGTGAAGTTCGAGTTCGCTGCATCTTAAGCACAAGGTCAGTTCCCTTTGTTCGTTCCTCGCTGGTCTAGGAAGAACGTGGAGTGGCCTGCTACGCTGGACAGTCGCAGCCTGCTGTAAGCACCTCAGGGCACACAGCTGGGAGGCTCTGAACCCATTTTCTCTCCTTTGCCTGACACGATTCAGGGTTGGTGCAGCCAACCTCCCACCTTAACCCCACACCTTCCGTTCTGTCAGGCCTCTCACTCAGTGAGCCACCTCAGCCGTGCCTGTTCCCACATCTTCCCCTCTTACCAGGATGGTCCTGCCCTTGGAATGCTGTGAGTGAGCGGCCTTGAACCAAAATATGCAACAGTCATCGAGTCAGCATAAGTTCTGAGGTTGCGCTGGCTTCCCTACATTTTGTTTTGTTTTTTATAAATTTATTTATTTTTGGCCGCGTGGGATCTTCGTTGCTGCACGCGGGCTTTCTCTAGTTGTGGCGAGCAGGGGCTGCTCTTCGTTGTGGTACACGGGCTTCTCATTGCAGTGCCTTCTCTTGTTGTGGAGCACGGGCTCTAGGCGCGTGGGCTTCAGTAGTGGTGGTTCGTGGGCTCTAGAGAACAGGCTCAGTAGTTGTGGCGCACGGGCTTAGCTGCTCCGTGGCATGTGAGATCTTCCCGGTGGCTTCCCTACATTTTGGAACACATTGACCAGGTATCTTCCTTCCTCTCCTCCATACCTAAATCCTACTTTCAGGACCACTCTCTAATTCCACATCCTTGATGAAACCTTCTTGCTATTTCATCTATGTCAATTTCATCTATTTCCAACTAGATTAAAAATCCCTTGAGAGCAGGAACATATTTTCTTCTACTAATGTTTTTACTAACAGGTTTTATACCAAGCTAGATACTGTATAAAAACTCTATTCATCAAGAAGTTGGCTTCTTCCCATCTCCACAGTCTCTGAAGTTGACCACTTGCCAGCTAGGTCCATTGCAAAATGAAAATACAGGGCCCTGGCCAGGGGTGAGGAAATCAATCTCCCCCTTCCCATAGGCCCACTGCCCCAACCCACAGTCAACAGGTGATGCCCTGAGAGATTGCAGCCTCCATGCTGGCTGCACTCAGTACATAGATCAGAGGCTGCCCACTGCGGCATTGCCAGCCCAGGGCAGAGATTGCTGCCACCTCGCCCTGCCATGAGATGCCACGAGCACACACCCCACCTGGACCCTCCCCACACCTGTACCCAGACCCCTGCCAGGAACAGAAGGCAATAGTGGCACGCAGGCCTCCCCCAACCGATGCAACCTGGTCATCACTCCAGGTGGAGGGTGGCAGTGATCACAAGGCAGGGACGGGGAAGGGGAGGCCAGGTGAGGCTCAGGTTGCCAGGGGGTAGGGAGCAGATAGTCAAAAATCCATCCCAGGGAGGCAGGAAGACTAGGAAGACAGGACTGCAGGAGGGTAAAGGCTACCAGTCCCTGGGCACATGCTCCATTGTCCCATTCACTTACAGAAACAAAATCAAAGATAAAATTGCTAACAATTTCAAGACAGTGAACGGTGAGCCTTAACCACCAAGTGTGGGGTCCCTTTTGAGTGTGCAGCCCTGTGTAACTGCACTGGAGGCACACCTATGAAGCCAGCCTGCGGTTTCCTGAAATCTCTGCCATAACTCTACCTATAAAAATACAGAGGAACAATGGGTAATTCACTTAGGGATACAAAAAGTTACCCTAACAGCTATGGATACCCCCAGTTACTACCTCTCCTGTCGTGTATGGATAGGAGGATTCATGACTTGGAAATATATCTGTAGGGGGATGAGTAAAATTGGCCAATAAGGCACTCATTTAATATTTAGCAAACAGATACACAGCTTTGGTGGAAAATTCTGGGGTATTTTTAATAAAAAAAAAAAAAAGAAGTTGATTTAGCCATGACTTGCCTCCCCTTTCCCCACTGAAGTCATTCCCCTTCTTATCTTCCACAAAATTCAATAATTTTAATGATTATCAATCAGAACAGAAATGGTTAAAACAAATTTTACTCAATTCCTATTAGGCCTCAACAAGATTAATGCAGTGTCACTGGTTTTAAACCCAGTATTAACCACCGCAAGCTGTACACTATTTTTCTCTCCCTCACATCTTTAATTCATGACTGTAGCTGAATCTTTACCCTAAGAAGATTTTTAAAAGGTTGATTGATCCAACTGGCATTGGCCTGGATTGGATCCCATGATGGATAACGCATTTTTTAAAGCAAATAGTCCCTTTTCTCAATAACTGAAGTCTTTTTTAATTTATTTCTTTATTATTTATTTGGCTGCGTTGGGTCTTTGTTGCGTGGGCTTTCTCTAGTTGTGGCGAGCAGGGGCTACTCTTTGTTGCAGTGTGCAGGCTTCTCGTTGCAGCACGCAGGCTTCTCATCACGATGGCTTCTCTCGTTGCAGAGCATGGGTTCTAGGGTGCGTGGGCTTCAGTAGTTGTGGTGCGCAGGCTCAGTAGTTGTGGCGCACGGGCTTAGTTGCTCTGTGGCATGTGGGATCTTCCCGGACCAGGGCTCGAACTCCTGTCCTCTGCATTGACAGGAGGATTCTTAACCACTGCACCACCAGGGAAGTCCCAATAACTGAAGTCTTGATAGAGTGAGGTTGCCATCAAGAACTGAATTTCTGAGCTGGGCTGGGACAGGGCCTGCTGCCTGTTTGCACCAATGACATCTGAATTTCTCTTTTTCCTTTCAAGCATCCTGAGATTTTGGCTGGCTGTGTGTGCCTCATCCAGCACCCAGCTGCTGGGTTAACATCTGTGAGCTGCTAATTAGCTGGGGAGTTTTGTAGCCCACAGAGTGAACTGTGATGCCCAATAATTGTAACGGAACAAGGTCTCAGAATGGAAAAGAGCTGCTGGGATGCCGGACAGTTTTGCATAGTGGTGTCTGAAATCTGGGAAAAATTTCCTCTGTAGTTGCTAGTTCCTACTCATTTGCAAGTGTTTCCAGGGACAGAGAGGTTTTATTTATCTCTTGGTGTCTACTACATAGTTAGCATCCAGTAAGTGCTTATTGAATTGACACAGCCCAGCCCTCTCTCTTTTCTCCATTTCGCCTCCAAATTCTTCCCCTGGGAACTAGTATTAGTACCATTGGTCACATCCTTGCTGGAGATTTTCTCACTAAGAAAATCTTATCAATTGCTTCAAGGGTCAGGTGAGGAAGCACCGGCACTTTTTTTTTTTTTTTTTTTGCGGTACGCGGGCCTCTCACTGTTGTGGCCTCTCCCGTTGCGGAGCACAGGCTCCGGACACGCAGGCTCAGCGGTCATGGCTCACGGGCCCAGCTGCTCCGCGGCATGTGGGATCCTCCCGGACCGGGGCACGAACCCGTGTCCCCTGCATCGGCAGGCGGACTCTCAACCACTGCGCCACCAGGGAAGCCCGTACTGGCACTTTTAACACACTTTCCAGGCCAGTAAGAGTCTGCTGGATTTCTTCCTTTCTAGGTTTCCATACCACAGAGGTGATTCCTGATCCTAGGGGTCCCTGGAGAAATGGCAGGTGATCCCTTTCCTCACTGGCTCAGGAGATCACTACTAGGATCCACTGACCTTTTGTCTGTGGGTTGTTTCTCTAAGCTGAGGCAAAGAATCAAATTATAGACCCAAATCCCCATTAAGCCAATATTCATTTTCCCTGGGCTTTTACGGAAAGTAGTAATAAATCTTGCTTTGTAAGGCCTTTGCCTCCTTATTCAGTCCCTCAGCTAATAAGATCAAGACTATTCCTGGAATTAGATTAATTTGACTCTCCTCTTTCTAGAAGTTTCGGAGCTCTCACTGACCTTTCTTGCAGAAGCACAAGCTGTCTTGTTTTTTTTCTTCCCGGTGGCCTATGAATACCTTGTCATTTAAAGAGCAAAAGTAAAAAGGAGAAAGATAAAGGCAGGAAAACTGGGAGTCAGCTTCCACTAACTAGTTATATGGTCCCAAACTCTCTCAGAGCCTCAGTTTCCTTTATGTAAAATTCAGGACTCAGATGAAAAAGCTATCTTTAAAGGTTCCTTTTGACACTCAAAATCTAGATAGCTCAGAGGGTTGAAGCCTTCATAAATAGACTATAATTCTCTAGGCCTAAGGAAATTGTTTTCTTTGTAATGAGAACAATTTTTTTCTCTTCTTTTCTTTCTTTCTTTAAGTTCAGATGATTTCTTTCTAAACCACAGGATTCATTTTCTGAAATTGCTGTTTCTTCCTTCAAAAGCGTCAGTAGTCCTCAGACTTGTCAGCCAGCTCCATCGCTTTTATGTGAGGTCTGTGAAATAAGGGAGCGTTTTAGAGCAGAATGTGAATGAGCAGTGACAGGGCACAGGTGTGGCTGAAGAACCCCCAAGGAGGCCAAGTCAGCCCCCCTTCCATCATCTCCTAACATCCAGAACCCTGTCCAGAGTCTGAGTGAATAAAATGCTGTTTGTCAATGATGTCAATAATGATTCTTCCAGTGACTAATATGTGCATTAAAATATTGATCCCTCATATTTAGAACCCCAACAATCATGCTGGCCTTAGTTTTTATTTTTTTTAACATCTTTATTGGAGTATAATTGCTTTACAAAGGTGTGTTAGTTTCTGCTGTATAACAAAGTGAATCAGCTACATGTATACGTACATCCCCATATCTCCTCCCTCCTGCGTCTCCCTCCCACCCTCCCTATCCCACCCCTCTAGGTGGTCACAAAGCACCGAGCTGACCTCCCTGTGCTATGTTGGCCTTAGTTTTTACAATCAGAGCAAGCTGTCTTACTGAGATTTAAGGACAACATTTCCATGGAAGGAGATCATGTCAGAAGACTCCAGAGATTAAGAACATGGACTCTGCAGCGGTCAGGATAAGTTCAAGTTCTGATCCCACCATTTATTAGCTGTGTAAGTTTTAAATTCCCTAAGTTTCTACATCCTCATATGTAAAATGGAGACAATAAATAATACCTACTTCACAGGGTAGGACAAGAAGTAATTGAAAAAAATTGTGGAAAGAGCCTAGGAAAGTGTCTGGCACATAGTAAATGCTCAATAGATTCGGATATTATTAATACTGCATTAATAATACATAAGTACAATGTCCCTTGTTTGCCCTAATCTAGAGAAGCAACTGTGGCCTTGGGCATCACATACCTTTCTGGACTTATCTTGGGTCCCTGAAGCAAAGATAAAGTGGGAGAAAATGCTTTTCTATTTCAATCATTGAAAGTAATGGTAAATTTCTTTAAAATACCTAAGATTATGGTTTAATGTAAAAATAGCTTTCTTCAAAGAGACAGAGAATAAAGAATTTAAGCAACTAAAAAAATTAAGAAGTGCTTAAAAGAGAAAGAATGATTTGGGCCCTCCATTGATGACATGGGTGTGTTTCAACTCTCACCCTTGGTTGGGGTCGATGCTCTAGTTCTAGCCAATTAGAGAGGTAGTGAACCAGAGAAGAAGGGAGAGAATAAGGACTCTCATGGGCTGTGGCACCATATGGCCTAAAATAGTCCAGAACTCAGTAACGCTTGTTTGACTGAAAGCATCTATTCTTCTGTCATCCACACTCCCTGGAAATCAGATGGTGTTATAAACCTGGAGGGCCAAGGCCGATGAAACACAGTGACTCGTGCTAAATGGGGATGATGCCCTGACGAAACAGCAGTCTTAGTTTTTACTTTAGAATACAGATTCATGTTTGAGACTATGTTCACATATTCCCTTGGGTCAGGGGTGGCCCAAAAAGTCCCAAAGAATTTGTGTTCAGGTTTGTATCTGCCCTAGCTCCTAATGAAAGCCAATATAGTATTGGCTATAACCACCAGAGGGTCCCTAATGGGATTTGCTTATATTACAGAATCAACAGTACATTCAGTCTGCCCCCAGTCAGAGAAGAATAGACAAACACAGAAGTGTGGAATTGCTTCACCAAGTCTGGCTCCAAATTGTGAAATGTCTCAGTCTGAGGTGTAGCTCAAGCAACCCTTGGAACAAGCTTGACAAGCTCGCTGGCTAGATCCAGAAGATGGAGATAACATAAGTGGAGAGGGAAATCGTGTCCACTCAGAAGTGAAGACAGTAGGTAGACAGACCCAGCCAGCCACTCAGGTACAGTGAGAGGCCATTTGAATTGGAAAAAAAAAAAAGGTATCATGCAAATCATAACTAAATCATTGCAGGGAAGACATAGCAGAACAGGAAAGTGTGTGCAGATAAGTGAAGCCTCCATTAATGCTTTCCCTGCACTTATCAGAAGGGGTTTCAATTAACCTGATGAAGACCAAGGCAATCACAGTAGGGAGAAGGGATGGATTTAGGATTAATCTCCTGTTGTTTCCTACACTAATTTATAAGGGAAATGCTTCTAATGAGAGCCTAGTTGGGAATTAACCCCAAGATGATTAGATTTTTTTAAAAAAGAAGAAGAACCTTAAAGACAGTGATTCCCAAACCTGGCTACACACTGGAATCATTTAGAGATCTTTATAAATTTCCAAAGCCCAAAACACACTGCAGCTCAGTGACATCATAATCTCTAGGGATGGGACACAGGCATTAGTTTTTTTTTGGTTTTTTTTTTGGCATTAGTATTTTTTGAAGCTCCCCTTGAGTCTAAGGTGCAGACAAGTTTGGGAACCACTGTCTAACGGACCATGTATGTACACTGTGGAGACTTGTTAGGAAATGGCGTGTTAGGTTAAAGGAAAATTAAACACAGTCATTAAGAAATAGCAAGAAGTTAGCCTGCCTTAAAACAGAACAGGATGCATGTCTCTCATTTCCTTTATTTGTAATTTTAAAAGTGTGTGTCAGTGTCCAAGAGAAATGGATGAAGAAACAGAGCCACATTCAAAAAAGAAAAAAAGGGGTCCAACATGGCAGTGTAAGAGAGTCCTGAACTCACCTCCTCCCACAAACACACTGAATGTACAGTTACCCGTGGAACAACTTCCTCTGAATAAAAAAGCCTCAGAACTGACTGACTGACTCCTACGCAGCTGGCAGAGGAGAGGAGACCCACATTGAAGCTGGTGCCACTGCAGCAGGAAAAATGCCTGGAGTGTTTCACCGCTAAAGATGAGCAGGAATTGCCCTGGTCACTGTGGACCAGGAAAGGGAGCTGTGTGGATCCAACACAGTCACTATCTTGTCTAGATGTAATCTCTCCCGGTTCAACATCATCCAGCTCTTAGAAAGGGGAAAGTAACCTGTTTGGTCCATTTTAATCTTGTCAGAGGCATCACGTGGTTAAGAGCACAAACTCTGGAGCTAGAATGATGGATATGATCTTGGGTAAGGAACATTCCATGCATTACAGACATTCTCTCCATCCTCAAACCACAAATGATGATAAGATGTCACAGAATCAACCGAAGTATAATGATCCCTGCAGAAGAAGCAAGGCAAGATTTTCGAATTGATAAATTCTCTCTCTTTCTGAGGTTCGAGCTGTAAAAACCATATAATCTTGGCACTTCTAAAAAACATGTTTTCTACTATGTGTAGAGGGCATGGCAGCAAATCAAGTCAAAGAAAGGCATGGAGATTACATCCTTAATTTCACTGTTTTCCCCATAACACATGATCCATGAGACATTGAATTTCAGCAAAAAATTATACCTAGAGGCAGAAACTGTTACCTGGTCAAATAAATTAAGATAAAGATGTCTTTTTTAGTGTGGATTCATCTTATCTTTGCTCCTTTTTACATATACTATCATTCCTCAGTGTATCACTCTTCTTCAAGATAAAGTAAAAAAAATCTATGCCTAACACACAGAAGAAGTGGCTAACAATCTTAAGACAAGTTGGGAAGCGGACAGTGAAGTTTCTTTTTTGTTGTTTTTGGGGGTTTTTTTAGTTTTTTTAATTTATTTAGTTGGTTGCACTGGGTCTTAGTTGTGGCAGACAGGCTACTTAGTTGTGGCTCGCGGGCTCCTTAGCTGTGGCAGGTGGCTCCTTAGTTGCAGCTCCCCAGCTCCTTAGTTGTAGCATGTGAACTCGTAGGTGCGGCATGCGTGTGGGATCTAGTTCCCTGACCAGGGATCGAACCCCGGCCCCCTGCATTGGGGGTGTGGAGTCTTATCCACTGCACCACCAGGGAAGTCCTGACAGTGCAGTTTTTCAGAGTGCTAGTCTCACCTCCTGCGGTCGGCCAGTCGTGAGGACCAAAACATTTCCCTTCTTGTCAACGCTGGATATATTGAGAGTAGGTGAAGGATCGGTGGACGTTAAATGTGGCAATCTGGGAAGTGTTCAACCCCTCAGGACAGTATGTAAGGTGGGAGGTTCATGTCATCTTGAAGGCTTTTCTACCTAGTATTCCACCATTGCTCACAGGGAAGATGGTAGTGGGCCTTTCTCCCCATCTCCTAGATGGAAACAAAGTCTTAATCTGAGAGGGTAGGGTAATAGAGACTATCACCCTTAAGGTCCTGAGGAAGGGGAGGTGAAACACACACACACACACACACACACACACACGCTTCTATTCCCAGGGAAGAGGCGAAGCATGTACAGAAGGAACTACGACAGGCAAGGCTGGAGCACTGAACAGGCCACACCATGATACCAGCAACACAGGGCCTTCCCAGGACTGAAGATTAACCAGGTCTTCAGGACACACTCTCCCCTTCTCCCCACCACTAGGCCACGGAGCGTCCAGAACAAGCAGCAGTGGGATGCTGCTAGCAGAGTTGGAAGAAAGACGCTTAAACTGAAGCACAGCATGAGGCCAAGAGCTAAAATTGAAATTCAAAAACACACGAATTAAAACCCTCTGGAAAACCAGCCTCTACCCTAAACATAAGACATCTCTCCATGATCTGAGGTCTGTGGTACGCTGAGGGTAACAATAGCAATAACAATTCTCCAAGGCAGCCTAACTCCTGAGGAAGAATGAATGAAAAACCAACACTAAAGGCCTAGCAGAAGAAAAGGCATAACACTTTCCAATCGTAAGATTGACTTTCCTCAGTCTCCACTTACTGACACCACCTGTCTAACCTACGACCAAAAAACTACAAGGCAGAGAGACCCAGGCTTGCCATCCCTGTCATGCACGCATGGGGGGCCCGCTGCTCACCATGCCCAGAAGAGCCCAGCCCGACCCCTTTTCCTGCATTTTCATCCAGGATTTCACATTACATTTAGTTGTCATGTCTCCCTACAGAGCTGGAACTATGGTGAATTTTCAAAGGCATCA
Organism: Globicephala melas; assembly: GCF_963455315.2. Lineage (NCBI taxonomy): Eukaryota > Metazoa > Chordata > Mammalia > Artiodactyla > Delphinidae > Globicephala > Globicephala melas. The sequence goes on along the minus strand of NC_083325.1, from coordinate 51,810,349 downwards.
GGCCCATCCCAGCATGCCTTCGGAGACACCCCAGGCCGAAGGGGAGTCTGCAGAGTGCCCCTACCTCTCAGGGGCTCTCTAGATTTTTAATATAGTCATTATGTATCTTAAAAGAAAAGAAAAGGGGCTTCCCTGGTGGCGCAGTGGTTAAGAATCCACCTGCCAATGCAGGAGACACAGGTTCGAGCCCTGGTCCAGGAAGATCCCACATGCCACAGAGCAACTAAGCCCATGTGCTACAACTACTGAAGCCCGCGCATCTAAAGCCCGTGCTCCACAACAAGAAAAGCCACCACAACGAGAAACCCACGCACCGCAACGAAGAGTAGCCCCCACTCTCCGCAACTAGAGAAAAGCCCATGGGCAGCAACGAAGACCCAACGCAGCCAAAAATAAATAGACAAAATAAAATAAATTTATTAAAAAGAAAAGAAAAAACAACTAGAGTTAAATCCAAGTAATTATTAAACGAGGACCTCGAACTTGGTGTCTGAGAGTGGGATAGAAATCAAGGGAGTTCATTGCCATTTTAGATACAGCAGTTTATATATCTCTGCCTCATAGCATGTTCACATCCATGACCTAATTTTAGCTTGCATCTCTGTGAAGTAGGCAGAGAAAGTATTATTTTTCTCTCCCACTTCCACAGATGGGAAAACAGATCAAGAGCATTTCATGATTTACTCAGCATTACAGAGCAAAGCGAGTGCAGGATAGGACTGGAATTTGGTTTTGCAAAACTCCCTGCTGAGTGTCCTTTCCTCCATGCTGTGTTACCTTGCTGCCCTTGAAAAGCTCTATAAGAGTGGGAAAAGTTACAGTGACCACCAAATCAAGAAAACATGACATTGGGAGAGCTGAACGAAAGAGTTCTGCTATCAGGGGAAAAAAATCTAGAACAGATGCCAAAAGACACATCAAGGTGGTAGCAAAGTGCTGGACACCCTGCCCTTCAGGATGCTTCATGAATATTAGGTGAGGTTAACAGACTGGATTGCCTCCAAATTTACACTGGGTTGGTGGGCAAAGGTAATGTCAGTGAGAGCACAAGAAATGACAAAAAAGATGGAAGTAACCTTACAGATATTTTCTTTTGGCCTACAGTTTGAAGGCCCCTCTTCAGTCAGGTAGGTTGTGAGAGTGCCAATGAGCTGTTGCCGCCCTGGATTCTATTACTTGCAAGAAATAGAAATTCACCAGAGTTGGCTTAACCACAGTAGGATGGAAAGGTGATTTATTGGCCCTAAGGACAAGAATGTGTCAGGCCCAAGGAAAATCCAGAACTGAGAACTTGTAGGCTGTCAGAAACTCAGGGGATATGTGCTCTCCCCAGCTTTCATTTCTGTTTCTGAGTATTTGTGTTCTTTTTTTTTTTTCTGGGGAGTTCCCCCTGTTGTTCTGTCTACATGTGGGATCAAAGACAGACCGCCACAGCTCCTAAAGTTCATATTTCAGCCATATGAACCCAGGCTCTCTCCTCTCATCCCTCTCTCTCAAACAAAGCCCCCATGGAAGGAACTCTTTTGGCCCAAACTGGCTCAGGAATCCCTGATCCAATCAACTATGACCAGGAGTCAGGGTCCCATTAGGCATAAACAGCTGTTGGGAGCCACTCTCTACAGATGACAATAAAGCATTTATAGATAGGAATCATTTAACCTTAGCATGTACTTTGATATATATCTACCATACATGCCCACCAGCATGGCTACGCTAAAAAAAAAAAAGGAAAATGTAAAATGTTAGCAAGAATGTGGAGAAATTGGAACCCTCATGTAATGTAAATGGTATATGAATATACATGTAAAATGGTGCAGTTGCTATGGAAAACAGTTTGGTGGTTCCTGAATAGATTAAACACAGAATCATCAAATGACTCAACAATTCAACTCCTGGGTATACCTCCCAAAGAACTGAAAACAGGTGTTGAAACAAAAACATTCACAGATCTTTGTAGCAGCACAAGTCACAGCAGCCAAAAGGTAGAAACAACCCAAATGTCCATTAGCTGATGAGTAGCTAAACAATGTGGTATAGCTATTTGGCCATATAATGGGATACTATTTGCCCATAAGAAAAGAAATGAAGTAATACATGTTACACCAGGGATGAACCTGAAAGACATTATGCTAAGTGGAAAAAAAAAAAAACAGATATAAAAGACCACATATCGTATGATTACATTTATATGAAATATCCAGACCAGGCAAATCCACAGAGACAAGCAGATCCCTGATTGCCAGGGGCTGGGGGAGATAGGAATGAAGAATGACTGCTTGACAGGTATAGGGTCTCCTTTCTGGGGTGATAAAAATGTTGTGAAACTAGAAAGTGGGCATGGTTGCACAACATGGTGAAGGTACTAAATGTCACTGAGTTGTACACTTTAAAATTTCATGTTATATGTATTTTACTGCAATTAAAGTACATTAGATATATAGGGACTTCCCTGGTGGTCCAGTGATAAAGAATCCACCTTACAATGCAGGGGACTCGGGTTCGATCCCTGGTCAGGGAACTAAGATCCCACATGCCACAGGGCAACTAAGCCCGAGTGCCACAATTACTGAGCTCGTGCGCCTCAACTAGAGAGCCCGCGTGCCGCAGACTACAGACAGCGCACACACCGTGGAGCCTGCGTGACACAACTAGAGAAGAGAAAACCCACCCGCCACAACTAGAGAGAAGCCCATGTGCCACAACGAAGGATCCTGCATGCCTCAATGAAGATCCTGAGTGCCACAATTAAGACCCGACACAGCCAAAAATAAATAAATAAACAAATCTTTTTCAAAAAAAGTATATTAGATATATAAAATCACCTAAAAATGCTCCAAAAAGACTGATCACATCTACTACCCTGGAGTAGCCTAGTTGAGAATAATAACTAATACATTAACTCATTCACTCACATTCAGCAAACATGAATGAATTGAGCATGTATTATGTGTATCCGGCTGTGCCAGGCATATGGGAGCTAAGAGGCTCAGTCCCCAGCATCAAGGGGCTGACAGATTAGTGGAGCAGACACAGATAGATAGATAACTTCAATATAATGTGATAAGTGCTAAGACTAAGACATGCTCATGGTGTTTTGGGAATTCAGATGAGGCATGAACATGATAGACTGAGTTAGGGATGAGGCAATACCTGAGCTGATCCCTAAGAGATAAACAGGACCTGTCCTGGTGAGGTGGCAAGGAGGGAGAAGGGCATTCCGGACAGAGGAAAGAAATGCACTAAGGCCCACGACAAGACAGAAGGTCACCAGCAGACGAGGGGGCGAGCCAGGAGCAAGAGAGCACCAGGGGGAGAAGCAGAGTGTAAGAAGGTTGGAATGTGAGGGGTGGGAAGCAGGAGAACCACGTGTTCACAGAGGGTGACAGTGGAGAGAAGGGAGAGAAGCCAGAAGAGAAAGGGGTCAATGATATCATGAGTTCAGCAAAGTCAAGTAGACAGGCTGAAAGTGACCATGGACCTGACAACGTGTCCTTTGCACACTTTCGGTCGTGGCAGGCTACGGTTTCACCAGGTATACCTTGAAGTTTGGCTGGGAAGGAAGTCTCAGTGTGATGGAAAGGGAACGTATTTATGTGCTCAGGGGAAAGACAAGATGAGCCAGAGAAAAAGAAGGTAGAGAAGAGAGAGAACCGATGACGCCAAGGAGGGGCCACAGCTGTGGAGCTCTCAGGAGGGGTTAACTTTGGCCAAGTCAGGGAGTCCCACAGGCTCTCAGGTGAGGAGAGGCAGGAAGGATGGAAGAGGGCAGAAGGGGGGATACATCAGGGTGAGGGAATTCCTACCTGATGGGCTTATGGGCTTCTATTTTCTCAGCAAAACTCAAGGAGGGGGAAATGCTTAGAAGAATCACTGTGGGGAAGGACAAGTCTGCTGACAGGGACTCTGAAAGGGTTTCCAGGCTGCTCAGCACCACGGAGGCTGGTAGATGACGGCTCTGTAGTAGCGCCAATCTGCGTGGGCTGTGATTTCTCCAGCAGAGCTCAGGAGCCCAGATGTCAGAGAGAAGAAAGGGCCGACCTGAGCAGGCTTGAGTACAGCCAGACAGGAGCAGCAGCAGGACCTGCAGAGGGCAGGGAGGGTTGAGGCCAAGGAGGGTGATGACGTGGCTCCTGAAGCTTAGGCTAAATAGGGACGGAAATGAAGAAGAGGACGGGAGGGTTCTGAAGCAAGGACAGAACATGGCAAGGGAAAGAGACTGCAGGTTTTGAGGAAGTTGAAAACCCAGCATACTGGGAGGTAGGAGTGGGTGGGCTGCAAGGTGGGAGGCTCTGATGGGAGTGGGCTGGAGAACAATTCGAGGCAATATGTAATCAAGTGCTAAACAGGATGATATGAAATGTAAGTGGGCATAAGTGCTGGGGAGGAGGGGGTGTGTTCCAAACCGAGTGCTCCGAGCGATGGAGGAGAAATCCAGTGCAATTTGCTGCATTAACATTACAGCTGGCGCGGCACCCCCAGTGGGGAATTCAAGGTGACAATGTAGCAAATGGAATCTTGAAGCCTAGAAAGCACTGGGTGGATCAAACCTTTCTGAGGACACAGTTTCTTTAGTCTCAAAAGAGGTGGAAAATGAACAGTAGGAGAGACAATTAAAATACTCTTAATCCTGCCTATGAAATGCTGCTGTAAATTTCAGGAAATCCTGAAATTTACTTGGCCTGTTTCATTCGCTTCCTGCTTCAAGCCGCCTTTAATACAATGTCCACACTCCCCCTCCTCAGCTAGTCTGGAAATTTCAAGAAGCCTAATGCATGCTGTACATTTCTATAAGATAAGGCCATGAATTAATGTGCAGGGGGGGCGGTTTGGGAGGGGGGATGAGAAAAATCATCGAGGTGGTCTTTGATGAAGAGAAGGTTTACAGCATTTGCTCTAGTCCATAGGAGCCTGGAGCCAGAGAGGTTAAGCTGTGGCCTGAAGTAGCACAGCCAGTGAGCAGCAGAGCCCAGACCAGGCCAGCACTCTTTCCTCAAATCAACTCAGAGGGAGCCAGCCGATTCCCTTCCCTGCCCACTTCCTGGTCAGGCAAAACCAGAGCCTCTATTTCATTCACCTCTTAAAGTCTATGCTGGAATTGAGTGTAGTAACCGTGGTTTTTTTGCCCCGTACCTATTTTCTTTCTTTTTTTTTTTTTTTTTGCAGTACGCGGGCCTCTCACTGCCGTGGCCTCTCCCGTTGCGGAGCACAGGCTCCAGACGCACAGGCCCAGCGGCCATGGCTCACGGGCCCAGCCGCTCCGCGGCACGTGGGATCCTCCCGGACCGGGGCACGAACCCACATCCCCTGCATCGGCAGGCGGACTCCCAACCACTGCGCCACCGGGGAAGCCCTCCCCTTCTTTCTTTTGATCTCAGCCCCTAATTTGACTCATGTGAAGTACCTTTCCCTACCCACTCCCCACCCATCCATACATCTGGTGGCTCTGCCCACGGTAGTCTTACTAGCTCTCCCGCAGAAATTTGAATCCTGAATTGGGACTGCTAGAGCTATTCGTCCATGAATGGGGCCTTACCTGAAGGATAACTCCTGGTACTAAGATCCCAGACTCATCCTTTCAGCACCCATTTCTAAAGCTTTTCCTTCTGGTCTGCATATTCTTCCAGAAAAATCCTTATTTGTAACTTCATGTAAGTGGGATTTGATGTTTGCTGAAGACCCCGCAGATCCTTTATCATTAAATGAAAACACAGTTTAGACCAAGTTAGGACCAGGTAATGCCACACAGTCCATCTGTCAGCAAACCCTACCAGCACTACCTTCAAAGCACATCTGGGGCCTTCCCTGGTGGTCCAGTGGTTAAGACTCCGTGCTCCCAATGCAGGGGGCCTGGGTTCAATCCCTGATCAGGAAACTAGATCCTGCATGCCGCAACGAAGATCCCGCACGTGGCAACAAAGATCCCGCGTGCTGCAACTAAGACCTGGCACAGCCAGATGAATAAATAAATATTAACAAAAAAATTTTAAGCACGTCCATAACTGGAACAATGCTTTTCACCAACCGGATGCCACCACTCTGGTCCAGCCATCAAGGTCTTTGGCCCAGACTATTGCAGCTGCCTCCCCACTGGAGGCACTGCTTCCACTTGCGACCCTGAAGTCTATTCTCCACACAGCAGCCGGGGGAATGCTGTGATAGTGTAGGTTGGACCATGTCACTCCTCTGCTCATGTCCTCGCAGTGGCTCCCATACCACCACTCAGAGTAAATCCAAAGCCCTAACTATGACCTTCACAGCACACATGGTCTGGCCCCATCCCTAACCCACCTCCCCTTCTCCTCCCCCGTCTGACGCCTCTGCCCCAGTCACACAGACATCTTCACTGTTGCTCCAACACCCAAGGCACGCTCCCACTTCAGGGCCTCTGCCTGTGCCATCTCCCCCACTAGAAAGTAAGCACCGGGGGCTTCCCTGGTGGCACAGTGGTTGAGAATCCGCCTGCCGATGCAGGGGGACACGGGTTCGTGCCCCGGTCCAGGAAGATCCCACATGCCGCGGAGCGGCTGGGCCCGTGAGCCATGGCCACTGAGCCTGCGCGTCCGGAGCCTGTGCTCCGCAACGGGAGAGGCCGCAACAGTGAGAGGCCCGCATACCGCAAAAAAAAAAAAAAGAAAGAAAGTAAGCACCGGGACTTTCCTGGTGGCACAGTGGTTAAGAATCCACCTGCCAATGCAGGGGACTTGGGTTCAATCCCTGGTCCGGGAAGATCCCACATGCCGCAGAGTAACTAAGCCCGTGCGCCACAACTACTGAAGCCCGCGCACCTAGAGCCCAAGCACCACAACAAGAGAAGCCTACGCACTGCCAAGCCCGTGCACCTAGAGCCCATGCTCCGCAACAAGAGAAGCCACCGCAATGAGAAGCACGCACACCACAATGAAGAGTAGCCCCTGCTCACCGCAACTAGAGAAAGCCCATGCGCATCAACGAAGACCCAACACAGCCAAAAAAATAAATAAAAGAAAGAAGGGAGGAAGAAAGGAAGGAGGGAAGGGGAGAAAGAAAGAAAGAAAGAGAGGAAGGAAGGAAGGAAGGAAGAAAGGAAGGAAAGAAAGAGAAAGAAAGAAAGCTCCAATGAGGGCAGGGATTTTTGTGTTTTATTCATTGCTGTATCCTCAGCACCTGGCAAAGTGTATGACACAAAATAGGTGCTCCATTAGGATCTGATGAATGAATGAGTGATCAAATATGAACTGGGCAGCCTGGTGCTTCATCCTTCTTTATCTTCATGGCTACCCCCAACGGGCAGATCTTCTGACAAACAGTGGAACTTTGGGTGGGTGATTTTAACACTGGAGGAGTCTGCCTTGTGTTACTTTTTGACTGCAGCTATAAGAACCAGAATCACTTTTTTTTTTTAAAGACTATTTTTTAGAGCAGTTTTAGTTTCAAAGCAAAATTGAGAGGCTATGTCTCAACTAGGAGGACATATCTCATATATTTCCTACCCCAACACATGCATAGCCTCCCCCGTCATCAGCACCCTCCACCACAGTGGTGCATTTGTCACAGTTGATGGATGTACACTGATACATCATTATCACCCAAAGTCCATAGCTTTAGAGTTCATTCTTGGTGGTGTACATTCTACGTGTTTGGACAAATGTACAATGACATGTATCTACCATGTATCATACAGAGTTAGTTTCATTGCCCTAAAAATTCACTGTGTTCCACCTGTTCATCCCTCCCTCCCTAATCCCTGGCAACCATTGATCTTTTTACTGTCTCCATAGTTTTGCCTTTTCCAGAATGCCATATAGTTGGAATCATAGAGTATGTGGCCTTTTCAGATGGGCTTCTTTCACTTAGTAATATGCATTTAAGGTTCCTCCATATCTCTTCATGGCCTGGTAGCCCATTTCTTTTTAGCATCATACACTGTATGATGTACTAGTTTATCCGTTCACCTACTGAAGGACATCTTGATTGCTTCCAAGTTTTGGCAATTACGAATAAAGTTGATGTAAACATCATGTACAGGTTTTTGTGTAAACGTAAGCTTTCAACTCCTTTGAGTAAATAGCAAGGAGTGCAATTGCCGGACCATATGGTAACAGCATGTTTAGTTTTGTAAGAAATTGTCAAACTGTCTTCCAAAGTGGCTGTACCATTTTGCATTCCCATCAGCAATGAATGAGAGTTCCTGTTGCCTCATATCCTCACCAGCATTTGGTGTTAGCAGTGTTTTGGATTTTGGCCGTTTAGTAGATATGTGAACAATCACTTTTTATATTTGTTTCTAGAGGTGAAACTCAAAGCCTACTGAAATATATACAAAAAATAATTTTAAAATCAAAGAGAAGAAAACAAACCTAAATAAAAGTGCATAAACATATAAATACGTCTTTCTAAACTGAAAAAGCCCAAAGGTATGGACTTTGTGGGACCTGGCTTCTTAGGAGAGCAGAGCTGGTAGGGAGAAGTTTATATATACGTGTAAAATATATAAATATGACCTTTGGAGATTGTTACATAAATTCCCCAGACCCCTTTCTCGGAAATGTTTCACTTTGCTTAAATACTGCCTTGCACTGGAGAAATCTACAAGCTTTCTAATTGCCCTTGAAGATGTCTGCTTCCTGGAAGCACATTATAAGTTATAAAGACAGACAACTAGGATATTTTCATCCTATCCCGTGGCAAGCACCTGAGAGACAGCTGCCCCAGCTGCAAACCCACTGGAACACCTTCAGGTCTCTACTATTGGATAATTCTGACAGTTTTCAGGGTCCCTTAGCTTTAAAAAGTGACAATGTCCATTCTTAGCTTGTCCAACTTGTGGTCCACTCTGACCCCAGGTTAGTAGCTGTGCTTGGCCAGTACTTGCCAGACTTGCCCACATAGTTTAACACGGTCTCCAAGAGTGGTGTCAGCATTTGTCTCAAATCAAACCCACAAGGCTTCAATGTACCATTTTCTTACATGGCCAACACTAGTTTGATTTCTATTACTTACCACAAAACAGGTTTTTGCATGTAGAGTCAAAGCAGTAATTATGAATGAAAAGAAGTATTATCAATTCTATTAAATATGACTGTATACAATACGATAACATAGTTTTAATATATTTATACACTGGAGTCCCCAAGGTGGATGGATGTGAGTCTGGACTGAAATGGCCAGAGACCTCTCTGAGATAGGTTTTGCTCTGGCCCAAGCAACACCCCCAGAGGTTCCCCTAGACTCAGGGACTGCTTTCTCCCTCAACCCAGGTGCTTCTCAAAAACAAAGACGCAAAAACAGAATTCTCTGGAGCTCTTTATGACATTCCCTTTCATTTCCATTCAACCAGGCTTTTTTAAAAAAAGTACAGGAAGTTCCCTATTGGCCCATGAAAACTCGCTTTGAAACTCCTTAACTCTATTGCGGGTGGGTGATTCAGGCAGGGCCCGCAACACTTTATCTTCAGTGTGGATCGTATTTACCCATGCCCCCCTCTTCATCCTTCCCCCATCAAAACCTGCTCTCAGGAAAGGTTCTGCAATGTATCAGTCATTTACACTTTGGGATTAATTTCAATGGCAGTGTTTTCTCTTTTCCAGAGATGATTATGTTTTCAGCCACATTTCTCAGATTAAGCATCAACACTCTGGGGAGGAGGGAAGCGAGAGGAGCAAGAGGCCTTCCTTGTACCTCTGAAATAATACAATAGCAGCAAATACTGAAATAGAGTTTATACATACCAGGCACTTTGCAAATATTATACCATTTAAAAAATGGGCTTTGATTACATGATTTAATATATGTAAAGTGTTTAGCACAGTACCTGGTGCACATAATAAATAATCAATTAAAAGTGGCTATTATTCAAAAAAAATAATCCTCATAACAACTCAATGAGTTGTATATTACTCCATTTAACAGGTGAAGAAACAAAGGTAAATGACTTTCCAAACACACTCAGATGATAGATGTGGGGCTAGGATTTAAATCCAGATTTATCTGACTCCAAAGATGTGCTCTTCTTATAACACCATTTGGATTTCAAATAACAAAAGCCTCAGCTGAATCTGCCTACCAGTGAGTCTGGTCGGAAATTTAGGCACACAGGGAAGTGTCATAAAATGCTTTTTCTTCAACTTCCCTGTTGGCAATAGTTAAGAATCCGCCTGCCAATGCAGGGGACATGGGTTCGAGCCCTGGTCCAGGAAGATCCCACATGCTGCGGAGCAACTAAGCCCGTGTGCCACAGCTACTGAGCCTGCACTCTAGAGCCCGCAAGCCACAATCACTGAGCCCACATGCCACAACTACTGAAGCCAATGCACCCTAGAGCCCGTGCTCCTCAACAAGAAAAGCCACTGCAATGGGAAGCCTGCACACTGCAACGAAGAGTAGCCCCTGCTCGCCACAACTAGAGAAAGCCCACGCAGCAACGAAGACCCAAAGCAGCCAAAAATAAATAAATATTTTTTTAAAATGTTTAATGCTTTTTTCATATTTTAATTTTGTTTATTTTTATTGCAGTATAGTTGGTTTACAATATCATATAAGTTTCAGGTGTACAACATAGTATTCACAATTTTTAAAGATTATAATCCATTTATAGTTATTATAAAATATTGGCTATATTCCCTGTGCTGTGCAATATATTCTTGTAGCTTATTTATATTATACATAGTAGTTTGTACCTCTTAATCCCCTACCCCTATCTTTCCCCTCTCTTTTTCCCTCTCCCCACTGGTAACCACTAGTTTTTTCTCTATATCTGTGAGTAAGCTTCTTTTTTGTTGTCACCAGTTTTATTTCTTAGATTCCACATGTGATATTATATAGTGTTTGTCTTTCTCTGTCTGACTAAGCATAATACCCTCCAAGTCTATCCATGTTGTTGCAAATGGCAAATTTTCATTCTTTTTAATAGCTAAGTAGTATTCCATTGTGTATATACACCACATCTTCCTTATCCATTCATCTGTTGATGGACACTTAGGTTGCTTCCATATCCTGGCACTTGTAAATAATGCTGCTATGAGCATTGGGATGCATATATCTTTTGAATTAATGTTTGCATTTTCTTTGGATCTGTACCTAGGACTGGAATTTCTGGATCATACAGTACTATTTTTAGTTTTTTGAGGAACCACCATACTGTTTTCCACTGTAGCTGTACCAATTTACATTCCCACCAGCTGTGTACAAGAGTTCCCTTTAATCCATATCTTCCCCAGCATTTGTTATTTGTGATCTTTTTTTTTTTAATAAATTTATTTATTTATTATTTTTGGCTGCGTTGGGTCTTCGTTGCTGCATGCGGGCTTTCTCTAGCGAAGACCGGGGGCTACTCTTCCTTGTGGTGCGTGGGCTTCTCATTGCGCTGGCTTCTCTTGTTGCGGAGCATGGGCTCCAGGCACACGGGCTTAGTTGCTCTGCGGCATGCGAGATCTTCCCCAACCAGGGCTCGAACCCGTGTCCCTTGCATTGGAGGCGGATTCTTAACTGCTGCACCACCAGGGAAGTCCTATTTGTGGTCTTTTTGATGATGGTCATTCTGATAGGTGTGAAGTGATATCTCATTGTGGTTTTGATTTGCATTTTTCTGGTGATTACTGATGCTGAGCATCTTTTCATGTGCCTGTTGGCCATCAGTATGTCTTCTTTGGGGAAATGTCTATTCAGGTCTTCTACCCATTTTTTAATCAGACTGTTTTTTTTGATAGTGAGTTGTATGAGCTGTTTATATATTTTGGATATTAACCGTTCAGTGGTCATATCGTTTGTAAAATGCTTCATTTTTTATAAGACTTTACTTACCATGAAAAACTTTTCTATCAGTTTTCTCACCCTCACCACTTCCCAGAACAGGGGAGGTTATTTCCCCCCGACCCCTGGTACTCACAGCACTTATTGTTGGGGAAGTGACAGCCTGAGAAAAGACGAAAGTCCCTAACATCCTGGCATGTCAGAGTCAAGCGCCAGCATAAGCCTCTTTGATTTACTTCTGTTCCCAAGCAAGCCGGGAAAGAGACAAGTGTTGTTCTAATTTCTCTGAGACGAGACCCAGGGCCAAGTGGCAAGTGAGTATACGGTGATGCTAACCCATGCCTCCTTCCTTCCTTCTGCTTCCCCAGTCACATCCACGTACTCTGTCCATTTGACAAGGCCCACGAGCGAAGCAGGCTGTGTGCATCTCCACTTCCTGCCAGGGGTGGTGGGGACTTGAGTTAGGACTTGGTGTTAACGGGATCATCCCTGAATGAACCAGTAGGACAACACTAACATAAAACTCTGTTTCAGGTCTGACCACCTCCCAGGCTAGAGCTATTGGCTCACAAAGGCAAGAGCCTAAGGGCAGCTAGTGGCTGAAGAAACAACTCAGAGACCAGGGCCCACGCAAGACATGTTCATTCATGGTGTCTTCCCTTCCAGCCTCTTGGATATGGAGGGATATTTATAGTAGGATATATATGGCCTCCCTCAAATGTTCCCCCGAACATATGCTAACTACAGGGATTCTTTATTCCTTGTGGAAAATGTTCTTGCCACATGATAAAGCCTTACCGTTGATTTGGATGTTCTGTGCCGTGTCCTCTTTTAACTGGATTCAAAACAAAACCCTTCCAGAAGTCCTTCTTGCAGACTGCTTTGAAGGTCCAACATGAACAGTCTGGGAGGTAAGCTGCACAGCCCCTGCTGAGACCAACATCCCCTGGGTCCACCCTGATGGATACAGAGTGATGTCTCTCAACAAACTTGACCCACTCTCCCAGTCTTCCAGATTGTCAGCGAAGTCTAAACAATGGAAAGAAGTCACCCCAAGGCTTCTTCCAGGTTTTGTTAATCAGACGTGATGGCTGATAGGCAGAAATCACCACTGTGGTCCTTCTGCCTCTAAATCATATAAGGATACATGGGCTCCACAGTGCTGTCCTTGAAAACGGATGCTTAATAAGGTTTTCTTTCCTTATGGGAAAACACTGATCTGCAAGGCTCTGCATTTCCCTTGTTCAGGTTATCCATCAACATTTTGTCTGCAATATCTTATTTCTGGATTTAATGGGGCCTCCATGACCAGGGAGGTCTTGAGAAGGTCATTTGCTATGAGGGCTGGTTCTCTGGGCTCCCATATCAGGGTTTCCTGAGTAACTGGCTGGGAAAGTCCACTGTGCTAGAGTTCCCTGGGCCCTGAGCTGGGCCCATCTGCAGCCCTTGCCCTCCAGGACTCTGACGGCACCAAGGCTGTGGGCAGCAGCGGGACCCAGGTGCTGGGCACAGAGCCCAGGCAAGGGAGGCTGCAGCAAGGTTGGCTGCAGTTTAGGGGACAGGCAAGAATTAGGTCATATCTGGAAAATGCCACTAAAAATCTATCAACGCGTGAGGAGGGAAGGTCAGAGCCAGATCAGTGCAGAGTGACAAGTGGGGGAGTCTATACAGGAAGACAGTATGTGAAGTCAGAAGGTAACCTGTCAAGAGTTAGAGTGAAAAACAAACCAGAAAAATAGTGGAAAAAAATTGATTTTTGACAAAAGTGTCAGTGTAACTCATTGAAAAAAGAATGATTTTTTCAACAAATGGTGCAGGAACAAGTGTTTAACCCTATACAAAAATGAACCTTGACCATTTCATAGGCAAAATTTACTTCAAATTGATCTATAAGGGCGAAAATTGTGAAACCTTTAACAGAAGACACAGGAGAAAGTCTCAGTGGCCGTTAGCTTGCCAAAAATTCTTTAAAAGGACTGAAAAAATACAAACTATAACAGTGTGTTGTACTTAATGTCACTGAACTGTACACTTAAAAATAGTTAAAATGGGGCTTCCCTGGTGGCGCAGTGGTTGAGAGTCTGCCTGCCGATGCAGGGGACACGGGTTCGTGTCCCGGTCCGGGAGGATCCCACATGCCGCGGAGCAGCTGGGCCCGTGAGCCATGACCGCTGAGCCTGCGTGTCCGGAGCCTGTGCTCCGCAACGGGAGAGGCCACAACAGTGAGAGGCCCGCGTACCGCAAAAAAAAAAAAAATTTAAAATGGTAATAATTCAGCAGAAACTGCACCAAATGAACAGTTAGTTAAACCTCTTTAAGGTCTCAAGTATAGTAAACCATTAATGGGAACTATGTTGCTTTTGTGTTATGTATATTTTACCACAATAATCGTAATAATAAAAGAGAGAATACCTTCTCTTCAGACAATTGCCAGGGGAAAAAAACTCACAAACTGTCAAAGAAAATTTAAAATTCAAAACTTTTGTTCTTTAAAAGGGAAACTTCCTACACTGTTGGTGGGAATGTAAATTGCTACGGCCACTATGAAGAACAGTATGGAGTTCCTTAAAAAACTAAAAATAGAACTACCATATGATCCAGCAATCCCACTCCTGGGCAGACACCCGGAGAAAACCATAATTCAAAGAGCTACATGCACCCCAATGTTCATTGCAGCACTATTTACAGAACATGGAAGCAACCTAAATGTCCATCTACAGATGAATGGATAAAGAAGATGTGGTATATAGATACAATGGAATATTACTCAGCCATAAAAATGCCATTTGCAGCAACAGAGATGGACCTAGAGATTATCATACTAAATGAAGTAAGCCAGACAGAGAAAGACAAATATCATATGATATCATTTATATGTAGAATCTAAAATATGATACAAATGAACTTATTTACAAAGCAGAAACAGACTCACAGACATAGAAAACAAATTTATGGTTACCAAGGGGAAAGCGGGTGGGAGAGGGATAAATCAGGAGTTTGGGATTAGCAGATACAAACTACTATATATAAAAGAGATAAACAACAAGGTCCTACTGTATAGCACAGGGAACTGTATTCAATATCTTGTAATAAACTATAATGGAAAAGAATATATATATGTATATATATATGTATATATACACATATATATGTGTATATATGTATATGTATATATGTATATATATACATATATATGTGTATATATGTATATGTATATATATGTGTGTGTATATATATATATATATAACTGAATCACTTTGCTATACACCAGAAACTAACACAACATAGTAAATCAACTATACTTCAATTAAAAAATAAAATAAAATAAAACTTCTGGTCTTTAAAAGAGGCTGTTATAAAAATGAAAATGTTGCATATGAAAAGTTGCAAAACCTTATCTGACAAAGGACATGTTCCAAAATATATAAAGAACAGTTACAACTCAATAATAAGACAAACAATCCAATTATTTTTAAAATGAGCAAAAAATTTGAACAGACATTTCACCAAAGTAGATAGGTAGATGGCAAATAAGACCTGAAAAGATGTTTGATATAATTAGTCATCAGGGAAATGCAAACTAAAATCACAGTGAGAAACTGCTATATATCTACTAGAATGGCTAAAATTAAAACGACTAACTATACCAAACGTTGGCAAGGAAATAGAGCAACCACAACTCCTCATAAACTGCTGAGAGGGAAGTAAAATGGTACAACCACTTTGGAAAATGGTTTGGCCGTTTCTTATCGTATTAAATATATACCTACTATATGATCCAGCTGTTCAACACCTAGATATTTACCCTGGGGAAATGAAAGCATATGTCCACAAAAGGCTTGTCCTTGAGCTTTCTTAGTAGTTTTATTTGTAATCATCAAAAACTGGAAACAATTCAAATATCCATCAAGACGAGAACAGATAAACAAATTTAGTATATATGTACAAGGGAACACTACTCAGCAACAAAAAGGAATGAACTATTGACACATGCAATAACATGGATGAACCTCAAAATAATTATGCTGAAAGAAGCCAGACCAAAAAATAGGACATGCTGTCAGCTTCCATATATAAAATTCTAGAAAATGCAAATTAATCTATAGAGATGGAAAGCAGACAAATGGTTGCCTAGGAACGGAGGAGGGGAGAGTGAGGGATGGATTACCAAGGAGCACAAGGAAGCTTTGGGGAGTGATAGACATATTCATTATCTTGATTATAGCAATGGTTTCATGGCTGTATACATATGTCAGAATTCATCCATTTGTATTGTTAAATATGTGCAGTTAATTGTATACCAATTATCATTCAATAAAGCCTTCAAAAAAAAGAAAGAGGGAAAAACCCACCCCCTGCCATCAATAGGCAATACAGAGTCATGGCTAGAATGTGGGCTCTGGAGGCTTCTCCAGGTTTGGATTCAGGATCTTGTATGACTTACTGGCTGCGTGACCTGGGCCAAATCATGTGATCTCTTTAAACCTTGCTATCTTCACCTGTGAAATGGGATAATAATAGTGTTGTGAAGACAAAATTATCTAGAGTTTATAAAGTACTTGGAATAGCAGCTAAAGTATGGAAAATGTTGGCTATCGTCGTCGTCATCATCATCTGTAAAGCTGCTGATTGAAATGCAAGGCAGACAGATACTGGAGATCAGTGTCCAGGTGGGTGGGTGGAAGGGAGTAGGTGAGAAGGCAAGAATTCAGGTTTGACAGGGATACCCAGAAGTTCCACCATCCTAAGGAATGGTGTTATGGTGCAACCTTCCAAGCAGCCACGTTTAGCAGGTCTAGAAGCTGCAGGGGAAAGAGAGACACGTGGACACACCCGGATGAAAGCGTGCGGATAGAAAATACAGTTTCACAGACTTCGTGGGGGCCCTTTCAAATGTTCCTGAGTTTCTAGCCAACACTTTCTTGGTGCCACATTAGACACGGTGGAAGATAAACTCTTCTCCATCCCTTTTGCCCTGAAAGTGGTTTCCTGACATATCAGAGGGACCACCTTTCAGTGTTCCAATGCTTTCCAGTCAACCATCCCTTGTGGCTCACACCAGATCTGGGGTGCCACCCCAGAAAGTCAGCACTGCCTCAGCTTCTGTCTGGCCTGGACAATCAGAACACTCACCTAGTCCCTGCCCAGAAGAACAGCGACAGGGCAGCGGTAATGCCACCAGCAGCTGACCGCTCACGGTAAGGGCAGCAAAATCGGTAGAGGAATGCAAGGCTTAGGGGGAAATACTGAGCTGGTACTGGTGGAAGGTGAGGAGGGAAAATGGCTGGTTAGAAACTGGAGGAGATTTCTCCAGGATCCATCAGCGAGCCAAGTAAGCACAAATCCCCAAAGCAAAAAAACCATGAAATCAGCAGTCAGGGCCGTAGTGGGATCCAGCTGGCCAGAAGCCTGTGTCCAGGCAATTTCATTCTCTGGGAGAGGTTCCTACAGGAGGAAGGAGGAAGGGAAAAGTGGGAGAAGGATCATACTAATTAATAAATAGGTGAACCAGGCCAGTGCGTCTATCGGAGGCTGCATGGTAAAAGGGCGTCTCAGCTTGAAAGAACTGCAACAAAGGACAAGGACTCTTAAGAGCTCACGGCTCAAAATCTGGCTGCACTGCTATTCTGGTTGCACTCCGTTCGCATACACACACACACACACACACACACACACACGTCCCCTCCTCCACCCTCCTGCTCTGTGCCCCGATGACTGACCCCTTTAGGCTGCATCACCTGGATTCCGGATGGGTTTGGCCAATGGGAGCCACGGGAGGGATGGGAGAGCAGGAGAAATGAGAGTCGGGGTATTTCTTGCCTGTTCCCTCCTTGCTTTGGATCCTGGTACTGGCAGTGGCTGGGTCCCTCTGTGACTCTAGGCCGACCCCCATGGGTCCAGGTCTCACCCACCTCTGGTCCCACTCTTTCCACTCCTTGATCCTTTAGGCTTGTGGGTGTTCAGAACATCTTGCGGTTGCTTGTCTCTGGGTAACTCAACAGTCTTGTTTGTCCCTTAACCCTGCCCTCACGTCTCGAATTGAAATCTCCTTGAACCACCTTTAGTGGATCCAGTTGTTAGCTGTGTAATAACCGGGAACAGTCGATCTCTGGGCTCCACTTTCTCATCTGTGGGTGGGGATACTAGAGGCTGCGAGGACTTAGAGGTTAATGTACACGGTTAGCCACTGCTGTTATCCCAGGAGATGCGCCACTGGAGGACCCTCAGAACGTGACTCTTGGATTCTCTAGGTCTTCTAGTCCCTTCTCCTGCCGCCTCCCTACCACCAAGCCTTTTATCCCTTGGATAATCCCTGCTCACTCAGACTGAAGGGGAGAGGAGCAACGTTCCTCTGGCTCCTTGTCACACAGACCCAGAAAGGCAGGAGGGGCAGTCTGCCAGCCCAGCCCATCAACCTCCCCATGACAAAGGTCAGCCTGCCTGGAATAAGGAAGTACCCACAGCCAGGAAAGGGAAATCCAAACCCGAAAATACAGGAACTGAGCATGTCAATCAACATGGGCCTGCAGCGTCCTTGCGGAGTGCTGTTTATGAGGCGATAAACCATTTCAATACTCTGTTTTGGAACCCACAAGGTCTCCTTGAATGGCTTTTGAGAAGGTACTGCTAATAAGAGCCTCCAGGAGGACTGGAGGGTGAGATGGGGGCACCTTTGCCTTGAAGCTGCAGGTTTCCTGTGGGGGTGGAGGGAGCACCAGAGCCTGGAGAGGATACCATGAGGGGGGTAGCCCTGGGGGTGACTCCAGGGTTCAGGTGGGCAGCTGGAATCACAGGTACTAAAGGCTAATTTTGTGTCCTCTGCAGAGTTGTGAGGAAGAGAGACATTACTTTTTGTAGCGGGCAGGGAGACAGAGGGCTATACTGCGGTGGTCAAATCATGGTACGGGTCCTGAGCTTAAATCCTGGCCCTGCCATTTGTTTGTTGTCTGACCTTGGCAAATATACCTACCCTCTCTATGACTCAGTTTGGTCACCTGTAAGATGGGGATGATAATAGTAATAATATGCCTGTCCTATTGAGTTTTTGATGATTAAATGAGAGAACATATATTATGTTCTTAGCACGGGGCCAGCACAGGGTAAGTGCTCAAAAAATTAGTATTATCAAGAATGTTACCACCACTCCCATCTCTTCCCATCTACCCTCTTCCCAGCTCCAGAGACAGCAGGGGTCCCTAGGGGGTTAACACATAATAACTTGACACCTATTTGGGGGAAGGTGATAAAGCAAAACAAATTCCAGGTCCAGATCAACTCTCACAGCCCAGCAGAGTCCAGAGGCTGCTGGAGGGAAAGGGCAGAAACCGGGGAGAGTAAAGCAGCCAATGCCAAGTGAACTACGTGCAAACGGCCCAGAACAGGGCCAATGGCTAGTGGTCCCGTTGGGGCAGCGCCTTAGGAACTCTTTGACACAGGACTGGCAAAACTGGACATGACTACACACTCCTTTGTAGAAGGCAAAATAGTCGGGAGAGGGTCTCCGTTTTGAAGACCCATAATAACCCATAAGAAATACAATCTGCTGATGTTAGACAGAAAATGTGTAGCAAGAGAGAGGGTGGTGCCAGGGGAAGAGGCCAGCTGGTTCCCAAGAGGGTTCCCAAGGCCATAGCATCCCTTAATGACTTTTCCAGAGTCTGAGGCTATCCCTCATCAGGCTCCAAAACTTGATGTTGTCAACAGGCTGAGGGTGGATTGTCTTTTAGGGATAGACTAACATCAACCAGAGTAATAAAATACTGATATATAGACCAGAATGCTAATTCTTTCCTCCTTTCTTTCTTTTCTTCCTTTCTTTCTTTTCTTCCTCTTTCTTTCTTTCTCTCCTCTCTTTCTCTCTTTCTTTCTTCCCTCCTTTCTAATATTTAATGAATACCTACTATGTGCTAGGCAGCTATAAATAAAAGTCTCCAATCTCACAGAACATACATTTTAGTTGGGGAGAAAAAAATAAACATCTATCAAGAGAATCAGAAAATAAGCCACAGACTGGGAGAAAATATTTACAAAAGATATATCTGAAAAGGAGTGTTAACCAAAATGTTAACAAAGAACTCTTAAAATTCAACAATAAGAAAACAAACAACTCGATTAAAAACTGGGGGAAAGATCTGAACAAATAGACATCTCACCACAGAAAATACAGTTGGCACATAAGCATGTGAAAAGATGCCCAACATCGTGTGTCATTGTGAGTTAAAACAGCAATGAGATACCTCTACACACCTATTAAGAATGGCCAAAATCTAAAACAATGACAACAGTACACACTGGTGAGGCTGCGGGGCAACAAGAACTCACATTCATTGCTGGTGGGATTATATAATGGTACAGACACTCTGGAAGATGAGGCTGCGGGGCAACAGGAACTCACATTCATTGCTGGTGGGATTATATAATGGTACAGACACTCTGGAAGACAGTTTGACAGTTTCTTACAAATCTAAACGTGCTCTTACTGCACGATCCAGCAGTCTCGCTTCTTGATATTTACCCAAAGAAGCTGAAAACTTATGTCCACACAAAAACCTGCACACAAATGTTTATAGAAGCTTTATTCATAATTGCCCAAACTCGCAAGCAACCAAGATGTTCTTCAGAAGGTGAATGAATAAATAAACTGTGGTACATCCAGACAATGGAATATTATTCAGCCATAAAAAAGAAGTGAGCTAATAAACCATGCAAAGACGTGGAGGAACCTTGAATGTGTATTACTAAGTGAAAGAAGCCCATCTGAAAAGGCCACACACCGTAAGATTCTAACCACATGACATTCTGGAAAAGGTAAAACTATAGCTATGGTAAAAAGATCAAAGGTTGCCCCAAACATTGGGGGAAGCAGGGATAAACAGGCAGAGCACAGAGGATTTTTAGGGCAATAAAACTACTCTGTATGATACTTTAATGTCGGATATATGCCATTACAAATTTGTCAAAACCCATAAAATGTACAACAAAAAGAGTGAAGCCTCATGTAAACTATGGCCTTTGGTCAATAACGAGGAAACAAAGGTGTCACACTGGTGCATGGGGGAGGTACGGAGGGGAGGGCTTATGTGGGAACGCTCCATACCTGTAGCTCCATTTTGCTATGAACCCAAAACTGCTGTAAAAAATAGTCTGGTAATATTTTTAATCTATAAATAATTAATAGAGCATGTTAAGCACCAGGGTTAGGTGTGGGGAATATGAGGAAGGGGGGCCACTTAGCTAAGGCAAGACCACCTCCTCAGAGCCACGATCAGAGGCATTCCAGGCAAAGCGAACAGCAAGGGCGGGAGTCCTGAGTAAACTGCCCAGCAGACTGGGACCCCTGCCTCTACGGGCCTGCATCCCTTCTCTGCAGGCACCCAGTGCAGGGAGGTGAGTTATAGGCAGAAGGCCATGTGGTGAGCAAGGAGCCACAGCAAGGGAGGAAAGGACTCCAGGTGCTGACTGGCAAAGGCTGCAATGGCCTCTTGCCAGCCCGGGCCTCTCCCTGCCCGGGGCCAGGATGTCTGTGGATTGAGGCTGCTCCCACAGGCAGTGCTGGGGAGTCTGCCCCCTTGCCCCTGCTACCCACACATGTCCCCAGGTTGGTTAATGCAACTTAGTTGGCTACTGTTAAATCTTGCTTGGGCAAATTATCCAAATGATTTCACCTCTCTGTGTCTGTTTCCTCATCTACAAAATAAGGAGAATAAGAGCTAACTTGCAGGGTTCTGAGGTGGAAATGAGGATTCAGTGAGGTAACCAAGCTATGTAAAGCCCCTTGTGCTTGATATTAGCTGTTCAAGAGATGGTTAGTTTAATTGCTGTTATTCATATTATTTTGACTATTCTGGCGCAGCCTGTGAGCCTTGTTAGCTCTTTAAGGAACAGCAGTAGAGCACAGGAATGGCCCATAGGGCATGGGCTCTGGGCATACAATCTGTATCAGGCAAGTTATTGAAACTCTCTGCCTCAGTTTACCCATCTGCATAATGGGGCTACTGATGGACCCTACTTAACGGAGCTGTTGTGAAGATGGAATGAGTTAATGCACATAAAGCTGTTAAAACAGCACCTGGCACATGGTGGGGGTCCAGATGTCCACTGTTGTTATATGTTGTGTAGATCATTTCCAAAGATGGCTGCAACAATCCCACCCATCCCACATGGAGTCTGTTTCCCTTCCGCTTGAATCTGGGCTGGTCCTAGGGTAGAAATGACATTCTGGGACTTCTGGGCCTTAACAGTCCTTGCAGCTTCCATTTCTGACTTCTAGGAAACTAGTTTCCATGGAAAGAACTCTGGGCTAACCTGTTGGAGAGGCCACATGGAGAGAGTGTGGAAGATAAGAAGCCACATAGGAAAGAACCAAGACACCCCAGTAGACAGCCAGAACCCAGATATGTGAGTAAGGCCATCTTGATTCTTAAGACGCCACGGCTGACAGCAGGGGAAGCAAAGATGAGTGTTGCAGCCGAGCCGTGCCTAAATTCCTGCCTCAGAATCCCGCACAATCAAATGACCGTTCTTCTGTGCCGTTGGGTTTCGGGTGGTTTGCTACACAGCAATATGTTACAGCAATATGTATATCTTTATATGTATATAAAATAACTAAATACATAAAACAGACACACACACATGACTGCATCCATTATGTGTTGATTTTCTAGTTTCATTCTCACAGGCCAACCTTATTCCCCAGTTCTTAACAACTCCTTTATATCTCACCTATACAATCAATGAGGGAGCTGATATTTTCTGGTAATGAATCAAAAGAGTGAAATAATCCAGAAAAGGTGAGAAGGTGTGGTCTCTGCTCTTGAGAAACTTAAAGTTAAAATGGCTTAAAAAAATAATAATAAAGGGGGCTTCCCTGGTGGCGCAGTGGTTGAGAGTCCGCCTGCCGATGCAGGGGACACGGGTTCGTGCCCCGGTCTGGGAAGATCCCACATGCCGTGGAGTGGCTGGGCCCGTGAGCCATGGCCGCTGAGCCTGCGTGTCCGGAGCCTGTGCTCCGCAACGGGAGAGGCCACAACAGTGAGAGGCCCGCATACCGCACACACACACACACAAAAGTACCATGGAATACAGAATAAAAAACCCAATCCCTCACATTTGCATAATGTTTTGGCCTTTCTAGGAATCATCAGAAACCACATGATTTTCCTTCAAAGCATCTAAGAGCAAACAGTTAACACTGGCTGACCATTTCCTATCTGCCTGGCACTCATCGAAGCATTTACATGTTATAATAATGAAACAAGTTGTACTTTCCAGAAATGGCTGCCATGGGACTTCCCTGGCAGTCCAGTTGTTAAGACTCCACACTTTCACTGCAGGGGCCACGGGTTCAATCCCTGGTCAGGGAACTAAGATCCCACAGGCCACGCAGCACAGCCAAAAAAAAATCAAAAAAAAAACCAACAACAAAAATGGTTGCCACAATACATCCCATCCTACATGCTCTTCTTATGACATGATGTTGCCATTCCTCTCATTGAGGTGGGATCTGTGTCCCTTCCCTTGAATCTAGACGAGCCTTTGTGACTGCCTTGACCAGGAGACAATGTCACAAGTGAAGCCAAATGACTTTCAAGTTTGTCATAAAAATGCCATGCTCTTCTGCCTTGCTTTCTTGTTTGGGAACCAGTTGCCATGCTGTGAGGAAGCCCAGGCCACATGAAAAGACGACATGTAGGTGTTTCAGCCGACAAGTCCATCTGGGATCCCAGCCAACAGGGCAGGTATGAACAGCCACACATGTGAGCGAGGAAAACTTTGAGATGCTTCTAGCTCTAGCTCCAGCCAATGCCTGGCTGACACTGCATGAGAAACCCTGAGCAAGAACCACTAGCTGAGACAGGGAATAATAAAATGCTTGTTGTTTTAAGCCACAGAATTTTGAGGTGATTTGTTACACAGCAATAGATAACAAAGACACATGGTTGTTTCGATGATGATTTGATTCCCTATGTCCCCTACTGAAGCGTAAGCTAAAAGAAAGTGGGAACTGAGCTCCTCTTATCCACGGCTGTATCCCTAGGGTCTAGCAGAGAACACTCGCTCATTAAGAATTTGTTAAATGAAGGAACATGTCATTGCTCTTGATTCTTACAAACCACTGGAAGAGGTCAGTAAGGTAGGCACTCTTATATTTGTAGATAAGGAAAACAGCCCAGAGACATCAAGTGACTTGCCTAAAACTACACATCCAGTAACCGTAAGAGTAAGACTAGACCCCTAGGACTTCCCTGGTGACACAGTGGTTAAGAATCTGCCTTCCAATGCCAGGGACACGGGTTTGAGCCCTGGTCCAGGAAGATCCCACATGCTGCAGAGCAACTAAGCCCGTGCACCACAACTACTGAGCCTGCACTCTAGAGCCCACGAGCCACAACTACTGAGACTGTGTGCCACAACTACTGAAGCCTGCACGCCTAGAGTCTGTGCTCTGCAATAAGAGAAGCCACAGCAATGAGAAGCCTGTGCACCGCAACGAAGAGTAGCCCCCGCTCTCCGCAACTAGAGAAAGCCTGTGCTCAGCAATGAACACCCGATGCAGCCAAAGATAAATTAATTAATTTTAAAAAAAGACTAGATCCCTAGTCTCCTGACTCCTCCAACTGGTGTGCTTTCCCCTGTGCCATGCTGATTTCAAGCAGATCCCATGTACATAGCTCTGTGTAACTGTCCTAAAGTGGGTGGTACCCTGGAATGATGGCGACCAGATGAATCCAAGCCTGGCATCCTTCCTGGAACAGGTAGTCTTTACATTAGATGTTGAAGCAAGCATGGAATATGGCATGACTCTGAGAACTGAAGAGCGAATTCCAGGGGGAGAAGAAGCATTTTGAATGACTTAAGAGTCTAAGTGAACTGGGCACGTGTAGAGTTGGCAGTGGCTTTGCTAGTTAAAAGAGAATGGGCATGAGAAGTCTGGCATGAGTAAAGATAGGGAATCAAGGGCTCTAGATTGAGGGGGGGCTCCTCTACTGAGCTTGACATCTGCAGAAACCCCGAGTTGTCCTCCTTCTGGCCCAAAGTAACTGGCTATCCGAAGGGGGATGCTGGCCCCAGAAAGGGATCTCTGTTCCTAGCGCACCACAACACAGATGAGGAAGATGACATGACTCCATCCGTCCTGAATACAGAGGTGAAAGACCAGGGGAGGGGAGAAATGCTCTGCGTTTTCTCCGCTATTCCTTCTCTTTTAGGCTTCCTGAATTTCACAGTCTCCATTTTATTACCAATGGAGGGAAAAATGACAACTAGGATCTCTTTTGAATCTTGGCAACAGAGTTCAGGCTTTTATTAGCATGCAATAAAAATGGCATTGACCTCAGGAACAATCAAATTAAATCCTGGTTGGCTTGGAGTTTAACATCTTAGCCTTTGGAAGTTCACTTACCAAGTGATTTACTTCCTCAGCTCCTTTAACCCAATATACTCAGCAGCTGACCTTCCAGTTGTTGCCATTTATCTTACCTCAGTGATACAGATCACAGACAGACCTGAACATGGGTCTCAGAAATGATTCATTAAAGATTAAACATGTTTTAGACATGCACACCATGGAGCAGTGAGAGGCAGCTTGGGGGATAAGAGTGCTGGGGTGGTCTCAGGAGTTTGGGAGGCCAGTCCTGACCGTGCCCTAAACTTCTTGAAGCCTCAGTTTTTCCATCTGTCAAAATGGGAATTGTGTCACATTAGCATGGAGGACTACTCCCTAAAAATAAAATTCCATACTAAAGTATTTAACTTGTCTCCATAAGAACGTACTGAGTACTTTCCATGAAGAGATTGAGATCCCCAGTGGATTATACAATGGAGTCCCTGTTCTCAAGACTCCCTGTCTACTAGGGGAGATAAGACACATATAGAACAGCAGCCAATAAAGGCAGGCAAGAGTAACAGAATGAATTGTAGAGGCAATAAATGCTGTGATCAGTAAAGGAGGCTGCATGGAGGAGGTGAGACTTGATGTGGGCCTTGAAGGTTAGGCAAAATGTAGGTGGACAGACAAGAGTCATATGGATTTAATGTACAGCAAAATCTGCGATACTTAGTTTATTATTACATAAACATTAGTATATTTACAGCCATAGCATATTCAAAATATGAAACTGCTATGTGGGTAGATTACTGTTTGTTTAAAAATATTTGCTACCGCCCCTACACTGCCCCTTCCTGGTTCCCTTCCCTATAGGAAGAGTATACCTCCTGCCCCACTGATGTCAGCGTTGAATGTGACTTCATTTCCCAATGGAAGTGATGTACATCATAAAGCTTTGAGAGCCACTGAGTGGTTCCTCATTGTTCTTTTCCTCTCCCAGAAGGTAAACATGCCCCAGAGAGGTTCTGCCTCTATAACCCGAGTCTAAGAATGAAGACATGGAACAGAGTTGAATAATGAACAAGTAATATGAGCGAGAAATCACCCTTTGTGATTGGGATTGCCTGTTACACAGAATAATTTAGTCTAAGCTGACCAACGCAAGCTTCGTGCAGAAAAAGCTGACATCGTCAGTGTAAAATAAAACATGTGCTCCTCCTGCATGTCTCTTATACTCTCAATACGCCATTACAACACTGTTACACTTCTGACACGAGGTGTGTGGGTTTTCTGCACACTAAACTATCTGGATTTGCAGGGGAGGGATAAATTAGGAGTTTGGGATTAACATATACACACTACTATATATTAAATAGATAACCAACAATGACCTACTGCATAGTACAGGGAGCTATACTCCTATAAGGGAAAAGAATCTGAAAAAGAATATTATATATATATATAATATATATATATACACACACAGACATATATATAAAACTGAATCACTGTGCTGTATACCTGAAACTAACACAACATTGTAAATCAACTATGCTTCAAAAAATGTATACATATATATATATATATACATATACATATTTACATAAAAGATTTTAAAAAACCAGTTCTGTGACACCAGCAGGGTATCCTTCAATTTAATTGAATTCTGACACTATTTACCTGGAGATAGTATCAGATCCCACAGGCTAAAGGCTCAGTCCCACAAGATTGTCCCCCATTCCTTTTTCAGATACCAGTTGCAAGTCCAGGCTGTCACTGTGCTTCTGAATGACCAGCTATATAGATCAGAGATTCCCACAACCCCCTCCTCAGGCTTGATTCATTTGCTAGAGAGGTTCACAGAACTCAGGCTCAGGAAAACATTTTACTTACTAGATCACTGGTTTATTATAAAAGGATATAACTCAGGAAGAGACAGATGGAAGAGATACACAGGGTAAGATACATGGGAAAGGATACAGAGCCTCCTTGCTCTCTGGGGGGGCCACTCTCTCGAATCTCCACGTGTTCACCAACCTGAATGGTCTCTGGACCCTGTCCTTTTGGGTCTTAAGGAGTTTTCATTACAGAGGCACGATTGATTCAATTATTGATCATTGGTGATTGAATTCAGTCTCCCCCAGAGGTGGAGGGGGAGCTAAAAGTTGCAACCCTCTAATCACATTGGTTCCCCTGGCAACCAGCCCCCATCATTAGGTTACCTATGGGCTTTCTAAAAGTCACCACATTAACATAAACTCAAAAGTGGTTGAAAGAGGCTTGTTATGAATAACAAAATGCACCTTTATCATTCTAATCACTTAGGAAATTAAGGTTTTTAAGGCGTTCTTATCCCAGAAAAGGAAGAAGAAAATATATTTCTTATTATAAATTACAGTATCAGGATTAGTTACTTATTGACCACCTACACTGTATGAAGCCCCTCAGGAGGAGCTGGAAATGATAATGATGATTTTTTTTTAAATCAGTAAAAGTATTCATAACTACCCTCAGTATTGAACTTCACAGTTCACAGAACACTAGCGTACATTATCTCAGCCAGACCCGAGGACAGCTGAAGTTCAAAGAGATTAAAGGCTCACCCCAGTTCACACAGCCCAAATGTAGACCAGCCCCAAGCCAAGCTGGATCTTGGGACTCCCAATCCTATGCTTTAAAAGCACCTATGATGGGACTTCCCTGGTGGCACCGTGGTTAAGGTTCTGCGCTCCCAATGCAGGGGCCCCAGGGTCCACCCCTGGTCAGAGAACTAGATCCCACATGCATGCCGCAACTGAGAGGTCTCATGCCACAACTAACGAGCCCGCATGCCGCAACTAAGACCCAGTGAAACCAAATAAATATATATTTAAAAAAAAGTAACAAACCTAGTTTAAAATGAAGAAAATATTTGATTCTAAAAACAAAACATAAAAAAAGCACTTATGATGTACACATTGCTACATTTAAAATAGATAACCAACAAGGACCTACTGTATAGCACAGGGAACTCTGCTCAATATTCTGTAATAATTTAAATGGGAAAAGAATTTGAAAAAGAATAGATATATGTATAACCAAATCACTCTGCTGTACACCTGAAACTAACACAACATTGTTAATCAACTATACTCCAATATAAAATAAAAATTAAAATGAAAGAAAAGAAAAGCACCTACGACCCAGTCCCTGGCCTGAGGGAGCTTAGAGCAAAGGTCGGAGTTGAGACCGCCTCACAGGTGCTCCAGCACCACCAGGAAGCTTGGGCTAAAAGCCAGCCTAGCTCTCAGGACCGAGTTGGATCTGTCTCCAGGGGCCCTAGAGCTCAGCCAACAGCTCTGGGGCTACAGGCTCCCCTGGAAGATCTCCTTCCTCTCCAGTCCACTTTACAAGCTAATTCTGAAGGATTTACTTACCTTGGTGAGGGGGTCAAACCACTTCCTTGAAATGGTCTCTGCAACTGCCCCCTCCCTTCAGTCTGATTTATTTTCTGTGATAAGCTCTGGGGTTGGGATGCAAGGAGTGAGGGACTTAACATCAGAGGAAGGCAGAAAATGAAGGAAAGGAGAGAAGGGGGAACAAAGAATAAAGGAAAAAATACACAAAATGAGCTCCCTACATGTAACCTGGGAGGTTCCTAGGGCTCTGAGGAAACGGAGGTCCTCTGCCCTCTTCCACTCCCATACCACACCTTTACCTTTCTGGGGTCCTCCATCCTGAGTGAGGCTCCCCAGTTATGAAATGCAGAAGTTGCAGAACCAAACCTGGTAAGTGAGGCCAGCACCCAAGCTGGCTTTATATGAAAGTGTAAGTGCATCAGCCACTGCTCTCGCTCTCCACTCCTGCACCCCACAGCCTCAGGGCTGGGCTTCACGCTGTGGTGTGGTTTGACCAGAGCAGGTGACTGGGAACTATTAGGGTACTATTAGGTCCTAGCTTCTGGGACCACTGACTGACGGACGAATGCTGGGGATCAGAGTGCCTTCCCCACTCAAATTTGACTCTTACTGGATTGCAGCCTCCTTTGGGCACAGCCTTTCATACATAATGAAAATGAGTTGAGTTCACATACACCCTGTTCTGAGCACTTGTTATGTGCCACACACTGTTCTGAGTTCTTTACATGGAATTAACTCAATTAATAATCACCCCTCCTACTATTATCTCCGTATTACAGATGAGAAAACTGAAAAATTCTGGTACTATCTGTAGTGAAATGATCAAAGGAGGTGTCCTTAAGACTCCTGAAGGAGCATAGGAGATTGGAAGGACCAAACCTGACCAAGTGTTTGGCGATCTGGTAAATAAAGGGCAAGCTGGCTGGATGTCCTGAGCCAGCCCCTTTTTCTCCAGCGAAAAAGAAATTCACCTGAGGGGGACTTTCCTGATGGTCCAGCAGTTAAGACTCCACCTTTCAACGCAGGGGGTGTGTCTCACATGCCTTGTGGCCAAAAAACCAAAACAGAAGCAATATTGTAACAAATTCAATAAAGACTTAAAAAAAAAATGGTCCACATCAAAAATATCTTAAAAAAAAAAAAAAGAAATCGGGCTTCCTTGGTGGCACAGTGGTTGAGGGTCTGCCTGCCTATGCAGGGGACACGGGTTCGTGTCCCGGTCCGGGAGGATCCCACATGCCGCGGAGCGGCTGGGCCCGTGAGCCATGGCCGCTGAGCCTGTGTGTCTGGAGCCTGTGCTCCGCAACGGGAGAGGCCACAACAATGAGAGGCCCGCGTACCACAAAAAAAAAAAAAAAAAAAAAAAAAAGAAATCCACCTGAGTGATGGGCTATCCAGAAAGAGAGTTGAATTAGGAGTTGGGGGACCTAGGACCCAAGTCATGAACCTGTCCCTGATCAATAGAGTGACCTTGAACAAGTCATGTTACCTCTCTGAGCCCAGGCTCCCTACCAGTGAAGTGGGAGTTGGAGTTGGGGGGCCAGCTCACCTCCTTTGATCATTTCACTGCAGATAGTAATGGCCCCAGAATTGGTCAGTGTCCTCATCTGCAGTAGGGGTGGGAGTTATGACCTAAGGTTCAATGACGCCTCTAATTGCTGGCTCTGAGCTCTGCAGAGCAGCTGGCAGTGGCGTTCCTGGGAAATGAGCTGGAGGCTGCTACAGTTTGGCAATTTCCCTGAACAGCTGGTGTGGAGAGCAGGGAGGGCAGGACAACCTCTGAGACTCTGGCCAACTGCAGTGTATATTAAGGGCAACCCAGATGGCCGCTAGCCAACAACCCGTGCTGTGTAATTTGCAAGCCGTACTTTCTCCTTCTGAAGGTCTCTCTCTCCAGGATATGGGGAAGGAAGTCTGTCCCTTTCCACTTCTGCACCTGCGCACCTGAGCAAGGCCTCAGCCCGAGCCTCTATCGTCCCCTGGATCCCATGAGTCTCCTCCTTCCCCAAGGCCAATCTGTGGCCCCTCACGTGGGCTCCAGGACCACCATGCCTCCTTGAACAGGTTTTAGAGTAGGGGGTCGAAAGGAAAAGCACATTCTCCTGCCCCACCTTTGTTCCAAATGTGGATACGGGCTCTTATTTTTTTTTTTAAGGCTGTAAGGTTAAGAAAACCGCTGAAGGCTTGGGGTTGACAAAAGAGAGTTAAAATTACACAAGGAAAACAATTAAGTTGGAGATTGCCTACAGACTCTCCTAGAGTCCACTGACCCATGGCCTGGGGTGCCCTGCATGCCTCCCCCCAGCCCCACACTGCCTTCCGGCCACCATCAGACTGCAGAGCTAACCCAACTCTCACGGGCAGGAGGGCCACTGGCCAGATCTCCCCTGCCTGGAGTTCAGGCCCCAACTCTGTTTTCCCCAAGAGAGAAGAGGAAAGCCTCTCTTCCACCACGTGAAATTCTGCCATGAGTGGTGGTTCTGTCTGCCCACTAGAAAGAGAGCCTTCTGTATTGGTATGCATAACCATTGCTTTCCTCTTGTCTCAACCTGTCCATGCCGGAATAACGCCAACCTTCCCTCTGCATAATCAAAAAGCCCAGTGTTTTTCCCAAAATAAAAAGCAGTCTATTCCCTTAGGTGGATTTCCTTTTGTCCTCTTGCTAAACAGAAAACAGCTGAGGCTTTGAAATGACTGTGTCCCCTGCTTCAAGCCTTCTAGATTGCAGAGTCTGATACGAGAGCACCCCATCACACAAGTCATAATCAGACATGAGGAACCACATTTGGACCAGTCATGGTTGAAGGCAGAAGGTGCCCCGTAGCCTTCAGAAGCAGATCCTTCTAAGAGTCAAGGTTTTAAACTAAGCATAGAATTAGAATGGCCTGCAAGTCTGTAGCACATGGCTGCATCAGCCAGCAGGACCAAATTACCCCTGTGTTTATTTTTTATTTTTTTAAAAAGGCATTGACCTATGAATAAACAGCACTTGACATTGAAAATTGCCACTTAAATACCCAGCTCCTCTTCCCGATTACAGCAGCCTTAGGAGCTCTTCCAAATTGTCACCTAGCATGAATATGACAGCAAACAATGCTTTAAAGGTAAGTAATCTGCTCTATAATTATTTTAGCTGCTGCAACTGCCAACCAGCAGGATCACTTATGAGAAAGGCTGCAGTCCTCCCTTATTAAAGATGCATGAATATACAGTCTCTTGATTGTGGAAATAATCAGCAGACTATCTAATGCAACAAGACTTAGCCACAGAAGAATTAATTCGGGTGAAACTGATTAAGGAAAAGAGGGTAAAAATCTATCTGTGATGATTCAGGCTCCGATTAAACTTAAGCATTAATTCTCACATTCTTTTCAAATTAAGAGCCTCATCTAAATACTCTGCATTAATATTCCAACATACTCCGCTCTCCCTTAACCAAAGAGAAACACGGGCGTTTCTAATGAAAGCTAAAGATCCTGCTCTTGTTACCCATCAAGCCACTGCATCAAGATTTCAGGAGCCTGGAGCTTTTATTATTTAAATAAAAGACAGCTGGGGACGGGGAGTGAACTCAAATTCTTTGTGGTCTTGAGCACTTAGGACTTTCGTTGGGAGATTCTCTTAAAAGCTAAAGGAAGCATACAACACAACTAATTATATGATAGCTGCCAGAATTCTCTTTGTCTTGCGGTAACCTGCTTTGGTACAGATAAGGGGGCCTTGAAGGGGGTCATATATTCCATCCCTCTCCCTGAAACGGAGCTGTGTCAAACCAGAGACCCGTCCGTAATTATCTGCCGTCTCGTGAGAGGCGGCCGGGCACTGGGGCTCCACAACTCCCTTGGTAACGCGATCAGGCAGCTAATACATTCCCAGATCCTGCGCGCCCTCCCCCTCTTCCCCCAGCAGCCGTTTGAAGGATGTGAGGAGGAGCTTCCCGCATCATTGATTTTTCTCTTTTCACCTTTCTTCCACTAGGAGCCCGCTCCGTGCTTCCTGGCTCTCCCTGTCTAAACCTCCAAACAGTGTTTCGGTTTCACAGGGTCACTGACCTTTCCGTGCTCCTCCAACGACTTCTATCTTTGCAGCTCTGCTTCCACCTGCCGCCTTGCCTTTGGTCCCATGGGCGTTATGGTTGAGTACATCCTTTGTCCGAGCGGGAACTTGAGGCTGAGAAGCAACCCAGACGGCTCGGAGCAGTCCCTCTGCCTGGGATGCATGCCCTCAGCACCATCCGGGGGACCCGCTGGTCCAGGTGCTCTGAGATGGAGGGCTCCGGGTTGCCAGCCTTATCGGAGACATGTGGGGAGACAGAAGTAAAGCAATTTCAAGCCCTTTGTTTGGCCTGAATAAGATCTGGTTTTCCTCTTTCGCAGCCCTGGGAGATAGTCATGGTTCCCATTTCACTCAGGAGACAGACCTGCTTACAGAGGCCTTCAAGCAGAGTCTTCCTCCACCGTGGGGAATCCAGCCAGGTCCCCCCGGGGAGTTTACCAAGCATCACCCTGGGGAGAGGGCGGTCCAGACAGGGAGCAGCCTAAGGGGACCTGGGAGCAGCATGAATGTGGCAGGTTTCCCCTTCCTGGGCCTACAAGGGAGATCCCGTTTACATTTATGATAAAATGTCCACAGTGACCCTCTCCCCACACAGCCCTACTTGCTGGTCTCAACTGCTTCTAGCATAGCTGGGCAGACGTCGGTGGAGGAATCCCAGGTAGGTCACCAAGGAGCTACAGGACTGCTATTACTGAGAGCCTCAGGGAGAAGTCCAGTTACTCAGGGGAGCAGCCATACTATTCGGCAACCGGGCTCCACTGCCCACACCTCCAGGTCCAGGTTCACCACAGGTGACTTTGAACAACAAAGGAGGAAAATGGCAAGGTGGCCAGGCCCTGCCTCCTCTCAGAAAGCTCCTTCACATCTATGTAAATTCCTGGATGCAAATTGTTACGGGGGGGAGGGGCAGAGACCCCCCCAAAGCAGCCCAGCCCCAAATGCAAATAGTCATGGGGGAGGGGAGGGATGGTCACCCTAACAACATCCATCCACAGAGCCTGGAATCCCAGACTCAATGGAAGTGGCCATGCCCTGCATGAAAACTGCTACAGCCGGAGCCCATCTTCTCCCTCCCCTTTCTCCCCTACAGCCTCTCTTTCACACCGTTCTTCTCCCAAATTTCCTTCAATTCGATTATTAGCAGCCTGGTTCTGAGGACCTACCTGGGACTTTAACCTTGTCCTAGGAACTGAGGAGGATGCAAGAGATAAAGATGGGATCCCTGCCCTCGAGAATTTCACAGGGGCTTCCCTGGTGGCGCAGTGGTTGAGAGTCCGCCTGCCGATTCAGGGTACGCGGGTTCGTGCCCCGGTCCGGGAAGATCCCACATGCTGCGGAGCGGCTGGGCCCATGAGCCATGGCCGCTGAGCCTGCGCGTCCGGAGCCTGTGCTCCGCAACGGGAGAGGCCGCAACAGTGAGAGGCCTGCGTACCGCAAAAAAAAAAAAAAAAAGAAGAATTTCACAGGTTGGCAGGAGGATGACGTTAACTCAACCAAAGCAAGTGAAAACCATAGTAGATAGTGTATCATAAAGTATTAAATCAGGTGCCACCAATTTCACATTGAATGAAATCAGAGAAAGGGAGCAACCCTTGGGACGTGGGCCGGGGTGATCATGGAAGCCGGAGTTGAAGCTGAATTGGCATCACATGGATTGAGGGGAGAGAGGAAGGATTCCAGGGAAGCGTGGGTCTGCGCAAAGGCCCAGGCTGGAGGGGAAAGTAATCCTGGGGAGTAAGAGAGCCAAGCTTTGCAGGCCTTGAATGCCAGCTTTAGAGGTTTGGGTTTTAGCCTAGACTGTTAGATCTCAAACTTTGGTGCGCTGCAGTGTTGCCTGCGGTGCTGGTTAAAATAAGTTGCCCTGGCCCTTTATGTATGGGGCATTTTAAACAAGCATCCTAGGTGACTCTGATAGTGGCCCACAGTCGAGGTGGCTGCAGGTCCTCTCCTCGGCATTTTGTCCCTCCTGTGGGTAAAGATGGGCTTTGTTAGCACCATGGAAACCATGAGGCTACAGAGGATTCCCAGCTTCTGGTAGGGTGTTGATCCTTGTCTCCTAGGAACCTGGAGGCTGGGGCAGTGGATAATTTTGACTACACAGTAGCCAAAGGGAAAGCAGTCCTGATGAAAAACAAAATAGAAGAGTTACACCTGTAGAACAGTGGAGACGCTACCTTAGATCCTGGGACCCTGTGGGCCCCCTCTTAAGCTATCCCACTGAGTAAAAAGTGGAGCCAACAAAGAAGTTTGGTGGAGATATTTTTTATATGATAAAGGTGTTCAGCTCTAGGTTTCTTTCAATAGCCATCGCCCCTTATCGTCGTAACATGCATCGGGTCCCAGACCTGCCCTTTAATTCATGGATTTTATGGTAAGTTACTGGCCCTCCCTATTAAACCTACCTGCTCAACTTCTCGATTTCTACTGGGAAATTTTCAAACCTAGAGAAAACTTGAAAAGATAATGCGGGAAAACCTATAAATCTTTCATCTAGACTTACCGAGTGTTAACATTGTCATTTGTTTTTTTTCTGTCTTTATACAAGTATATAAATATTTATATAAATATGCACATATATTGATATACTATATACATACACTTTCTTTTTACAAAAGCATTTAAAATTCACAGATATCCTGACACTTCATCCTAAACACTTAAGAACCATTCCTCCAATAATTCCTCCTATAAGCACAATATCCTTATCACACCTAAGAAATTTAACGTTGATACAGTAATATTAGCTTATAGAACATATTTAAATTTCTTTGATTCTCCCAAAATATTCTTTATGGCTTTTAAAAAAAAAAATCCAGGATACAATCAAGATTCACACAGTATATTTAATTGTCATGTCTCTTTAGTTTCCTTTAATCTAGAACAGTCTCCCTGCCTTTGTTGTTCTTGTTTATGACATTGGCATCTTTAAAGAGTCTTATAAAATGTCCCACAAACTGGATTTGTCTGATTTGATCCAGGCTAAATATTCCGAGGCAAGAATATACTACGAAAGTGAGGCAGTGGCCTTCCCGTGGCATGCCATGGTGTCAGGAGTCACGCCATGGCTGTTTGTCCCATTGGTGATGATGAGAAGTTGGATCACTTAGCGAAGGTGTGCACTAGACATTTTGACACCTGGTTTCATCTAAGCACCGCACAGATCTTATTGATCAGTTCTGCCGGATTATAAAGTGCTTGAGGGCAAGAACTGAGCCTTCTCCTTTGGAAAAGAATGCTTTCCAGTTTACCAGACTCTTTCATATAGATTATCCTATTTCCTCTTCAGACACACTGATGGAGAGATTTTTACTCCCATTTACAGGAGCGCAAAATTTCACAGTGCTTGGGAACCCTGATGTGGAATCCCAGACCTACCCTTTAGTTAATGGGTTTTATGGCAAGTTACTTAACCTCTCTTTTAATTCTCTGTTTGCTCAACTCTAAGATGGGGATGATAATACCTTCCTCCCAGAGTTGTTGTGGGGACTAAATGAGGGTACCAAAAAGAAAGTGTTCGACATAGGTCTTAGCACATAAAGAATGCTCAAAAAAATGAAAGTGTTGTATGGATAGAGCTAAACACATCACACACACAAACACTCAACATGCGTGTCTACACCAATACTCGGGGAGGTAAAGGTCTGCCTTGTGGTCACTCGGCTGAGCAAAGAGCAGAGCCTGGGTTCAAGCCCCATCCCCCTGACTCCAAATCCAAATTGTATCCCCATACTCCACACGCCATCCTGCGGCAATGCGCTAGCCGGCACGGCCGCCTAGGAGCCATAGGATCAAAATCATACGAGTAGGGCTTCCCTGGTGGCGCAGTGGTTGAGAGTCTGCCTGCCGATGCAGGGGACACGGGTTCGTGCCCCGGTCCGGGAAGATCCCACATGCCGCGGAGCAACTAAGCCCGTGAGCCATGGCCGCTGAGCCTGCGCGTCCGGAGCCTATGCTCCACAACGGGAGAGGCCACAACGGTGAGGGGCCCATGTACCGCAAAAAAAACAAAGCAAAACAAATCATACGAGTAATGTGTGAAAACTAGACTTGATTTCAAACGTCTTATTCACACCTAATTTCAAGATGCATGCAGCCAGGCACTATTGCTCTGATCATCCAGGGTTGGCCAAGGGGCCCCTCACTGATGCCCCTTCTTCTGCCATGTATGGCCTTCAGCTCATCGCTGTGTCACTTGGCAATCTCATAACATCCCCGAACTCACCATATTGAACAGCAGTCACCGTGCTCCCGGATGCAGTGCATTGTTGCTGGAGATCACTGTGTGTTCAACCAAAAGGTTTCCCCTGCCCTGCCCCTGCAGAGCAATTGGTCTAGAGTAGGGGCAAGACTGGAGAATTGTCCTTGGTTAAAGTGGGGAGGCCTTAGGGTTCCAAGCCAGGCAGAGGTCCCTGAAAGTCCCCTATTGTTTTCACTGGAAATTCCCCTTCCTTCTTTCTACCCCAGCCCCAATCCCAGTCTACAGAGGGGAAAGGCAAGCAGCAGCAAACCATCGTTTTGATCCAAAGGTCTTTATCCCATACGAACTAGGATGCGTCCAGTTAGGAACTAATCCCACCTGGCTGGGATGGTGAAGTGTGTGTTTGCTGTTCAGATGTGTGTTTGGGGTCCAGGGGAGGGAAAGATCACTTCTAATGAAGATTTCACGGAGATGGTGGGCCGTGGGGAAGAGTGGGTTGGAGCTGGATACGGAGGAGAAGGAGGAAGGGTCGTCCTTATTTGGGGGGGTGACGCTTGGGGCACAGAGCATCAGTAAAGGCACAGAGGTAGGATAACAAAGGGCCTGGTCTGGGGATCGAGGGCAGGTGTGTGCTGGGCAAGAGTGGGAGACAGGCACTGAGCAGGCGCGAGCCCCTCCCTTTCAGGCGCAGAGCAGACCGTGGCTGTGGAGTGGCTGAATATTTCATTGATGGAAAATTGGATGTGGCTGTAGTACCTGGGATGCAGATTCTGATTTCATGGCTAGTGTACCCAGATGGCTGATTAGGCCATCTCCTAATGGAGGGGGAGACACTGCCACCCTCCTCCCCCAAATTTCCCAGCCCAGGAGGGCACAGATACTGACCTTCCTCCCCAACGCCTCCAGACCCACCTTGGCTCCAGTTACTCAACAGACATTATTTAGCACCCATTGTGTGCCAAGCATGATGTTAAGCACAAAGGAGACACAGATGCCTCTGCCCTGGGTGGCAGCTTGGGGACACAGACCCCCTAACAGGTCTCTAACTGTGGGAAGAACAAAGCACTGTAGAGTTCTGGGGGTGATTCAATTCCCTGGGCCTGAGACTTCACAGAGGACTGGCCCCCTGTGCTGATGGGTTCCCTAGACAGACAGGAAGGGAAAGGATGCTGACCAGCATTTAGCGAGGACTTCATTTTGGCAAAGCACTGTGCTAGGAGTTTGTCCTATACTACAGCCTTCAATCCTCACAGTCATGGTAAAAATAGATATGCTAATTCCTAATTGTGTACACAAAAGGCATTTCTGGTGGGAACATGCACAGGAACACACGCGAAAGAACTTGGGAATATGGGGACCGTTTAGCAATTTGGAGAGGCGGAAGCATTGGAGGCTTAAGGGGAGGCTGGCAAGAAATGAGCCTAGGAAGGCAGACTGGGGCTTTTCACGTCAGGATAACAAATCTGGACTTTAGCCACTTGGCCGTGGAAAGCCTCTGAAGAGTAATGAGAGGACGGTGCCAAATGTCCCTCTAACTCTTTCTGCACTGATGGCCTCCCTGGTCCTGGTCTCCTCTCCAAATCCTAACCACTGCTCCTCATATCAACAGATACTGACTGTACACCTCGACTGTGGGCCAGGCGCTGTGCTGGTTGCTGGGCATGTGGCAGTGAACAAGACAAGGCCTAATGGAAGAGGGGGCAGTAAAGGGAGACAGACAATAAGACAATACCTAGTAACCAAATACACAAATAAATAAAAGACCATGATAGGTGCTATGACAAAAATAAAACACATAAAGGGGATAGAGAGAGTTGGGGGTGGGGAGGGGAGGCTGCTTTTAGTTGTTTTCTGTCCTGTCCATGGAGCTCCGGTTGTTACGGAGAACAGGGGTCTTAGAACAGGGAACTGGGTGGGGGGTGGTCAATTTCCCCCATTGCAAAGTCTCTTCTGAAAGGAAGTTAAGTTCTTAGAGAACCATGGTCCATGCTTCCAACATTCCTGGGCCACTGATGCTGCCTCTCCCCAAGACCCAGGCAAAGAGCACCTAACTTTATAAACCAGGGAGAGGCGTGGGCTGGGGCAGCCAGGGCGAGCAGTGCCTGAATCCCAGAGCTGGAAAGGAGGACCGCAGAGACCACACAGAACAGATGGTAGATGTTTGGAACCCATTTCCAGAGATGGCTTTCTTTCCCTTCACCCATGATCCGCTACAGAATTTCATCTTCTTGGCAGCCAACAGGGTTCTTCTTTCTCTGAACCGACCCCTCTGCTTCAGGGCCCAGTCTTGGCCATTCCTCACAGGCAGGGAGAAGACAGACTTAAACCCAGGCCAGTGGTCCTCAGAGAAACCAAGTCTGTCTGAGTCATCTCTTCACAAGCTCACAAAATCCTGAGCCCTTTCAACATCTCTGATTACCCGCCCTTGGTGGCCAGACCGATGTTTGTCCTGAGAGTGAGGGAGGAGTACGTGGGATACTGGCGGGGGGGTGGGAGGGGGAGCTTACCATGCCCCAGTTTCTGGAACATGGAGCTGGAAAAGCCAGGAGGGCTACGCTGTGGACCTAGAAAGCCCAAGGAGGGGCCCTCAAAAATGAGCCGAGTGTCAGAACTGGAACAGACCTGATGGGACGGGGGTCTACACGCCTGAAGGGGATGGCGAGCAGGTCAGACTGGTGGGGCTGGATCCCAAGCAGGGCCATCCCGGAAGGAGATTGGGAAACCAGCAGATGCTAGGCGAGGCTTGGAACAAGAGCCTAGCTCATGACTGCATCAACCTGGAGGGAGGAGGGAACAGGTTGGGGAAGGGAAGGGTGAGGTTGGGCCCTGGACAGCCTGCGGGCCCGAGGCTGTGTCGGGGTCTGGGCTGAAGTTAAGACGTTCTCCTAAATACAGAGAAGGAGGCAATCCATGTTGGCCGTCAGTGTCTTTCATCCCTCAGAATAATCCCGCTGGGTCTGGTCTTATCACAGCATTTTTGCCCTCCTGCAAACATGGAGACAATCTGGGGCCCTGGAAAATAATTTGGTAGCCCCCTCACGTGCTTAGAGGACCTCTTTCCACCTTTCCACTCTCCCTGGGGGATTTCCTAAAGCCCAGCCTTCTGAGAGCTGACAAGAAAGGAGAGCGTTTTCTTGATTTCACAGAGCAGAGCATTACGCCTACCTACCAAAGCTCAAGATGATGCAGAATTTGAGGCCGTGTGTGTGAAAGAGTGCAAATCCATCCTCACAATTTTTCTGAGAGTCCATCTCAAGCATCCTTAGGCTGAATAATGAGGAATTCAGCACTCTTCCCTACCCACTTCTCTCTCTCTCCACACACACACACACACACACCCTCCCCCGCACCCATCTCAGAATCTTCTCTTTTTTCTGCCGCAGTCTCTGCTTCCTTCTCCTCCTTCCCACCTCCCATCTCAGCAGGAACACACCAGGACCAGCAGCCTCCCAACCACAGGAACAGGTTTCTCAGAAGGAGTAGTTAATGCAGACCTGACCACAAAGTCAGTGCTGCCCTAAGCCCATGCCTCAGTCTCACCACGTCTAATGTAACCCAAGGAATGACGCAATTGCATCCTGCAGCTTTTACCCAAACAGGGCCTGGGGTTGCCCTGGAGAGCTGGCTCTGCTGCTGTTTTAGGAGCCGACCTCACTTCTTGTGGCAGGAGCCGCTTGGTCCCTTCCCAGGGATCAGCTGCTCCCATGGGCTTGGGAAGGGCACTTATAAAATGGGGATTCATAAACAGGCTGCAGAGGGTCCCCAAACTGAATGCACACGTGTGCGTTCTGTCTGATTCTCAAAGGAATCAGAGACCCTCCGAATGGTTTTACTAGTCTGGGGCAATAGGTAAAACAAGGATTTGAAATTCGCCTCCTCTCATTTCGCTCCCCAGTGCGTGTGAGTTTTATGCAATTCCTCATCTAAAAGGGAAGCCTGAGCCCATGGAAGTCGGGGGTTTAACATCCTGAATATACAGTTCTTTGGATAGTCACCAAAAGAAGATCTGAGTAGGAGACATGAGGTCACCTTCAGGGAGGAGACTCTTGAGCTGTCTGGAGTGAGGGGACGAGGAATGAGGAGGATCGGCGGCCTTGAACCCCACAAGGAGAGGCCAGAGAAACTTTCTGGGATGCAGTCCAGGCTCTGCCTCGAAAATGCAGCTCCAAAAGAGACGCTGTGCAGATTCCAAGCTGCCAAATCCCGGAGGCCCTATTGGACAACCCAACCTCCATCAACCCAGATGGTACTGGGCATTCTGGGCCCTACCCCCCAAGATCAGGAGCCCAAAGTGCAGAGCCACTGCAGAGTCAGATGTGAGAAGCTCAACACCAAGCCCCAGCTTCCCTGACCTCCCACGGGAGGCGTAAGAGAGAATGGGAGCCTCCACCCACCCACTCACCAGCCTCTGAATCTCTTTAGTCCTTGGCATTGGTAATTAACAGCCGGGAAGTTATGCATCAACCTCAGCGAGCTAATGTGGCAGGAGCTCCCTCCTGACAGCAGAGCTAATAAGAAATTTGCTAATGCAATTGATCACTTTAAACAGCCATATGTCAGCGGGGATGAGTGCTTCTTTGCAGCAGCTCGTCTAATTGTCAGAGCAGAGCAGCGAGCTGCTCTCCAAAGGGGGTGAGGATGATGTCTTCACTGAATCAATGGTGCAATGCAGCAGGCAGGGCCTGGGAGGAGGGGGTGTGGTGCTGAGCACGAGGCCCCCAGCTCTTGCGGCTCCCAGGAAGCCAGTCTCTGCAGGCCTGTTCTAAGGACATATTAAGAGCCCTGAGCTGCAGCCCCTGCTGGAAGCTGCACTTGCAGTCTCTCAGTTTATGCCGCAGTATTAAAATAAGAAACAGCTCTGTCTGCAGTGACAGCTGATCTCAGCCTCAGCCCGTGAGTGTCAACACTCCGGACCCCACTCAGGCTTCTGCTGGGGGCAGGGCTGATACCTCCGGCGAATTTGCTTTTTCTCTCCCACACCCTGCAATGACTCCATCCACCAGTTCTGAGTCAGATGCAGGCAAAGAAGATTGAAAATCCACCTCAGGGGACTTCCCTGGTGGCGCAGTGGTTGAGAATCCACCTGCCAATGCAGGGGACACAGGTTCGAGCCCTGGTCTGGGAAGATCCCACATGCCACAGAGCAACTACGCCCGTGCACCACAACTACTGAGCTCGCGTGCCGCAACTACCGAAGCCCGCGCACCTAGAGCCCATGCTCCACAACAAGAGAAGCCACCGCAATGAGAAGCCCACGCACCGCAATGAAGAGCAGCCCCCACTCATTGCAGCTAGAGAAAGCCCGGTGCAGCTAGAGAAAGCCTGGTGCAGCAGCAAAGACCCATCGCAGGCAAAAATAAAAATAAATAAATAAATTTATTTATTTTAAAATAAAGAAATCCACCTCAGGCCCACCAAAGTCTGCTCCCAGTTGAGACAAAAGGCAACTTTCTCTGAATACCTGGTGTTTGACAAAAACAAAGTACGTTTTCCAGAAGGGGGAGAAACCTCTGCTGTGGGATTTTGCTTCCAACACTCACTCCAAACCATTTGCCCTCCAAGCAAATCCATAGAGAAGCAAGAGAATCAACTGACCTCTGTGGGAATGGAGCTCAGGGCTACCAGGAACACTGTTGGAGGGATTAAGGATGTCCACGTGTCTGGATCCCCACTGCTTTCTGGAATAGTCCTCACTCTCAGTTATCTGTGGGAATGAGGGGAGGGTGGGGAGAGGGATGAGGGAGGACAGGCCACCAACATGCAGAGAAACGTCATACCCAGTCTCGATCAGTTCAGCTTTCCTCTGAACCACATGTTGATCCTGATTGTTCCCCATCCTTTACATTAACGGTTTGAATTTTGGGTGGAGACAAAGAAGACAAAACACAAGGACCCAGGTCATAACCAGTGTGTGTACCACACCCAATAACCCAGAGGAGCCTAGTTCCATGTGTCGGCAGTGCCTGACGCAGCAGGCTGCCTTCCTACTCAAGACCTTCCTTGGCCTGATGACTCCCCTAGCCTCTGGGGTGAGGGCGAGGCCAGGTACCAGGAACTGGTGCAAATTTCTTTATGA
The DNA here is from genome assembly GCF_963455315.2 of Globicephala melas. Taxonomy (NCBI): domain Eukaryota; kingdom Metazoa; phylum Chordata; class Mammalia; order Artiodactyla; family Delphinidae; genus Globicephala; species Globicephala melas. The sequence continues at coordinate 51,767,567 of NC_083325.1, read as the reverse complement.
GTCTCATCTGTAGGAGAGGAAGTTTTGCAACAAGGCCCCCCAGTGAGTTGAAGCCACCTGTGTGTCTGTGAGCAACCTGAAGGCAGTGGGCAGTGGGCAACTCCTCTGGCTTCCCAGAATGCCCTGTCCAGCACCGGGGCAGAGCAGCCAGGGCGGCTTAGGGTCTGAGCAGCACAGCCTCCAAGCCCTGGTCCAGGGGCTTAGCGGCCAAGGATACAGGAACAAAGAGGACCATCCTCTGGACCTGCTCAAGCTAAGGGTCCCAGGGGCCCCTTTATGTGCCCTTGAAAATGTACTTTAATATCTAAAGTCCTATTCTCTTATTAAAAAAATTATTTTTTTATTTTCTCCTGGTTCTCCTCCCAACTTTATTTTTCCCAAATCAATTTTAATACTATTTTGGCCAAATTTAAAACACTGATTAGAATGACACTGAATTAGATTTATTTAGGGAAAGATTTTCACTTTTACAAAATTGAGTCTTTCTATTCAAGAGTATGGGCATGTTTTGCCATTTAAATAAAGCCTTGCTATCCAAGGACTTTTAAAAACTCCACATTGGCTCTGTATTACCTCCCTTGAAGGCTCATTGCCAAAGGTCCCATAGACTGTTTCTCACCAAGGCGGTAATGTGTTACTTCATCCTTGGCACTGAGGTGAATTACACTCTAAAGAGAGCTTCCTGGGTGCCTTAACTGAAACCAAAGGCAATGGGACAAACGGCCACCTCAGGGTGTCTTGGCTCTGTGACCTCTAACAGAGATCCCCTCGACACACAATCTCTACTCCAAGGCCAACAAAACTAAAACACCCCACACTTTCACCTGGTCAACGGTGAGCACCTCTGGGTCCCAGGAAGGAGACCTAAGGGAAAAAAGGCCCCTTCCTTTAAACCCAGGGTTGGTGGTTAACTTGTGAACAGGTGTTAGTACAGACTCTCCCCCCACTCACACTTTTCTTCAGTAACCCCTCTGTAGGGCCAGCTTCACGAGGGCGACCTTGTTGTTGCCCAGGGGCTGGTGGTTAGATGGACCCTGCGCTTGGCTTCAGGCTATCCTGTCACAATCTTGGAATTCTTAATCATTTTGAATAAGGGACCCCACATTTCCATGTTGCACTGGCCCCGGAAGTTACATAACTTGTCCTGCTCCTCTGCAACACTTGCAGGCTCAGAGACGGTCAGGACCAGCCCAGGTCACACTTGGAGGTGGCTGGCATTCGAGCACAGGCCAGTCCAGGTGCTAAGCTGGGCCCCCGGGGCCAGGCTCTGTGTCCGGTCGCAGGCAAGTCCTCACTCCCACCTGTATATAGGCCTGGCTGATGGACTTTTAAGGGACACATCACAGGGGACTCGATGCTTCCTTCCTGGCCTCCTCCTCCCTGCCCGCCTCCCAGGGTCCGGGCTCTAACAGCCCACTTAGATAATCCTCGGCAAAACTTGCTGACTGTCATCTGGACTGCTTCAGGTACGGGCCTGCTCAGTATTTCCAGAGTTTAGACCCCAGGAGCGAGTGAGCAGTCTGCGTTCTCTCTCCAGACTTCTGCCTCTCTCAAGACTTCCTGGGAGTCTGGGTCAGCAGGAGAGAGCACTTCCAGACCATTAGCAGGAGCACATCCGGTCTCCTGGGCCAGAGGAAGCCACCGCAGTGGGAAAGAGAAGGGCCAGAGCTCCTGGGACATAATCCATGAGGGTTACTCAGCCACCAGTCAGTGCAGTTGGGAAGGAGGATGAGGTGGGGCTCCAGCCTGGAAAGCTCGGGGTCACATGTGCCTGGGAACCCTAGGATCTCCCCTCCTTCAGATCCCTCAGCCAGGAGGATGGAGCTAGCTTGGGCAATGAAGGAGTCAGGGTACCACCGGGAGGGAAGAGGCTCAGGGAACTCCCCATGGACATGCACTTTTGAAGGAAGCCTTTCTTCCTGAGGCCCAGCCATGAGGATTCTCGCAGCAAGAGAAGGATTCGTCTGTAACCTCCCAACTGGAGAGGTGGAAGGAAAATGTTTAAGTGTTTATTTAACTCCATCTCTCCATTTACACATTCATCCCTTCATTAATTTAGCACTTATGTGAATGCTTATTTAGGGATCAGTTGTGCCAAGTGCTATGAGGACTATCAACTCACACGGTGGAAAGAAGGCAAGAGTACTCTCTGGGGTCCCTTTTATAAGAGCACGAATTCCATGCATGAGGGCTCTATACTCATGACCCGCTTAATACCTCCCAAAGACCCCACCTCCTAATACCATCACATTGGGGGGTCAGGATGTCAACATATGAATTTGGGGGCAGACACAAACATTTCATAACAGATTATAAGCTCTGTGGGGTGGGGACCATGTCTGTCTTGCTCACTGCTGTATCCTCAGCCCTTGCCCAGAGGGTGGCACATAACTGGGGCTCAGTAAATACTTCTGGAATGAATGGATGAGAGATCTGACTGCTATTTGGAAGCTCTATAAGAATTCAGAGAACATCTATGTGGGCTGGAAGAGCTGGTGTTGACTTCATAGATGAGACATAAACACAGAAAAAGTTAAATAACGACACAAGACGACAGTACAATAAAGACGACAAGGCAGTATGTGACACACGTCAGGCAAACAGTGCAAATACTGTGCGTTAAAGCAAGGAGAGTGTATCAGCTATGTTTTTGTCAGCAAGTAACAAAAAACCTCAACTCAGACTGTCCTCAACTGCAAGGGGATTTATTACCCTTCATAGCGCAGGTTCAGAGGAAGGGCAGGCTCAGAGTGTTGACACCGCAGCTCACGGAGTCCTTTCCCTCCTGCTCTGCCATCCTTGAGTGGGCTTCATCCTCATGTTGGGTGGCAGGATGTCCACAGCAATTCTAGACATGGAAACATCCTACTGAAGCAGGACAAACTGTCTCTTCCCATGTCTCTTTCCCAGGAGCTTTCCAGCAATTTCTCCCTGCATCTCACTGGCCAGAGCTGGGCCACATGCCCAATCCCAGGCTGACTATTGGGGAGGGGAGTAGGATTCTGTGACGAGCACAGACCACAATCCACTCTTGGAGCTGGGATGGGATAACTGTCCACTGAGTTTAAATGGAGGAGTAAATATCCCATAGAAATTAGAATCTGTTAGACATGAATAAATGGGAAGATGAATGTCGGCTAAAAATCAACAGTATCCACTGCAGCCCACCCCTTTGTATATCTAACGTCTACTCGCACCATACAAAGAGGTCCCCCTGTGCCGAAATTGTCTAAAAAAGGCTTGATGGAGGAAATAAGATTAAGTTACGTCTTTACAAAAAAGGTAGGACTTGTACAGGTGGAGAACGGGCAACAAGAAATGTGAAGCTGGAGGTGAGAATTAGCCAAGATTGCACCCAGAAAATGCTCCCCCAAGAGACCAAGAGCTACTTAAACCCAGGCAATTCTGTGTAATGGAAAGAGCTGGACTTTGGTGGCAGAAAGGCTTAGGTTTTGGCTCTGCTACTTGAGTTTCTTAACGTCTTGGAATCTCCATTTCCCCCAGTGACGTAGGACTGGAGGGTCTGCCTCCCTGGAATGTGATCAGGATCACACCAGACTGTTCAGGACAGAATCTTGCACACAGAGAGTGCCCACCACATGTTTTTCTCCTACCTTCTCCTTCCTCGGAAAGGAAGGCTGTTCTAGAGAACACTGAGTTGCCAACACAAACTTCAGCCCTACTGTGAAACAGAGGCACCAGCCTGTGCTCTGATGCCAAGAATTGAAGCATGAGTTTTCACTTCTCACTTTAGTCTTAGATGAATGTTGGGCCTCTTCTCGCCTTCTTTATTTCTAATCCTTGACACCTTGTGGTGTAAAATTTGACTGCAAAAATCCAGATGAGAAGCAGAGGACCTTATCTAGAGCCACGGAGGCAGAGATGAAAAGAAGGGTCCACCTCAGTGCCTTGGTTAACAAAGGATCTAGCTAAGGGCCTGACTGCCCAAGGAGGTTAGAGCTGTGCTTCAGGACCATTGGGGCCATCACACACCCACGAGAGAATCAAAGAATGTTGTAGATGCTCTTATCAGAGAAATGTACATATGTAAAAAGATTATTGTACATATATTATTACATATTATTGCATATAATTTCCACAGGTTCTGGGACACTCTAAAGTATCTCTTTAAACCCCAGAATGAGAAGTCCTGCATTAGTGAGTTTGTTTGGGATGGTCCAGGCCTGGTTTCTGCAAGCAAATGGGAGAAGAACTGGCTTTGCACCAGTATAACCCCACAGAGTGACCTGCAGCTTCAGGATGGGGACGCCGCTGCCGGCTCCTTTGTTCCTGGCTCCACACTCACACTGGCCTGAGCACAGTCTGGGGGATGGACTGTGCACCCGCCGACCCTTAGGGAGGGTTCGGGTGATGCTGACACTCTTGCTGACTTAAAAGAAACCAGCTCAATGTGTTTTGGATGACGGGTTCTTTGTCCTGAGAGTGATGATTACCTCCCTAAGAGCTCTTAAGAATACAGGGACAAAGAGGCAAAGCCGAAAAGACAAAGACGCAGATAGATCAAAAATGGCACGGAGATTTCAGAACAAAAGCAAAAAAACATCGGGAGAGCTGCCTCGGAACTTGTCATTGTGGCGGCGGGGGAGGGGTGGCTAATCAGAGCCGGGGTCCGGGAAGGGGCAGGTGCGGGGTTTAGGGCTGCGGATCTGGACACCGTGAGCAGCACTTACGTAAGACTGAGAAAACATCGGTTGTCCGGATCAGAGAATGGGGGAGGGGTGCCTTCCGGAGTTTAAGAGGAGGCTGAAGCCGTCCCCGGCCTCCCACCATTGGCGCCGCCTCTGCGGCTCCAGCTCTGCAGCCCCGCGGTCTACAGAGGCCCAAGGACGCCGGCCGCCCTGGCCAAGGGTTAGCTGCTGCGAAGATGGCAGCCGGGCCCCTAAATGGACCTCCCCAGGAGCCCAACTCGATCGGCTGCCTGCATTATTAATGCATTATGTCATCCTTCCTTGCACTCGCTCTCAGCTGCGGAAATTTTATAGAGCAGTATTATTAATTGAAGCAATTAGTGCGGGGGATATCAGCACAGCTACGTCAGAGGGCTGCGGACGTACAAGGCCAGGATCTCTCCCTCCCTCTCTTTGTGCCCCGCTCTCCCTCTCTCCCACCTCCTCCCTGTGCCTCCCCAGCCCCTCCTCCCTTGTTTCTACCCACCCCCACTTTCTTCTCTCCTGCTCTTCCAGTTCTCTCTCAATATCCCTCTGGGGAGACTCAGGGTACCCACCACCCTTCCCAGGCTGCAATCATTCCATCTCCAACCAGCACAGGCAGGCAGACAATGACAGCATCACCGTGGCTGACTCCTGGCCTAGTTGAATTAGGATGGAAGACCATCCCTCATGGTTCTTATCTTGGCTCAGAGCCCCTAGTGGGGGTGGCGGGTGGCAGGTAGAAAAAGGAGGGGCTCACTACCTGTCAGACCCATTCATTCATTCATTCATTCATTTTTCCTCTGTGGGTACCCAGCCTTATAGTAGGTGCTGTGGGAAATAAAGAGGAGATAACAGAGCTTAGGCCCCGGAACTGAGGTTGTAACCAGAGAGACCAGACTGGCCACTGAAACAGAGCAAAATAGGGTGCAGCACAGGGTCTCAAGGGAGTGATCCCCGACGGGTTGATTGCCCAGCCCCGTGAAACACCCGCTGTGGCCCAGGAAGTGAGAAGTAAGGCCTAGGAAAGCAAAGGAGCCCTGAGAGGTGAGGAAAGCGAGCTACCGGCAGGCTGCAGGAGGGTGGGAGCAGATGCAACTGCAGCGGAAGGAAGGAAGGAAGGAAGGAAGGTGCAGGCTGAGCAGGTTCAGGGCAGAGCTTGGGAGGGACTCCAAGCTGTGCTCCCTGCCCCCCCGGCCCCCCCCCGGCTCCCCCCCGGCTCCCCTACCCCCCCGGCCCCCCCACCCCCCACCCCATGATACTGAAGCTCTCACCAGCGGAGGCCGAGACCTAGAAGCAACTGGAAAACCTGGCCAGGGGCCAGGATACCAGGGCCCACACCCCAGATCCTTTCATCAGGAATCGGAGACACCTGAGAGGCCACAGGCTCAGGTTCCCTGTAAAATAAACAGATACCAGGATGGAAACATACAGGATGAACATTCACCCTCTGCCCCTCCCCACTCTCCCTGCTCCCCTCCAGGCTCATGGGAACAGGTGCACCTTGTGTTACAGAGAGAAACCTCCTTGGAAATCTGGGGGCAAGTGGTCTGCTTGGATATATTAAGTTTTAGTGGCAGAATGCTCTTAGCTTTTAAACTTGTTTTCTTATGGAAATTTTCAAGCATACACAGTGAGAGAAGAGACTAATGAACCTTCATATTAATATAGCTCAGCTTCAAAAATGATCACCTCATGGTCGGTCTTCTATCCACCTTCCCCCAACTTTTGCGGGGCAGGAGCATGCGCTTTAAGGTAACATGCTCTTGTAAAAAATGGTCTGCTCGGGCTTCCCTGGTGGCGCAGTGGTTGAGAGTCCGCCTGCCGATGCAGGGGACACGGGTTCGTGCCCCGGTCCAGGAAGATCCCACGTGCCGCGGAGCGGCTGGGCCCGTGAGCCATGGCCGCTGAGCCTGTGCGTCTGGAGCCTGTGCTCCGCAATGGGAGAGGCCACAACAGTGAGAGGCCCGCGTAACGCAAAAAAAAAAAAAAAAAATGGTCTGCTCATTTTTCTTCTTTTTTTTTCTTTATTAAAAACAAATGCACGCACACCCCCTCTGACAGACAGATTTTCATATACAGTGCTTATTTAAATGTGAGAAAAGGATCTATCATGGGTTAAACTCTCCCAATGTGCCTGGGCAGGGGTAGGGTGTTAATTGTTTACTCCTCCCAACAGCTGGAGAAGTAGAGATAATTAAACGGTGAGAGGAAGTTCACACACAGTAAATTACAGAGGCCCACAGGGTCCAAGACCCCTGCTGCTACCCTCTACTGCCCCCTATCTCCTTACTCTCCAAGGGCACCCCTGGAGAGGCTAAGGCCAAAATGGGGGGAAGAAAAGAAAGATGTTGGGGAGTGAGGCTATTGATGGCTACCCCTGTGATCTGACCTCAGTTCCCTGAGCTCTGTTTACTCCTTTTCCTGGCCTGGTGGTGCCCACTCCCCACCTTCCAGGACCCTCGTGCTGACCACTTTTACCCCATACCTCTACTGAGACCTATTCCAAGGAAAGGGGCTCAGATTAGTGAGTGAACTACAGTATCACCTACATCAGGGCTGCCCAACAGACTTTCTATGACGATGGAAATGTTCTATTCTGTGCTGTCCAATATGGCAACCACAAGCTACATGTGGTTGTTAAGCACTTGAAATGTGGCCCTACATGGAAAGTCTTGAAGAAGGCAGGATTTTGTCCTCGGGGTGGTAGGGAATTTTAGGAGGTATCTGAGCAAAGGAATGTTTTATGGGAGCAGGAAGGCTTTATGGTTTTATGTGCTTACTGGTTTGATTGCTACTGTTGACCCATCACGGCCTTCCAGGTGATGGACCCTGGTCTAAGCTCATGCACAATCTCATTTAATTCTCAAATACAGCCCCCTGAGGTTGATGTTTTACAGATGGAGAAACTGAAGCTCAGTTATGGTGAGTGTCATGCAGTTACTGAGTGGCAGAAGACATGAACCCAAGTCTGTCTGATTCTGAAGCCTCAGAGCACTGTGCAGCGCTGACTTTAAGAAAATTCAGCTGCTATCAGGACGTGAAAATGGGCTGGAAGAGGAGAGAGATGAAGTGCTCAGAAACAGCACCGGCACTCAGAGCGGCTACGTAAATTCTTGCTCACTTAAATTGAATTGAGTGAAGGTTCTGGAAAGTCTTTAATCCCAACCAGGTTGCCAGGAACTAAATATGGCCCAGGCCTCTAAGAAACCAGTTTTCACCTGGCAAGCTGGGGCTCCACAGCCGTTATAGGCTCTCACACAATTACTGTCCATTAGAGAGGCTAACAAGAGAAGCCACTTGGCAGGCCTGTTCCTGGGGGCTGTGGCCAAGCCTAGGACCGCCTGAAGGGGACAGGTGTGAAGACTTGCTGTGTGAAGGTGGCATTTCCGCTGGTCCTATCCTAGGGCCCTGCCAGTCCCCAGGTCCTTTCCAGGGATATCTGAGCTAACCTCCCCAGCTGGGAAGAGCGGCCTGGACCAGGGGCCTGTAAGGCCCAAACACAAGGTCAAACGCAGAGATTCAGAGTTCAGGGAAGCAGGATCAAGAGGCTCTGATCTCCAGAAAATCACTTTAAGTGAAATTTGTCTTCACACCCTGGTTCAGCCCTGAGTCCTCTCCCAACCTACCCTCAACCAGAACTTCAGTTTCTCATACCCCCGAGGTCCTCTTGTCAGAAAACTTTCTGCAAAACACATTTATCCTAAGATGTTAGGACATTATAATCATCTATTCCCCTTACAGGAAAGTTGTTCCATGGTGGAATTCCAGGTCCTCAGTTTGGGAGGATGGAATTTGAGTTAAGGTCTAACCTGTTTGTAGACAAGACCAGTCTGGCTGATATGGAAGCAACTGGGAGAGAGTTTCTGAGAAAACAAGTAGGCATAACTAGGCACATCAAATTAGATGAGGTAACTCCTTCAGTCTGCAAGTATTTCCTGAACGCCCCATCATATTCCAGGAGCTGAGAGGCAAACAGAACAGTGAAAGAGACAGCAGGTGAAAGAGCTTTGGACTTGGTGACAGAAGACATACCTGAGTTTTGAATTCGAGCTCTACCACTGATGAGCTGTGTGATCTTAAACAAATGATTGGCTTCTCTGAGTCTCATTTCCAGTTTTCTTTGATTTGGTAGACAGAGCCGAGAGGTTAAGAGCTTAAGCTTTGGCAATAGACAGACCTAGGTTTGAATCCTAGTGTTGTCACTCACTGGTGGTGGGCCTTGGGAAAATTCCTTGATCTCTGCCTCAGTTTCCTCATCTGGAAAATGGGGACAGCAGTTATACATTTCCTGGTTGTTGTAAGAATTAAATATAATAATAAATCTACAGTGCTTCATATACTGTCTCAGATAGAATCTGAATATGTTAATTATTATTATATTCATTGCTTGTTGCCCCAGGATTAGGTGTCAGACGAGGAGGAACAGGAAATGCTGGGAAACTGGGGGATGGATATCAGAAATGAAGCTGGGTCAGTGGGAGGATGAAGCCAAACAGAGATGGCCCAGGCTCAGGACCCAGGCAAACTTACTCAGAGTTGTGCGATCATGCACAAAGGTGATGGCTGAAGGTGGGGGTGGGGGCTGAAATCCCACCTAAACCCCACTCCCTAAACAAGCTTCGCCTGTGCTGGCAGCATCCTGCACAGGGCCAGGCAGGCAATAGGACAAGACCTGCTCTAAGGGGTGGGAGCAGGCCAGCCTCTGGGAAAGGCAGAGGCAGAAGGAAGGCAGTCTCACAGCTGAAGGAGTCTGGTGGCAGCAGCTGGTGTTCCAGGGACAGGACTCAGCTGCAAAGACCTTGCATGAGAGGGAAGGGCACAACTCAGTTCCCAGAGCCTTTCAGGGCTGGTAGGAAACCAAGGCAGGTATTCACGCAAGGGGCTACACAAACATGATGGTCAGCAGGCACAAAGCAAATGGCTCTGATGATGGAACAGACTGCAAGGTCAGGCCGGGCCCGGGCACAAGGTTGACTCTCTCCTGGGTCACAGAGGATGAGCGACTGGGGCCTGAGTTTGCTGCTACTGATGATGCAATGGGCAGCTGTTGATGCTGGAGGGGGCAGGCTGTGGGGACAGGGAGCTGGGCAGATCTATACAAATTTTTTTCCAAACCCTTTGGCAATCGAATGCTCTTCACGATCTGTGAGGCTATGTGGTAGGATTTACCTCTTTCAGGAAGGGTGGCCTCCCTAATGAAATGGTGTTAGGAGCAGGGGGATATTCCTCTGCTCAGGAATATTGCCCTTATGGTTCTCTGTGCCAGTGTAATCTCTTTGGATAAAGTCAAAGGTCACAAGCTCAGATGCTACAGGAGCCAGGCAGTGGCATAAATGGGAGAAGGAGATCAGACATAACGATAGGGAGCAGTAGGGAGTGGTAGGGACTGTGGCAAACCAGCAAGCGGATGTTTTAGTGAAGGTTTAAGGAAAGTAGCAGATGCTCAGCACAACCAACTCTTGCCCAGTGGGAATATATGACCAGCACTTTCAGTTCTTCCAATTTTCCAAAAGAAGCCAGAAACCTAAATTTTTATGTAAAAAAATTCTTTTAAATACCTGTTTTTTAATACCAGCAATGAATTATTATTTACTTTTTTTTACAAAACTCTTGATGTTATCATGATCTGACCAAACCCACAAGCATTTGTGGGTCACACGTGGCCTCTGGTTTGGGAATTCCTCTCTCCAGGATCCCCTGGAGATGCAGCCCCCTCTGAGAGAGGTCTCACATTGGGTCCCTAATCTCTCCAGGAGGGAGTGCTACTCCAATGCACTCTTTCTTTCTCGCCCCTAGGGTGCTCCTTCTTCCTTTCCCCCTGTCAGAGATCACGGGGTAGTAAAGGGGGCGGGACTCGCCCCCTGAGCTTTGGCATTTGTTTTATTATACATTATGGTCAGGGTTACAGGCTCTGTCTCCCAGAGGTCCTTCCCCCAACTTCTCCCCCCTCCCCCAACTTCCAATTAGGAAGAGGGTTTGAGACCAGACTGCAGGCCTGTGCCGGCAGCTCTCTGGAGAATGCAAGAGAAATGCAAGATGAAGTCTTTCGGTCCGGCTGCTAAGAGGAGACACACGTGGAACACCACAGAAAGTCTCCATTGTTCCTTCCTTCCTTCCTTCCTTCCTTCCACGGGCACTGACTGGGCCCCAACTGTGTGGCCTGTAACCCACTGGGGAGAAAAGACTTTGACTCCACCATGCTAAAGCTGTAAGCATCTTTTTGGATCATCTACTTATGGTTAATCTGGAGTTTTCGATCTCTCTCCCTCTCTCTTTCTCTTTCAGCAGCATTTTAGAAGCCTGGTCCATTAATCAGATTAAGGTGGGTTCTCTGATCAAAGCGGTAGGGGAAATCCTGAAGTTCCTGTCCACTTGGTTTTCCTCCCCACCACCCAACCTCCCACCCCCAACCCCCAACTTCCAGCCTTCTGTGAAGTCTCTGAAAAACCCTCCTGAGAAAAACAGTTTGAAAAATCATTAATCCAGTCCAACCCCTGAAAATCCCAGTTTTGGAAACTGAGACTCTGAGAGGTTAAATTACTTGCCCAAGGTCATACAACTGCACCTCCTGATTGCACGCAGGTCTCTTTCTTTGGCCACCATCCCATAGTAGTGTAAACTCAAAGTCTCCAGAAAGGGAAGGTAATTGGTGGGAAAGCTGGAAGGCAGACAGCTCAGCATGGGCCCGCTCCCCTGTCAGGGAGGCAGGAAACTTGAGTGGAGGCCCTGCTGGGTGGTTGAGGGGGCAGAGGGTCAAGCAGGTGTTAAATTCCAGAAGCCTAGAGATAAGCAGTGTGAGGCCAGTGGAAAACTGGGATGGGGCTAGGATCAGGTTTGATGTGGAGGAAAGGCCTAGGGGGCAGGCTTTGGGTGGAGGTAGAGTTGGAAGATTGGGTTTTTTTCCCTCTCAGTTCACCCAGTTGAACCTGCTGATGGACCCCAAGCGTTTTCAACTTTGAAAGCACAACAGAAGGCTGCAAAGCCCAGGCAGACAGGCAGGCACACAGTCGAGGGAAAGTGGTGTATTAAGTAAGCCTTAGGGCGGCAGCTGGGTTGCATTAAAAATGAATCAAGAGGGCCTTCCCTAGTGGCGCAGTGGTTGAGAGTCCGCCTGCCGATGTAGGGGACACGGGTTCGTGCCCCAGTCTGGGAAGATCCCACATGCCGCGGAGCGGCTGGGCCCGTGAGCCATGGCCGCTGAGCCTGCGCGTCCGGAGCCTGTGCTCCGCAACGGGAGAGGCCACAACAGTGAGAGGCCCGCGTAGCGCAAAAAAAAAAAAAAAAAAAAAAGAATCAAGATAATGTTTGAATGAAAACAAGAATGGAATGCTGGGGAAAAGGTGCTCTGAGGGTGGCCAGGGCTGGGCAAGGTTCCAAAGCAGGGCCAGGTCAGCCCCAGAAGCCAACTGGTGGCTCCCAGTGTCTATGCAAACGAGACAGGAAAGGTGGAGGTAGGCTTGGAGAATGCCCCTTCCTGGGAGCTTCTGGGGACTTTCATTCTCTTACCCACAAAATGGACACAACCATCTCAACTCAGCCTTCATACTGGAGGCTGTTGTGAGAAGCAAATGACATCAAGTTGAGACCCACTGAAGGCTTTTACCGAGGCTAGGGTCGCGCCTATACATGCCATCGAGGTGGCGAAACGTGTGCAGTGACCCTGGAGTAAAATCAGCGGGGGCAGAGCCTGGAGAGTGCTTGCCCGGCCCGAAGGCTTTCAGGCGCAAGATTCTAAAGCCACCTTGTGGCCAAATGAAATGCACCTGCCCCGCACCCTGTCCCCGGCACGCACTCCCTGAACTAAGGTTTTAACAGATGATTGCTTAAGGTCTGAGCCTCCCAGTGGGACATATATTCCAGAGAGTCCTCAAGAACTGCCCTGTCCCTGATAATAGCCACTAGCCCCATGTGGCAATTTACATTTAGATTCCAATTAATTAACATAAAAAATTTAGTGAGTCGCACTAGCCAAATTTCAAGTGCTCCATAGCTACATGGAGCTAGTGGCTACCGAACTGGACAGCGCAGATATAGAACATTTTCATCAGCACAGCAAGTTCTGTGGGTCAGGGCTGCTCTAGGACTGTAATCGGTGGAATGATAGGTATTGCGCAGGGAGGTGTCTTCCCTCGGGCTTCTCAATATAATACATCACATATTGGCTTCTTACTCAGCCTAAATTCAAGGTTAATCCTGGAGCCCTTCACAGCTTTCCCACTTCCTTTAAGCCCCAGGCTTTGTTAACTCACTAACTCCTAAGAGTGAAATCTTCATGCTCATTTTGCATCCGCTTAGGACGCAAGGTCTACTGGGAGAGGGCAAGGGTGACAACTGCTGTTTTCCTCTTCTAGCCAGAGATCTTCTGAGGTTACCATGTCTTCCACTACATTAATGATTAAGAGCAGGAGTTTCTGAACCCTAAGGGAGATGGCAAGAATGACAGAACTGAGGGAGACATTCTGGGCCAGTTAGGACTGAATGGTACCCAAACAGCCTGGTGGAGGTGGCCACCTGCTCTCCTACCAGGGAGGTAGGATAGCAAAGTCGTGACGAGCACATCCCAGCTCCTCCACTTACTAGCTGTGTGACTTGGCCTTTATATACGCTCTGAGTCTGTTTTTTCATGGATAAAATAGAAATGGTACTTACCTCAGAGGGCATTTTAAGGATTAAATGAGTTAATGGAAGGAAGGCACTTAGAACAGTATCTGGCCTGGAGTAAGCATTAGTAGTAGTAGTAGTATTTGATTATTTGTATCATGGCCTTGATTGAGGTTGTGAATAAGGCAAGTTCACATACTCAGTGCACTGGTATCCTCCCAACCCTCCCCACACACCTGCTAGATTTTTCCATCATGGCGCCTGTTGAATGCTTAATTATTTGTTTCTTCAATTTTAAGAGCCACTGCTGGGCCCCATCACCAAGGACTTACCCTGCCTTTGCCCCACCGTAGAGCTCCCTTGGTTTTTCCAACACTGCCTCTCCAGCACTCTGACTACTGCCCAGGCCAAGCAGTAGGCTGCCTCCCAGGCCCCAGGGCTCCTTCGGGAGAGCAGCACAGGCTTGTCCTTATGCATAGCAGTCGAGGGTTGGTCCTGAAGGTCCACGTGATCCAAAACCAGTGCATCCAGACACGGGTACCTCAAAAGGAGAGCAAGTGAAGCCAAAGACAGGTTGAGTCAATCAGATTCCTTCTCTCCAGAATTTGAATAAAGGAAGACCCAAAGACTGCACAGCTTGTTAGTAAGAAAGGCTAACGTTGGGGACTTCCCTGGTGTCACAGTGGTTAGAATCCGCCTGCCAATGCAGGGGACACGGGTTCGAGTCCTGGTCCGGGAAGATCCTACATGCCGTGGAGCAACTAAGCCCGTGAGCCACAACTACTGAGCCAGTGTGCCACAACTACTGAAACCTGTGCGCCTAGAGCCCGTGCTCCACAACAAGAGAAGCCATTGCGATGAGAAGCGTGTGCCGCGATGAGAAGCCTGCGCACCACAACGAAGAGTAGCCCCCCACTCAATGCAACTAGAGAAAGCCCACGCACAGCAAAGAAGACCCAACGTAACCAAAATAAATAAATAAATAATTTTTAAAAAAGGCTGAAAAATGAGGGGACCACAGAAGTCCACGATGGTCAAATGAGAGCTGAGGGGAAGGGGCAACAAAAATTCCGTATGCAGGAAGAGAACCACACGGGACTCTGGGCTGGGAAAAGAAGATCTCTGGCTAGAAGAGGAAAACAGCAGTTGTCACCCTGTGCTCCACATGTGCTTCCTTGGCACTTGTCCAGAAATGTTGCTTCTTTTGCCTTCTTCTTCACTAGAAGCCTGGAAGGGACATGGAGTAACTATTAGCACAAAGGCTCCGTAAGCACCTTTAGGATGTGCTAGAACCACTAATAGAAAAAAGCAGCCACCATCAAAATAAACAATTTCTGGGTCAAAAATGTCAGCGCAAACACAGCACAGAGCACCCTCAACTGCCCAGCAGCTCCCTTCTGGTGGGCAGATGAGTGTCTGGACCCAGGGCCCATCAGAGTGATGACTGCTTTCTCCTCCTGGCTCGAGGGTGTCCCTCCATCCAAGAGAATTGGCTTCCTAGGTAAAGAGGCCACACTTCAGTCAAGGGTCTGCCAATGTGATTTTTTTTTGTAATATCCTCTGTATCTTTATTTTTTTATTGTTTTTTTTTTTGCCAATGGGATTTGATGAACTCACAGTAGAGCAGTTCTCACCCAAAAAGACTCTTTGGATGAAAAGAGATGAGTCAGGGCTTCCCTGGTGGTGCAGTGGTTGAGAGTCCGCCTGCCAATGCAAGGGACAGGGGTTTGTGCCCTGGTCCGGGAAGATCCCACATGCCGCGGAGCGGCTGGGCCCGTGAGCCATGGCCGCTGAGCCTGCGCGTCTGGAGCCTGTGGTCCGCAACGGGAGAGGCCACAGCAGTGAGAGGCCCGTGTACCACAAAAAAAGAAAAAAAAAGAGAGATGAGTCAACCCAGGTGGCAATGTTAACTCCTTGAGCAAGTCCATTTACCTTTCCGGGACGCAGGGAACTTGTCCGCAGAAGAGGAGGAGAGAATATGGAGTAGATGCATATCTGGGGCTCCTTGCATTTTGTTCATTGATCCCAGGGACCCTCAAAAGACACATCTCCTACTTTAGCCTATCAGCCCTTGGCCTTCCTAGCAAGCTAATCACCTATTAAACAAACCACAGAAATCCTGCTCTTTCTTGTTTGTCTCCCCCTTTCCTTCCTCTGTCATAACAAAGGTCTGTGTTGGGGAGCCTCAGCTGGGCTGTAGGGTAAGAACAGTTAATGGGTAGAAGCGGTGACAGGGTCCCACTGAGCAGTGAGGCCTGGCGTCAGCCTTAGTTGTTATGTTGACACCCCACTTACATGGAAAACTGGGTGAGGCAGCCTGGCATGTTGTAGGTACCTCTGGGAAAACTGCGAAAGGAAAATTTTAAACACACACCCATAACAACCACCACTTCCTAGGCAGTCAGCGCCTCCTCTGCTTGTGAAAAGGAGCCTGGCCCTGTTTTGGGGGTGGAGGGGTGTGGGGAGAGTGTTAGGCCCTACCTACCTGGGCCCTGAGGCTCTGGGAACGCAGAGGCCATTTTCATCCAGCCTTCAGAAGTTTCCTTTTGTGGCATCGCGGGGATAAAAATATTCCTCCCTGAAGGTGCAACCGCGGCACAGCAGATGTCCCTGACTGAGCACTTGGGAAGGAGCTATTAAAAGGAATGTAATTAGGTTGTCATCCTGGGGCCTCCGAGCCAGGCTTCCGAACGCCATCTTTGTTGAAAGTTTTCCAGACGTCAAATATTTGCGGAACCCGATTTACCAAGAAGGTTGTCCTACACAATAGGACTGAGTGCAGCAAAAGCAAAATGACACGTCCGGTCAACGTTGGCCTCAGGCCCTAAGACTCCTTTGTCTGTGTCTTTTGCCCATTTTGGGTCCTGGCCTCTCTCCCTAATTTCCTCTCCCTTCCTCCACACACATAGCCTCCCATCACAATTTGCTCTTAGGAAAGGCTCTCTCAGTCATTTACCCCTTAGCATGAATGAGGGTAACCCTCTGAGCACTTCTTCCCTCTCCAGGAACATGGGATTCATGCCTGAGCTCTGTATACTTCAGGGAACAGAAGGTTTTGTCTCCTTTTGTAAAAGGGATGTGAGGCACTGGAGCCACGGTGGGGGGAGTGCCTTCCTAGTGACCCTGCAATTGTGTCACAGGCAGCTACCTACTAGTCTGTGTCTGGAGCCAGTCCTGATTCCAAGCTCCTTTCTTCCTTGGAGTCTGTTGTAATCACTCCCCTCCATTCTGCTTTTTTATCCTGCAGGTTCATCTCCCCATCCGTCTTCTCGGCCATTCATCTATCTACGCATCCGACAGTTATTGAGAGGAGCTGTGCTGGGTGGGAAAGAGAGGGGTGAGCACAGCACCCACGAGCCTTGTCATCATGGAGGGAGACAGCATAGAATCAGAAAGACATTCATCAGATAATTCCAGAAATAAGTGGAAACAAAGGAGAAGGAAGTCCATGGTGCTGTGAGGATGTGTTAGAGAGGAAACTGACCTGTCAGGGACAGCGTGTGTGTGTGTGTGTGTGTGTGTGTGTGTGTGTGTGTGTGTGTGTGTGTGTGTGTGTGTGTGTGTGTGTGTGTGTGTGTGTGTGTGTGTGTGTGTGTGTGTGTGTGTGTGTGTTGAGGGGGATATGTGTTATGTGCTTGGTAATTGGTTCCTTCAATTGGAACAGCTTGTGCAAAGGCCCTGGCTGAGCCTGAGAGGAAATAACACAATTTTCACGAGATCTTTCTCCTACTGGACTTCAGGAAACATCAGGGATTGTGGTTATAAAATTTTAAAAGCAGGGAGAAGGAAGGAGAATCTGAAACCGGTTTCTGAAATCCTCTGCCGTAAACAAATTTCTTATAGGGAGTTGAGAGATGGCTCTACAAACAAACAGATTTTCTTTGGTGGCAAAGAGAGCTGGCCCTGACCTCCTCCTCCTCCCAGAGGCCTTCCCTGATATTTCAGCCAGCTTTTTACCCTTTAGCAATATATCACGGTATTTCCCCAGGTCAAGAAGTACTATTTTACAATAGGATTGTTAATGGCCACCTAATACTCCAGAGTAGAGAAAGCCACAGTTTGACTCAATGAAGCCCCTGTTGTTGGACATTTAGCTTGTTTCTAATGCTTTGCAACCCTAAGTAACTCTTCTATGAATGAACATGCTTGTATATCAACTTTGCCCATTCCTTGGACTTTTGCTCAGGATAAATTTTGCTACATAGTAACAAATAAGGGCCAGTTTTACTAAACACAAGTTTTCTTAACTGCTGAGCCTGTATACCTGATATACAGTATACATATACGTAGTGCTCTTCCCACTCTGCAGGGATCCTGCTGGGTCCTCATCCATCCACTAAATTTGCAAGAAGGGATGGGAGGAGTCTCAGCAGGAAAGAACCTGAGTGGACAGTGGCTAAGGGCTGTGTGTGTGGGGGGATGATCAAGGGCTCAATCACCACTTACCTCTTTCTCCACCTGTTCTTCCCCAACGTAATGGACCCAGTCTGTCTATGCTGGTGGAGGGCTCTGCCCTGATGCTCAGCACTCCACCTGCGTAGACAGAGCCTGAGAGTGGGAGGGGCTAGGACCTCTAGCAGGGAGCTCTCTGCAGGAACTTTCTCCAGAAAGCTCTCAGCCCCGAGAAGAATTGTGGGGCTACATGGAACATATGCCAAAAGAGAGAGTCCCTGGCGGAGACAAGGCTGAGAAACAGGATACCAATCTGTGGTTTAGAGTTCGTTACAGATGTGTTGTGTAAATCACCTAATCTCTCTAGGCCTCTGTTTCTCCATCCATCACATGGAAGTAATCCTCTTTTATCCCTACTTGACCAGGATGATGCAAAGATGAAGTAAATGAATATATATCTACTTAAAATGAGCTACTGATCATGAAAGTATATGGGAATACACAGGCAGAAAAGAAACCAAGATTGAATAAAGCCATAGAGTATAAGTGGGCTTTGTGTTTTATCCCCAGGGCCTAGAACTGTGCCTGGCATATAATAGGCACTCAGTACCTATTTGTAAAATGAACGAAGAAACACATAAACATCTACTCCATCCTAGACACATGCTAAGTGCTTCATAGGCATTTTCCCACTTAGCCCTCACAAACAGCTCTTTACCATGGAGGTATAAAATACTCCCATTTTGCAGATATAAAAGCTGAGGCTCAGACTGGTTAAGTAACTGCCAAGCATCATACAGCTAGTGTTTGACAGGATTTAAATTTAAATGTAAGTTCTTCTGATGCCATTCTCTCAACTCTTCCCACCTCTGTTATATGTTGCAGGAGAAAACTTGCTGTGATGTGTGCTCATGTCACTGTGCATTAAATGAGATAGTACTTGTTGAAAGCTGCAGCACCTGGCATGCAGTTAGTGCTCTACGAATATATTATAATACTCTACTCATTAATTTCTATTTTTTATCACTGCATTGTAAGCACCTCAAAGGCAGGGGTTATTCCTCTCCACAAGCAGGACAGAGTAGTTGCCTAACATACCAATTAACTAAAGCATTATTTTTGAGTATCATAATGTGGAAGCAGGATTGTTTCCATTAAGGCAGGGCTTTGTGCTTTGTGGACAAAGCTAATCTGACCATGACTTTAATGGGAAGCCAGAGCAGGCCATGACTGTCCAGTGGCTTGGAAACCTGGTGGTCAATAAGGAAATGGGTAGAATCAGACACCAAGGAAAAGAACAGTAACCGTCAAACTGAACTCCCGCTCTGCCCCTCCATTGACACCAGGCGACCATTCTAACAGCCTCTGGCCCCACCCCTAGGGCCTGCAATCTGATAGGCTCAGCAAAGCAGAGGTGGGTGGGGCCTTGGAGAGACTCTGACCCAATCATCTGGCTCCACACTTGCTGCCTGGGACTAGGTGGTACAGGAGGTGACTGGACCCCGCAAGAGAAGTCAGGGGTCCTGGAAAACTTCCCTCCCCCCCCACCCAGAGACAATGCAGGAAAAGAGACTTAGTCTTTCAGTCTTTGGCTTTGCACTTTACTAGCACTGAGCCTCAGTGCCTTCATCTACAAAATGGAATAGTAATTCCTTTTCCATAGGGTTGTAACAATTAAATAAAATATAACATGGAAAATTGCTTAACATAGGTACCTAATTCATTTCAAGTGCTCAAAAAAAATCAGTTGCCTCTGGATACCAATGTGCCTGAGGGCAGGAACTATATCTGAATCACGGCTTGCCTGGGTGCCCTAGTACTTTTAATTGTTCATACAATGTTGAAGAATGAATGCCTGAATGGCTGGAATCCTCCATTCATGCTTCATCCCATCTGGTTAGCTTTGCCTGTTTTTAGTCTCTCAAAAAATCTCTAGACGATTTAACACGCTAATCTTTTCCCCCACTCCCAGGAGGGCCTGGGTACAACATGAAGGCCTGGGTACCTGGGGAGGAAAAGGGGCACTTTCATAACAAAGACAACTTCATGGTGTGACTAGCCCCTCCCTGGCTGCTTGCACCCTCATTTTGGACCTTCTTGCTCCAGGATGCTAGGACAGTGGCTTTGACCCACTGCGGGCTATATGAAGGATATTAAAGATACATCAGGCTGACAGTGAGGATTTCAGAGGGGCTGAGTTGCCCTTAGGGGTGGAGTGCTGTGTTCCAGTTAGAATTAAGGAATGAACAATTTAGATGAGTGGTTAGAATTGGGGCATTAAGATTAGAGTTTGGAAGTCAACTGGAGTTAGGGTTTGGTTATTAGTTACCATTGAATTTCTGAATGAGAAATGGAGAGTTGCTAGTAGCCAGATATGGTGGGGGCCATCTCTTTGATCTAAAATTTAAAATGTTCTATTCCAAGGACCTGCCTCCTTCATTATGGGGAGCCAGAAATTTCTCTCTTCTGACTGGCTCCTCAACAGGCCTGAGTGTACCTGCAGACTGAGCAGGTTAAGCATCTACTGCATCTCAGGTGTGTCATCTAGCATATATGGTCCCCAAAGTGTCCAGGACACAGACCCCTATAATGAAGCTGAGGAGACCAGGATGTGAATGATCTGGTCTAGACCCACCCCTGCCATAGCCCAGTGACTTTGGAGGAAACGTAAATCTCCTAGCCTCAGTTTTTCCATCTGGCAAATGGATGTAACCTCAGAGGTCTGTTTGGAAAACCTCAAGTGATCGTGGAGGAAGAACTTTGAAGTGAACATGCTCTCTGGCAGAGTAAGCTGTTCCAAAATGAACTATAAAGCAATGTCTGGGTAACTTACCCTCAGGAAAGGCTGAAGATCCTCCTTCCCTCCATGAAATTCCAGGTTTTCCAGCCCTTGCCACACTCAACCAGTCTTTCCCAAGACCATTTCTGGCAGGGACTTATGCCTCTGAACAGGAACTGACAAAGAAGCAACTCACACCAAAAACTTCCCAGGCTCCTAGTCCTCCCCAACACACACATGCACGCACGCACGCACGCACACACGCACACCAGCCAGCTCTGGGGCTGCAGTATGTATGACGAATCCTATGAGACACATGGATAAAGTGAGGACTCGACAATTATTTATCACATGAAGGAATGAATGAATGAATGAGGGTGTGGGTGAGTAAGTGGCTGCATGAATGAGCAGACACACCCTTAGAGAATGAGATGGCTTCCTAATCCACGATACTGAGTGCGCTCAAAGAATGTCATTTGGGGCTTTCCTAGTGAGCGCTCCATGACGGAGCCATACCCTCTTCTTTTCCTCGAGCCCCATATGTCTTATTTTCTCCCCAACTTCATTGTGGGGGACTATGTCCTAGACTCCTTTGGGACCAAATATGCTAGACTCAATATGTGGTATATAGTAGTTGCCCAATAAACGTGTGATGAACTGAAGTGGAAGATAAATAAGACTTGGACCCTTACACTTACACCCTCTCTCACTTACAATTTAGTGAGAGAGAAAACATAGGCATATAAGTACTGTATGACAAAGCATCACAGGTAACTGGTACCAAAAAAGAGCCAAGGAATATATGCTATAGGTCAGAGCTGAGAAAAGTTACTATGGGTTGAAAAAGCAAGGGAATGCTTCATGAAGGAAGGGAATGAGGTTTAAAGGCCACACCCTGAAGGAAGAGAAAGATTCGGAGGCAAGGGAGAAGGTGATGCTGATAGGGACAAAGGGCTGTGCCCAGGAGGAAGGCCAGTTCAGAAAACCTGAGTAGATTTTGTGTAGCTGGACAGCAGATTCAAGCAGAAGAGTGCGGCATGTGCCACAAGTAGGTGGTGGCGACTGTAGGAGAAGGGATTTGGATCCGGAAGCTAGTGAGGGCGTGTGAGCAGTGGAAGGAAGTGCAAGGAATGCTGTGAGGCGTGGAAAGATGATCTGGAGGAGACAGACAGGTAAGCAGCAAGGTGAGCGGCAAACCCTGCTGGGAGGTATCGTTCCAACACAGGACTGGCCAGAGCCGAGTCTTGGGCAGAGAGACCACTTTCCATTTCTTTCTTTCTCTCTCTTTCTTTCATTCATTCAGATATTAATTGCCCCCTAGCAGGCCCCGTACAGGTAAACAGCAGATGCCTTCCCGCCTTTCCCGGGCCTGGGTCTCTACTCTGGGCCCTCACCCGTGTGCCCAGCCCCAAGGCTTGGGGCCATACGGGCCAAGGGCGAGGGCTGGGTGTGGAGGTGTAATTGGCTCTGACCTCTCACCTGCAGCTTCTTTCCACGAAACCTCTAATCCCCACGGTCCGGGGTCCCAGGCCCACGTCCTCCTGATCATGCCCCACCCTGACCACCGCCGTCCCCCACCGGCCACACCTGAAAGGGAAGGAATTGCGGGAACGGGGGTTGGCCTGTGGACGGGGCGGCGCCACCAGAATACGGGCTGAGGCCGCGGGCCGGGGCAGGGGGCTGAGGGACGGCCTAGGAAGGCGCTTCCCGCAAACGGCCACACACGCCCAGAGGCTGGGTGGGGCCGTGAGGCGGTGGGGCGCGCAGCCGACCGGGCGGGAGGAGGGGCGGGGGACGGGGAGCGGGGCTCCGGACGCGCCGAGCGGGTCCTCTGCGCCCCCTGCCGAGCGCCGGCCTCCACTGCACGTGCCGCCGCCACCGCCGCCGCCGCCGCCGCCCCTGCGCGCCAGGAGCGGGACCCGGCGGCGGGCACGCCCCGGGAACCCCGCCGCCGACCCCTGACCCCTCCCTACCGGTCCGCGGTCTCCGCGTTCCTCCCTGGGAGAAGGGAGGTGGGAATTGGAGGCTTTTTTGTAATGGAAATACAGGCGCTCGCGGAAGTCCCCTGGCCTAAAGCACTTTAGGAGCCGGCCTTACCAGGTGCTTGAAATTCCACCATTAGAGATACCATTCTTTGGAGGGGTGGAGTGGTGACGTCTTCAACTTTTATTGGATATTTTAACGGTGAGGACTTACCAGATATGCCTGGGAAGGGGCTTGGAAGGAGTAGGTAGGCAAAGTCGTTCATTCCTTCTCTCAGTCAAGCTTTTATTAGAGATCATTTGCCAGGGCCATCCTGAAGGTAACTCAGAGCCAACAGTCATACTGTGGCAGTGCAGGGTTGTGAAAGGCTAGTTTCTCCTGTCACGTTTTGCCTTTTATTAATCACTGGATAATTGAGCCCCCCTACTCCGGGAAGTCTGCCTTGACTTTTTGGGTGTATGGTTACAGGCAAAGTCAGTATCTGTCAGTTTAGCAGGCCAGGTTCTCTGTTTATTTCCCACGAGTTCTGTCTGGTCTCTCCAGGCTCATTCGGTGACCAGGGACAGAAAATCCTCGTCAGCTGGGGCACTTCTCTAAGGGACAAGAATCAAAATATAGAGTACAAGGAGCCAACGCTCCCATTTCCTGTCCAATCAGGGATAAGCCCATGCTCTCCTCAAGAGCCATTTGCATCTGGTCCCACATTCCATATGACCTTCGTGAGCACCCAGCCTGGACAGTCTGTTCTCCAAAGAGAGCCAGGAAGTCACATAAGATCATGAATGCTCCTAAATTTAAGTTAGATCGTCTCTCTTCTCAAATCCCTGCCATGGCTACCCGGCTCACTTGGAGTAAAAACTGAAGCTTCTACCTTGGCATGAAGGGTCAAAGTGCTCTGGCCCCTCTCCTACTGCTCTCCTATCACTCACTCCTGTGACCATATCAGTCCCCTAACTGCTGTCCCTTGAATTCAACAGAGACACTTCCACCTCAGACTCTAGCACTTGCTGTTCCCTCTACCTGGAATGCTGTTTCCCCAGGTGCCCACGTGACCCAATCCCTCCCCTCCTTCAGATCTATATTTAAATGCCACCTTATGGAGAGGGGCTTTCCCTGACCGTCCTGTCTGAAATAACACCATCATCCTCTGTGCCCTTAGCCCCCTCGATTTTTCTTCTAGCGCTTATCACAACCTGACATATTACTTATTTCTGCTTATTTGTATGTTGTCTGCCTTCCCAACAAGAATGTAAGCTCCAACGAGAACAGAGAACTTTATCCGTTTGTTCCTCATCCAGCACCTAGAAAACAGCCTGGCACATAGTCAGTGCTCAATAAATTTGTGAAATGACTGAATGAGTGTGTCAGGCACTAAGCCAAGTACGGGTACAGGCCATGAATAAGCCTGGGTTCTTGCCCTTGAAGAACAGATGGGCAGACAGGCAAATAATTACAAACCAGAGTGATGAGTATTCTATCCAAGTACAGATGTATGTAAAGTACACTCGAAGGCTCAAGGAAGGAAATAATTCACTCTGCCTGGAAATCAGAGGAAAGCACAAGGATGACATCATCGGGTGGAGGAGAGAGGGAAAAGGCATTCCAAGCCGAGAGAAGAGCGAGAGCAAAGGCAGAGGTGTGAAAATACGAGCTAGAGCAAAGGCAGAGGTGTGAAAATATTTGACTAGTTTGTGGGGGCGTAGCAAGTAGGCTGGCCTGGCTGGAATGCAGGATGCAAGGCAGGTGTGGCAGGGGATAAGTTTGGAAAGACAGATTGAGGATGTATTATTAAGGGCTTGTTAGAATGATGATGATTGACTCTCTAAATTTCAGAACCGTGCCAGGCCTGTGGGGACATTTCAGGGCAAAGAGCTTACTTCTAACCTCAGACAGGGCACCACAGGAACAGCCACGTCCTGCTGCTGGGAAAGGCCTGGGAACACAGTGGGGGTCTCCCCGGGGCCTCAGGCTAGGCTCTGAGGATCCATGGGAGCAATCTGGCAGCACTGCTTGCCTTCCTGTTTCTGATCTAAACAGGACCCTCAATAAGGACTGTGCCCAGCTCCATGGAGCCCAAGAGTCCTGGGCTACATCACCAAGAGTCCAAGTTTCAAAATGTCCTTATTTTCCAATCTGACTCAAAAGGGTGGGGAGTGGAAAAATTATAGACAGCAGCCATCAAGGGACATTGGCTTAATATAACTGGTGACCTGGGAAACGAGAGAGGTAGAAAATAATTTCCCTCTCAGACTGAGGAGCAGAGAGGGCCTCTTACAGCTCACTCAAAATAAAGACTTTTCCATCAAGCAGAGGGAGAGCATTTGTGTGTTTGCAGGACAAGAAGATTCTTTTCTTTGGCTTCCTCCTTGGTTATGTTGTTCCTCCCCCACCCACCCATCCCCTTCTCCTGCCGTCTCCGCCCTCAGTCCTTCTCTCCTGACTTTTCCTTTCTTTTTCTCTTTTCCCGTGTCCTTCCACCCTGCCCACTTCCCTGCTCTCCTCTCCTCCCCTCCCTCCCTATTCCTTTAACTTAAGCAGGAGACAGCTATTTAAAACTGTTGAGGGATAATTATTTTAAATGGAAAACCATGACTCTTATGCAAATATAAAATGAACACGTGGCTTCTACTTCATTTAACTAATTAATTAATGAGGGAACCAGTAAGATGTTACAGTCAGTTCACAGAATCCAAAACACAGACCCATTTATATAGACAATCAAGGATGGGGGAGGGAACTTGCTAACTGATGCGGAGCTGGCATCTTCGTTTGCATTCCTATGAACAGGATCTTGTGCCTCTGCTGCAGCCCTCCATAAGTTAACATCCATCTCTACAGGGATGCAACATCATGAATGACAATAAAAGGCGCAGATCCCCATAGAATCAGACAACTCAGGAAGGGTCCTCTAGTCTAGACAACAGTCTAGACAACCCCTGACATTCCATTGAAAGGATGCCCAAGGACCTTTGCCCATTTCAAAGTCTTTCACCATTTTTCTTGACAAGACCTCAGAAGAGTACAGGAAAGAGAGGTGGGAGCTGGTTAATTTTCACAAGACTCCAAACTGGTCTCTGTTTAAGGGTGGAAATTGATTCTGGCCCTGAGGCTCAGGCCCAGGGCAGAGGGGAGATGAGAAGAATGGTTGCCTGGCCCTGAGAAAAGCTGTGGGTGATGGGGCAGGTGACTGTTGGCCAACACTCCATAAACCTTCATTCCCTTCCTCCTGCCATCAACCTCAAACCTTGGAGACACAGGGAAGTTAAGGGCAAGGGTGGGGCAAATCCACCCCACATGAGGCCAGACCAGTGGAAGTAGTACTGGGCATGAAGGTGGCCATGGGCCTCCTCCGAGTCAGTCCCACTAATGTCCCTGCCATTTGGGTCTTCCCCTAGATGACAGCTTTCAGGACCACCTCACCAGGCTTTCGGGTGCATCTCCTGGGGTCTGTAGCAGTTGCTACACGGCTCATACCTTTGCACTGATCCTATTGCCCACTCCCAGACCTCACCCAAGTTCCCCCTGTCTCTTCCCAGATGTGGCCTTCCTGGACCTCTCTGTCATTATGCAGAGAACGACCAGGGACATGTCCAAGATGCACCTTCTAATGAGATATGTGAGCTTGGGAGCATGAAGCCGCCAGTGAACATTCCCTGGAGGCCACTGGGTGAGCTGCTTGGCAGATGCTGGGGTGACGGTTGAGGAGGGGATGAGAGAGGGTGGCATTTGCAAAGAAGATATGATCCCTGCTCTCAGAGAATTTCTAATCTAGCTTGGGAGGCCAAGTACCAAAGAAGCCCCAACAGCTGGTAGCCAGGGGCAGTGTGTGTGGAGAGAGGGATGTTGGGGGCAGGGAGGGAGGCTAGGGAAGCTCTGACCACAGAACCATCCCTAGAGCAGGACAAGGAGACCATCCCTCACCAGCAGAGTTCCTGCAGAATCCCTCATCCCCATGAAAGAAAGGCAGCTACCTTGCTTACCTGTACCCGGAACGGGTGTCTTCACAGCCATATACATAGGGCCTCATCCCCATCCCCCATTTCTTCTTTCCCACCCTTCCAGAAGAAAGAACTGTTTGGCCTGAAGGTAGAAACACCAGGTGGGTAATCAAATGATTAAAAGCATTTCTAGGATACAGAGGTAAGGCAGGTGATGAAACCTGTTCCACCAAACTCAGGGCCTTGAGGCAGGCTTTGAACCAGGTGGAAGACACCCAGGTTTAGTTCTTCTGGCTACTCAGGTAGCAGTGTGATTCAGAGCCAATAATTTCTCAGCTCATCTATCACCAAGGGGGTTGGACCCCCTAATTGATTGATTGACAATTAAATATTTTTATTGTGGCAAAATATTCATACTATAAAAATTTCCATTTTAACCTTTTTTGTGTGTGTGTGGTATGCGGGCCTCTCACTGTTGTGGCCTCTCCCACTGCAGAGCACAGGCTCCGGACGAGCAGGCTCGGCGGCCATGGCTCACGGGCCCAGCCACTCCGCGGCATGTGGGATCTTCCCGGACCGGGGCACGAACCTGTGTCCCCTGCATCGGCAGGCGGACTCTCAACCACTGCGCCACCAGGGAAGCCCAATTTTAATCATTTTTAAGTGTACAGTTCAGTAGCATTAAGTACTTCTACATTGCTGTGCAACCATCACCACAATCCATCTCTAGAATTTTTTCATCATCCCAAACGGAAATTCCATAACCATTTAAACAGTAACTCCCTGTTACTCCCCTCCCCCGACTCCCTAATAACCACTTCTCTACTCTGTCACTACATATTTGACTACTCTGGGGACTTCATCTAAGTGAAATCATACAATATTTGTCCTTTTGTGTTTGGCTTATTTCACACAACATAATGTTTTCAAGGTTCATCCATGTTGTAGCATGTGTCAGCGTTTCATTCCTTTGTAAGGCTGAATACAATTCCATTGCATGTATATACCACATCTTCTTTATCCATTCATCTATAAGTGGACACTTGGGTTGCTTCCAAATTCTGGCTATTGTGAATAATGCTACTATGAACATGGGTGTACAAATATCTCTTCCAGTTCCTGCTCTCGATTTATATATATATATATATATATATATATATATATATATATATATATATATATATACCCCAAAGTGGAATTGCTGGTTGATAATTCTATGTTTGATTTTTTTGAGGACCCACCGTAGTGTTTTCCATAGTGGCTGCTCCATTGCTACATTCCCAAAGGTTCCAATTTTTCCACATCTGCACCAAAACTTGTTTTCTGTTTTTTTCTGACAATAGCCATCCTAAAGGGTGTGAAGTAGTATCTCATTGTAGTTTTGATTTGCATTTCCCTAATGATTAGTGATGTTAAATATCTTTTCATGTGCTTATTGGCCATTTGTATATCTTCTTTGGAGAAATATCTATTCTGGTCCTTTGCCCATTTTTGCATTGGGTTGTTTTGGTTTTGGTTATTACGGTTTAGGAGTTCTTTCTATATTCTGGATATTAATAACTTATTAAATATATGATGTGCAAATATTTTCTCCCATTCTGTGGGTTGCTTTTTAGTACTCTGTTGATGGTTTCCTTTGGTCCACAAAAGTTTTTAATTTTGATGAAGTCCAAATTGTCTATTTTTTATTTTGTTGCCTATGTCTTTGCTGTCCTATTCAAGAAATCATTGCCAAATCCAGTCTTAAAGCTTTTCACTTATGTTTTCTTCTAAGAGTTTTATAGTTCTAGCTCTTATGTTTACATTTAATCCATTTTGAGTTAATTTCATTTATGGTCTTAGATAAAGGCCCAACTTCATTCTTTTGCATGTGGAATCCAGTTTCCCTAGCACCATTTGCTCAATCCCTGATGTCTAAGATCCTGTATCAGTTAGGAATTTTGTTTAGCTTCAAGAAATAGAAGCTGCAGTAGCTTAAACACAGACATTTTTATTATTTCACATAGGAGAAGTCCATGGGTAGGCTGTGCTCAGCTACTGAGAAGGTTCCATGGGGATCTAGGCTTCTTCTATCTTTCTATTCCACCATGCATGACTCCCATTCTAGGTCCACTATGGCTGCTGGAACTCCAGCCAATATCTGTGAGTTCCAGGCAGCAGGAAGGAGGAAGAGGGAGGGATAAAAGAGTACCACTTCCTTTAAGGAGCCTAAGTCCTGAACAATTCCTTAAAATCTCATTGGCCAGGTCTTTTTTTTTCCCCCCAAAAGAGCAAAGTTTATTTCTCTGATCACATTCCTTATAATGATGTACATTGCTACGAACTTCATTTCTTTGTTCTTCTGTCTGTGTTCATTATAACAATGTGCCTATATTGCTTATTATGTGTCAGGCATTCATCTTGACATTTATGAATATTCTGCTTAATCGTCATAATAATTCTATAAGGGTAGGTACTATTATTTTTCCACTGTGTCGTTGGCCAGATCTTAATCACGCAGCTGCAAAGGAGTCTGGGAAATACAGACTCTTCTCTGGGTACAGTGCCATCTCAAATAAAATCAGGACATTCTTACCAAGGAGAAAAGGGAGAAGGAATGCTGGCTTAAATATTCAGAAGCCTCTGCTTTGGGCACCTCATCCATCTGTAATTCTGTGGCAATTTGTCTCTTGGAGAAGAAAATGAGAAAATGGTTGCAAAGTGCTCAACAAAATGCTTTGCTCAGGCTGTGTACTCAAAACATGCTAGCTGGGGCTTCCCTGATGGTGCAGTGGTTAAGAATCCACCTGCCAATGCAGGGGACACAGGTTCGATCCCTGGTCGGGGGAGATCCCACCTGCTGCAGAGCAACTAAGCCCGTGCTCCACAACCACTGAGCCTGTGCTCTAGAGCCCGCAAGCCACAACTACTGAGCCCACGAGCCACAACCACTGAAGCCCGCGTGCCTAGAGCCCATGCTCTGCAACAAGAGAAGCCACCGCAATGAGAAGCCCGCGCACCGCAACGAAGAGTAGCCCCCGCTCGCCGCAACTAGAGAAAGCCCGCGTGCAGCAACAAAGACCCAACGCAGACAAAAATAAATAAGTAAATTTATTTTTTTTAAAATGCTAACTATTATTTTCTTTTATTATTCTCTGATCTCAGGCCTTTCCAATATCTGTGCAGAACAGACAGTTCTCTGCTTTGGAGGTGAAAACTGCCCCCCAGGTATCTTCCGCACCAATGCCTTGAATATACCATTAGTGCTCTAAGTCTCTGTTTCTCTATTTAGGCCTTATTTTCAATCAAAAGGGGGTGAAGTAGGAGGGGCACAGGTAGCCTAAGGAATGACACACTCAGCCACTCTCAGCCTCTGTCTGTCTGATGCTTTTTTGCCAGGCTGCTGGCTGGGATCTGGGCTCCAGGGGAATTTGAGTCAGGAGGGGAGGGTCGTACACAGCCCAGAGGATACCAGATGAGTGTGACACTGTGGTGAGGATGAAAAGTGTAGGAAAGGGGCTGGATGGCTGCCTTTATATATGTGCAGAGGTGAGGGCATTTAAAGGTGGTGGAGGACGTGCTTTGCCCCTCTCTACTGCTCCTGGGCTTATGTGGACACACTGTCAGGCACAGCCCGGTTAATCCCAGTGAAACAGGACAGGATGGGAAGGCCTGGAATCTGAACCAAAACCACCCTTCAGGTGTGTGGAGGTGCTGCAGAACCCAGAGACAGTGCCAGAAGATGTAGCCAAGCCCAGACAGGGGTCGGCAGTATGGTTACAGAGACCTGAGTTCATTCAGGCTGTCTCCAGAGTGATTGGTCAGAGAGAGGAGACCGCAGACAGCGCCATGCTGGGCTGCAAAAGTCCTTCCTGGGAAGACTGTTTGGACCTCTATCCTTGGGGCAAGGTGTCAGCAGGTACACACCGCCAGGGAGAGGAGTGCAGCTGGAGCTGGCCACGTCAGAAACTGGGCCACACGGGGCCCATTTAGTAGCAGAAGAGGGGACCAAAGTCAACTCCAGGAGCTGTGATATTCAGAGCATTGAATCACAGTATGGCCAGACTCCCACTAGTCAGGGCAGACACAGGCCTCAGAACTGGGGCAGGGTCCTGGAAGCCTCCTACTGGGCCAAGGGCCAACCCTTTACCTTGTGGATCATGGGAAGGTCCCGGGGGCTGTGGCACAGGGGCTGGGGGGCTGGGTTGGCAGAGGGCACTCAGGGGATGTGTGGCTGCAGTTCGTTACTCATTGATATTAACATATTTCAGTAGTTTAACCACTGGTACAACTGGAACCATTTATGAATCAGCCTTGACCCCAAGGGGACAATAAGTATTGACTTTCCTACAGTTTAGGGTCAGCGGGATGGACTTGCTCAGAGCTGAAAGAACAGTGGGCTCCTTCCACACACTCAGGCGCACACTCACCCCATTTTATTGGACCCCTCCGTGTAGGGGTCCTGGGTGGACCTTTGGATTTCTGTCTTGGCTGAATCAGCGCTCTGACTTGGGCCCAGGGACAGGTGTGCAGGTACCTGGGGCTGGTATTTGCTGGAGATACGTGAGCCAGAGGCAAGCAAAGGTCAGATTCTGAGGTAAGGTCAGCCTGCAGGGTCAGCTTCCGGGGAGAAGACAGAGAGCACGAACAGGAACTGGGACAGAGCCAACAGCAGGGGACAGGCACCAGGGCCCGGGGACCTCCTGGTGGTGTGCAGGGGGCGACGCCTATGGCCACGTCTGGGGTGAGGGAGCTGTTTAGGCCTGACCTCCTGTTGGTGCTGCCAGACCCCAGGGGAGAGCTAGGAAGAGGCCACAAGAGTCCGTGCTGGCCAGGTCAAAGGCAACCCGTTCCGCTCAGTGGTGAGCGAACGCGGCACTCCCCAGTTAGAAGCATAAATAGCTGTCAGACAGGGTCAATGGCAGCATGATCTAGACGGACGATTGGGTGACCGTCAGGAATAACTTCAGGAAGACTTAGATTCAAGGGGACATGGTGGAAAGAGAATCTACATGGGACACAGGGGCTCCAGTTTCCTCTCTAAGCTCTGCCATTAACAGGCTGTGTGACCTCAGGTGAGTCACTGCCCAGCTCAGGGCCACATTTCCTCTACCCGCAAAATGAGGGCTCCGGCTTTGACCTCGCAAGGATCTCAGGGGGAGAGATCATGATCAGAGGAAGAGCCAACCCTGAGTGAGTTGAGGACCAGCCAGGGACTGCTCAGAGTATATCACAGTGGGATTTAGCTTCGACATCTGGGAAGACTCCTGAAATTCCCAATCCAGAAAATGCAGGGGGGCAAATGTTGTTCGAAACTTGGCCTGCTTCCAGTGATGCTCAGATCTCAGACACACATCAAGTCCAGAAGCAAGCGGCAGGGCTTCCCTGGTGGTGCAGTGGTTGAGAGTCCGCCTGCCGATGCAGGGACACGGGTTCGTGCCCCGGTCTGGGAAGATCCCACATGTCACGGAGCGGCTGGGCCCGTGGGCCATGGCCGCTGAGCCTGTGCGTCCGGAGCCTGTGCTCTGCAAGGGGAGAGGCCACAACAGTGAGAGGCCCGCGTACCGCAAAAAAAAAAAAAAAAAAAAGTACTATAATTTGTCATGTATTTAAATTATTCTGGCCTTCTATTACCCTGGTAATTGTGAAATGACAATGATACACTTGCATACTTTCCCAACTGCAATGATAACAATAAAAAATTCTTTTATGTAAAGAAAACAAAACCAAAAACCTGTACCTGCTAGAAGTCACTTCCATCCCTCCCTCCCTCCCCTCAGCCCCTGGCAACTGTTAATCTACCTTCTGTCTCTACAGATTTTTCTATTCTGGACATTTCATATAAATGGAATCATACAATATGTGGTGTTTTCTGACTGGCTCCTTTCATAGAACATGTTTTCAAGGTCCATCCACGTTGTAGGAGGGATTAGCACTTCGTTTCTTTTTGTTGCTGAACAAGATTTCCGTTACATGGATATACTACCTTGTGTTATCCGTTCAACAGCTGATGGACACTTGCGTTGTTTGCAGTGAACAGTTGAGGGAAGCCTGATCTACACTGAGTTCACAATGATTATAAATGCTATTTCCTGTCCCCTCTCTCCTTGCCATAGAACTCCCCCAGGAAGTGGTATACTCTGTTGCTGCAGTGCAGTGTTCAACACGTATATTGTGTTCTGTAAGCATGAAATCAGCTACATAGCTCTGCATTGATCACAGGAAGCCCCATGTCATGAAATTCCCCCACTGGGCATTTTTCTTGGTGTTCAGCCAGTGTAGCTATTATTGCAAGCCTACCCCAGTGAGCTTGTGAGAATTCCCTCCCAGCCCTGGGTCCTGCAGAGAAAGCCCTTGGCAACCTCCCGTTTCCAAACTTATTGATAGCAGATGTTTTGAACCCAGTTTTGAAAGCAAATGTTTTGAAAGCAAATGATTGCCCTGCCCCAGCATAGAGATGAAGTAGATGACCATCCTTGATTGGCTACATGTGGAGAGGAAGCAGAGTTGTGCGTGAGAAGGAGAGCAAAGATGATGACCAGGAAGGAGTTCTTTTAAGAAGCCACATTACTCATTCAGTCTGTAAGTATTCAGCCCTTCTGTGGTCCTGTCCCTGCACGAGGCACTGTTGGGGAGAGCACGTATCACTTCCTTTGAAAGACTTTATGACCTGGATAGGGAGGCTATGAAATATCGCAGTAAAAGATGACCAAGGGCTTCCCTGGTGGCGCAGTGGTTGAGAGTCTGCCTGCTAATGCAGGGGACACGGGTTCGAGCCTTGGTCTGGGAGGATCTCGCATGCCGCGGAGCAACTAGGCCCGTGAGCCACGGCTGCTGAGCCTGCGCATCTGGAGCCTGTGCTCCGCAACAACAGAGGCCGCGATAGTGAGAGGCCCACGCACCGCGATGAGTGGCCGCCGCTTGCCACAACTAGAGAAAGCCCTCGCACAGAAACGAAGACCCAACACAGCCATAAATAAATTAGTTAATTAATTTTAAAAAAAGATGACCAAAAAGTCCCAGCTTCTATAATATAGACAGGAAAACTGCTTTGCACACACACAGAAGTGAATACTATGCCAGCAAACCAAAAGTTTGAACCTTTGAAAGGGAAGATAACTGCTAATAAGAGAAGTATAAAGAAACTACAACTCTGCTTCATTTACTAGGTGATTATTAAGAAACTAGAAAAAGCTGGGTATGCCATTTATTAAGCTACTACCTCTCAGCTCCCCACCCAGCCTTTATACTCCACCTGTGATGCTGGCTGGGCTGTATACAAGCACTCTTCTTCTTAGCCATCTGCTCCTGATCGCCTCTACTAGTAGTGGGTAATTGCAGGCACCTGCAAGGCTGGAGCAGGGACATGGGATTTGCTCCTTCCTGTTTGCTACCTGTTCCTGACAGCGTCACCCCAGCAATGCATCTTCACCTGGCAGTGGTCGTTCCTTCCAAGGAGCAGCAGAGTCACCTTCATTGCACTCCCCTCAGAGGCACTGGCAGGGTTAGGACTGCAGCCCCTCCTCAGAGGCTAAGTTCCAGCTCCACAGAACCCCTCCTCCATGTTCTACGTTTTAGTAATCCCAACCTCTTTGCTCTGTCCCCTCAGCCCAGCGGTGGCAGGAGCTCCCCACAGTTCTTACATCTGTGATTAGTTGGTATTTTCTTTTTGCCTTGTCAGTTACCTTTTTACAACTAGTCAACAATGATTTATTCTGAACTCTGTTGAAATAAATGGGATGGTTTCCATCTCCCAATGACCTCTGAACCCTGACTGACAGAGTGGAACCAGAGAAGCTGAGACAGATGCTTTTGACCAGGGATGATAATTTGTCTAATCCATATAACCAGTATCAAAAAATTAGAAAGTCCAAATTAATTCGGCTTTCCAAAGAAAACAAAAAAAAATAACCCCAAATCTTACCTAAAATGAGATGTACCTTTACGTTACACTCCACATTGCGATAAAATCAGGATGAAGCATCAGCTGTTTTTAAACCAAATCAGTCTTATCTGTTCAAGGATTCACCTCTATTAAGGGTATTGGTGGGCTTCCCTGGTGGCGCAGTGGTTGAGAGTCCGCCTGCCGATGCAGGATCCCACATGCCGCGGAGCGGCCGGGCCCGTGAGCCATGGCTGTTGAGCCTGCGCATCCGGAGCCTGTGCTCCTCCCACGGCAGTGGGAGACCCATGTACCGCAAAAAAACAAGACAAAAAAAGAGTATTGGTGAATGTGGATCCAGATATAATTCTGCATTCATGCATCAAATATTTAAAATACTTCATAGAAGTTTTCCTTAGTACTTTTTAAATGACTGTGTATTGACTATATTTTCTAATTTTCTGTATTAATATTCAAAATGCTTTGGCACTTGAGGCCTTGATCCTAGACAGACTGCCTCTCCCAGGACTAGCTAATTCCTAGAGAGCAAACACCCCCTCCTGCATTCACACCTTTGATATACAAATCAACCAGTCCAGAACCCACACCCCCAACCATCTCTTTTATTCAATTGTCACACACCTAGTCAATACTATCCTGGCACTAAGTCACCTCAGGGTTAGATACCAGGCAACTAGGGACCACCTCTACAACCCAGAGCACACCAAAGTTGTTTATCTAATACTAAGCTTACTCAACATACCTACCCTGTTTCGCCCATTCCTTCCCATGAAAACCCCAATGAAGGCTCTGGGTCACGCTTCCTCCCTTCTGTCTCCTAATGGAGCCTGGGGCTTCCCCACCTGGCCCTGCATGTCATGCCCTGCCTCTAGCTTCTGTGAGTATAAACTTCTACCCATGACAATCATTGCCATGTTTGCCCGTCTTACCATACTTGATTGAAACAAAACCTCAGTGCATTTTTAGAACAGACTGCTAATTATTAGCTTGATACCTATTTGCATTTCTTTTCCTTCTCTTGAGATCCCTATAATGAGTACAAATGACAGATTCCTATCATCTGTTATCCCAGCTTCCCCTAATGAAGCCAACTACAGATATACAGGGCTACAATTACAAACAGATGGTCATAAATGGTCAATTCCTTTTCCTCTGTGGGGAGGGGCAAAGGTTTTTCTCATTTACAGATACACAAACAAGAACCACAAGTGTCAGTACTACAACTTCAGCCATGGGTCAAACACAAATACCGACACTGACACATATGCATTCAGGAAAAAACAAACAAAAATAAACTGCAGGTAAACAACCCTGAAAGTGCAGAGCTGGACAAAAAGAAAGCTGTAGGCTACTACCTTCTCCCCATCCACTCTGGGGATCTTTCATGGTTCCATCCCACAAAATTCCTTAAGCAAAGAAATGTTGACAGAAGCCTGCAAGCCCAGGTCTCTACTTCACCTTTGGAAGCTTCCACAGACTTTCCAGCACAAGCCATGGTACCACAGACCCTAACCCAGGCTTCTGTTAAGGAACCATTGGCTGAAACCGCCTGCCTTGGCCAGGCACGATGGTAACCACTTGCCTGAGTTGTCTCACACAGGAGGTCCTGATAAAGACCACGATGCTGCCACAGAAAACTAACCAGGAGAATTCTGGAGGGGCCAAAAGGAGGGAGGACACGTCAGCCCATAGTATGTCTTGTAAAACTAACCTGGAAGCATTCGGGAGAGGCCAAAAGGAGGAGGGAGAAGACCATATGTCCTGCCAACCTCCCAGAAACCCTCAGGAATCCAACTTGGCTGGGAGATGAACATGCCACCAGGAAGAACCATGAGTCAGATGGCCAGAGACAACCCAGAGAATTACCCCATTACCATAAAGTCTGAGGCTGCGAGCCACGTGGCAGAGCAGGTCTCCTGGGTTCCCTTACCCTGCTGCTCTCCGCCCGGTACCCCTTACCAATACAGTCTTTTGCTTTGTCAGTACGTGTGTCTCCTTGGACAATTCATTTCTGAGTGTTAGACAAGAGCCCATTTTTGGGGCCTGGAAGGGGTCCCCCTTCCTGCAACACTTCCAGTCTCTAAGCTGGAAGATAGGTGTTCAACGTCCAACCTCGTCTACCAGGCCTTTTCTCTGGTCAGGACTTCTGGGGCCCAGACCTTTCAGATTCTCCTCTGAGAGCCAATAACTAGGTCCTACAAGTTTCCAGTGGGCAGATACACATGACTTTGAAAACCACATTTTCTGTTTCTAATTTTTGAAAGACAGACATCTTAACCACAACAGACAGATAGGTATGATCATCAGACTTGGATGCATAAGAGCTATGAAAATGAGTCAAATACGCCTTATCCTGGCAAAAATTCACAGGTTGGTTAAAGCAACTCTGACACAAGAATGCTGGGGAGGAACAAAGATCTCAAAATTATATTTTCTGTGGGTTCTTCGTCTAGGGGCTGCTCTCTACTTTAGGGAGTTCTTGGGAGGCAATAGGACCTCCCCAAACTGTGAAATTGTTAAAATAACAATAACAATCAATTGTTCGTCAAATGCAGTTATATTTCTTCAGAGAATCTGCAGACCCTCAGCTGGGCCTATTAGGGCCTATTCTCATATGATATTAAAGGTCACACAAATATCTCTCTGTTTTATTTCCAAGTTTTGTATTATTTTTTCCTAACAAAACTTCCTTTCTGGAGAGTAGAAGCAGCAACCACAAGGAAAAGCAAGTTCAAGTGCTGGATTTTCTGGTTCCTCAGAAATGAGAAAATATTAGCAGAAACACTAATAACATAGATGCTAAAAGTGTTCACAGGCTTTGAGTTCAAAATTCCACCTCTAAGAGCTTATTCTATGGAAGTATTCAGAGCTACTTGTGCCTGAAGCTTCATGCCCAAAGATGTTTATCTCAGTGCCTTTGACCATAAAGAAAAACTGGGGACAGCCTAAAGGGTTCACTGATGATGTGTAGTAGAAGGCTTCAACTCCTTCAACAGGTTCAATTTTATCCTGACCCCACTCCTTACCGACCGACTACGTGCCCTCAACTCCTAGCATTTACTTCCTGGTCTATAAAGTCAGGACTAACAATGGTCAGGCTTGGATTACCCAATATACAGATATGTTCAGGCACTGGTAAAGCAGGGGCACCAGAGACAATGCTTTCGAAAAAATGTCATGTTTGATAGAAAGGGAAAAAAAACACTCAAATACTCAGAATAGGAAATGTACACTTTCGTACACTGATTTTGTGTTTTGTTTTTTAGTTTATGAATAATCTTTAGTTAGGTTATCTTAGGCTCAGATTTTGGGGGTCTGCGAATTAAACTGACAAAAGATAGATTAGCAAGAGAAAAGATGGATTTTAATCACGTTTGAATGGGAGTTCACAAAGAAGTGTGGTTCAAAGAAGCAATTAGAATTTGGGGCTTATATACCATCTGTCAACGAAAAAATTAATCAGTCGATCTAAGAAAGAAATGGAAAATTTTATTTGAGCCAAACTGAGAATTATAACCCAGGTACAGCCTCTCAGAAAGCTCTGAGAACTGCTCCACCCATTAGAGGTCGAATCACAGTTACATATACTTTTTTGAGACAGAGGACCGTGCCCTAAATGACATATTATTGACAGTTTATACAATCCAGATCTACATGTCCAAGAGTAGTGGGTCATGGGTCATGTGGCCCCTTACAAGATTAAGAAGGTTATCTCCTAAAAAATATTGACTCTTGATGAGATTAAGAAGGGATGTTATATATACACTACCAAATGTAAAATAGATAGCTAACAGGAAGCAGCCGCATAGCACAGGGAGATCAGCTCGGTGGTTTGTGACCACCTAGAGGGGTGGGATAGGGAGGGTGGGAGGGAGGGAGACGCAAGAGGGAGGGAATGTGGGGACATATGTATATGTATAGCTGATTCACTTTGTTATACAGCAGAAACTAACACAACAATGTAAAGCAATTATACTCCAATAAAGATGTTAAAAAAAGACACTTTTAGTGCTTCCCTGGTGGCGCAGTGGTTGAGAATCTGCCTGCCAATGCAGGGGACACGGGTTTGAGCCCTGGTCTGGGAAGATCCCACGTGCCGTGGAGCAACTGGGCCCGTGAGCCATGGCCGCTGAGGCTGTGCGTCCGGAGCCTGTGCTCCACAACAAGAGAGGCCGCGATGGTGAGAGGCCGGCGCACCGCGATGAAGAGTGGCCCCTGCTTGCCGCAACTAGAGAAAGCCCTCGCGCAGAAACGAAGACCCAACACAGCCAAAAATTTAAAAAAATTTAAAAATTAAAAAAAAAAACACTTTTATACAGTAAAAAAATTAAAAAATAAGAAGGAATGCTATTTCCTAAGGAGGTCTGGTTAATGCAGATGCACAGTATATACTACAGGGGAGGGAGGAGGCCCAAACGGGCAAAGAAAAATTGTATATTTACATTTTTCTCGTCTTTATGAATTTTATTTCATCACATCTTAAGAGATGAAGGGGAGAGGAAGAAGGGCACCATATAAGAAAGGTAAGTGGGCCCTTAAGGGTGGATGAGAGATACAATGGTTTTGTGACCATGTCTGTTTGGGCGTGGTGCTGACTTCTCTCAGATTAGAGTTGCTCCTAGAAAGGGGATTTATGACAATTGAGTTCTTTACAGTTCTTCTGGGAGGCTCTGCTTTTAGGCAGATAAGGGATTCAAGAACTCAAAATATTCCCCTTCTAACTCCAAAAAAATTTTTATAACTTAGTTACAGAGGTTTAAAAGAGGACCCCATCCATCTTCTCATAGGCAGGCCTCCAGAGTCAGTGAT
Organism: Globicephala melas; assembly: GCF_963455315.2. Lineage (NCBI taxonomy): Eukaryota > Metazoa > Chordata > Mammalia > Artiodactyla > Delphinidae > Globicephala > Globicephala melas. Next base: position 51,728,510 of record NC_083325.1, on the reverse strand, counting down.
TGGGTGTTACAGGGAAAATCTACTTCAGAATTTGGGAATGAGGAAACAAAGACTGTTCCAGATGTCGAACTGAAAACGCTGTGACTAATGGATCAGAGAACAGATGTCACCGAAAAGAGGCTCAGCTGGCCGGCAGGACTGGACTGCAACCTGATTAAGTATATTAACATATGGAAAGAAAGAGTCACTTGGAAGGAGGGCTGAGCTACTCCCCTACTGCTTGCCTTTAAAGCAGACTGCCCACAAATGTTTATGAATTTGAATTGGAACGGAAATACAATTTACCTCCATGTATTATCCATCAGATGCCAGACATCGTGCTAAAAGTCTTTAGTGCATTATCTTATTTGAGTCTCATGATAGCTGAAGCCAAGATTATTAACCCATTTAACAACTGTAGAGAGAGGCGAGTGTTGCCCAAGTGATACCTCCAAGCTGTCAGGTGGCAGAGCTAAGACCAGACCTCAGAATCCAAGCTCCTGTCTTCCACGCTGCCCTCGTCCAGTCTCCATCCCAGGTATCCTTTGCCTGGACCTCAAGTGGTTTGCTTGGATCCCCCCACCCAAACTTCTGCTCATTTTGACAGTGAACCAAAGAAGTGGGAAGTAAATTCAGCTTTCCTGCCCCCCATTTGGGTGACCCACAAGAACATAAATCTTGTGGGGTTTTTAACATCCAAGCTGCCTAAAACCTCAGACATGTCAAACCCGAGCATCGCTGTGGAAGAGAACCAGAAGGTCCCTGTCTGAGCCCTGATTCTGCAAGCGATTACCTGGGTGATATGAGACAAGTCGCTAAGCCTCTCTGGTCCTAATTTTCTCATTTTAAAATGAGAGCAGTAGACGTGCTCACGTCTGACCAGATCAGTATTATCATCCTGGGATTCTGTAGTTTGATAAAAGGGGTAAAAGTCTCCATAGAGGTAGAGGTTGCAAGGTGAGAGTCAGAATCCTCACTAAAGTGTTTCCAGTTCCAGTGATGGAGCTATTTTTAGATTTGATCTGGTTCTCTCATGCATGATACATGTCGTAGGATGGTTTTCTGGGTCAACCTTTCTCAAATAAACTGTCATGTAATCCATGACCGGGACAGTTGCCACGATACAGTAACAACTTTTCCCCACGTTAGCACTGGCTGTTTTAAAATTGCTTTACCCCACTTACAGACCAGACTTCAAAGAACTGTGATGTAGGGGATCCAGTGTCTTGGTTTTGAAAGGGGTATCCTGGAGGGAGTGGTTCTAGTCTGTCATATGTGGAGTTTCTCCTCCAACCTTTATTCATGCATTCATTCAATAGTTTGTTTTTCTTGTGTGCCTACTTTGTGCCAGGAACTTAGAAAAGGATAGTGAGCAGAAATAGACAGAACCCCTACCACCAAGAAGCTTACACTGAGGGAGAAGACATTAATCAGATAATCATACAAATTTTAATTGTGACTGCGACATGTGCTACAAAGGAAAAGCGCAGGATGCCCCGAGGGCCTAAAACTGGGCGGTCAGAGAAGGCTTCCTCTGGGAGGTGCTGTTTGAACTGAGTTCTAAGGATGAGGAGTAGTTTAATAGGTGCCAAGAGAAGGGAAAAGCATTCCTGGAAAAGGAAAGAGGTCTTTAGAAAGAGGAATTATGGGACTAAAAGGAAGCCTGTATAGTGGAGTACAGAGAACACGAGAGTGTCACGGAGGAAAGACTCTTTGTCTACCCTCTTAGGATCTGTCATGGGGGGCTTGTGAATTAAACTAACAAACAGACAAAGAACAAGTTAGCAGGAGAAAAGAAACCACTCATATGCATGATGGGGATTACAAAAGAAATAGGTCAATAAATGGTTAAAGTTAGAGGCTTATGTTCCTAACTTAGTAGGGAAAAGGGAAGGGGAGAAAAGACCTCTATGGGAAGAACAAATGGGTTTCTTTAGAAAAGACAAATGGGTTTCTAGAAGAACAAATGGGATATAAAAAATGTTGTGATACCATACACAAAAATAAGCTCAAAATGGATTAAAGACCTAAATGTAAGGTCAGAAACTATCAAACTCTTAGAGGAAAACAGAGGCAGCACACTCTATGACATAAATCACAGCAAGATTCTTTTTGACCCACCTCCTAGAGAAATGGAAACAAAAATAAACAAATGGGACCTAATGAAACTTCAAAGCTTTTGCACAGCAAAGGAAACCATAAACAAGACCAAAAGACAATCCTCAGAATGGGAGAAAATATTTGCAGATGAAGCAACTGACAAAGGATTAATCTCCAAAATTTACAAGCAGCTCATGCAGCTCAATAACAAAAAAACAAAAACCCAATCCAAAAATGGGCAGAAGACATAAATAGACATTTCTCCAAAGAAGATATACAGACTGCCAACAAACACATGAAAGAATGCTCAACATCACTAATCATTAGAGAAATGCAAATCAAAACCACAATGAGATATCATCTCACACCGGTCAGAATGGCCATCATCAAAAAATCTAGGAACAATAAATGCTGGAGAGGGTGTGGAGAAAAGGAACACTCTTGCACTGCTGGTGGGAATGTGAATTGGTACAGCCACTATGGAGAACAGTATGGAGGTTCCTTAAACAACTACAAATAGAACTACCATACGACCCAGCAATCCCACTACTGGGCATATACCCTGAGAAAACCATAATTCAAAAAGAGTCATGTACCAAAATGTTCATTGCAGCTCTGTTTACAATAGCCAGGAGATGGAAGCAACCCAAGTGTCCATCATCGGATGAATGGATAAAGAAGATGTGGCACATATATACAATGGAATATTACTCAGCCATAAAAAGAAACGAAATTGAGTTATTTGTAGTGAGGTGGATGGACCTAGAGTCTGTCATACAGAGCGAAGTAAGTCAGAAAGAGAAAGACAAATACCATATGCTAACACATATATATGGAATCTAAGAAAATTAAAAAAAAATGTCATGAAGAACCTAGGGGTAAGACGGGAATAAAGACACAGACCTACTAAAGAATGGACTTGAGGACATGGGGAGGGGGAAGGGTAAGCTGTGACAAAGTGGCATGGACATATATACACTACCAAACGTAAAATAGATAGCTAGTGGGAAGCAGCCGCATAGCACAGGGAGATCAGCTAGGTGCTTTGTGACCACCTAGAGGGGTGGGATAGGGAGGGTGGGAGGGAGGGAGATGCAAGAGGGAAGAGATATGGGAACATATGTATATGTATAACTGATTCACTTTGTTATAAAGCAGAAACTAACACACCATTGTAAGGCAATTATACTCCAATAAAGATGTTAAAAAAAAAAAAAGAGGTTTTGATAATGGTTGTTCATTCAGGTACAAGTGGTCTAACTTCTTCATGGTCATAAAACTCCCCCAGAGAGGGGATTATAGTAGGTTTACTCTTGGTCTCCTTCTTGGGAGTAAAGCCACCCTGAAGAAGGAATATGGGGCAGACTTATTTCCCAGAAGTTTCTGCTTTTAGTCAGAAAAGGGAAGCTCCGAGAAAGCTTCTTTCTACATCTGTTGAATCCCTAATGTCTTCACCTTAAAATAATCTTCATACCAACTCTGGGGTCCAAGCTGGGTCCCCACAGGAGACTGCTGCAAGGTTATGCCAGAGAGGTAGCAGGGGCTAGATAACACACAACACGGTAGGCTATGTTAATTTCATCCTTTTCCTCGGAGCAGTGGGAAGAATTGAAGGATTATAAGCAGAGAAAACTACCGGATTAGATTTGCATTTGTTGAACTTGGGGTGCATTTAAGAACTCCAAGAATTGATGATGAATAGGCAGCTAGCTGTATGTACCAATTTGGAGCTCAGAGGAGAGCTCTAAAGACCTTTGTATGAGTCATCTACGTATAGATGGTAATTACAGACCAGTGTGTGGAGGAGATCACCTAAGGACAGAATGTATAGGAACATAATGTTCCTTCCCACCCACCTGTAAATGAAAGAAAGAAAAAAGGTTGGGGGCGGGGGAAGGAGAGTGAGAGGAAGGAAGGAAGGAAAGGAAGAAGGAAGGAAGGAAGGAAGGAAAGAAAGAAAGAAAAGAAAGGGAAAGGAAAGGGAAGAAAAGAAAAAGGAAAAGTTGTAGGGAAAGAAGGCTAGGATGCAGGAAAGCAACCCCTTTCTAGGTTTGCAGATAAGACCTCTGTGAAATTGTAACTAAATTATTACTATTACTTCATTGCAGCTTGGACCTTGGAGTTGTCTCTTTATCTGACAAATGGAATTAAAAATCTTTACTTCAGCTACTTTTAAAGGGGCTGCTGGAACTCAGATGAATATGAAAATTCTTCAAAGATACAAAATCTTATAATACTGCTATTGTTGCTGTTTTTCCTAATATTATTATCATATCATTGTTGGCTGAGAAGGGAAAGAAAGTGAAGCAGAGGAAAACAATTTATTGTAAGTTTACTTATATACTACACTGGGCCAGCCAATCTGCATTATTTTTTTAAATTTATTTATTTTATTTATTTATTATTTTTGGCTGCACGCGGGCTTTCTCTAGTTGCAGCGAGCAGGGGCTACTCTTCGTTGTGGCGTGTGGAATTCTCACTGCAGTGGCTTCTCTTGTTGCAGAGCACCGGCTCTAGGCACACGGGCTTCAGTAGTTGTGGCTCATGGGCTCTAGAGCACAGGCTCAGTAGTTGTGGCGCACGGGCTTAGTTGCTCCGCGGCATGCAGGATCTTCCTGGACCAGGGCTCGAACCCGTGTCCCCTGAATTGGCAGACGGATTCTTAACCACTGCGCCACCAGGGAAGCCCTCAATCTGCATTATTAATCCTCACTACAACCATAGCAAGGTAAGTACAATACCCCTTTTTATGGATGAGAAACTAAACTGAGGCTCAGCAAGGTAAAGAGATTGCCTAAAATTTCGTAGCTAGGACATAATAGAACTAAGATTCACACTCATATCTGACACCATTACCCATGCTTTTCCTTTTTAAAAATTTTTTCTCCCCTAGTTTGCAAACCATCCCCTCACTCCCAAACACCCCCCCCCCACCACCCGGGACACACACACACAGATTTTTCAGCTCAAACAGTGTAATACAATCAAAGTAAATATCGAATGTCACAGGGTCATAAGGTCCGGCCTGGGCCACTCCCCCAGCCTCCTCCAGAGGGGTAAAGCTGTTATTCTGACACTGAGGAAATGAAGAACAGGGTCACCCTGGGTCCCAGCTGCCTGCCATACAGTTTGACAAACAGTGTTACATTGTTTATCAACATATATATCATCACAGACTTTTTATATGAAGGATTGGCAGTTGTTTATCTAATCTAAAAGAGCTAGAAATTTATAAAATTCCCATCTCAGTGCCATGCTGATCAAATCCTATTACATCAAAGGTATGCCCAAACCTCAGCCAACCGTTTTTCCTTTAGTATAAGAACAACTCTCAATGGAACAGCAAGGAAAAATTTTGGACCGTATAGGTGGATAGTTATTCAACAAATATGCACTGAAAACCTTAAACACTATGGAGGAGATATATATATATATATATCCTGCCCTCAAAGAGCTTACACTCTATATATCATATAGCAGCCATCCTACTGGTCATTGCAAGTGAGAAACAGCTGCTCTCGCTTTAGTGACTAGGGAGGCTGAGGACAAATTCACAGGAGCAGAGCTGCTTGAGTTTTGAAGAAAAGGCAGGGTCCAGATGGGTGCATAAGGGAGCATTCCAGGCGGGGGGACCACACCAACAAGGTACAAGGTTGGAACTAAGAAAGGGAGGGTTAGGGGGACTTCCCTCATGGTCCAGTAGTTAAGAATCTACCTTCCAATGCAGGGGACGCAGGTTTGATCCCTGGTCGGGGAACTAAGATCCCACATTCCGCAGGGCAACTAAGCCCACACGCAGCAACCACTGAGCCCTCACACTCTGAGCCCACGGCCCACAACTAGAGAGAAGCCAGTGTGCTGCAATGAAGATTCCACGTGCCACAACTAAGACCCAACACAGCCACATAAATAAATAGATAAATAAATAAATATTTTTAAAAAAAGAAAGAAAGAAAAGGCAGTTAGGAATGGGGACAGGACCACCTGAGGGGAGCAGGAGTGCGTGGTGGGAGCCATGTCTGGACATGGGGGTGAGGGGCACACCACCACAGATGCATTGACTACTGAGTCAGCTTAACCCAGGGTTCCTCAGCCTTGGCACTGTTGATATTTTGGACCAGATTTTTCTTTCTGTGTAGGAGGTGAAGTTGGGGAGGATGGGAGCCTCCTGTGCATTGTAGGATGGTTAGCAGCACCTCTGGTTTCTACCCATTAGATACCAGTAGTACCCTCACCCCCAGTTGTCCCCTCCACTCACTTGTGACACACAAAAAATGTCTTCAGACATTGCCATATGTCCCTGGGGAACAAATCATTCACTAGGTTGAGAACTACTGAGTTAAGGCATTGTGATGGTGCACGTGAGCTGTGTGTGGTATTTCTCAGGGTCAACACATTCCTCCATTCATCATCAGGGCTCCTATCCTCAAGGCCGTGTGACGGCAACCTGCAGCCCATAGAGAATCTATCCCCCTGTTGGACTCCGGGATCCAGTTGTGGATGGTATCCTTGTTCACCAGCCCCTACTTCAACATGCCTAGAGAATGCCTCTAGGGGAGAAAGGACGGGTAAAAGGCAGAAAGCCAAGGTTAATGAGGGTGGCCTGGTATCCCAATGGAAATGAAACACCTAAAACAAAGATACTAGACAAAAACACATGAAAAGCTCTGAAGCAATTTAATATTAAGATCAAACCTCACACTCATCAGGGTGACTACTATCAAAAAAAAAAGAAAGAAAAGAAAACAAATGCTGGCAAGGATGTGGAGAAATTGGAACCCTTGTGCTGTTGGTAGGAATGCATAATGGTGCAGCCACTGTGGGAAACACTATGGAGCCTCCTCGGAAAATTTAAACTAGAGCTACCATATCATCCAGCAATCCCACTAATGGGTACACACCCAAAAGAACTGAAAGCAGGGTCCTAAAGAGATATTTGTACACACGTGCTCATAACAGCATTATTCACATTAGCTAAAACATGGAAGCAGGGCTTCCCTGGTGGCGCAGTGGTTGAGAGTCCGCCTGCCGATGCAGGGGACACGGGTTCGTGCCCCGGTCCGGGAAGATCCCACATGCCGCGGAGCGGCTGGGTCCGTGAGCCATGGCTGCTGAGCCTGTGCATCCGGAGCCTGTGCTCCGCAACGGGAGAGGCCACAACAGTGAGAGGCCCGTGTACTGCAAAAACAAACAAACAAACAAAAACCATGGAAGCAACCCAAGTGTTGATTGACCAATGAATGGATAAGGAAAATATGGTATATACCTACAATGGAATATTATTCAGCCTTAAAAAGAAGGAAATTCTGCAGTATGCTACAACCTGGATGAACCTTGAGGACATTATGCTAAGTGAAATAAGACAGCCACAAAAAGATAGATACTGTATGACTCCACTTACATGAGGTATTTAGCGCAGTCAAAATCATAGAGACAGAAAGTAGAATGGTGGCTGCCAGGGGCTGGGGGGAGAGGGAAATGGGAAGTTATTTTTCAGTGAGTATAGAGTTTCAGTTCTGTAAGATGGAAGAGTTATGGTGATGGACGGTGGTGATGGTTGCAAAACAATGTGAATAAATTTAATACCACTTAACTGTACACTTAAACATGGTAAAGATGGTACATATAATAGATAAGCAACAAGGATTTACTGTATAGCGCAAGGAACTATATTCAATATCAATTTCCTATAATGGAAAATAATCTGAAATATATATATACTGTACACCTGAAACTAACCCAATATCAACTATCAATCAACTACCCAATATCAACTACCCAATATCAATAGTAAATCAACTATACTTCAATTTCTAAAAGATGGTGGAGATGATCAATTTTATGCTATGTGTATTTTACCACAATAAAAAAAAGTGGAAAAAACTAACATCAAGAATGATGGGAAAATGTTCAATTTCCTCCTGAACACTGAGCTCTTTAGCAATAAAAGGACACAATGTGATTGTCCCAGAGTTGGGCAGTGAAATGCCATCCAATTAGACCTGGCATCAAGCCAACTAGAGCCCCTGATTAATGCCAGCTGGATGCTTAGAGGTGGGTGTATTGTTTTCTTGCCCTCTGTGACAGGCAGGTTGTTGATAGGAGAACTCTGTGAAAATGTTTACCATTATTCTGCCTTTTCCAAATCAGAGTTTCTAGAACTCAAACTTTCCTCAGGGACTCTGACACGGGGAATGGAATGTCAAGGGCAGTGTAGGAACAGAGCTGGAGTGCAGCTGAGTGACCTCAGGGGGCCGAGCTCTCCATCTCCCACAGCCTTTCTGCAACTTGTTCCCTTCTGGTTTTGTTGGGAAAGAAAAGCTTGTAAAACAACTGTGGTGGAGCCCAGGGAAAATTTAGCAATTTCATTCTAGTACTGTTAGAATGAATATTTGAGAGACTAACTCTCCATTAAAATGATAGCTAGTATTTACTGAGTACAGGCACACCTCGCTTTTTGGAGCTTCGCAGATAATGCATTTTTTACAAATTGAAGGTTTGTGGCAACCCTGAGTCGAGCAAGTCTATCAGTGCCATTTTTCCAACAGCATTTGCTCACCTCATGTCTATGTGTCACATTTTGGTAGTTCTCACAATATTTCAAACTTTCTCGTTATTCTTATATTTGTCATGGTGACCTGTGATCAGTGATCTTTTTTTTGTTTGTTTTTGTTTTGTTTATTTTTGGCTGTGTTGGGTCTTCGTTTCGGTGCGGAGGGCTTTCTCTAGCTGCGGCAAGCCACTCTTCATCGCGGTGCGCGGGCCTCTCACTATCGCGGCCTCTCTTCTTGCGGAGCACAGGCTCCAGACGCGCAGGCTCGGTAGTTGTGGCTCACGGGCCTAGTTGCTCCGCGGCATGTGGGATCTTCCCAGACCAGGGCTCGAACCTGTGTCCCCTGCATTGGCAGGCAGATTCTCAACCACTGCGCCACCAGGGAAGCCCAATCAGTGATCTTTGATGTTACTAGTGCAAAACGATTTGACTCACTGAAGTCTCAAATGATGGTTAGTATTTCTTTCCCCTTGGGCATGAAATTTTTAAAAAATTTATTTTATTGAAGTATAGTTGATTTACAACGTTGTGTTAATTTCTGCCGTATGGCAAAATGACTCACTTATACATATATACATTCTTTTTCATATCCTTTTCTATTATGGTTTATCACAGGATATTGAATATAGTTCCCTGTGCTATACAGTAGTACCTTGTTGTTTATCCATTCTATATACAATAGCTTGCATCTACTAATCCCAAACTCCCAATCCATCCCTCCCCACCCCACCCCCATTGGCAAGATGGTTAGCATTTTTTACCAATTAGGTATTTTTTTAATTGACGTACAGTTGATATACAATATTATATTAGTTTCAGGTGTACAGCATAGGGATTCAATATTTTTATCGATTATACTACACTTAAAGTGATCACAAAATAATGGCTATATTTTTCTGTACTGTACAATATATCCTTATTGCTTATCTATTTTATATATAGTAGTTTGTACCTCTTAATCCCATACCCCTAAGTATTTTTAAATTAAGGTATGTATGTTGCCTTTTTAGACATAACACTATTGCACACTTAATGTACTACAGTATAGTGTGCACATAATTTTTATATGCACTGTGAAACCAAAAAAAAAAAAATTCAGGTGACTCACTTTATTGTAATATTCGCTTTATTGTGGTGGTCTGGAACCAAACCCACAGTATCTCCGAGGTATGCCTGTATTTACCATCCGTAAAGGTGGTACCAGCCCAGCATGAGGAAGTTGAGGTTTGGAGATGATAAATGACCTACAAGGACACACAGATGGTAACTTGTACAGTGAGAATCTGAACCCAGTTCAAGTTCTGTGTCTCCTGGAACCCCCTGAAATTTCAAAAGGCATTGATATTCAGCAGTCAGGCCTGTCTGCGTAGGAAGCTGACATGTGTCTCCAACTGTCACAGAAAAACCTGTCTCCATTGATATGTGCTTTACGTTAAGCCTGGGAAATGGCAACATCTTGTCTGAGTCCCCTACCTGACCGCTTTCACCTCGTAGCAGCTGAGAACCCACCACTGTTCCCTTCCTGCTCTTAAAAAAAAAAAAAAAAAGTTTCTTTTGGTTATTTATTCACTGTAGAAAATTAGAAAAATCCTGAAAAGCACAGCAGGCAAACTTTTAAAAAAATCATCCATAATGACAAAACCTCGAGAAAATCCCCTTAAACAGCTTGACGTACTTCCTACATACAATGCATCTTTCAGAGGCCTGTTGATCCAGCCTCTGCGTGCGCTCCTGACTCCTGAGCGTTGGTAGTGTTCACAGGCAGGCCCAACCCAAGGAGCTGCTGACAGAAGGTCCAAGAAATGATAACCTAGCACACCCTACCTCATAGAAGTTTCTCCCTTTACTCTCAGGGGTGAGGAGTTTTCCAAAGTGGCCCCCACAAAACTGAGTCCTGCTGACCTCAACTGACAGTCAGAATTCTGGAGACAACTTTTGGAGAAACTTGGAGAACTGATACTCAAAAAATGGATACATCCTTTTTTCCCTGAACTTCTTATTCTGAGCGTAACACTAATTTGGTTCAAATCTGAGCCTGGTACCTTTAGAAGGCAGGCGCCCCACCCAGGCTAATATGGGGTATATAGTCACAGCCTTAGTAGTTATCCAGGTCATAAATCACCCGGTCCTCATCCCTCTATACTGTCCAATAGAAATATAATGCAAGCTGCATGCACAATTTAAAATTTTATAATGGTCACATAAAAAAGTAAAAAGGGGGACTTCCTTGGTCATCCAATGGTTATGACTCCGCACTCCCAATGCAGGGGGCCTGGGTTCGATCCCTGGTCGGGGAACTAGATCCTGCACGCACGCTGCAACTAAGAGCCCGCGTGCCACCAAGACCTGGTGCAGCCAAATAAATAAATAAATATTTTTTAAAAAAGGGAAAAAGGGGGCTTCCCTGGTGGCGCAGTGGTTGAGAGTCCGCCTGCCGATGCAGGGGATGCGGGTTCGTGCCCCGGTCCAGGAAGATCCCACATGCCGCGGAGCGGCTGGGCCCGTGAGCCATGGCCGCTGAGCCTGCGCGTCCGGAGCCTGTGCTTCGCAACGGGAGAGGCCACAACAGTGAGAGGCCCGCGTACCGCAAAAAAAAAAAAAAAATATATATATATATATTATTAATAATCTATTTTATATTCTTTTTTTGTGCTCAGCCTTCGACATCTGGTGTGTATTTTACCCTTAAATCACTTCGCAGTTTGCAGCAGTCACATTTCAAGGGCTCAGGAGCCTCAAGGGGCCAGTGGCTGCCATATTGGACAGCGTAGTTCCAGACCAACTTTAGCTCCATTCAGTGACCCGCAGCGGCCTCCCCGACCACATCCTCATTCTTGGGTCATTTCCCAGCTAGTCCTGAATGCTCCAAGGGTGGGAGAAATGAAGAAAGGGCCTTCTTGCACCCTGGAGAGGCCCTGCCCTCCATAGTAGGGGGCAGGAGACAAACTGATGAGAGTTTCTGCAGATCGGATGACGGTGGGTTCAGCATCATCTTCATATGTGAGCCCATATTGCCCTCAGGGAAGAAAGGAGAAGCAGAACCCACTCCCTTCTCAAAGCCCTCCCCAAGTCTTCCTACTGCAAACACAATAAAGTTTAAACTCTGTAGTCTCCCACCTGGCACTGATTTACCTACTCTCCAACTTTATTTCTCATGACTGCCCTATGGGACGTTAGCTCAAGCCAAGTCAAAGCAACCTGACACCCCACCAACACGCCCGGCATTTTCCTACCTCCACACCGTTGTGTATGCCGTATTTTCCCAGCTAGAATGTCCTCTTCTGCTGAATGAGGACCCAATTCTGAAGGCCCTATTCTCCATCTCTTCCCTGAAACCTTCTTTAAGGCTTCTTTGTCCTCCTCTGATATCTACAGCACACTTATCAGCAATAACCAGGTCAGTGGTTCTATTTTAGGACGTGCCTTACTTACTTTTCACTTAAGGCTGTAAATACCTGAAGAGTTAGGGAGTCTTGGGTAATGATAATAATAAATGATGGTTAATGTCTACCGAGCATTTACTTTGTTTCAGTCACTGTACTAAGCATTTTACATTGAATCCTCACAACAATCCTGGAAAATTAGTCCCATTTTATAGGTGAGAAAACGGAGGCAAAGAGAGAGACCTTATCCAGTCACAGAGCCAAGTGTGGCTTCAAAGCCAGGCAGTTTGAATGCAGAGCCTAATCACTTCCCAGCCAACCAATGCACTCGCCCGCCTCTCCTGCTGTGGTTGTTCCTTCCCTAACACGATGCTGTGAACTTGGTAGATAGTAAACACTCATTTAATTATACATCAACTACTTGGGGTTTTTCCAGAGCGTCTAACAAAGTATTAGGCACATAATAGCGATTTAACAGAGACTTAAAAATTAATGCTCTGAACCTGCTCGGCCACCAGGGGACCGGACATTGCTTGCACAGCCAGAGGGGCCCATTCCTCCGTCTCCTACCCCCTTCTCAGCACCTACGGCCTCAGGCTGTGCCCTCAAAGGCTGCCTTATAACTAGATGTCAGCTTTCTTCTCAGTCTGGGCGGCCTTGTGCAGCCGAAGATGCGGATCCGGAGAGTGGAGAGCAAAGACCATGCCCACGGGACACAAGGAAATCCTCCCCATTTTTATCAACCTTATCTGCTTACTTGGGGCTCTCATCTCTAAGAGATTTAATCCCCCCTCCTGGATCTAAAAGTCACATACCCATTCCCCAGGGAGCTGAGGTAATAAGAAAGCCCAACGTTTAGGATTACTCTTCGATAAGAGTCTTGTTTAAACAAGATCGCATATAAAAGCTGGGCTGATGTGCACACCCCTCTCTCCTTTCTTGCTCTCTTGCTTGGAAGATGGCAAGGTTGTGCAATCCGCTCCCCAGACCCACCGGGGCTCTGACAGATCTACTGCAAATTGCTTTCAAACACAACCTGTTTCCCAGCCCAGGGTGTCGTCCTCCGCTCCCCACGGCGCACCGGGCCGCAGCGCTCCGCCTCCCCCCTCCCTCCCTGAGAGTACCCGCTTGGGGCTCCCCTGGGGGCTGATCGCTTAGACCTTCTTTCTGGGCCCTTACTACTGGCACTTGCTAATTTACATTTTGAAACTAGAGCAAAGTTCATGGGTGCTTGTCTTCCGCACCCTAGGAGTTGCCTAATCCCGTTTAGAAAAACACAGACAATAGCAACCTTGGGAAACTGCCCTCCGAAAATAGCACAGGCCCACAGTATTTTGGCAACACGTTTCTTTGTAGTGAGTCTCTGGCTTTGCCACGGTGGAAACACCCAGGGATTTAAATAGTAATGAGAAAAGGCCACTTGCGCCACTATTCGGTTTTGTGGTGGCAGGTTTTTTTATCCCCCCGACAAAGGGTCGGTGGTCTTTTTACTTTGTTCTGTTTAAACTGGAGGTGAAAGGGTCCACCTCACGCGTTGAGGCCCTGGGGCCCTGCCCTTGAGCTGTGAGAGTCCCTTCCTTGCCCCCACTTTCAGTGCCCTAGCCCCTCTGTCTCAGCATTGTCCTCCCCCAGGTTCCCTTCTGAAGACCAGTCACACCAGCTGCAAAGTGGGGCTAACGCCACTGCAGCCTCAGGAGCTGGGAGCGTTGAACGAGGCGGCAAAGCTCCCGGCCTGGTGCCAAGCCTGCCTTGAGAGTCCACAGCATCTCGGCCACCCCCGCCGAGGCTGGGGTTGTGGCAGGAGGGCGTGGTGGCACGGTGACAGGACTGGGGGACCCTCTTGGCCCTCCCCTCCATGCAGGTACACAGCAGGCTGGCCCAGCAGCTGGGTGGGGCCCTGGGGGCCTCAGGTGGAAGCAGCCCCCCTCTGATCCCCGTTTTCAGGATTCCAGGCCAGGCCTGGCAGCCCTTCGCACAGAACTTTTTGTACATTCCATGGCAACTGAAAGGGCTTTTGTTCCCACCCGGGAAGAACAAACGACAAAGGCAATTATGTGTCTCCTCGCAGGCCGGCACAGCTTGGAAAGAGAAACTTCCTTCTCCAAGAAGCCGGCTCTACCTAAACGGCTGCAGCCTGCAGATGTGGTCACACAGCCTCGCAACTGGGGAGCTGGGTGGTCTGAGTTGCCATGGGTGTGGCAGGGGGTACATCACACGCACAGCACACACACTCACACACACACACAAACCCAGAAACCGCTCCTGGCCAGACTAGCAGGGTCGTGAGTCACAGATGGCCCAGCTGCAAGGGGCCTCGGGAGGGCATGCATAAACCGGGGGGCCCTATGACTTGTCACAGGTCACACTGTTCTTTCAGGCCTCACAGCCCATTCTCGGGAAGAACATTGGGCAGCATCAGAGAAAGATCTATAAAGTCTATCCTGGGGTCCCTTCAAACACATAGTTATTTATGGCCTATTTGAGAGGGTTGAAACTCCAGATAGCCCATGTGAGATCCATTACATGGAAGAACTAATTCTGACTGAGTGGGGGTGGATCTCTCCTTTTGCCATTTTCTCCCTTTTTATTTTCCCCTTTCTCCTGTAACAGCCATAACAGGGGAGTGAAGGTTTGGGAGGTTTTCAATTTTGTTTGTTAAAGGAAAAATCTTTTCTTATCAAATAAAATTATTATGCATCATTTTATTTCCCCCTTGAATGGAATCACCCAACTTGTTTTCCCTGCAGACGTGGCTGCCGGAATGTTCAGTGCTGAGTTTGGGGATCAGTTATGGTACTTAATTCATCCCAGGTGCATGTGGTACTCCTAACAGGTGTCTGCCCTGCTGTTTGCTTTTATGTTTTGTGTCTTGTTGTATCCCGAGTTTAAACATCAAAAACAATCTTCGTACTGTGCAAAAAACTTTCATCAACCTAGAGGGGTTGGTAAATTTCAGTGTTGTCTCTGGCTCTACCTGAGTGACCGACCAGTTCCAACTTGAGCAGGATGTCCCCTCTCTCTAGGCCTGATTTCCTCATTTCTGAAACACGAGGACTGACCTCTCTGTGTCTCTCAAGCTTGCCTGTTACAGAATCACCTGGGACTCTCATGCAGTTTCCCAGGCCCCTTCCCTGGATTAGACATGGGGGGAGGCTGGAATCTGTATCTTTAAATTAAGAACCCTAGTGGAGGGACTTCCCTGGAGGTCCAGTTAAGACTCTGCGCTTCCCACGCAGGCGCCATGGGTTCCTTCCGTGGCTGGGGAGATCCCGCATGCCAAAAATAAAAAAATAAATTTAAAAAAAAGGCACCCCAGTGGATTCTCATCTGCTGGCAAGTTTGGAAAACAGTGACACCAGATGATTGCTAAGGTTCAGCTCCAAGCTATGATCTATAAATTTAGATAAATAATTCTTTAGAAAGGTGAGGTATGATAATGATTTTGAAATATATTTACTGAATGTCATGTATTACGATCCTCAATTTTCATGTATATACACATGAGGGGCACACCTTGTACTTCCCTTTGCAAATAAAAACCCCACCCAGAGGCTGTTCCTCATGCAGCTTTCCTTTCCCTTGGATTTTTACAGGGGTCAGACCTCCCCATTCTTGCCCGAGGGGCCCGCTCTTCTTTTTAAATAATGAGCAGACTAATGTAAATGTGGTAGCTCTATTATTTTTCTAGTTGCTGTAGCAAATTATGTAGCAAAGACTCTTGCAGTCTTTGCAAGTACATTTTTTCTTTTCTTTTCTAAAGCTTGTATCTGTTTTCCTTTGATGAACTACCATGTAGGTTGGCTCCATTATTACCTGTGTTCTAGAGATGAGAAGACTGAGGCACAGAGATGTTGAATGACATGTGACTGACATGAATTCACACAGGCAGTCTGCTCCAAACGCACCCTCCCCCATAACTTAGCCACTCAAGAGATAACAACATTAACCCTTCAATGCTTAAACTTCTGGTCTTTTTCCCTTACATGTGTATTTATTTTTACAGAATACGAGTCAGCCTGCTTCCATCTCACTACATCTTCTTCAGCCCCATTTTTAGTGGCTGTGATCTTCCATCACCTGGAGGTCCATCACTCAGTGTTATCAGTCTTACATCTTTCAATTCTGCACACCTGTGTGTAGCCTTTCTCTGCAAAGCGCTGCTGTGTGAAGGACGAGAGATGAAAAAGCCAGGGTATCTCTCCTCCAGGAGCTCACCGGCTAGCATGTGATGCTCAACCCAGGCTGCGTACTAGAATCATCCGAAGAGCTTTGAAAATACACCCAGCCACGCCGCCCCCTCTGACCAGCTACCTGACTCCCTGGAGCAGAGGCCTGGGCATCAGCGTTTTTAAAGCTCCCAGGTGATTGCAGCGTCCAGTCAGGGCTGAGATCTCAGGGCCTGAGGACAGGGCCGCTCCCACCAGATATGCTAACAGCTGCTCTCTCGGAAGCCCCCTTCCTGCCTCCTGGGCCTAGACTCCAGCTGCTTCCCTGGGTCTGCAGAATTAACCCTTTAGTTTCTGCACTTAGGCCTGGCTGACTTCAGCAGCAATAGCCACAGCCTCGGGGGCCTCCTGCCCACCGGGATCACCCTCTTCTTCCAGCTCTTCTCTCTGTGCCTTTAGGTGGAGAAAAGGGGTAGGATATTAGTAAGTGGTTCAGGAGAGACATCATAGGTCTGGGAATCAGAAGGCCTGGGCTTTAGTCCTCTCTTGGAGCCCATATGACTCTGGCCCAGTCACTTGACCTCTCTAGAAGATGGCAAAACTGTGAACTTGCTTCATCCAATACCTATAATCAGATGGGTCAGTTCCGCGTTTCAGGGAAATCCATAAACTTGTGACGTGACCACGGAAGCTGCCGGTCCGTACTGTGTCTTTGTACAAATCCAGGTGAATTCTGGATGTCAGCAGTCCCTCAGCTGCACACTCTTAAGCAAAGAACACCTTGAACAATTAAACCTGACCTGAAAGGAACTTACTTTAAATGAAATTTATCTGACAAAGAAAACACTGGACCTGGACCTTCGCTTGAGCTGAAATGAAGGGACTGCACATGGGAAAGGCTGGGGGAGACAGAGGAGGTTCCAGGAGCCTCTGCAGAAGCTCATGCAGCTTCAGATGACTTGTGAGCAAGGATGGGCCGGTCATGGGTCACGGGGCAGACCGCCAAGCGTGCCCACTCCCAGCGATCCAGCATGGCTGAGAGCTGGTTTGTAAACCACGCAACACAGGCTCCCTTGCCCACATTCACAGCTTTGCAAAGAGAGGGTATGAAATAAAAAAAGAAAATTAAACAGAATCATCGCAGATACAGATATTAACCTTCCTGAAATGGGGCAGAGCCCATCTGAACATCTGTGAAATTGGGCAACTTTGCTCTGAGATACTTCTGTCACTGTTTTGCTTTTTTCCCCGTCTTTTGTGCTCATTGAACTTTTTTCCATGTCCAGTGCCCCTGGCTTCCTGCTTGCCATGCTCCCTCCCTCAATTATCCCACCCTCATCCCATTCCCAGGCTACCCTACCTGTTAACTTGAAAAATTATTGGAGGGACTTCCCTGGTGGCTCAGTGGTTAAGAATCTGCCTTCAGTGCAGGGGACGCAGGTTCCATCCCTGTTCGGGGAACTAAGATCCCACATGCCGCAGGGCAGCTGAGCCCGCTTACCTCAACTAGAGAGCCTGTATGCCGCAAACTACAGAGCCCACGCACTCTGGAGCCTGCGTGCCACAACTAGAGAGAAGCCCACGGGCTGCAACCAAGACCCAACGCAGCCAAAAATAAATAAATAAAATATATTTTTTAAAAGGTATTGGAAAGACGACAGACTTTGCAATCATACAGATCTGGATTCAGTTCCCAGCGAACTGTGTGCACTTGGGTCAGATACAAAATCCACGCAAGCCTCAGCTTTCTCATCTATAAGATGGGGATAATGACACTTAGCTGATATAATAACACTTGGCTGATCAGGGTTGCTGTGATCATTATTTAAATTAAACAAAAATATACACAGAGTACCAGGCATGTAGTAGGTGCTCAATAAATGCAGATTCTACCATTTTTCTCTCTGGAAAGGCTCTGCCCTCATTTATTTAAGTCCTAGTATAAATTTGAATCATATCTTCCGTTTCCTATGTGTCTGGATATTTACACTTTTTATTATTAAAAAACATCTTTTTTTTTACTACAACAGCAGTGCATGTCAATTTGCTAAAAACCCAGAGAAGCAAAAAGAAAACATAAAAAACACCACACCACCACCACCTGCACATTTACAATAGCAGCCACTTGAGCAATATAAGCAAGGCAGCGGCTAAGCCCATTTGAAAATTTAATCCTCACGACCCTATAAAATAGATGCTATCTGAATCTCCATTTAACAGATGATTAAACAGTCTCAGAGAGACCAGGTGTGCTGTCCAAGTTCACACAGCCAATAAAGAGCAGAGCTGGGACTTGCAAGGCTTTGTTCCTTATTAAGAAACTTTCAGGTGGCAGAGAAGGTATTTGGGATCTGGGGAGCTTTTCAGGGACTCAGAAATCTCAGTTCTTCAGCAGCCTCCCACTCCGGAGTTCCTTGCCTGGTTCCGCTGTCCCTGGCCACACCCACCTGCCCGCATGTGCAAGTTCCCATGAATGCTTCTTCTTTGCCAGCTGCAGCAGCCATGTCTTTGCATGTAACCCTTTGGGGGGGTACTACAGAGCGTGGACAGAACTCTCGCTGGGAGGGCTGCTGACACAGAGCCAGAGGTCCTGCCCATCACTACCTTTCAGCGTAAACTTGGACAAGTCTCTTGAGAGTCCCCATCTCTTACAGTCAGTTTTTCCTGTGGCTCTAACGGAGGTAAAGTAGATAAGACCACCCAGATAGTTTAAATGCCATATAAAAGACAGTTTCTGAGATAACTGAAAGCAAAAATAATCTACATATAACGTCTTTACAATGTTCAAAGGGCATTTGATGAATTGAGGTTGGGAGAAGCAGACCAACCAATATCAAAGTTGCCTTAGACATGGTATAGGAGTAGGCAAATGCATATTGATCAGAAAATTTACCTGACATGCAAACCCAGAACAGATAGGTTCAATGTGGCAGTGGATGGGGGGAGGCTGGAACCCTGAGGACGAGACTGAGATTGGGTGGAATCAGGCGAGTCTGGGCTGAGGAATCCCCACCTCTCATCTGATCCGGTGGGACCCTTCCTGGAAGAGGCTGAGTTCCATGATCCAGGTCAGCCTGGTTTAGAGAGTTTCTGGAACCTAGGCGTTGTCTAAGGGTCATTTACATCTCTTTGAACTTCGGAATAAGAAGATTAAACTGAGAAATAGGAGGAGAGGGTGGGCTGAGGCTACCCTCGGATGCTCAGAACGCCAGGGGTGGGTCCTGCCGATGTCTGCGTCCGAGCATGGGCAGCCCAGCCAGTCCAATGTGCTCAAATCCAGTGACTTGTTGGTCAGACTCATGGCTTTCTTGGTCTAAAGCCCTGTGACTTTAGATGGCCAAAAAGGACATGAAAAGATGCTCAACATCACTAATTATGAGAGAAATGCAAATCAAAACTACAATGAGGTATCACCTTACACAGGTCAGAATGGCCATCATCAAAAAATGTACAAACGATAAATGCTGGAGAGAGTGTGGAGAAAAGGGAACCCTCCTGCACTGGTGGGAATGTAAGTTGGTACAGCTACTATGGAGGTTCGTTTAAAAACTAAAAATAGAGCTACCATATAAGCCAGCAAACCCACTCCTGGGCATATATATGGAGAAAACCATAATCTGAAAAGATACAGGCACCTCAGTGTTCATTGCATCACTATTTACAACAGCCAGGGCATGGAAGCAATTCAAATGTCCATCGATTGATGAATGGATAAAGAAGATGTGGTGCATATATACAATGGAATATTACTCAGCCATAAAAAAGAATGAAATAATGCCATTTGCAGCAACATGGATGGACCTAGAGATGGTCATACTGAGTGAAGTAAGTCAGAGAAAGAAAAATATAATATGATATCACTTATATATGAAATCTAAAAAAATGGTACAGGGAATTCCCTTGTGGTCCAGTGGTTAGGACTCCTGGCTCTCACTGCTGAGGGCCAGGGTTCAATCCCTGGTCAGGGAACTAAGATCCCTCAAGCCGTGTGGCGTGACCAAAAAAAAGAAAAAAGGTGCAAATGAACATATTTACAAAACAGAAATAGAGTCACAGATGTAGAAAACAAACTTATGGTTACCAAGGGGGAAAGGCGGGGGGAGGGATAAACTGGGAGATTGGGATTGACATATACACACTACTGTACATAAAATAGATAACCAATAAGGACGTACTGTATCGCACGGGGAACACTACTCAGTACTCTGTATTGACCTATATGGGGAAAGAATCTAAAAAAGAGTGGATATATGCATATACATAACTGATTCACTTTGCTGTACAGTAGAAACTAACACAACATTGTCAATCAACTATACTCCAATAAAAATTAATTAAAAAGAAACAAAGCCCTGTGGTTTTAAACTGTCAGCTTCTGCAACAGGAAGAAGAAAGTACTGTATTTCTTCTGGGCTTCAACAGGCTCTTAAAACAATGGTGTTTCTGTTTCAGACAATGATGCCCCGAAATAACCTGCCTGACCCTACAGCTTTGCACACACCCAGTCAAAAATTAATCGGCCAACTAGCATTCTTGGAGATGCCAGTAAAGACCTGGTGCTGTGTTGGGCCTGAGAAGATACTCAGAGGTTCACAACCCTACTCCTGCCCTCAAGGAGTTTAGCATCCAGATGGTGTTTGAATCACCTAGGAGCTCACCTTGGGCACAGGAGAAAAAACTGTACAGGAAATGCCTTCCTTAGCATCGGTTTGAGCAAAATACCACCCCTGATGACATTTGCCTGGGTCTGGAAATGTTTACCCAGGGATGGCCCTGTATGGAGCATTCATTATACATCTAAATTTGTCTTTGCAGGCTGCATTGTCCTTGCACGTTTCCCAGGGCTGAGAAAGGGAAGGCGAGGAATATTAATGAGTTGCTAGGCAAGTCAGCACTGTGGCAGCAGGTTTACAGGTGTCATTTCATCCCCACAACCACCTGGTGGGAAGTCTCATTGTTCCTGCTTGCATTGGGGAGACTGCAGCTCTGAGGGACACTGAGGTGCTTGGGCTCAGGGGCTGGAGCTGAGGGTCCATGCTTGTGAGCGAGCCGGGGTGAGGGGGATTAAGGAAGGTTCCAACTCATGAAGGAAAAACCCTGGGTTCTGGCTAAGGAATGGGCCTTTCTCCTGGAAGCTACAGGGGCCACTGAAGGACAGTAGTGAGAGAGGCATCTGATCAAATCTGCAGGAAAATTCTCTGGCAGCTGTGTGAGTGCTGGTGGGGCTAGAGGAAGAGGGATTGCAGAATGAGACCAGAAGAGAGGGCTCTGGAAGGGCAAATCTGTTTTCTCCCCCTCCCCAAGACACACGCAGAATAATGGTCTCTGGATTCAAATAAATCATTTTAATAACCCAATTTAAAATTTTACACCCCAGTCAGTGGTCCCTATGTTAATCCGGATAATCAAAATTGGCTAAATGGAATCAGCTGAGTGAGAGAAGTTTGTGCTGTGGGCAGCAGCCCTGGTAGGTGGCTGCTATGAGAACAAGCTTGACTGAGATTTGGCATCATGACCGAGGGAGTTCAGGTGGGTGTGAGGGGAGGGACGGGAAGGCCCTGGATTTTCGATTTGGGCAGGCTTGAGTTTGAATGCTGGCTCGGCCATTGAAAAAGTCATTCAATCTCTCTGATACTGTTCACCTCTTTACCTTGTCTGTAAAATAGATTTCATCATCCCTCTCTTTCATGACTATGGAGTTAGAGCGTTCATAGTGCCTAGCACATCAGTGGTGCTCAGGAAATGCGAGGTAATGTCATCACTTTCACCTGGTTACTCCACTGGGGTCAGCTCCCGCCAACTTGGCTCTTCCCTGTGGAGCAACAGTGCCCCTTAGTGGCTAAATGGGGGAATGACAGGTCTGCCCGGTGCCAGGGCCCTGATCCTTCCCCACCCCATGTCCCACAGGTTAGAAGTCTCCTTAGTCCTACACTATCAGAGCTGACAACTCATGCCCACCCAGCACATGCCTCTCACGAGAGCCACCTTCTCATCCTGGCCAGCAAGTGACAGGCTCAGTTGTCCCCAGTACTGGAGGACCTCAAACCCAATGGGAACCGTGGGCTAGGAAGAAAACACAACACTGAGTAGCCTGGGAACAGTTTTCTAGACATGACCATGACCTCCAAGCCCTCCCACCCCACCCCCAAGAATTATGTGAGTTTTAAAGCAACATGCCAGCTTCACAGACAGGCAGCCCTCAGCAAAACAAGGAAGGAAGGAATTCATTCAACATGTAGCATAGAGGGCACCATCCAGGCCCCTGGCTCCAGACTGGGCTGCACATACAATGGCCAGCAAAAAACAAAAAACAAAAATTAAGCCCTGCCATCAAGCAGCTGACTGTTAAGTGAAGAAACGACATTAACCAGACAATCACCCGGATACGTAATTATAGACTGTAACAGATATGAAGGAAAGCTTCAGGGTGCTGACTCCACCCAGGACAAGATATGTGTGTTCCTCGGTGCTGCCATGGGCCTCACAAGCATCCTGCTGGCTGAGATGCTGCCCCCGGGCTCTGTACACATAGAACACATTTAAATGTTCACAGCTTTTGAAGGTGGGCCCGTGTGGCTCTGGGCTGTCTACCCCTCCACCTGGTAGACAAGAGTCAGGGAAGTCACCAAAGAATGAGTAGGCATTAGTAAGTACTGTTGTTTGTTTGTTTTTTAAAAAAGGGCATTCCCAGAAGCAGGAACAGCATGTTCAGAGTCCTGAGCTGGGATCTCATGCAGCATCTTTGGTGCACAGAAATCAAGAGTGATGGTGGTAACACTAGAGCAGTGGGCAGGAGCCAGGCCATTAGGCACTGGGAGCCATAGTCAGTAGTGTGGCCTTGACCAGAAGAACGGTGGAAAACCACATTCATTGCTCCTGCCTCCCTGCCACCCACCCACATACCCTGCCTGCCCCCGGGGACAAGCACCCTCTTGCTGCCCCCTCCCCCCATCACTGCCCAAGGTACCTCCATCCAGTCTTTTCTGGACTCTATCCCTTTTCGCCTTCTCCCAGTAGCATCCTATCAAGCTGTATCTGAGATTTGTTTCCCTTTCCTCCCCTCCTCCCTACTTTCCACAGTAAAATCCTATTAAATAAAAACTGACATTCAAAACCATACTCCCACTTCTAACTAAGCTGCAAGGGTTTCTTGCCAGCCGGTGTGACCAGCCCTATGGTAGCCTGGGTCTGGGGATGAAAGAGAATATATCCTCCCTCTTTACCCCAAAGGGACTTCGTGTCTTTTCCTGAAGCCAGAGACTGCCTCTCAGACAGAGGCACTCATATTCTGAGTCCTGTCAATGGAAACAACACTTATCAATCCTCTCTCTCTGAGTGTTCAGGTCCTCACACAGGAGTCACTCTGCTGGTCAGTCAGTTCATCTGGTTAATGGTTTGAGGTACACAAGCAAAGAACACTGGACCTGGAGTATAAAAACCTGGGTTTGGGGACTTCCCTGGTGGCACAGTGGTTAAGAATCCGCCTGCCGATGCAGGCGACACGGGTTCGAGCCCTGGTCCGGGAAGATCCCACGCGCCATGGAGCAACTAAGCCCGTGCACACAACAACTGAGCCCACGCGCCTAGAGCCTGTGCTCCACAACAAGAGAAGCCACTGCCATGAGAAGCCTGTGCACTGCAACAAAGACCCAACACAGCCAAACATAAATCAATAAATTAATTTAAAAAAATAAATAAAGCGTGGGTTTGGACCTGCCATTTTTTAACTGTGAGTCCTTAGACAAATTTCTTAACTTCTCTGGGCTTTGGTTTCTTCATTAATAAAGTAGGGGTTAATAAGACTTTCTCTGCCTACTTTGCCTGCTTTATAAGGATCAAACGAGGCCCCACAGTGGTCCCAGATGAGGGTCCTGAGACACTTATCACCCATGGGGACGTCTTCACCAGACCACAGTGAGATGAGAAAAGTAAGGAAAATGGAGGGAGACTTTTACAAAGGGAGATTTATTCAACGTACAGGGTGGCCTGTATTCTGAGACTGTGTCCTTTACACTGAAATTACATTTACTTTATTTTACTATTTTATGAAATGACTTTAGAAGATTTTTTAAATGTTTTTACATGACAAAATAAAAAATAACTCCTCAATGTGAGGGGAGCTTACTGGTCTGTGAAACCCCAGATCCTCCTGAGTAAGGGAACCAGAAGGCCCTCTGCAACCCCAGGGACTGTCTTCCTTCACAACCCCACCACCTGGACTCCTGGCCACAGCCTGGATCCTCGGCTTCTCATCTTGGCATTAAAAGCACAGATTCTGGAATCAGACTCTTAAGGTTTAACCACTGGCTATGCTGTCATTAAGCTGTGTATATCTTGGACATGCTGCTCGTGGTCTCTGTGCTATAATGTGTGTCTTAACAGTGAAGATTAAACCTGACTCATGTAGAACAGCATGTGGCACCAGGAGTACTCAGTGAATGCCAGCTGTGGTTATGATATCATTTTCCTCCCAGCCCAGCTCACCAGCTCCCAGCTGCCTGTGTCGTCTTAAGCCCTTATGCCCCCTGCTTCTCTTTCTCCATCTTCAAGGCCTTTTCAGATCTGCCTTTCGGGGCTAAGAAGCCATTGGCTTCTCTTGGAAAGTTCTTGGAAGGGAAACATACAGAAATGATCCTAATAAGCAGAAAGAAGAAGAGGGGCTTTACCTGCGCTTTTCTTTTTCACTTAAAAAATCTGCCCACTGACTCGCAAATGAGGAATTGCTTTCAGGTTCTCAGCAATTATTGGCCACAGCTAAGCCAGGGAGACAACTTGAAAGCCAAGAACCCGGGAGAATCACCTGTTGGTGGAGGCCAGGTTTTTTGGTTTGCTTGTTGTTTTTTCTTTAGTTTATTTATTTTTTATTTTTGGCTGTGTTGGGTCTTCGTTGCTGCACGCAGGCTTTCTCTAGTTGCAGCGAGTGGTGGCTACTCTTCTTGTGGTGTGCGGACTTCTCATTGCGATGGGTTCTCTTGTTGCAAAGCACGGGCTCTAGGCGCGTAGGCTTCAATAGTTGTGGTTCGCGGGTTCTAGAGCGCAGGCTCAGTAGCTGTGGTGCACAGGCTTAGTTGCTCTGTGGCACGTGGGATCTTCCCGGACCAGGGCTGGAACCCATGTCCCCTGCATTTGGCAGGCATATTCTTAAACACTGTGCCACCAGGGAAGCCCTGCTTGCTTTTTTTTTTGAAAGGGGAACTTTTTCTACTTTAATATTCCTTCTTCGGGACCCAGACTCACAATCCCTCCCTCTTGTGTCAGACACGTGCGCTCTCTGCCGTTTGCTAAGAAGACAGTGCTGCGCTGGTCTCTCTCGTGATTACAGAGCACAGGGAGCTGGACCGTGCACGTGTCCCGAAGGCTCTCCTTCCAGCGCGCACTCGCCCCTGGGTTAGCACAAGAAGACAATATGCTTAGCCCTGGGCTTCTAGAACAAGCTGAGAATGCCAGCTAGTTCTCACCTCCACTCTCCTGGGAGTCAGTGACTGACACCATCTGTAGAGACGGGCAGAGCTAATGTGCTTTTTCTCTTTCTTTTCAATTTTTAAAAATTGAGGTACAGTTGATTTACAGTATCGTGTTTGTTTCAGGTGTACAGCATAGTGATTCAGTATTTTTGCAGATTATATTCCATTATAGGTTACTATAGGATAATAGGTATACTTCCCTGTGCTGCACAGTAAGATCCTTGTTGCTTATCTATTTTACGTATAGTCGTTTGTATCTGTTAATACCATACCGCTAATTTGTCTCTCCCCACCTCCCAATCCCCTTTGTGAACCACAAGTCTGTTTTCTATGTCTTTAAGTCTATTTCTGTTTTGTATATACATGTTTGTATTATATTTTTTTAGATCCCACACATAAGTGGTATCATATAGTATTTGTCTTTCTCTGACTTATTTTACTAAGCATAATATTCTCTAGGTCATCTATGTTGCTGCATAGGGCAGTATTTTATTCTTTTTTATGGCTGAGTAATATTCCAGTGTGTGTGTGTGTGTGTGTGTGTGTGTGTGTGTGTGTGTGTGTGTGTCTGTGTGTATATGACCTCTTTTTAATCCAATTGTCTGTCGATGGGCACTTGGGTTACTTCCACGTCTTGGCTACTGCAGTAAATAGTGCTGCTATGAACACTGGGGCACATGTATCTTTTTGAATTAGCGTTTTCATTTTTTTCCAGATATATGCCCAGGAGTGGGATTGCAGGATCATATGGTAACTCTAATTTTAGTTTTTTAAGGAACCTCCATACTGTTTTCCATAGTGGCTGTGCTAATTTACATTCTCACCAGTAGTGTAGGAGGGTTGCCTTTTCTCATGTGCTTTTGCCTTGCTTATAGCTTGTGGTATCTGCATGATTGGAAGGTGGAAGTTTCTAAGCAAAGGAGTTTCCATATTTCTTTTATACTTTGAATGACACAAATAATGGACTCCGAAGTGTTTTTGTTAGACTCCACTCTTTTCACCCCTAAGCATACAGAAGGTTTTGCCTTTCAGGGTTGCTCTATAAACCATACATACTTTTTCTCTCCCCAAGGTGAAACTTTTTTTTTTTTGCGGTACGCGGGCCTCTCACTGTTGTGGCCTCTCCCGTTGCGGAGCACAGGCTCCGGACGCGTAGGCTCAGCAGCCATGGCTCACGGGCCCAGCCGCTCCACGGCATGTGGGATCCTCCCGGACCGGGGCAGGAACCCGTGTCCCCTGCATCGGCAGGCGGACTCTCAACGACTGCGCCACCAGGGAAGCCCCCCAAGGTGAAATTTAACCCTAGTACTTAACGCCACTGATTACTGGAGATCCCTGCTGGGAACATCTTTTCTTTTAGGCTCCATTTCTCAACCTAAGGGATTTGATGTACAGCATCCACTCTTCATTATGGAAAGTTCTGAAGGCCTCTGGAGAAAAGAAAAGCAGATTTTGAGTTAAACATTACAAAGAAATAGAAAATACTAGGGAAGTTTTCACTGTGATTTCAGAATTGATTTGTGGGAAATTCCCAAGAATGAAAGAAAGCCCCTAAGCATGGAGGCTTAATACCCAAACATAACACCAGGCAAATGAGAGCATTTAAGTTGAGTTATTTAGTCATACAAGTATATCTGAATAAATCCCAAATCTCTGCTGGGCCCCTTCTTCCTATGTCTGCACAGAAACTGGCACCAGGCGGAATGGAGCTGTGGCAGAGCGGAGAATCAGCAGTGCCTGGGCCGCAGTCAGCAGTGGAGCAGGAAAGTCCCTTCAAAGGGCTTAACTGGCCAAGAGGCTTTGTAGAGCCAGGAGCCAGCGAGAAGGGCACGGCGGACTCTCCCTGGTGCCCACAGCCCCAGACCATGTGTCGCTAGCCCCTGAGAGCACTGCCGAGGCTCTGAGGGAGGCTTTGGGAGGTGGCCAAGACCCTGCAATCAGGTGGGTGGGGTTTGGAGCCACTGTTGTTTGAACATTTATACCAATGTGACCTATTTTGCTAAGCACAGGCTGGAGAAGCTAGATATACCTGTTTAAATGCAAACCCAAAAAACACTAAGGGGTGATTTCTGAGGGGGCGTGGTGATGGGAAAACCATTCCACATTTGATTTCTCTCCCACCTCATGTGGAGGGTCAATGCATCAGTCTTCCCTAGATTGTGGGAAAAGGACTTGGGAGTCATCTTTGGGGTTTTTTTGTTTTGTTTTGTTGCGGTACTCGGGCCTCTCACTGTTTTGGCCTCTCCCGTTGCGGAGCACAGGCTCCGGACGCGCAGGCTCAGCGGCCATGGCTCACGGGCCCAGCCGCTCCGCGGCATGTGGGATCTTCCCGGACCGGGGCACGAACCCATGTTCGCTGCATCGGCAGGCGGACTCGCAACCACTGCGCCACCAGGGAAGCCCTCATCTTTGGTTTTGATGAGCTATACCCACTGTAGCCAGCAGAAGGAGTACTACGTTTCAAAGGGGCAGTCTGAGAACTATTAAAGAATTTAGACAAAGAATTTGAGTCCCCTCCTCACTCCCCACCCCCCTCACATTCTTAGTTACTCGTGTAAAAGAAAAGGCCTTATTTTCTTCTGTTTCCCAGTTCTCGGAAACCTTAAAGAAATTCTGGAATGATTCTGTGGCTGTCATGAGGGAAAAAAATTTTCTTCGTTGGATGGCCTTGAGCAAAATTATACCATCCTACACACCTCCATCACCAACCCCCTGCCCTGCCAGGCCAGGGCGAACTGGGCTTTCTTTGTCTCCTTCAATGTCATGTATACCCTCTCTTCTTTCTCCTCTCACAGTCATTTTCAGCTTGCTCTTTAGTTCTGTAATGCAAGTCTTAGCTCCCTGTTAAAAGGAATGTCAGGAGTCGGTGAGCAGGTGGGGAAAACATTTCAGGGGACAGAGAGCTTTCCCAGCACACCTGACATCAATCATTCCTTGAAGGCAGGTCAAGCTAAGTAGAGTCTGAATCTGAATCTCTGGTCCCTGAAACACCTGCTGCTCTAACCTGAGGTCCTGCCTCCTAGCTCCGGACCCAGCTTTCCAGGGGGGTGACAGTCATGGCTTCCAAACTCTTTCTTAATCATGTCTGTAACTAAACGTAATGTGTTCACATTGTAACAAGGGGAAAATACACAAAGGAATTAAAGTCTGAAAGTGGGAATCCTAGCTTTGGGCAGAGACATATTTAAGTGGAGGAGACTACCACATAGGTAGCTGCCTCTTCACCCCTCACTGAAGCCAACCTTGAATCTAACCAGATAATACAGGGCCAGACACACCCAGCCAGGTTTGGAAAGCCACCACCTCTGCCAAATACTGTCTCTTTCACAGAACCCCAGGTGATCTCATCACAGAGGCTGCATTCCCTGTTGTCTGTTCTGAGCACAGAATCACCTCTGATAACCTTTGCAAGTGATCCTGAGCTCATTCTATCCAGAGCAGCTCCTGTATATTCCACACTGGGCTAAACTCTGAAGAGGGGACAGTCAAAGAACCCATGATCCCTCGTGAAGCTTTCCATCCCCTCCTCCCAGGAGCTACCTTCCCTCTCCATGTTTTTCTCCTGAACTTTTTTTTTTTTTTTTTTGCGGTACATGGGCCTCTCACTGTTGTGGCCTCTCCTATTGCGGAGCACAGGCTCCAGACGCGCAGGCTCAGCGGCCATGGCTCACGGGCCCAGCCACTCCGCGGCATGTGGGATCCTCCTGGACCGGGGCACGAACCCGTGTCCCCTGCATCGGCAGGCGGACTCTCAACCAGCGCGCCACCAGGGAAGCCCTGTCATGAAATTTTAATGGGCCACTTCAATAGTCCCAGTCCATTGAGCAACACTGCATGCTTGAAAGGGTGATGCCAGACTTTATGACACACTCCCATTCAAACTTCAGCTGTAATATTTACATCTGCACTGGCTCTCACCAAGGAGGTCAAAGCCATTTATGGACCCTGTCTCATTAGGTCCCACAGCAGCCCTGAAGGCAGAAGAGCAGATTCATTCTATCTGGGAACAAACAGGCTAGAAGAAACTTCCAGGCCTTCTCTGGTATAAGAAAAGAGTTAATCATGGCCATCAATCTGTGCTCTGTAGAAACATTGTGAGTTGATAATTCTAGGGCCATTTTGTGAAACTTGCATGTGCAGGGTGATAAGCCTCACTCAGGAGCCAATGTTTTCCTATCAAGTTAATGAGGCCAATTAGAACATTGTGAATTCTGTGGCAGGGGTCAGCCTAAGGACCAAGGCTTAATAGCCTGCCTGGATGGCCATCCAGACGTAACCGTTGCAAGGCCTAGGGGATTAGTCTCAGGTTGAAAACAGAAAGTAGGGCTTCCCTGGTGGCGCAGTGGTTGAGAGTACGCCTGCCGATGCAGGGGACGCGGGTTCGTGCCCCGGTCCAGGAAGATCCCACATGCCGCGGAGCGGCTGGGCCCGTGAGCCATGGCCGCTGAGCCTGCGCGTCCGGAGCCTGTGCTCCGCAACGGGAGAGGCCACAACAGTGAGAGGCGCGTGTACCGCAAAAAAAAAAAAAAAAAAAAACAGAAATTAGAACAACCTAGACATTTTTATTAGAATGGCAATTCATTCTACAGACACACAGGGAAAGGTAAGGTAAGAACCCAGATGCGTGATGGCATATTTAGGGAAATGACAACAGGACAGTGTGTGGCCGGGAGACTGAGGGCAAGTGCAGTGTGAGAGGTGGCTGGAGAACCAGGTGGAGGCCAAACCGTACATACCCTGTGACTTTCAGACTTTCTAATGGTTCTCTAAAGAGTTTAAATAGGAAGGAGACCTAATTAGGTTTGCGTTTTGAAAGAATCTCTTGGCCTACGAGGAGAAGAATAAGTTAGAGAGACCAGAGTAGGTGCAGGGAAACCAGGCAGAGGACAGTCCCCTGTACCGGAAGGGTGGCACGGGAGGCAAAGAAAGTCGACGGATTTGACAGCTCTGTAAGAGAGAACATCCTGAGGGAGATGCGGAGAGAAACGACTCGATACTAGAAATTGGATTTCCCGGTATAAACTTGGGCATCTCTTACAGTTCTACAGCCCTTGAGCGTCCAGGTATCAGGGAGGATAATAAAGGGAGACTCTAACACCTGAATTCTCAGATTCCTACTATGTGCCAGGCACTGCCTCAAGCTCTTATAACCCATAGGTTAATATGGACTTTGAAATAAGAAGGGTTCCAGTTCTGCCTTTATCACGTATTTGACCATGGACAATTTACTTAAACTTTCTCATCTGTGTAATGGGGTTAATAATGTCTTTCATTCAGAGTTGTTGTGAAGTTCAAATATACGTGAGATACATAATATGAGTTACTTAGAGTGAGGCCTGGCGCATACTAAACACTCTGCAAACGGCAGCTACTACTCTAAGCATGTATTATCTCATTTAATCTTCATATTATCTCTGCGATATACAAATCATTGGCTCTGTTCTATAGAAGAAGAAACTTGGGCTCAGAGAGGTTAAGTAATTTACCCAGAACTTTCACTTCTGGCCCACGGTGGAGTTACAGGAATCAGAATTACCCTCTCACTGTAAACAACCAGAAAACTAGACAAAAATATATAAGACAAATGTTGTTAGACATTGGACGACAGGCAGCACAAGTCTGTGATCCCTAAGAGAAGGAAACAAAGGAAGTGAGACCTACCATTGCCCTGGTTCTGCCTGGAGGCACATTCTAGACCATGGCACAGGGAGAGCCCAGTGGTCTTGCTGAGTAGAGGAGAGAATCAGAGTTCAGGGGCCGGGGATTGAGGGTAGCTGGAATTAGTGGGGCTAAATTCTAGGGAGGGTGGGGTTACAAAGGAGAAAGGGTTTGGGGATCCCCTTGAATCTTTGCTGAACAGTAGGATATACATGAGGAGTGAAACTCCATGAAAACATGAACACACAGAAGAGAAATGGAAGATACTTTTAAAAAACCCAAATGGGGGCCTTCCCTGGTGGTCCAGTGGTTAAGATTTTGCCTTCCAATTGCAGGGGGTGTGGGTTTGATCCCTGGTCAGGGAGCTAAGATCCCACATGCCTCGGGGGCCAAAAAAATCAAAACATAAAACAGAACAATATTGTAACAAATTCAAGACTTTAAAAGTGGTCCACATCAAAAAAATCTTAAAAACAAAAACAAATGGAACTTCTAGAGATGGAACTAACAGTAGACTATATACTACAAAAGAAAAAAAAACAAACAAGATTACTGAACTTGAGACACAGAAAAAGAAACCAGTGAAAGTGGAACAGAGGGAAAAAAAAGACTTTAAAAACTGAACAGAGCCTAAGTGATCTGTGGGACAATATCAAGTGATCTAACATAATTGGAGCCTCCCCAAAACAAGAGAAGGCACAAAAAAAAATTTGAAGAAGGGAATCTCCATTGTAAATCAACTATACTCTAATATAAAATAAAATTTAAAAAACACTGCTGTATATAAAACAGATAATCAACAAGGACCCACTGTATAACACAGGAACTCTACTCAATATTCTGTAATAACCTATGTGGGAAAAGAATCTGAAAAAGAATGGACATATGTATGTGTATAACTGATTCACTTTGCTGTACACCTGAAACTAACACAACATTGTAAATCAACTATAATATAAAATAAAATTAAAAAAAAAAAGAATCGCCAAAATGTTCCCAAGTTTGATACTATTTGAAGTAAAAAATAATAACAATGTCTTATGGGGTTTATAACATATGTCGAAGTAAAATGTGTGATCACACTAGCTTAAAGGATGGGAGAGAAGAAATGGAAATACTTTGTTGTGAGGTACTTACATTTTACATGGAGGTGTATAGTAACATTTGAAAGTATTCTAGGATACGTGGTTTAGCCAAGGTTGCACATATGGAACTGGGATTCAAATCATGGGTTCTAGCTGGCAAAGCCTCACATGGAGAGACAAGATGGGAGAAAAAACTCACATAGACTTAGAGCCATACATGCTCCAAGACAGAGTTTTACCAAAGGCTGTGGGAATTAAGCTCTTTTATCCCTGTAATGGGTAGAATTATGTCCCCTAAAAAGATATGTTCAAGTTCTAACCCCCCTGGACCTGTGAATGTGACCTTATTTGGAAATAGGGTTTTTGCAGGTGTAAACAAGTTAAGATGAGGTCAGACTAGATTAGGGCGGGCCCGAAATCCAGTGACTGGTGTCCTTATAAAAAGAGGGAAATTTGGACATGCAGGGAAAATGCCATGTGACAGTGGAGGCAGAGAATGGAGTGTTTACATCTATAAGCCAAGGAACACCAAGGGTTGCCAGCACTACAGCAGCTGGAGGAGGTTGGGAGGGACCCTCCCCTATGATCCTCAGAGGCAGCACGGCCCTGCCCACACCTTGATTTTGGACTTCTAGCCTCCAGAACCATGAGAGAAAACATTTCTATTTTTTTTCTTGTTTTTGAGTTGAAGTATAGTTGATTCGCAATGTTTCAGGTGTATTATAAGATAGTGAATATGGTTCCCTGGGCTATACTGTAGGTCCTTGTTGATTATCTATTTTATATATAGTAGTGTATATCTGCTAATCCCAAATTCCCAGTTTTTCCTTACCCCTCCCCTTCCCCTTGGTAACCACAAGTTTATTTTCTGTCTGAGTCTATTTCTGTTTTGTAAATATGTATCATTTTTTTTTAGATTCCACATATGTGATGTCATATGATATTTGTCTTTCTCTGCGTTTCTATTATTTTAAGTCTCCAAGTTTGTGATACTTTGTACAGCAGCCCTAGGAAACTAATATAATCTCTAAAACTTTCTTTTCCCTGACGTCCCCAGTCTTTTTTTTTAACATTAAAATTTTTTTTAAATACTTTTTTTTTTTTTTTTTTGTGGTACGCGGGCCTCTCACTGTTGTGGCCTCTCCTATTGTGGAGCACAGGCTCCGGACGTGCAGGCCCAGCGGCCGTGGCTCACGGGCCCAGCCGCTCCGCGGCATGTGGGATCCTCCCAGACCGGGGCACGAACCTGGGTCCCCTGCATTGGCAGTAGGACTCTCAACCACTGTGCCACCAGGGAAGCCCCATTTTCTTTTTTTTAAATTAATTTATTTATTTTTGGCTGTGTTGGGTCTTTGTTGCTGTGCATGGTCTTTGTTGCGGCGAGCAGCGGCCATTCTTTGTTGCGGTGTGCGGGCTTCTCATTGTAGTGGCTTCTCTTGTTGTGGAGCACAGGCTCTAGGCGTGAGGGCTTCAGTAGTTGCAGCACATGGGCTCAGTAGTTGAGGCTTGCAGGCTCTACAGCACAGGCTCAGTAGTTGTGGCACACGGGCTTAGTTGCTCCGCGGCACGTGGGATCTTCCCAGACCAGGGCTCGAACCCGTGTCCCCTGCATTGGCAGGCAGATTCTAACCACTGCGCCAGCAGGGAAGTCCAGTCCCCAGTCTTTATAAGCTTAAAAAGCTCTGGGGGCCCAGGTGTGAAGAGAATGCTGAAAGCAGGGCTCTAAGCTGACAAAATAAACCAGCCTTAGGATATAAGAGCCATGAAGGAGGGAACTGGTTGGACTGGTTTTCCCATAAAACTCAGTGACTTTAATCCCCACCAGGTCGAATTTTAAAGTTAACTGATTCAGTGAGTGGGCCTGAGCAGCTGTGTGTGAGGCCCTGTGCTAGGCCCACTGGGGAAAAGCCGGAGGAGTCACATGCCCTCTGTCTGTGAGGAGCTCTTTCTAACAGGACTCCTCTGAGTGCAAGGTGTAAGGGAATCCATGAGTGATTAATCAAAGTGTGACTAACAGGCTGTAGAGGCTCCAAATCAAGAGAGTGATTCATTCCACCTGGAAGACGATCAGCCAGCCCCTCCTCAGAGGGGGAGGAGGGGGTGGAAGAGATGTCACCAAATAATGCCTGACTGTGGAGTCCACAGCCCAGAGGAGATACCAGTCTTATGAGGTGATCAGAGACCAACAGGGGAAAGCAAATCTGCCAGGAATGCTGGTGTTTTTCCGGGGAGTGTTTCACCACCAATTAGGTAGTGTTGTCCGCTCTGTGGAGAGGAATAAAGCTGTCCAGCCCCTGCTTGATCAGGGGCAATTCTTTGGTCTCTTAGAATCTTCTCTTCTTTTTCTACCTGGTTTTCCACTCAAAGTCAATGTTCCTCACCATCTTCTGCAGAGGACGAGGAAGGTGGCGAAGTGGAGAAGGTATGGGGGGATGTGCAACTGCTAATGAATGATCCCTTAACTACTACGTTTTCTTCGAGAGATGGTGGTGTAAGAAGGAGGGGACAGGCCCTTGTCTGACATTTGCAGTTTCCAGGGTAAAAATACAGCCTGCTTGTCCAAGCTCTATCCACACTGCCAATAAGTGACACTCCTTGGCCCCAGGTGGGCCTCTTCAGTAGCATGGCCCACAGGTCTGGAAAAGGGACCCAGAGAAGAGACCATGTCAGCCTTGAAAGCAGACTTGACCGTTTTGAGAAAGGAATTTTGACGTGCCAGAATGTGGTCCGGAAGCGAGGCGAAGGCCCCAGTGGGCATATTCCCTTGGCCCTGTTGGTCCCTTGTCCCATGGGAAGGGACATGGCTGGGATAGGCCTAGAGCAAGACCCTCTAAAGCCTAGGACCCCAAGCTGACTGACCCTTAGATTTATCCAAGGTAAAACTGGGCAGGAACACTCTTAAACTCAGCATGTACTGACATTAAGTTTCTTGGTTTTGTTCTGGTAGCTGGTTGAACTAATACCCATCATCACAATAGACTCTATGAAGAATTTCACTGAAGGTAACTTGTCTGAGGCAGTGGCTCTCAACTGGGGGCAATTTTGCCATCGAGGGACATTTGGCAATGTCAAGAGACATTTGGATTGTCACGTTTGGGGGATGCTACTGGCATCTAGTGGCTAGAGGCCAGGATGTTGCAAAATCTCCTACTACCCCACAATCCTACAGAACAGCCCCCCTGCAACAATGATCCAGCTCCAAATATCAATAAGGCTGAGTGTTTGATAAAGTGAATTTTAATATCTCGAGCCTGTGCATTCGGACCTGCCTGCTGCAGGATGCTGCCGTGCCTGGAAAGTGTAAGATCACAGGCAGTCAGGGCTCCTAAAGAAGGACCCGGAGTGACTGCTTCCAGAAAAAAAAAATGGGTCAGTATCAGCAGAAAAGCAACTCGATGGCGCACTTGGAACTGTACTATCAGCCTCAACAAGTGCACCTGAGGCCCAGCAATTGGCCATGCCAAGCTCCCATGAGACCAACCAGTCCTGAACCATGGATCCCTCTTCTTTGGGCAACTTTGCAGCCATTGCCCCCCACCCCCAATCCCCTTGTCTTTGGTCTTCACAGGAGCAGCTCTCATTCAACTAAATCTCCAAGGTTGAAACGAATTGGCTGAGTTTTCTTTACAGCTTAACACCATGCCCCACAGTGTCTACTTTTCTTTTATCAGACTCTACACCTCAGGACACAGGCAGAATTTGGACTTAGGTCTGTGTGGTCAACAGAGCAACCAGTACTATCTCCCCAGAGCAGCCAGGAGTCTAGGAGAGATGCTTTGGGCAACATTTTACCAAATGTTTCTGTCTTCCCTCTTGCCCATAGCAGAAAGTGGTGGTCAGGACTGGTTGGGTTCTAAACACCAAGCCCCCTTTACCCCTTCCCCAGGTTGATGACAACTTTTTAAGGTGAGAATACTGCAGCCACTTAATTCTTCTAGACATAAAATAATCAGTAGCTGTGTCCACTCTGAGCCTGTGAGCAGGATGGACCAAGGTCAATACCACTGCCTTGTCTGCACCGTAAGGCCTGGGATCCCAGCAGTTCTGGGGTCTAAAGGCTTTTCAGTTTCCTAAAACTTCCTCTATGTCCAATAATATTTTTCTCTGAAAATTTCCCCAGTAATTAGCTAAGCGAAAAGGAAAAGGTGTACCTTTATTGACACTCAATTCTTTTTTTTTTTTTTTTGCGGTACGCGGGCCTCTCACTGCTGTGGCCTCTCCCGTTGCAGCCCAATACTCAATTCTTGATTAGGAGAAATCCTCCCGTTTTAGATATCACCAGCTTCCTCTTTTGTTCCACTGCTCTTCATTCATTCATAAATATTTATCTGACATCTCCCAGGTCCCTTAGCACAGGGGTGTACAGTGGTGAAGGGTCATTTTCCTGTATAAAATTACCCAGGCTGACTCTAAGATTTGACATCTCAGTCATGAAAAGGGGAAAAAGTTTTAATGAAATACGTGTCATGCAACTTCACCAGTGTAAAAACAACATCCCAGGGAGATAATTCTTTATACCTCAGTTATTTGGGTGATATATGAAGGAGACTTAAAAATAGTGATATCATCCTAGAAAGGGAAGGGAAGGATCCTGAGTGACTGGTTGTTTTTTAAAAGCACCTTGATCTCATGCATTTCCTGCAAGTAAAGAGGCGCCCATCTTTCAAGATCTGAGAACTACTAGCGAGTGGCAGTTTTATGCAGAAATAGAACTAAGCTTGCTTTCTGCAGTAAGGATAGATTAGCTTGATGTTGCTTTTTAAAAAAAGTTTCCACTGACCTTAAAAACACTGAAATCTACGAAATTGGATACTGGAGGGTGAGGGAATCCCAGGGTTGTGGACACAGAGCCACATCGACGAAAAAACAAAAGGAAAATGACAAAAAGGGGGCTGCTGCCTGAAAGACTAGGAATCCTGGTCTCTGCAGGGATCCCAGGGGACTGCGAGGCACACGGCTCCATTTGTGCCACGTGACCCTTCTCTCAGCCTCCCCGGGGCCTGGAGACAAAGGAGACGGGAGGAGACTTGAGGACAAAGAGCTGTAGAAACCAGCCCTCGGGTGAGAGTTTCTGCCTTTGTTTTTGATCTCACCCCAAGGAAGTTAAAAATTAACCCAAGCTGGTAAGAGGACTCGAGTCTGTAAAGGCTGTGAGGATCCTTAAGGGTCCCTGCTCCTCCAGTCTGTTCGCCGTTCTGAGACCAGAGAGCTGACGAGAAAGACTTTCGTGACAAGCTCGAGCCTCGCCCCTCCCTTCCGGTCTCTCCTACCCTCAGGGTCTCCCCTCCCACGCGCCCGGGAGCTCTGAGCAAACCTCCTCTCACTGCCACCATCTGAGCGTTTGTGCCTTACGTTCCCTGTGCCCCGGCCGACTGGTTACAGAAGAGAAACTGTGCAAATGAGTGTCACCGAAAAGCCAAGTGGTGGGAAAGGAGATCTTTTATTTGTTAGTTGATGTTGTTCAGAAAAATGCAAACATCATGATAATGAGGCCAGACTAGAACAGGTCGGGAAAGCGGGACTGAGATTCAGGTCCCTGCATGGCCGTGGAATCCATTTCCTCTGGGTATGGTGAAACTATTTCCTCTAGCTTCAAATTGATGACGATATTCATTATTTGGAGTGTTTGTGAGTTTCTCCTCACTCTCTTCTCCCCCTGCCCCCTCCCGGCCGCCCCCCCCCACGCATACTGAGAGCGAGATGCAGTTTAGAAATCATATCTCTGTTGAACAGACTATGAAATTAAATTTTGGAGAAAAGGAATAAAAATCCCAGTTCTACAGCTCGATGTTGAGTTTATCTGCCTAGTCTTTTTATTAGTGGTTTTGTCTTGGTTTCCCATCTGCTCTCTTCCCCTCTGATTTATCTTCTGGCCGATGGAGAGGAATCTTGGAGTTGCAGGCTCTTCTAATCCTTTTCCAATCTTAGAGTGAGGATGTCCATTGATGATGTCAGGTTCTCGAAACGGCCCGGTAGGCAGATATAAGGAAACGGCGCGTCATATGTTTTCTTTGGTTGCTTATTAGTCTGTCATTAGCTCTAAGGACGCCATTTTCCTTTACTTTTCACTTTTTTGAAATTGAGATACAATTTACAAACAATAAAATGCACAGATCTTAGGGGTAAGGTTCAGGGAGGTTTTTTTGTTTTGTTTTGTTTAAGCATCTTTATTGTGGTATAATCTACACACCATAAATTAACTTAAGCATACATTTCAATGAGTTTTAGTAAGTTTATGGAGTTACAACCATCACCACTATCTAATTTTAGGACATTTCTCTCATCCCAAATCTGTCAACGTATTTTTTTTTTTTAGTAAATTTATTTATTTATTTATGGCTGCGTTGGGTCTTCATTGCTGTGTGTGGGCTTTCTCTAGTTGCAGAGAGCGGGGGCTACTCTTTTTTGCATTGTGCGGGCTTCTCATTGCGGGGGCTTCTCTTGTTGCGGAGCACGGGCTCTAGGCGCGTGGGCTTCAGTAGTTGTGGCACGTGGTCCCAATAGTTGTGGCTCGTGGGCTCTAGAGTGCCGGCTCAGTAGTTGTGGCGCACGGGCTTAGTTGCTCTGCGGCATGCGGGATCTTCCCAGACCAGGGCTCGAACCCGTGTCCCCTGCATTGGCAGGCAGATTCTTACCACTGCGCCACCAGGGAAGTCCCAGTTCAGGGAGTTTTGACAAATGCATACAGTAGTGTAACTCACACCTCTATCAAAATAAAGAACATTTCCATTACCCACCCCCACCCAAATTTCCTTGTGCCCTTTCCGAGTCACTCCCCTCCCAATCCCACCCCTGTCCAAGGCAACTTTGTTCTGATTTCTATCACTTTAGATTGATTTTGCCTGTACTAGAATTCCATGTAAAGGGAATCATACAGTATGTCCTGTTTTAATCTGGCTTTTACTGCTTAGTATAATATTCTTGAGATGCATCCATGTTTTTGCAGTTATCTGCAGTTTGTTTTAAAGGTACTTTGATAACAAAAGCCCACAATTTACTGGGCACCCTCTGTGTGGAGGCTGATCTCAGGCACTGTGCTTGGTGTTGAGAGCATGTATGGCTTTGTTTTGTGTCAACTTAGCTGAGCTGGAACTATGGTTCCCAGAATTCCCTTCCCTGTATATTCTAGGTATGTGTTGGCTACAAGAGAAATTTGTGTGGTATTTGGAAGATGTATATGGAGCAGCAGCCGTGTTTTTCATTCTCTGAAGGCAGGTGTGGGGCACCAGGCACTGAGGCAGTTCACATGCTCTGCTAGTAGTTCATAGGCATGAGGCAACATCCAGTCCGCAGCTTTGCCAGCTCCCGCCAGATCTCCCTTAGCTTCTCCACGGTCCGGGTCAAGTGCGTGTGGCTCCAGGTGAAGGTGACAACATCTCTGGCAGGGCACCCGTAGCATCAAGATTGGAAGTTGTGAACATCAGGCCTGGGTTTTAGTTTGTCCTCATGCGTTCCCGTTGTCCTTGCTCTCATTCAAGTCCAGCTCTCTTTTCTGACTGTCAGTATGGTGACCCATAGAGCCTGAAGGCTAAACACTAGATACACTGGCAACAGCCTTGTTGTCTTCCACCAGTTTCCACAATTATGTAATTCTATATAATCCTTATAATACATTGCCTATTCTGTATCATTCATAAAGTTTCTGCTTCTCTGTTCAAATCTTGACTGATTCAGGAAGAACTAGAAGTCAATATTCCTTGTAGGCAGTAGGCAGTGCATCCAACATAAAACCTAGCCTCCTAGCTCCTTAGATTTAAAACCCAGTAGTCCTGGACTCTGAAAATCCCTGGAACTGCTCCACCTCTACATCTCCCAGCACAAATGCTCTTACTTACCTTCCCCTCACTACATCTGCTCCTGGACCCGATCTAGACTGTCTGCCCTTGACTGCTCCTTTTTTTCTCAGTCTATAGCCTTCTTCTGGCTTCCCTTTATCTCTTCTCCAGTCTGCATCTCATAGAAGACCGCCTGAATGACTTTCTTGCCAGCAGCTTCAATGCCGTTAAAAAACAATTTCCAAACTTGGAAACTAGGCAAGAGGATGACTACATGTCCTTTCCATGTTAAGCATGGTTTAACAGGCTTACCCATGATTATTTAGTTATCTAGAAGAAAAAATCCAAGATTGACTTTGCTATTTACTATTGATTACATCCCAGGCACTGTGAAGTTACACGTTAACTTACACTTAAGTGAAGTTACACTTAACTTAGATTGTTGTCCAATAGAGATGCAAATGATTTCTGTCCAGTGGGAAAGATAAACTATGGGTTTGTTGCCCTGTTGGCCATCAACCACTTTTGTATCTAACTTAGCAAACATATTCTAGCATTTTGTTTGTTCATTTGTTTATAAATACCCAGTTTCTCAGTGTTCTTAGAACAATCTTTACCATCTCACTGGTTCATTCATTAATTGATGAACCTTTGACACATGTTTGTTTCATATTTGTGTCAGAATCATGTTTTTAAATTTTGAACAT
Source organism: Globicephala melas (assembly GCF_963455315.2). Taxonomy (NCBI): domain Eukaryota; kingdom Metazoa; phylum Chordata; class Mammalia; order Artiodactyla; family Delphinidae; genus Globicephala; species Globicephala melas. Next base: position 51,687,640 of record NC_083325.1, on the reverse strand, counting down.
TTTACTTTTTAAAAAAAAAAATTTATTTATTTGGCTGCCCCAGGTCTCAGTTGCGGCACACGGAATCTTCGTTGCAGCGTGTGGGATCTTCAGTTGTGGCATGTGAACTCTTAATTGCGGCATGTGGGATCTAGTTCCCTGACCAGGGATCAAAACTGGGTCCCCTGCATCGGGAGCATGGAGTCTTAGCCACTGGACCACCAGGGAAGTCCCCAAAATTTTACTTTGACAATATCTTCACTCCTGTCCATTTGGAACATCAGGTCTATAAACCACCAACCCTGTGTGCATCCAGCCATTTGCACCAAACTGTTCTGGGATGTGGTTTTCCTCCAGCAGTGTCCAGCAAGGCCAGATGTGGATAAGGCAGTTATGGTTACTCTGCAGTAGCTGCATTAACCACCACTCTTTCCTATATCTTCCCCTTCTTCCTCCACTCCTCCCCCTCAGCCGCCAAATATGCTCAAATTTTGCCTATCTTGAAAAAATATCACTCTTGACCTGAGAGCAAACACCACGGTTGTTGCTGGGGTTATCACACTCTTGAATCACGGACCTTTCCTCTCTTGGAGTGGGATGAGCCAAGATTTAGGTAAGAAATTAGCAGGGAAGGAGGAAAGACAGGCCTGTTTTGATTCTTGACTTGAGGTTACCCTGACCCCAAGCAAAAGTAGTTCTTCATCTTTTCTGTCTTTGCTTACTGGATCTTCCTAGAACCTGAATTTCAAGGCCGAAGTCTCACTTACAACACTGGATTCCTTTGCTAGCCACATACCTTTCCGTGTGTATTTCTTATGAGGACCCTCGTTCATTCATCACATATTTATTGTCTACATAAATAATGCACTGCACTAACTGCTGGTCCTTGCATCACAGAACCCATGGTCTGCTGTGAGAGATGGACGTTATTCAAATAATCCCCCAGTACAGAACTACACCTGTAAAAAGTACAATAAAGGAGAGCTACTTAGGACTCTAGGAGGATCTGACCTATTTGGTAGGATCAGTCAGGGTTCCTTTGAGGAAACCATGATCGTGCTGATGTCTGAAGGATGAGTAGGTATTAATTAGACAAAACTGAGGAGCCAGGACGTTTTGGACAGGGAACAGAGCACTGGCAAAGCCCTGCAGAATTGGGGAGGGCCAAGGGAGAGCACAGCACGCAAGGGAGGAGCAGAGAGGAGACTAGAATGACAGCGGCTCCACGAGGCTGGACAGGCAGGCAGGACCAAACCACGAGGCACTTAGGAATTCGGATTTCATTCTTAGAGCAATGGAAGGCCAATGGAATGGCGGTGGGGCAATCAGATTTGTGTTTTGTAAGATTACTCTGGTTGTTGTGTACAGAAAGAGTCTAAGGGGTACATGAGTGGATATAGGAAGGGGTGGCTAGAGGAGACCAGGATACAGCTTAATGCCAGGTCCCTTGACTAAGGGACCTTCGTCTCACACCAAGCACTCCCACACACCTTCAACCTCTTGTCTGTTCCTCCTTGGAGGTCTCCATTACCCTATTTCTCCCTCTACCCCAGCCTTTATAAAAGTGTATAATTATTGTCTCTTTCACTAGCATAAGCACTTTTCAATGGCAACGACTGTGCCCATCACTCTCTCCCTTCCTCACCCTCCCGGTGTTTGTAGCCTGATGATAGATGCATAGTAGGCTCTCAGATAAATGTCTGTAGACCTGAAGTGTATCTTCCTCCAGTTTTCACTCCAAGGTCAGGGAAAGGCTGTACTCGCTGCCACCGCCCTTCCTCTCCCATTCATTTCCACCTCCTCTACATTCTGCCTCCAACACTCCAGTGAAACTTCTCTTGCTAAATCACCGCAACCTCTGGGTGGCCAAACACGATGGACAATTTTAGTTCTTGTTTTAGCTTGAACTCTGCCCATTAGTTTCTTTCAACTGTTCCTCCCTTTCGAAAACTTCTCTGCCCAAGTTTCTACAACACCACTCTCTTCTGGTACTTTATTTATTTATTTATTTTTAATGTTTTTTACCGTGCCTGACGAGGATTGAACCCACACACTCGGCAGTGAAAGCACAGAGTCCTAACCACTGGACTGCCAGGGAACTCCCTGTTCTGGTACTTTAATCCTCTGATTGTTTCTTCTCAATAATCTTTTTTTTTAAATAGAGTTTCTTTCTTTTTTTTTTTTTTTGGCTCCGTTCCGTCTTCATTGCTGCACACAGGCTTTCTCTAGTTGCAGTGAGTGGGGGTTACTCTTTGTTGTGGTGTGCAGGCTTTTCTCATTGCTGTGGATTCTCTTGTTGCAGAGCATGGGGTCTAGGCGCACAGGTTTCAGTAGTTGTGGCTCACGGGCTTAGTTGCTCCGCGGCATGTGGGATCTTCCCGGACCAGGGCTTGAACCCGTGTCCCCTGCATGGCAGGCAGATTCTTAACCACTACGCCACCAAGGAAGCCCTCAGTAATCTTTTAAGAACTCTGGTTCTTCTATCTGTCCCTCAAATTGATGTTCCTAGAGATCCAGTCTCAGCTTTCTTTTCTTCTCTTCCTGGCTGATTAATTCATACAAACTTACAATTTCAATTATGACCTTAGGTGTTGATGACTCTAATATCTATCCATATATCCATCTGAAAACTTTCTTCTTAGCTCCAAACGTGTATTTAGAACAGTGCTCTAAATAGCTGTACCTCGATGTACAACAAACACCTCAGACTCAAATATGAACTCATCCTCTTCTTAGAACCCACCTCCAAACCTGCTCCCTCCCCTTCACTCCTTGATTCTGTAAATGACACAGCCATTTCCCTTGTCACCAAGTCTAGAAAACTAGACTCATCCTAAACTGCTGTCTTTTCTTATCTCCTACATCCTGTTGACTCTACCTCCCAGGCACCTCATAGGTCTGCACCCTCTTCTCTGGGACTTTCTCCCCGTCAGTATCAGTTCAAGCCCTTGTTTGCTCTGCCCTTTTTTATGGTCTCCCTGCCTTAGTCCTCTGCTCCTCCAATCGATCCTCTGTAGCACTACCAAAGGAATTTTTCCATGCATCTGACCTTACCACTCTCAGGATTAGTCATCACTTAGATAAAATCAAACTCCCTTAACATCTGGCCTTTACTTCATCCATCTCTCATCATCTCCCTGTATGCACCTTTTACTCAGTTTGGGAAGCTAAACTACTATTAGCTTCCCAAATTTGTCACACAGTTTCCCCATCTTTAGACCTTTGTAGAGCTGTTCCTTCTGTTCCGAACGCCCTTTCCCCACTTGCTGACCTGACAAATTCCTGTTCATCTTCAGGACAATTTGAGCACCCTCTCCTTTGTAAAGCCTTCACTGTGCTCTCATAGCACCTTCACATTTGTAAACCACACTACTTACCTTCTACTGTAGTCATCTTGACCTGCCTTCATCCTGACTATGAAGTCTTTGAGCAGGTTGACCATGTCTTGTCCATCTTAAGATCCCCGGTGCCCAGCACTGTGGTGAATCCAGTAAACGTTGATTGGAAAGACAGATGATTATGTGAAAAGAAAGCCTCTTTAGTCAAGAATTTTACTGTTGGATAAAAATAGCTAGTATATAAATAAAAATGCAAAAGGAATGTAGAGTTATATTCAAGTGAATGGAAATTAGTAAAATGCCATTAGACTAAGACCAGAACTTACTAATAAGACAATCATCATGAGTCTCTTGGAATGAAATGGGTAATTCATTTAATGATATTGGAAATATATGTTATTTTAAAAATATATTAATTTAAGGTCTTGACCTCATGCCATGCCCCAAGATTAAGTTCATATGAGTTAAAGAATTACTGCAAATAATAAAATCATTTTTATTATTATTTTTTTTAATAAAATCATTTTTAAAAACTAGGAGAAAAATTTATCAAATAGTTATTTGTTTTCTGAATAGGAAATCTCTTTCGAAGCATAACAGTAATAGAAGAAAAAAAACCTGAAATGGCTGATAGATGTGATCACATGAAAATATAAATCTTCTGTAAATAAAAAAATCATAAATTACAAGTCAAACAATAAACTGGGAAGAACACTTGTCTATAAATATGACAAAGAGTTTTCACCTAAGTGCTTACAAATTTTTTTCTTCCCGGTTTATTGAGATGTAATTGACATACAGCACTGTATAAGTTTAAGGTATAAGCATGATTTGACTTACATATATCATTAAATGATTACCACAATAAGTTTAGTGACCATCCATCACTTTATATGATACAAAATAAAAGAAAAAATATTTTCCTTGTGATGAGAAATCTTAGGATTTACTCTCTTAACTTTCATATATAACATAGAGCAGTATTAATTATATTAATCATGTTGTAATTATATACCTAGTACTTATTTATCTTATAACTGTTACCCAGCTTGGGTCTGCTCACCTGATGCACAGTAGAGCCAATCTACTGACACCAGGTTGTGGTAAAGGAAAGTACAGCGTTTATTGCAGGGTGCCAAGCAAGGAGAACAGGTAGCTTATGCTCAGGAGACCCAAACTTCCCAGTGGCTTTTAGGGAAGGATTTTTAAAGACAGTATGAGAGGACTTCCCTGGTGGTGCATTGGTTAAGGATCACCCGCCAATGCAGGGGACACAGGTTCAAGCCCTGGTCCAGGAAGATCCCATATGCCACGGAGCAACTAAACCCGTGCGCCACAACTACTGAGCCTGCGCTCTAGAGCCCACAACCCACAACTACTGAGCCCGTGTGCCACAACTACTGAAGCCCGCGCACTTAGAGCCCGTGCTCTGCAACAAGAAAAGCCACCACAATGAGAAGCCCGTGCAACTCAATGAAGAGTAGCCCCCACTCTCTGCAACTAGAGAAAGCCCGTGCATAGCAGCGAAGACCCAATGCAGCCATAAATAAATAAATTTATAAAAAAAGAAAAATAAAGACAGTATGAGGGAGAGGGTTGAGGTGTATGTGATCAGCTTGTGCACAGTTCTCTGACTGGTTGATGGTGAAGTAACAGGGTTATGTTTCAGTAATCTCAATCATCAACCTTCTGGCTCCAATTTGTCTAGGGTCTACGTGCTGGTGGTTAGCATGCAGTTAATTTCTTCCACCTGGTGGGGGTTTTAGTATCTGCAAAACAACTCAAGGATATGTCTCAGAAAATTATCTGTAGCCCCTGAGGAGGAACTAAAGGTCCCTGACTTTGTTTTATGGCTACACTATTACTATTTTGTCTCACTTAACTGTTTTCCTTTGTTTCTGCATTTTCTCATGTCTCTGATTAAATCTGCTGTTTGGAATTTGGGGAAAGCCTAGGAGGCTAAAGCTCTTCTACAAACAAGAGGTAGGGGATACGGGGGGTGGTCCCTCCCCAGGAAGACCCTACAGGGTACTGCTCAGTTTCATAACTGGAATTTTGTACCTTTTGACCACCTGCATCCAATTCCCCCTCCTTCACCCAGTGCTTATAAAAATTTATTTTAAAAACCACTAAGATTTCAACAGAAAATATACATAGTACACCTACACATAGTATAAAAAAAAGAAAGTGTAATAGTTAATAAATTAACATCATTTGTTATCAAAAAATACAAATTAAAACAGTGATTAGGTACTATTTTTTTGCCTATCAAATTGGCAAAGATTTAAAAGATGGTAATAGTCAGACTTCCCTGGTGGCACAGTGGTTAAGAATCCACCTGCCAATGCAGGCGACATTGGTTCAAGCCCTGGTCCAGGAAGATACCACATGCCGCGAACAACTAAGCCCATGCGCCACAACTACTGAGCCTGTGCTCTAGAGCCTGCGAGCCACAACTACTGAGCCTGTGTGCCACAACTACTGAAGCCCGCACATCTAGAGCCCATGCTCCGCAATAAGCCACCGCAATGAGATGCCCGCGCACCACAACGAAGAGTAACCCCCGCTCACCGCTACTAGAGAAAGCCCGCACGCAGCAACGAAGACCCAGCGCAGCCAAAAATAAATAAACAAATTTATTTTAAAAAATAGTATATACATTAAAAAAAAAAAGATGGTAATAGTCAGTGAAAATGAGGGTCCAATGAATCACACACTCATGCCCAGCAGGAAGAAGCTTAAATAGAATAACTTTCAGAAAAGCAATTTGTAAATAAGTATCAAGGGGCTAAAAATGCTCTCACCCTCTTACTCACTAATTCCATTTCAAGAATCCATCCTATGAAGAAAAGAGAAATATATGTAAAGGTTTATATGCAAATATATTTGTCTTGCCATCTCATACTGAAAAAAAAAAAGAAGCAACCTAAATGTCTAAGAATAAGGAAGTTATTGCTTAATTATAGCATATTCATACAATGGAAGATTATGCAATAATTTTTTAAAATCATGTTTTTGAAGAATAATTAATGGCATGGAAAATATTTATGATATAATGTTAAATATTCAGTGTATAAAACTATATACCAGGGCTTCCCTGGTGTTGCAGTGGTTAAGAATCTGCCTCCCAATGCAGGGGACACAGGTTTGAGCCCTTGTCCGGGAAGATACCACATGCCATGGAGCAAGATGCCACATGCCACGGAGTGCACCACAACTACTGAGCCTGCGCTCTATAGAGCCCGTGAGCCACAACTACTGAGCCTGCGTGCCACAACTACTGAAGCCCACGCACCTAGAGCCCGTGCTCCACCAACAAGAGAAGCCACTGCAATGAGAAGCCTGCACACCACAACGAAGACTAAATAAAAAAAAAAAACTATATACCATGTGATCTAATTTTTTAAATTACATGTTCTATAGCATTCTAAATATGAATACAAGCAAATATTCTAGAAAAAAAGTATATGTGGATTTATGAGTGATTATAGTTTTCTTCTTTTTTAATGATTTTCTTCTTTATGCTTTTATATATTCCTCCAAGCATGTGTTATTTTCATAATTATAAATCAGTTTGGAGTTTTTTTAACATCTGATTATCAATATATTAAAAAGGTTGGTTTAAGCATCTGCAATGGTGACTTCAGCCTCGACTCCTGGCTCAATACTGATGGAAGTAATCTGCTTGTCAATCTTAGAAGGACTGTGCAAGTTAATGAGTTGCTTGTGGATCCTCAACTGAAAACGACCCCAAGTCTTAGAACATTTACCACAAGGAGTTTTCCTTGTAGTTATTCTCAGAGTCTTGGTAGGCATCCAAACGGGTCCTTTCACTTTGAGATTGTTTTTCTTTGCACCTCTGATCAGGTTAGCACAGACCTTCTCCAAAGACTTCACATTGCAGCTGGTTAGAATAATTTTAATTCGGTGAATTCTCCACCTCTGGCTCCACCGGACTCTTTCTGGTATCTTTAAAAGCCAAGGCTTTGGCGAGGCTTCCTGACCAACTCCTTGTGCGAGAGCGAACAGCGGTGAGTCAGAGAAGCGGGCAGTCCGGGGCTCCGTTGCAGCAGTGATGGGCGATCGTGTCTTCCTCAAAGAGCCAGTTTTGTTTTTTGTTTTTTGGGGGTTTTTTGACCCACATAGGTTTGAGGGGAAGCTGAAGTCCATGTGGAGGTGAGATCCATCAAGTAAAGCTGACTGCCCAGCAGGTGGCTGATGCCACCTTCACCTCTAGTCTTCCCATCTACTGGAGGTGCATAAGTTAGCAGCATCAGTTAGGAAACTGTGCTTCTACCAGCCAGTCATCTATCTTGGGCAGAGTTAGCTCATGGGGAAGTGGTGTAGTTCCCTGGGTTCCAGCCTGGCTCTGCTATGCTCTACCACTCTCTCTACTCTTGGGAAGCTACCTGACTGCCCTGCATGCATTTATAAAATGGAGGCAGGGCTTCCCTGGTGGCGCAGTGGTTAAGAGTCCCCCTGCCGATGCAGGGGACACGGGTTCGTGCCCCGGTCCGGGAAGATCCCACGTGCAGCGGGGCGGCTGGGCCCATGAGCCATGGCCGCTGAGCCTGCGCGTCCGGAGCCTGTGCTCCACAACGGGAGAGGCCACAGCAGTGAGAGGCCCGTGTACTGCAAAAAAAAAAAAAAAAAAAAATGGAGGCAGTAATGGTAACACTTAACACCCATTTCAAAGAAGGAAGGTCCCCTGTAAAGATGAGCATTCAATTACAAGCTTCTTTTGGAATCAGCCGGAAGTTAGTAAGTGCCAAAGTTTATCTGATACACAAATAAACATTTCTTTTTTTAAAATATTTATTTTATTTATTTGGCTGTGCTGGGTCTTAGTTGCAGCAGGCTGCTCCTTAGTTGTGGCACGTGTGCTCCTTGGTTGCGGTTGGCGGGCTTCTTAGTTGTAGCATGCAAAATCTGAGCTGTGGCATGCAAACTCTTAGTGGCGGCACGCATGTGGGCTCTAGTTCCCTGACCAGGGATCGAACCTGGGCCCTCTGCACTGGGAGTACAGAGTCTTCTTAACCACTGCGCCACCAGGGAATTCCCACAAATAAACATTTCTGTTAGTTTTCATGACTTAGACATAAACTTTAGGGTTGACATCTGCATTCAATGGGTTAATGCATATATCCAATCAATGATTTCACAAATTATTGAAATATTGTAGCTTAAGGTCTAAATTGTTACAATTTCTTAAAACTGGACTTGCATGAGAAATTAAAATATAATAATATGGTACTTAATTATTAACCAAAATGCTCTCTCAGCTGAAATGCTTACCCATTGGTCTGCCATGAATGTGTTCAAATAAGAATCATTCTCTTTGCTGTTAAGGAGAAAGTCAGTATCCAGACTGAACTTTGGAGCCCTGAAAGAAAAGCAATTAAGTTCTCCTGAAAGATTCTTCTGGAAATTAGTTCATGAACTCCCCAGACCTCAGTCTCATGATGGATTTGGGTACCGCAATGTATCTTTCTTCTGGAAAGCTTAATGTTGTACGCTAGTATTATTGTCTGGTGTTAATATGCAGCTCTTTAGTTTTTAACTTCATGTGTGTCTGATCTCTCCCAGCTGGGCTAGAGGTTCTTGAGAACAGGCTCTTTTTCTTTTTCTTCCTACTCCTTGGATGCCATTGAAGCTTAGTACAGTGTTGTATAACTTAAATAATTTAAGTACTTAGTATATATGTATTAAGTAAACAAGTTACAATTTAATGCCAAGCCAGCCCTGTGCTTCAGGGCAGCGATTTGACAGGTACAGAAAAACCGTGCTACCTCAAACACCTCCCTCAAAGACATGCTTCTATGCCTAAGATTCCTATCATCACTTGCCTCTTTTGGATAACAATTGTCTCCAGAAGGCCTGAATTAAAATGTAAATATCTAACCTTGGAGATGTCACTCACTAGCACATTGTCTTTAATAGTTTCCTAGCAGGGAATTGGGCCTAGGATTGTGTCCAGGGAAAGAGTCAGAAAACCTAACATCCAACTTTGGGGTGCAGATTACATGGAGTACCCCAACCACGTCTGTGACAGAGGAGGGGTGGAGCATAGAGCAGGAGTCCACTGGGCTGGGCACCTGTGGGGTGGGGCCGGGAATGCCTAACTGGGCCAAAGTGCATCTCCCGAATGGAGCTATAGCATAGAGCCTTGGCAAAGTAACACAGCGCTGCTGGGTATGAACCAAGTATTAGAGTGAATTCCCATCTGACCAAGAGGCACAAATGACTGGTCCAAGGGTACACTCAGAGCGTTGTCTGAGTGGTGACTAGAAGCTGGGTCAGTGCTCTTTGCAGGCTGTTCTACTTTCAGAAATAAGTGCTGATTTCATTGCAATTGCAAAGAGAACCAAAGCAGGAGAGCAGAGGAGAAACAATTTAGGAGGGAACCAGGGGGCTTTATTAACTCAAGCCCTCAAGAGTCATGGGGAGATGGGTCGATGTGGTGTGGCCCTTGACCCACAACCAATATAGCTTCTGAATTCTCAGCCATGCGTACATAAACATACATGCCCTTGTGCAACATACCTATGCTCAAGTGCCTCCACGTATATAATTCCAATTTTTTTTTTCTATAAGTTTCCTGCTAGGGTGGGGTAGGAGTCAGAAGTCGGCAGCCTCCCAAAGTCAGCGGAAAGACCATGGCTAACAAACAGGGTCGTCTCTCCTCTACCAACCCCCAGCAGGAAGCAGACAGGGAGGGTTCCAATGGTTGTAAGGGCTTGGCTGCTTTATTATGTTCATTCTTATGGGCGTTTTTACGAGAATAAGGAAAGTACAAAATATTGTATAGCCTCTCAGTTAGAAAGTATGACATCCTATTTTAAAGAATGAAGGCCCCCTGTAAAGATGAACACCTGACTACAAGCTCCTTTGGGAATTAATCCAAAGTTATTAAGTGCCCGAGCTTATCTGATACACAAATGTTTATTTCTCTAAGTTTTGACAACCAAGACATAAGCTTTGGGGTTGATAGCACTGAAGCTACCTGACGTGGGGAAAGAGTATAGGTTTTGGTGTCACAGACCTAGGGTCAAGCCAGCCGTAGCATCACCATTCATTAAGGAGATTTTGGGCATTACTTAACTTTGTTTAACCAGTTCTCTCACTTGTAAAATGGAAATAAGTGATACAGTCTCTGTGAAGATTAAATAAGATAATGTGAAGAACGCATCTTTTGAGTGTGTACCGAATGTTCATTTTCTCTTCTCTTCCTTTCTAAATGGTCAGCTGAATTAACAAACCACTAAGGAAGATTTCTGACCAGGACCCAAATAAGGCTCTGAAAACTTTTGAGGGTAAGAAGAATCCAAAAAAATAAGCTGAAAAAGCGAAAACAGCCTGTTTCATTAACATTTACAATGATCTAGAACTGGGTAGTAGCCAGACCAATCCAGATCCTATTAATTCTACACACTGGAGTTATCGGTGTGGGTATATGTCTCACCACTGAAGCTGGAAACTCATCGACTGAGAACCCTAAGAATTCTGTCTTACTGAAACAGGATCTCCACAGAAGCAGAATGGAGACCCACAGTTTGATTGTTGATTAAAACAGAATCATTTTAATCTCCCCTCCAATTGGTTCTGAATCATTTTAATCTCCCCTCCCCTCCCCTCCAATTGGTTCTGAAATATCATTAGGTAATTTTGGATCCCCTTAAGACTTACTCATTGGCCAGCTTTCGCATTTTTGCCCCCACCTTATGCCTCCAAATGAATTTACCTATGCTTTCAGATGGACCTATTTCTACGGGGTGAACTAGCTTGTATGGCATATAAGCTGAGCTACAGCTGTGTCCTTATCTATACTTGTGAAATTCCACTGGTTAGCGATCTCCATTCAACACGCCTGCAGCTTTCTCCTACAAAGCCCTTTGGACCTAAGGATAGAAGCAGAGTGTGATGTCCTCCATGTTCACATGGCTTACTAACCCTTCATCAGTCTGAGATATTCTTTGAACTATTGGCAGCATTTAGACCCGCATGCTATTTTTTCTGGGCTGTCTTTTTGACCAAAGAGGAGATAAAAATTGGTCCCTAACAGTCCTCCAACTGTGTAAGTGACTCAACTCACCACGCATTAGCCCCTAGCTGTATTCCAGCAAGTTCTGTCAGCAGCTGACCACAGGGGAAAATGCTAACTGTAGATTTGTTCTCTACAGGACTTTGTATCATCACCATCATCACACCACCCCTATTATAACCTGCTGCTTGTTCACCTAACAAATCCTTTGTGGAAATGATAATGTGGTCATTACTTTATCACAAGACTTCCCTACAAACTCCTGGCAGTTCCCCTTCTTTTTTTTTTTTTTACAAACAGGGAACCAACAAAGAGATGACATGCCCTCCCTCCCCTCTCCTCTCTCCACATTATTTATTTCCTCCTCTCACTTCCTTCTACCAGTTCAAGGCAATCATTCTCCCTCTTACTCGGTCCTCAGTGACTGCTGATCCTTAGCACTAGGACAGGGGACAGCCCAGACTCCCTGGAACATTATCAAACCGAGTACCTTCTGAGTCAGTACTATATGCAGTGATGTGTGTTGTATGTGGTTCAGCTGGACTGTGACACTTGGTAATTCACTCATCCCGAGTAGGAGTACCAATGAAATTAAGTTTGTGACATTTAGTTCATTCTCATCACACATCTTGGTTTTCTAGGGACATCTCAGGAGTCCCTATTGGGACATACAGATAATTCCAGAAAGGAAAGCAATCTAAGTGTGCATTTTTATCCTCTGTTGCTTCCTTATCATGCTTTGTAAACTGCCAATGCATTCATTCTCAACCAGCAACATGAGAACCCAGGGCCACTATCTTGTTGGGCCCTGTCTAGTTACCAGGACAGGGAACTTCCTCAGAATTGCGTATGTATACTTGGTTGCTTCAGAGATGTCATTAAACATAAACACTGAAAAAAGCTCTCAGGTTTCATCAAGGCTGTTGCCAACACCATAAATGACCCATCATAAAGACCCCACCCCTCTCTGATACGGATAAGGCAAAGGTTAAGGTCCATCTCTGTTTGTTATACTCTTATTTCCTTCTGTCTAGGCCAGAATGCAATTTCTGGAACCAACTGATTCCTCTCTCAGCTGTCTTTAAGAACACTGTATTCTTTTTACACTGTTGAATTTACTCATACACAAAGTAAATGCCCAATATTTGTTAATGATCATGACTCAATCATTCAGGTGGTTATGAGCTAAGACTGGTCACTCCATAGCCCCTATGTTACCATACTCTCCAAGAGACCACAGCCACCCCTCCCCATAAGACTGTCACCACCACTACACTCTGCGGGCGTGGGCAGTCATCCTGAAGCTCCTGGACCTTCCTACTAAGTATCCAAAATCCACACATCTCTGGGCTGATTTCCCATCTCCCTCCAAGAGCCTGTCAGGTTAATCCTGTCATGCTTTATATCTCATTTGACTCAGTCACTGCCAGGAAAACAAGCCCTCTAGGAGACCCAGCATCAACACCGGACACTCATCCCAGAATCCCTGAGTTCATCACTTAATCTGATCCAACCCTTCCCTGCCCTCCCTGAACTCTTCCACTGTTCCCTTTGCAACTCCAGATCCGTCCCCATCAAACATCCTGGTAACCTCCTCTTCTTTGAACATTCCCTCCATCTCCTGGCAGTAAGTGAAACTGGTGGTCCCTGATTATCCCATCTCCCGAGCAGCCCTCTCAGTAGGAGGTACTCATGTCCCAGGCACCTAAGGGCCAGCGGGTATAGTAGGTGTGCTGCTTGCCATTCCCAAATTCTTTCTTTCCTCTCCTCCTTCTAAACATCCAGCTCCTTTGAAGTCCCTCCTATCACCTCCTGTCCTTCCACATCACTTACTCAAGAGCTCCCATTGTCACAGCCCTTCAACCTTGTCTGGTAGCTGCTTTTCTCTCCTCTCGTCTTCACTTCCAAACCCTGCTCAGGTCCCATGGCCCAGCATTTTCATCGCACTTCTGCAAACATCTTCCCTAACAATCTTGTCCTTCTCTCTTCTGTCATATCCCATTCTCTTTGAACCCAACTTCCTACCTTCCCAGAGCCTGCACCCAAGCAGCTGGTCATTGCTGGAGGAAATCACACAAAGTAGTTGATAGATTTCACTTTGAGTTGGTGATCATGAACCTCAAATGGACACTGCACACTGCCTGGCAAATACTATCAAGTTTTCCGGGAAAGTTCACTTTCCCACTCTAAAATGACTTTCTCCGTTTTTCCTCAAAATCTCCCACATTGCAAAGTTTTAAGGAAAAATAGAATGTTTACATAACCTCAAAGTATCTCCCCCAGAATATCTATTAAAATTCTGATGGTTTCAGGGAACTCCCTGGTGGTCCTGTGGTTAGGACTAGGTGCTTTCACTGCTGGTTTGGGCCCTTGTCAGGGAACTAAGATCCCGAAAGCCACATGGCATGGCCCGACCAAAAAAAAAAAAAAAAAAAAGCAAACAAAAACCCCCAACTCTGATGTTTTAAATTAATTAATTTAATTTAATTTATTAATTTATTTTTTGGCTGCGTTGGGTCTTCGTTGCTGCACGGGCTTTCTCTAGTTGCCGCGAGCGGGGCTACTCTTTGTTACAGTGCACAGGCTTCTCATTGCAGTGGCTTCTCTTGTTGCAGAGCACGGGCTCTAGGCACGTGGACTTCAGTAGTTGTGCCACACGGGCCAGTAGCTGTGGCTCACGGGCTCTAAGCGCAGTCCCAGTAGTCGTGGTGCACGGGCTTAGTTGCTCCGTGGCATGTGGGATCTTCCCGGACCAGGGCTCGAACCCTTGTCCCCTGCATTGGCAGGCGGATTCTTAACCACTGTGCCACCAGGGAAGCCCTGATGGTTTTAACATCTGTCCACAGTTTCTTTTATACTTCATCATTCAGGAGGTGATACTTAACTTTCCTCCCCTTGAGTGTGGGCTGGATAGTGACTCAAATGAATAGAGTATGAAAATGGAAATGTAGCAACTTCACAGTGGGAAAACCTGGCAGACACCACCTTATACAAATGATCCAAGTAATAAATCATGTTGATATCTTGTACCCCTGATATGATTCAATGTGTAACACCTCTGTGGCATTCTTCCCCCAAACACATAACCTCTGACTACTCATGAGAAAACCTCAGATAAACCCCAACTGAGGGACATTCCACAAAACTGTACTATACAAAATACTCTTCACAAGTGTCAAGGCCATGAGAGAAAAGGAAAGACTGAGAAGTTGTCACAGATTGGTAGACACTAAGGAGATATGATGCCTTAATGATATATGGGACCTTAGATTGGTTCCTGGAACAGTAAAAGATCATTAGTGGAAAAACTGGGAAATTCCCAATAAAGTCAACAGTTTAGTCAATAATATTGTACCAATGTTAACTTCTTATGGTTACGTGAGATGCTAACACTAGGGGATACTGGGTAAAGGACATACGGGAACTCTATACCATATTTTCATCTCTTTCATAAAATCTAAAATTATTTCAAAATAAAATTTAAAATAACTCATATCTCCTCATCCTCATACCCTTCTTGCAGCTGGTGAGCTCACCTCATACATCCTTGATAAAATAAAATGGTCAGAACAGTTTCATTCTCCACCACATTAGTTAGTATATCTGCATCTGCCTCCATCCTTCTGTTACGGTAGGAAACCTGTCCCTGCTCTTCTCAAGGGCTCACCCCTCCACTCTGGGTCCCATCCTCTCTCCTCTCTCCCTTTCTCTATGTTGTCCCTCCTCTGGTTATTCCACATCTCCCCTATTTCGTCAATCTCCCCTCTCTCCTGGACCACTTCCATCACCATAGAAACATGTTATATTATCCCTCGGATTAATAAGACCCTTCCTTGAGCCCTCATGTCTCTCAGGTTACTACCTTATTTCTCTCATTGCCTTGGCTACATAATTTCCAGGGCCCGGTACAAAATGAAAATATGGGTTCCTTATTAAAATATTAAGAATTTCAATATTGTTACAGTAGAGCATTATACCAAGTATGGGGCCCTTCTAAGCATGGGGTCCTATGTGACCGAGCAGGTTGTATACCCATGAAGCTGGCCTTAAGTGCTAGACTAGGCAAACTAATTTATGGTGGAAAAAATCAGAATTAGGATTGCATCTGAAAGGAGCAGGGATTGATTTGAAAGAGAAAAATAGAACTTTCTGAAAATGATGGTTATATTTATCTTGATAAGAGTCCATATCACAGGTGCATGAATTTGTCAAACTCATTTAATGTTACACTTACATTTTTTTTCTCCTTATTCTTTCACCACACCAAAAAACCCTCTAAGCAAACACTGATCTCTACATAATGATACACGTACTGAAGTAGTTAGAGAAAAATGTGTAATGAAGCCTGCAGTTGACTTGGAAATGCATCAAAATAATAAGACAGATGAGTAGATAAATGGATAGCTATGTGATAAAGCAAGTACAGTAACACATTAATGGTATAATCTAAGGCTGGATCTCTTCTCTCAACAACTGATAGAAGTAGACACAAAATCAAAAGGAATTTACAAGACCTGAAAAATACCATCAACCAACCTGAACACTCCACCTCACAAAATTGTTATTCTTTTCAAGTGCACATGGAACATTCACCAAGACAGACCATATGCTGGGGATGAAAGACACCTTATGAAAGTGGTTGCCTCTGGAGGAACAAGAATCAGGACAGGAAGGAAGCTCTTATTTTTCAAACTTTATAGTACTACTTGACTTTTATACAATGTACATGCATTTCTTTGATAAAAGTAAAACTTTACTGTATTATTTTAATTATAATAGATATCACTTAATAAGCATGTACATATTGATATTAATGTACTAAATAGTATACTAAGTGCTTACTATGTGGTGCTTTGTATTTTATAAAATAATTTCAGGGGTAGAAAGATATGAAAAGGGTTTTTTCATGGTAGGGGTTAGGCATTTTGCTTTGGAGACAAAGTTTACTTTAATGACAAACATAATGACACTTGATAAAAAATTATGCACACATATGCATACGTATTAAGGTGGACTCTGAATATACAGACTATTTTTATAAACCTAAACCAAACTAAATAATATCTCCCACTCTGCAGAGAGTACATCCTATGTAACCAGGTTCTTTAGGATATGTGAGAAGTAATGAACAAGTAGCATGAATACCAAACTGTTAACAAGGATTATCTAGGAGAGAGGGGTTTGCTGAATAGTGGTCAAAAAGAGCTTTCATTCTTCATTCTATATAATGTACTTTTGTTTTCTACTAATGTATTATTCATGAAATAACTAAAATTTTAAGAACTAGTAGCCCTTTATAGCAAATGTTTACACATTACACTCTCCTCTAGCCATCTGCAAGAATAACATTCATCCCATTTAAGGTTTCATTAAATTTTAGGTATTACACACATATACACACACATATACTCTAAAATCTATGTGAAGAAACTATACTATAGAATATTAAATAAGTAATTTTCTTAAATAGTACCCCTAATTGTTTCTTTTTAAGGAACATGATACTTAACTTTTCTCCAATACTATTTATATTTAACATGTTATCTTTTTGATTTAGAAGTATCTCTTAACATTCAAGAGAAAGTCACAACCAAAATCCCTAACCTAGCAATACTTTGCACTACCCATTATATCTTTTCTTAACTAGTTTCTCTCCTTTTCTATCCATTCTTTAGCTTTGATGTTGGTTTTTTAATTGGGTTCTTAACTGACGGACTGCAAGAGTTTGGTCAGAAGAGTTTAAATACAATTTTTAGTAGTGTCATATTTTTTCTTAGTCAAGTATATATCAAACTGACTACTGTGAAAATTAAAAAGCAACACCTGTAAATTTTAAGAACAATTTAAAGAATACTTAGGTAGGAAATCTTACCAAGATTTTACGAAATGTTCTTAAATATGGCACTGGAACTAAAAAAGATTCACAAAGCATAAAATGAGAGCAATTTTGAGCAGTGACAAATTGAGAAGGTGTTAAAGAGCTATAAAAATAAATAATATCTTGGATGTATACTCAGATACTATGAGTCAGATTAGTGTGGCGTTTTGTCATTTATTTAATAATCATGTTTTTTCAATTCACATTATTGAAATGAACCATTTAATAAACAGCTGGCAAGTTATAAAAAGATGAGGTTTTTCTTGATTAGGTAGGTAACAGATTTAGACCTGGCAAAGGAACATTTTGCAAATAAAGCCACAATAACCAGTTTTATTCTTGGGAAAAGTGTGTGCAGTTTGGGGGCTGGCAGTGTGTAACTTCTTGAAAACATCCAAAGTGCAGAAGATAACAAAAATCTGGTTGATAGTTGTTCCTGACTTGATAGTACTATTCTTTTCATTTAAAGAAATTTTTGAACAGATCACCAAGTTCCAGAACTAGGTCTAGCTCAGATTTACAGATTTAAAATATTGATAGGATTTCCTTAATATGTCAATAATCAAATAGTTAAGTTACTTATTTAACGTCCAACTAAAATTCACATTATACTGGTATTTACTGCAACAAAGTTATTATTTACATTAATCAACTGGCAATAGGCGGATACAACACACTTAAATTATTGCTCAATAAAAGCATAATCCATGACTTGATATATATTTGTAGAAATTAATCCAATTTAGTTGAATCTTTAAATTGCCTGTTCACTTTTCCTCTTTTGAACTCTTTCTCCGATGATTTAAACTGAAAAAAAAAAAGACTTTTAAAAACAGGTCATAATAATATTACAGCTAACAAAAATACCATTAAAAACACTTAATACTTTTAATAATTATTAAAAGCTTCAAGTCACTACACTTGAGTGTAACAACAGCGTGTTGTAATTTGAATTCATTTGCACTGAAATAAATTATTGTCCTTCGTTTCTACTTCTATTTTCGAAGTACTCATCAACATTGTTCTCTAATATGAATCGACCCTGGTAATCTCAGTTTCCAGCATTTCGCTCTATGGGAACACCTTCAAGCGCTAAAAAGGCTTATAAAAAAAAAAGGAAAGAATTATTGAGAATAATTATAAAGATCACATGAGTTTGTCATCCCGAGAGCTAGGGAGATTCTCCTTTCTTTCTAGTTTCAAAGGAGTACAATTAAACGTACAGGTAAAGCTCGAAGGTCTTTTTTTTTATTGTGCGTGGGACGGTCTTCCGCTTCTCTTTGTATTCCATTTTACCTTCAGCCTTCATCCTCCTGGCCCCCTCACTCTTTCCTCCAGGTCCAATTTCTTCGAGGTTTCAGAGCCGTGCTCCCTCCGGTAAAAAGGAAGTCTCGGTATTTTCAAACTTTCTCCGTGGCCACCCAGGCTCCCACCCTCCCCGCCCCTACCGGCCGCAGGAGCAAGCACCTGGCGAACCCGGCGCGCACCTGGGGGGGGATGGTATCCCAACGGCCTCGTTCCGAGTGGGGGAGGGGAGGGGAGTCTGTTCCCTCCCCCCGCCTCCCGGCGGTGACTCATAGCCGAGAACTGGCCTGCAGAGGTGAGCAGCCGCGGGCAGGGGCCGGGGGCGGGGCCGCCAGGTCTGGAAGGTCTGCTCCGCCCCGCCGAGCGTCCAAAGCGCGCAGCCCGTCGGCCAGCTCGCACCGTGCTCCTGGCCCCGGGGCACCTCGCTGTCGTCCTCCCGACGCGGACCCGCGCGTCCCAGGTCTCGCGCCTTCCCGCCGGCCAGCGGGCTCCCGGCGGCCTACTCTGTCCGCGCGTCCTCCCGCGAGCCCCCGGCCCGCCTCGAGCCCCTCGCGCCCTTGTCCTCGGCGCGCGCAACATGGCGCCCCCCCACGTCCTTGCGTTCGGGCTCCTGCTCGCCGCTGCGACGGCGGCGGTGGCCGCGGCCCAGGAAGGTGAGGAGCGGAGTTGCGGGGTTAGGAGGACCAAGGGGTGGCGGCCCTCGGCGCCCTAGACGTAACCTGCGGGGACTGGGCGGGCGGCCGCGCTTCTCCGCCCGGAGACGGACGGCGCGGGGCTGCCTAGGCTCTGTGCGGGTGGGCGGCAGCGTGAAGGCGCCCACTCGCGCGGGCCGGAGGGAGCAGCCTCGCCTGGCGCTCTGCGCGCCTCTCTCGGGATATGGACCGGGGCAGGGGCGCACGGGCAGGCGGGGAGCAGAGCGGCTGCGGCCGCCTCGACGCGCCCACCTTCTTCGGCCCCTGCGCACTGGGGTTTTGGCGAAGTGGAAACCTGCCCGGGCCGGGAGGGGACTCTGCGACTGCGACCTGCGGCCCCGCCCCTCCCCGGGCACCTGCGGTGGGCCCCGGATGTGGGTCTCCGGCGGGGACTAGCGGCTGTGGTGAGGCCTCTTGGGCCGCTACGCACCTGTGCGCGGGGAGGAGGGCCTTAACTACGAGGTGTGTGGATGTTTTCTCTTCAAGGATCATATAAATAATGCCAAGTTTATTGTAGGGAACCCAGATATATCGATAATCGTAAAA
Organism: Globicephala melas; assembly: GCF_963455315.2. Taxonomy (NCBI): domain Eukaryota; kingdom Metazoa; phylum Chordata; class Mammalia; order Artiodactyla; family Delphinidae; genus Globicephala; species Globicephala melas. The sequence goes on along the minus strand of NC_083325.1, from coordinate 51,667,861 downwards.
AGTAAAAAAAAGTCATATTGGGGCTTCCCTGGTGGCGCAGTGGTTGAGAGTCCGCCTGCCGATGCAGGGGACACGGGTTCGTGCCCCGGTCCGGGAAGATCCCACATGCCGCGGAGCGGCTGGGCCCGTGAGCCGTGGCCGCTGAGCCTGCGCGTCCGGAGCCTGTGCTCCACAACGGGAGAGGCCACAACAGTGAGAGGCCCGCGTACCGCAAAAAAAAAAAAAAAAAAGTCATATTGGAACCACGTTAAGAGAATCCCATAATTAATAATTGGGTATTTTTTTCTTTTAGATATTGCTCTAAACATTACCCTAAACCTAAACACATTGTTTTATGTCTTGATTTTTTTCCCCCTACATAATATCCAGAGTTTTCCGTTTCCTTTAGTCTTGAAAAGCATGATTTAAATGGTGCAAAACAGTCTATAGCCTGGAAGGTCGCACCATTATCCTAATGTTGGACATGTAGTTTGATTCCAGTTTTTCTTACTCTGGAATAAACATCTTGGCTGCCATCTCTTGATTTATTTGTAAGGTCGTGGCTAGCAGTGAAGTGTCAGTTAGCCACAGTTTTGTGGAAAGGCTTTTGTAGTCTCACCAGCAGGGCTCAGCCTAATTCACTACACTTTCAAAATAATGCAGTTTAATCAACTCATGTTTTTTCAACTTCAGTCTGAGGCCAAATACTTAATTTTAAATTGCTTTAAAGTGATGATAGCTGCTGTAGGAGTATGTTCAGAAAGTCTGATTGGTCTCTGTTAAATTTCACATTGTTTAAGCATAAATATGTGCTCTGAGCAGGTATAGCGTAGTGCTGCGTAAGATTTTAACTCCTTGAGGACCACTCTATACTTTCTCCTTTATGACCCCGATACTGAGTTTAGTGCTGGACAGATTATATAGGTGGTTCGTATTGATTATAATTTAAACAGGGAAAAACTAAAGCCAACTTGAGATATGAAGGAGCAATATATAAATTCTTTGGTCTGTTGTAATTAGTTTTTGTTTTTAAAGATTGCACTCTTAGCTAGACGAAGAAATTAGACGTGCTTGCCATTTGAAGTTAAAATGAACTTTTGAGGGCTTCCCTGGTGGCGCAGTGGTTGAGAGTCCGCCTGCCGATGCAGGGGACACGGGTTCGTGCCCCGGTCCGGGAAGATCCCATATGCCGCGGAGCGGCTGGGCCCGTGAGCCGTGGCCGCTGAGCCTGCGCGTCCGGAGCCTGTGCTCCGCAACGGGAGAGGCCACAACAGTGAGAGGCCCGCGTACCGCAAAAAAAAAAAAAAAAAAAGAACTTTTGAGATAGTCGAAGATATAACTATTAAATTGACATCAATATCCAGGATGGGCTGCTTAATAGCACTTTCAAAATCAGGTTCTAGGATTTAATTTAGTTAGGAAACGCACATCCGGAGGTACCTCCAAATTCAATTGAAAGTATCAGTTTTCTAAGATACGAAATTGTCCAAGGGTTGAATATGTTCCCATTAAGTCTCAAGAAGCATCTCTTATTAAGAAAATGAGGTGGGAAGAGGGAGGTAATGTGAGTTATTCACTGATCATAGAATTGGTACTTTTTTTTTTTTTTGAATTGGTACTTTTTTAAAGTTAATTTTTATTATATATTGGGATCTAGTTGATTTTACAATGTGTTTCAGGTGTACAGCAAAATGGTTCAGTTATACATATATCCATTCTTTTCCCATATAGGTTATTATAGAATATTGAGTGGAGTTCCCTGTGCTATACAGCAGGTCCGTGTTATCTATTTTATTTTATTTTACTTTTTAAATTAAAAGAATTTTTGGCCATGCCGTGTGGCATGTGGAATCTTAGTTCCCTGACCAGGGATCAAACCCACGGCCCCTGTACTGGAAGTGTGGAGTCTTAACCACTGGACCGCCAGGGAAGTCCCTTGGTTATCTATTTTATGTATACTAGTGTGTTGTTGATTTTGGGGAAAAGACTCCATGACCGACAGACAAATGTTTATCTAGCAGGACAGGAGGAGGGAAGAAGCTGAGTCTGGGAGTATCATGAAGGCAAAGCTGAATCTGCTGTTTGGAGGGTTTATTCTTGGTTTAAGGCACAAAAATTGGAATGCATGCAAATTAGACTGTCTATATAATATGTACAAACTATTTAGCATAGTGTCAGCCACTCCAATTATAGCTGAAAAATGACACATTCAGGACCACTTTTTAAGGCTGTATGTTCCTGTAACTTGGGCATTATTGTCAGAACGTAATTTAGCTGATCCACCATCAGAGTTGACAGTTGGATCCTCATTTTTTTTTTTTTTTTTTTGTGGTACGCGGGCCTCTCACTGTTGTGGCCTCTCCCGTTGCGGAGCACAGGCTCCGGACGTGCAGGCTTATCGGCCATGGCTCACGGGCCCAGCCGCTCCGTGGCATGTGGGATCTTCCCGGACCAGGGCACGAACCTGCGTCCCCTGCATCGACAAGCGGACTCTCAACCACTGCGCCACCAGGGAAGCCCTGGATCCTCATTTTTAAAGTGGATTTTTTTCCCCTGCAGGATGTGTGTGTGAAAACTACAAACTGACCACAAACTGCTCTGTGAATGCACATGGTCAGTGCCAGTGTACTTCAATCGGTACACAACATTCTGTCATTTGCACAAAATGTGAGTAGAATATCCTCATTACCTTTAAGTTTTATTTTGACTTATACTTCTTTAATTGATTTGTCTTGAGTCGGGAAGCGTTTAATTGGCTTAAATCTGAATCATGTTATTTTGTCAACATTATCGCATCTCTGAAGTTTCTTATGATTTAGAAAGTAAACCTGGGAACTTATAAGTCTACGGTAATCTTTGGCCCTGGAAGTTTGGAGTAAATTAAATTTTTTCCTTAAGCATACAACAGCAGTTATTTTTCACTTTGACGTGATGCTTTCTTTTCAGTGGCTTCCAAATGTTTGGTGATGAAGGCAGAAATGAGTGGCTCCAAGGCTGGGAGAAGAGTGAAACCAGAGGGCGCTATCCAGAATAATGACGGGCTCTATGATCCCGAGTGTGACGACAAGGGGCTCTTTAAAGCCAAGCAGTGCAATGGCACCTCCACGTGCTGGTGTGTGAACACTGCTGGGGTCAGGAGAACCGATAAGGACAGTGAAATATCCTGCTCCGAGCCAGTGAGGACCTTGTGAGTTGGGCTGCCTATAAATTACTTGTTTTCATGCTTTTCGGATTTGTTTAATTAAATTTAGTTTTGAACATGCAATATGATTTTGTGATTTAGAATTCAAAAGATAGAAGAGAGTGGACAGTGACAAGCCCCCATCCCATCTCAATCCCCCATTTACTCAGTTTACTTCCGTAGAACAGATGTCATCAGTTTATGCCATAACCTTCCAGAGATCTGTGAATTTACTAGCAATGTAGTTTTTCTTATTTTTAAATTTTTTTCTTATGGTAGCATACTAAACATAATTTTCCTTAATTTATTTTTACTTAACACTCTTCAGTATTTTAAAGTACGATTAGTGTTAAATGTATATGAATGATTTAAGTTATGTATATATTTGCTCATTTATTGTGTCTTCAGCGAGGTATGACTGTTTCAGGGATTAGGTAATGGAAAGGAATGGAAACACACTGCAGCTAGCTTAAGCCAAAAAGATTTTATTGGAAAGGACTAGAAAGACCAAGGCAGACACTCTCTCCACTTCTGTCTTCTGGAGCCTTGTGGCCACTTTTCTGTTTCTCTCAGAGCCTTTTTGTCTCTTCCCATGAACGTGACCCAACATGACCAACTAAGCCTTAGCTGCCTATATGTTATTTGTTTTCGTGCTTTTTGGATTCATTTAATTAAATTTAGTTTTGAATATGTAATATGTGATCTTGAGTGTGGTGACCAGAGGCCAGAGGGTCCATGTTAGAAAGCCTGAGTTCTTTATGAATGATGTGTGTGAGGGCCAAGGAAGAAATGAAGGGCATATCTTTTGTATAGATCCTTTTTCTGTTAATTCTCCTGTAATTCCACTTGGGAATTTGGGTATTAGCATATTAAGAAAATAATATAAAAGGCTGAGTTGTTATGGTCAATCAATACTGTCTTTTTACTTTATAGCTGGATCATCATTGAACTAAAACACAAGACAAGAGAAAAACCTTATGATGTTCAAAGTTTGCAGGCGTAAGTGCTATTAAATGCATTATGTTTGCACAGTTGGTACTCAGAACTTCTATCCCACACCATTAGATAAACTAAAACAAGTCTCAATTCATTTTCATATTTCTGAAAAATAAAATACTGTAAATAATATTTTTAACTTTTTTAAAAAAATAGAGGTGCAAGAATTGTATATTGTAGTACAATTGTATCCTGTAGTACCCTTCGCTCAGATTTACCAGTAAACATTTTGCCACATTTTCTTTTTATATGTGTATGCATATGTGTGTGTACTTTCTATATCTGAGCATGTATAAATATTATTTCCCCAGAACCATTTGAGAGCAAGTTCTAGATGTCATGCACCTTGACCCCTAAATACTGTGGTGTATCTTTTCCTAGGAACAAAAGGCATTCTCTTACATAACCACTATACAGTTATCAAATTCAGGAAATTTAATGTTAAACCACATCGTGCCAGTTTTCCCGATGTCCTTTGTGGCAATTTTTTCCCCTCTGACCCAGGACCCAGTCTAAGATCATGCATTTAGTTGTTATGACTGTTCAGTCTCTTTAAATATGGAACATTGCTTTGGCATTTCTTTGTCTTGTTTCTCCAATAAAATTTAAATTTTTAATTAATATTTGAATTATAAACCATGACATTGATATTTTTGAAGAGTATGGGCAAATTGTTTTATAGAATGTCCCTCAATTTTGGATTTGTCTCATGTTTCCTCATAATTAAATACAGGTAATTCATTTTTGACAGGAAAGCTACTTAAAGTGATCTTGTGTCCGTCTCAGTACTTCACATTGGGAGGCACATAACATCAGCTTGTCCCTTTACTAGTGATGTTAACTGGTCAGGGTGGTGTCCACCAGGTTTCTCTGCTATGGAGTTACCACTTTCCTTTTTGTAATTAATAAGTATAACCTGTGGGTAGATACTTGGATACTGTGTAAATATCCTGTTTCTAGTCAAACTAGAACTCAACAGTTTTTGTATCAATTATTATGATGATAGTTGCAAAATGGCATAAAATTTTTTATTTACAGTGCACTCAAGGAGGTAATCACAAGTCGTTATCAACTGGATCCAAAATATATCACAAATATTCTGGTAAGATTTTTTTTTTTTTAGCAAGTGAGCTTTAACAGAAAATTGGTCGGATAATTTGGTTTGGGTATGATTTTTGATAGTGGTTAAACTGCATTTGAATAACAGTTTAAGCCCTGGGCACTTAATCCTGCAAATCCCCTGTTATTGTTTTCCTTCCGTAGTCTTTGAAAACCTCAGTTTACCCTTAAAGAAAATGTAGTATCTCTTACTATTCCTGACACATGCCAGTCTTCACACCTTGGAAAACCTCTCTCTGTGGTTGTTTTTGGCAATACTTAGGATGCTACGTAGTCCTGTTTTCTCTGGTTTCAGGAGCTAGTCTTTAACCAGTTAGCCCTTCCTTAACTCTTTCAACTTTGGTTGAAAAATGCTTGAATAGTGTGATGGAACTCTTTCAAGGCAGAAAATTGCTGTCATTTTTTAAAAGACTTTTTGGTAGGGACAGACTTTTTTCCTTCCTAAAAACAGAACATGGTAAATGCCACTGCGTTTTGGATTGCATTTCTTTAGCATTTTAGCATTAAAGTAGTTCTAACCAAATAAGGTACTTTAATATCTTGTTTAAAATCTTTTAAAAATTCTCTTTTGAAAAGAAAATTATAATTATCTTTGGTTGCATTGCTATTTTAATTCCTTCGGATAGATTTTTAAAACCTCCCAAAGATTTTGAAATTATTAGTGATAAACCCAATTATCCACTAATGGCAGGAAACACTGACACATGCAGATTACAGAAAATCAAACACTGAATATTCCGATTATTGAACAATGATATTTTCATACAGTTTCGGTTATAGTAATATTAATTTGTATTTTTCAATTTTTCCCCCAGTATGAGAATGATGTTATCGTTATTGACCTGGTACAAAATTCTTCTCAGAAAACTCAGAATGATGTAGACATAGCTGATGTGGCTTATTATTTTGAAAAAGATGTGAGTATAATCTCCCTCATTTTATTCCTGTGTTTAGAAACGTAATGTTGTCTATCATGCCTCAGTGGATTCAAGATCTTTCACCTGTTTCTCTACTTTTAGATCAACTGTATGAATAACTGTTCTCCAACTGGTTCTCATGCTGCAATTAATTTTGTCCTCCTTGTCGTTCATAGTCACCTTTCTTATACCCCTTTCTTACTTGCTTGTATATTTATGCCTTTTTATCACATTGTTCTGCCTAGAATATCTTCTCTCCTATGATTCTTACTACCTCCCTGGCAGTTATTTAGTTTGTGAGTGTAGCCTTCCCCTACTATAATTTCCATTAACAAGAGACTATGTAAAAAATGCTGTGTGGGGCTTCCCTGGTGGTGCAGTGGTGGAGAGTCTGCCTGCTGATGCAGGGGACACAGGTTCATGCCCCGGTCCGGGAGGATCCCGCATGCCGCGGAGCGGCTGGGCCCTTGAGCCATGGCCGCTGAGCCTGTGCGTCCGGAGCCTGTGCTCCTCGGCGGGAGAGGCCACAACGGTGAGAGGCCCGTGTACCGCAAAAAAAAAAAAAAAAGCTGTGTAACTGGTGTGATTAAAATGTTTGTTTAAACTTTAATATACTGAAGTGAGCTATTTTCTTTTTTTTTTTTTCCTGAGCCCATCTCCTGGAATTTCAGTTACGTGTATGTTAGACCACTTGATAGTAACCACAGGGGCACTGAGGCTTTGTTCTTTTTTAAAAAGTTTTTTTGGCTGTGCTGTACAGCATGGGAGATCTTAGTTCCCTGACCGGAGATCGAACCCGTGCCCCCTGAAATGGAAGCATGGAGTGTTAACCACTGGACCACCAGGGAAGTCCCTTAAGTGAATTATTTCCTGATGAAATCTGGGATTCACTTCAAAATAACAAGGCCAAGGAATTCCCTGGCAGTCCAGTGGTTAGGACTCTGCGATTTCACTGCCAAGGGCTTGAGTTCGATCCCTGGTCAGGGAACTAAGATCCCGGAAGCCAAGCGATGCAGCAAAACAAAACAAAATATAACCCCACAAAACAAACAAACAAAACAAAAAACCAGGCTGGGAGAGGCTGGGGGGGTGGGGATAGAAGGAAGAGTAGATAAAATAAGGTTGGCCATGTGTTGATGTTATTGAATCTGAGTTTAACAGGTACATGGGATCTCATTATTCTCTTCTTTCTACTTTTGTATATGTTTGAAATTTGCCTGTCATTAAAGTGGTGGGTATTTTTTGTTTTTTCTTTCTTCTGTTTCAATGGATGAGATTGTTATCACCAAAACCGTAAAGGTTCTTGGCAGCAGTGCTTTTGGTACATAATTGGCACGTAATTCTATGTGGCCATGGTAGGTTTTCTTAACTATTTTAAATTGCTTTTCTCCTTCTCAATGTAGGTTAAAGATGAATCCTTGTTCCAGTCCAACAGGATGGACCTGAGAGTAAATGGGGAACTACTGGATCTGGATCCCAGTCGAACTTCAATTTACTATGTTGATGAAAAACCACCTGAATTTTCAATGCAGGGTCTGCAAGCTGGTATAATTGCTGTCATTGTGGTTGTGGCAGTAGCAATTACTGCTGGAATTGCTGTGCTGGTGAGCATAGGACAAGTAAAATTTCATTTCAGGGTCTCTTCTTTGAAGAAAAGGTGATAATATGAAAAAGCCACAACGGTGTGCCAAAACAAGTTAATGAAACCAAGTCTTCATTTTTTGTAATCCTTTATGCTGAATGAATCTATTGCATTTCCGGTCCCTTTTTATAAAATAGTCAACCTTATGAAGCAAGAAAGGATACTGATCTGAGAAAAGCTTGTAGCTGAGCACCTCACAGGTTGGTTACATTGCTGTCAAATAGCAAACGTCCTTCAGCTGTCCTCACTGCACACAGGAGTGCAGTTCAACACTGTTGCCAGGGTTAGTGCAAAGTAACCTGAATTCCCAAACCATTCAGTGAGATGAAACTACAGAACACAAATTAATGTTAGCATAAAAAAAGAATTAAAAGGGATAAGTGTGAAGCAACAGTTCAAAATAAAAGATTTAATGTAAACTGAACTTAGCAGTGCTTCAGAAGAAGACTGTATCACCTGAACAAGCAGCATTTGTTCTAGACATGTAAGGGTACTTCAGCATCAGGAAATTTTACCAACACAGCAAATTCAGAAATAGATTTGATGGTATATGAGAAGTTATATTTTCAGTTCAGCAGCATTATCACACTTGGCTATCCATCTGGAAGAAAACAAAAGTTGGATTCCTGTTTCACCCCACCAGGGCTGGCCGTATTGCTCAACTGTGTGTGAATAGCACATTTTGGAGCACAGCAGCGTGAAAGGAGTTGGGCAGTATACCCATGTTCAAACACAAATTCTAGACGGGTTATAGTTCAAAATGTTAAAGAATAAAGTAAGTCTCAAAATTAATTTAGGAGATGTTGTACAACCTTGTGATAAAAGAAACCAAGTAAGGTGGGAAATCTGGAATCCGTGAAGGAAGAAGTATATATTTGACTTCATTGAAATTAAATATTTTGTATGGCAGAGATACTGTAAAGTGAAAAAAATGTCAGTGATAGGCTTGGGGAAAATATTCACTACGCATAAAACAAAAGATTATTATGCATACTATATAAAGGGTTCTTAGAAAATGATGAGGAAACTAAAGAAAGAGTGGTAACAGGTGTGAATAGACAATTTACAGAAAAGGAATTCCAGATGGCAGATAAACACATGAAAGGTTCATCATAGAAATCTAATTGTCCTACAGAAATAAAAGCGCAAGTACATAAGGAAGCATGGTCAAGGTCATGTATTCCAGCGTTGCTAGTAAGGTGAATCTGGAAACAACCTGAGTGTACATCCAGCGGAGGATGGATGAGTAAACTGTGGGGTATCCATGCCATGGAATAAAGTGGCTATTAAAAAGAAGGAGTTCAAAAAAAAAGGAGGAGTTCAATCTATAGCTTTTGATCTGGAAGGATTCCTGTGATGTGGATACAGGCTGTGCAAAGAGGGAAATGATACTCTGCATGATCCCATTTGTTTTTTGAGACCCCCTAAAACTTACATGCATATGTTCATATATTTGTGTTAGGATGGAAAAAGATGTGGAAGAATGCCCACTACACTGTTACATTTCACTCAAGATTATTCATTGTTTTCTCAGTGCATTTGAGAAACAATGTCTACGGATAGATTTTAAAATTAAATTTGTTCATATCAGAATTGTGTTCATTAAAAGCATATGTGTCAATTTAGACTAACTTTTTGTTTGGGTAGCAGTCCTCAAATAGTAATCATTTTTCTTCCATATAGGTTGTTTCCAGAAAGAAAAGAATGGCAAAATATGAGAAAGCTGAGGTAAGTGGATTATTTAATTAAAAGGCCCTTGTTTTAATCTCTTACTCCTAATAATCCCTATACCTTCCAGACACTGACAGGTCTCAATTACACTTGAGTCCCTTTATAGTATAGTCCTTAGGGTCTTAGGGAGAGTCTCACAATGCTAAATTTTCTTGCACGAGTTCCATAGCAGACCAGATTATATTGAATTCTGACCACTTATTGGCTAGGCAAGTTATTTAACTTCCCTTAAGCCTCCATGTTTCCTTTATCTGTAAAATGGGGATAATAGTACAGACCCATTGTAAGGATTTAATAAAGTAATCTGTGTAAAGTGCCGATCCCATGGGAAATGTCAGTGCCATCCGTAGTAGTTGTCATCTTGTCTCGGTTCTGCCTATAATTAATTGTGTGATCTCAGACAAATCATTTAATTCTAAACTTCAATTTCCTCACCCATAAAGTAAATGATTCAAAATAGAAAATGAATTAGTTCTTCCTATATTTAAAAATGGTATACATTTAACAAAAATATTACCCATTCTTAAAGATTTAGCTTACCTGCTACTTCTCTGTCACTTTGGCCATCTTATCTCTAAAAAGCAGTTTGGATCATGTACTTAATGTGTGTTTCCTTGTAATATACCTTTTTTAAAAAAAATTTAAATAAGTCATAAATGTGGAAGAGAATTTTCTTGCGTTCCTTTTTGTTTTTTAAGCTATTTCCAGAATAAACAAAAGACTGGGTGCAAAATTATTTTAATTTTTTCTTTTTCCCTCTATTTCAGATAAAGGAGATGGGTGAAATGCATAGGGAACTCAATGCATAACACTCATTTGAAGAGTAACTATAAGAAGGGAAATTAGCAAACAGACTCAGATTACAAACGTATGAACATGGGGCAAAGAGAAGATCTTTGAAGACCACTATTGTGTTAGTTAACATCATATATTTGTAACAGTTAAACCTGTACTCAAAATATAAGCAGTTTGAAATTGAGTTTACTAATCTTAAAGTTTGACCACAAGTATCATATATATGCAGATCTGATATAAAACCCAGAATTTGAACTGCATAGTTTGAATTATTTATGCCTAACATTGAAGGGTATGCATTAAATATGCTTCCACAGTAGAGTCTGAGTGACTACTGTCTCGTCTGTTTGTGATTAAATAGCTGCCTTTCTGTCTGCTTTGAGTCTTGTACATATAAATGTTTTTTATGAACTATGAAATAAAAGATTTAAAAAATGACTTTCCTAACTTCATTTCAATCATATTGAATCAAATTTCATAGTATACAAATAATAGGTTAAGAAATGCTCTGAATCCTAGCTACAAATTAGAATTTGCATGAGTCCTTATAATCATGTATATTCAATATAAAATTTATAACCTGTAGTGTGTAACTTTTTTTTTTAATAACATCTTTTTTAAAAAAATATTTATCTATTTTGGCTGCGCCAGGTCTTCGTTGCGGCACGCAGGCTCTTTAGCTGTGGCATGTGGACTTCTTAGCAGCATGCAGGATCTAGTTCCCCCACCAGGGATTGAACCTGGGCCCCCTGCATTGGGAGCACAGAGTCTTACCCACTGGAGCACCAGGGAAGTCCCTGTAGTGTGTAACATCTACACAGAAAAACCAAACAATTTTATTCTGCATGCATCTAAGATTCTATTTTAGTCAAAGTGACATTTTGACAGACACTTAATAGAATTGATGGAGAATGTTGTGAACCATGAATTCCATGGTTGGTTGAATTAGAAGCACCATTTTTTTCAACTGAATAATTATGGTACAAACACATTTTATATGAAGTTAAAGTATCCTGAAATGTTTTGCTTTTCTTAGGAAATTTTTAAAAACACTATGAAAAGAACATTAAAGAAAATATAAAAACTAGATTTAAACATTGGGATATGTTTTTTAACATATGTTTAACATTTTTTAACATTATGTTTTAAACAAGGGATATGATTTTTGTCCCTTCCGTAGTAGGCAAATCCTAGGATGGCCCCTAAGATTTCTTACCCATGATGTATATGCTCTATGTAATTTCTTCCCTTAGAGTGTAGGCAAGATCTGTGACTATGATAGGCTATCACCCCTGAGATTGTTATATGGCAAAGGTGAAGGGATTTTGTAGATGCAGTTACGATCCCTCATCACTTGACTCAATTAAAAGGGAGATTACAAAAGAGTGCCTAAAAGTAAGAGACAAAAAGCAGAAATAGACGTGCTCTCCTGTTAACCTTAAAGCAAACTGCCGTGTTTTGGAGAGAGTCACCTATCAGGAAATGGCAGGCCGACCCTAGTGGCTGAGGGCATCAGTCCCTCAACCATGGAAGTGAATTCTGTCAACAACCAGTGAGCTCAGAAGAGGACCTCAGCTCCTGATGAGAGCAACCCTGGTGACATTTTCACTGCAGTCTCGAGACCCTGAGGAAAAGACCCAGTCACGCTTTGCTTGGACTCCAGACCTATAGAAAGTGAGGTGATAAATGTTTATTGTCTTAAGATGCTAAATTTGTGGTCATTTGTTACACAGCAACAAAAATTAGTAGTAGAAAGTAATGAGAACTTTAAAGACAGAATAGCAGATACAGGGAACAGCCACCACCCCAGGGCTGAGACAGTACCCAGAGAAGAGACCCTCTACTTCCGCCAAGCCCCACACCCTGGGCTGGAATCCAGACCTTGTGGGAGAGGGCATTATGGTTTGATAAAGAGCAGAGAAGTTGCTGTGGTGCTGCACTGGCAGAACTTTTTGAAAATCTCTCTGTGGAACCTACTGGAAAAATTTGCTCTTAAGGGCAGGAGTCATCAAACTATAACCTGCAGCCTGGTCTGCCATCTGTTTTTAAACAGTCTGGGAGTTAAGGATGGTTTTTGCATTTTAAATGGTTGAAAAAATTTAAAGAACATTTCATGATATGTGAAAATTACATGGAATAAAAATCTGTGTCCATAAAGTTTTATTGGAGCACAGCTACACTCATTTGTTTATGTGTTGTGTGTGGCTGATTTGCACTACAAGGGCAGTTGAGTAATTGTAACAGACTGGGCCAGTGGAATGCAAAGCCTAACTATTACTCTGGTCCTTTACAGAAAAAGTTTGCTGACGCCTGCTCTAGGGTGCTGAGGGATAGCTCCTCATAGGGAGGTGTCCTGCCCGACACCTACGGCACTGTATAAAGCTGCCTTTTATAGCTGGGGTGTAGCAGTTGGTGCTCCGGTAAGCTGCCATCTGCTGTCCAGGGCTGCAGAAGCCCTGGGTGCTGCAGGAGCTGGGCACTGGGGAAGCAGCAGGTGCCACAGGGAAAACAATACCCTTTCTTCTTGCAGTGTCTCTCCAGCGCCCTCTACCGACAAAGCTTCAGAGCATGCACAAAGGGTGAATTTGGAGCTAAGAGGTAATAAATCAGTAACTCTTCAACCCAGTGCCCTCTAGTTTCTGTTCTACCTCTTCTGAAGCTACTCCTGCCAAAAGTCAGCACTGACCAGCTAATTGCCAGTTTCCCCGGTATTGAATCATTTGATCTCTCCACAGCTTATCACCACAATGACTGCCCCATATCCTACCCCAGTATGTTGCCTACAGATTTTCTTCTTTGGCTTCACTGGCATTACTCTCCTCTGTTTTGTTTTCTCTTCTGCTGACTCTGAAATACTGATGTTCCCAGGATTTATCCTTTCTTCTATTTTTTCCTCTCTTTTTCTTCCGGGAGGATTTCATCATTCCCTTGCTTTAGTTACCATCCAAGTCCTGATGATAACAGAAATACCATCTCCGTTCTTTTTTATAAAAAATTAATTTATTTATTTTTGGCTGTGTTGGGTCTTCGTTTCTGTGTGAGGGCTTTCTCTACTTGCAGCGAGCGGGGGCCACTCTTCATCGCGGTGCGCGGGCCTCTCACTGTCGCGGCCTCTCGTTGCGGAGCACAAGCTCCAGACGCGCAGGCTCAGTAGTTGTGGCTCACAGGCCTAGTTGCTCCGCGGCATGTGGGATCTTCTCAGACCAGGGCTCGAACCCGTGTCCCCTGCATTGGCAGGCAGATTCTCAACCACTGTGCCACCAGGGAAGCCCCAATCTCCATTCTTGTAACTCACCCTGAGTTCTACACTTAACTAGCCTTTAATGACCTCATCATCTTCCTCCGAAAACCTAGTGAACTCTTATATTCTCAGAATCAGTTAATGGCATTGTCACCAGGTACCAAGTCCCAAGTTCTTTTTTCTCTCTTAACTTCTCCATTCTTTTAGTCATCAGGCCCTGAGTTTCTCCCTCAGGAATAAATCTGCCTCTAATTTGCCTCTCTTACACATTTTCACTGATCTCTTCACCACCAATCTATTCCCTTTCTAAACCAAATCCCACGTTGCTCCCAGAATTATTTGCTTAAAGTTGATCATAGCACTTTTCTGCCCCTTCCCCCTGCCAGTCTGGCCCTGCACTGGGTGCTGTTTCCCCTTTTGGCTGCCCAGCTTCCCATCTCCTCTTCCATTTGGGGAGAATCCTCCTGTGTGTGGTATCGGCAGCCAGTTCTCCAACTCCCCCTGCAGAAGTTTAAGGGTGGTTATCCTCCCTCTGCTCTGAGCATCAGGGTACAGGCACCTCCACCTAGGACTTGGAATCTTGTGATGAAAACAAAGAACAGTTGAGAAAACTCTCAAGGGCAGTGATGGGGTGAGACCAATGGCAGCCACAGGAGTGTTCCACGAGTGGGATCCCAGGCCTCTAGCTATGGTCACTCTGCCTGGCCTCTCTTAGTTCCTCCTTTGTCTCCAGTGCCAATACCCTGATCCAAAACTTTACCACTTGCCTAGATGTAATTTCTGGCTTCCTTCCTCTTCACTCTCAATCCTTCCTGTGTATTATTCCCAGAACAACGAAAATGGTCACAATCTACCTTATTTCCCATTATACTTCAATATATCCAACTTTGCTGCATTCAAGATTTTCCTTCCCATTCCTCAAATTTTCCTGTTCCCCAGTCCTTTTATACTTTGCTTGGGCTTGACCATGCCTTTCCTTATGTTCTTTCTTTTCTTTTTTTTTTTTTTTTGCGGTATGCGGGCCTCTCACTGTTGTGGCCTCTCCCATTGCGGAGCACAGGCTCCGGACGCGCAGGCCCAGCGGCCATGGTTCACGGGCCCAGCCGCTCCGTGGCATGTGGGATCTTCCCGGACCGGGGCACGAACCCATGTCCCTTGCATCGGCAGGCGGACTCTCAACCACTGCGCCACCAGGGAAGCCCTTTTTTCTTTTTTTTTAAAATTGAGGTATGGTTGATGTACAATGTTATATAAGTTTCAGGTGTACAACATAGTGATTCACAATTTTTAAAGTTTATATATTTTTTAACATCTTTATTGGAGTATAATTGCTTTACAATGGTGTGTGAAAGGTTATATTCTTATGTTCTTTCTTACATCTGGAATATCCTCTACTTAGTCAAGGCCCAGCTTAAGATTCCCTTTCGTGAAGCCTTTCTTAACACTTTAGTCTCAGCTCTTTCTACTTCTTTCAACATGAAGGAGATCAGGATATGCTACCCCCAAATATGCCACTTTGGCATAAGGATTTTTTTGAGCTAAAGGCAATTGAGAATCAACAGATGCAGAAAGAGTTCTCTGCCCTCCACTTATCTGCCTAAAATCAGGGCATAAATTCCCTTTGTGAAGGTGTTTCCCCCGACCCATCACCAGAGAGAGAGAGTTGACACTGAGATGAGTTTGTATAACTAGACCTTACTACAACAGCCCTTATCTTCCATTAGTTCTCCCATATATTTCCTGGTTACTTCCCCACAATTGTCATCTCTGGAAGCCCAAAGCCTCTTTCCTTTGTTAAGAGGATATATGAGACCCTGAGTCTAACCGATTCTTTGATATTTACTTTTCTGTGAACTCCTGTGCATGTATATATTAATAAAAATTGTGCCTTTCCCCCCATTAATCTGTCTTTTATTAGTTTAATTCACATACTACCAGTAACTGAACTTAAGAGAGTAGAGAAAAAGTTTTCCCTCCTCAATAAACACAACGGTTTCTGTAGATACAACATAATTTCAGTTATTTCCCATCATCCTAAAACATGGCCCCCCAACCCCTCTAAAAATTCCCACTGACCTTGCTTCCTTAACAAGCTGCCATTTCTATCTCTTTTCCTTTCTTAACAAACCTCTTAAATAGAACTAACACATTTTATTTTCAGAATGAAAATTTCAATCCATAGAGCTTCTGTTGCCCACATCAACCAACCAAAGAGCTTTCTCAAAAACCAATGACTTCTTCAGATCATTTGCCCACTTTTAAATTGGGTTATTTATCTTTCTATTATTGAGATGTAAGATGTCTTTATGTATTCTGAATACGAGTCCTTTGTCAGATATATAATTTGCAAATATTTTCTCAGAAGAACATACAGAGCACATGAAAAGATACTCAATATCATTAGTCATTAGGGAAATGAAAATCGAAACCACAATAAGATACCATTCATACCCACTAAGATGGCTAGAATCAAAAAGACAGACAGGGGCTTTTCTGGTGACGCAGTGGTTGAGAGTCCGCCTGCCGTTGCAGGGGACACGGGTTCGTGCCCCGGTCTGGGAAGATTCCACATACCGCGGAGCGGCCGGGCCCGTGAGCCATGGCCGCTGAGCCTGCACATCTGGAGCCTGTGCTCCGCAACGGGAGAGGCCACAACAGTGAGAGGCCCGCGTACTGCAAAAAAAAAAAAAAAAAAAAAAAAAAAAAGACAGCAACAAGTGTGGGTGAGGATGTGGAAAAGCTGGAACACTTATACATTGCTAAAGAGAATGTAAAGTGTTGCAGGCATTTTGGAAAAGTTTTACAATTCCTCAAAATGTTAAACATAGCATGTTAAACATATGGGTTATAGTTTAACATGAGGACTACAGCTAAACATATATTAAAAGTATGATACAGTAGTCCCACTTCTAGGTATATATCGAAGAGAAATAAAAACATTTGTCCATATAAGAACTTGTAAATGAACGTTCATAGCAGCATTGTTCGTGATGGCCAAAAGTGGAAACAATCCAAATGTCCACCAACTGATGAATGAATAGATAAAATGTGGTATAGCCATTCAATAATACATTATTTGGTAATAAAAAGGAGTGAAGTATTGACACATATTATGACGTGAATGAAATTTAAAAACGTTACGCTTAGTGAAAGAATCCAGTCACTAAACACCCTATATTGTATGATTCCATTTATATGAAATGCCCAGAAAAGACAAATTTATAGAGACAGAAAGTTGATCTGTGGTTGCCAGGAAATAGGGGGAGTAGGAAATAGGGAGTGACTGCTAATTTGTATGGAGTTTCTTTTTGGAGTGACAAAATGTTCTAAAATTAGATTGTTGTGATGGTTATACAACCCTGTTAATATACCAAAAATCATTGAGTTATATACTTTAAATGGATGAATTATGCAGTATGTAAATTATATCTCCATAAAGCTGTTTAAAAAAGAAAAAGATGTCTTAATACTGAGCTCCAGGGGCCATTTTTAGTCATCGTTTCTCTGCAACTGCAGCTTCTGACATTGTTGACAGCACTTTACTTATTGTCATTTTTTAATAATGGAATAATGCAACCAAATTACAAAAATTTGAGAAACTAGAGAGTGGTGGCAAAATTAGTGTTGAATATGAATTTCTCATGGGCATATTATCATAGAAAACCGAGCTAACAATAATTTATTTATTTTTATACATTTATTTATTTATTTTATTTTTGGCTGCATTGGGTCTTCGTTGCTGCGCCCGGGCTTACTATAGTTGCGGCGAGCGGGGGCCGCTCTTTGTTGTGGTGCATGGGCTTCTCATTGCGGTGGCTTCTCTTGTTGCCAAGCATAGAATCTAGGTGCGTGGGCTTCAGTAGTTGTGGCACGTGGGGTCAGTAGTTGTGGCTCGCAGGCTCTAGAGTGCAGGCTCAGTAGTTGTGGCACTCGGACTCAGTAGTTGTGGCACACGGACTTAGTTGCTCCGCGGCTTGTGGGATCTTCCCAGACCAGGGCTTGAACCCGTGTCCCCTGCATTGGCAGGTGGATTCTTAACCACTGTACCACTAAGGAAGTCCCTGAGCTAGCAATAATTTATTTTTAAGATTAAGTTAAGATGCAAGAGGGAGGAGATATGGGAATATATGTATATGTATAGCTGATTCACTTTGTTATAAAGCAGAAACTAGCACACCGTTGTAAAGCAATTATACTCCAATAAAGATGTTACAGAAAAAACGATTAAGTTAAACACTTTAAAATTTACTAAACACTTCTATTTTTGTTTGTTTAAAAATCTTAATTATTACTTCTTTGAAGAGTCTCTTTGTTAGGTACATGTGCCTTTTTGCCCAATACTTACTTACTCTGATTATAAGTAGGTAACAGTCATTATGAATTTGGAAAATATGAGAAAATTAAAACCCATCTGGTGGTAATGATTTTATTGCACCCTATCAATAATATTGTACCATGTCTTCCAGTTATATTTTTGCAAAATCCCTCTTTTCTGTTATTTTTAGAAATTCAGTTTCCTCTGTAGGACTAGAAAATATAAAAAAATTCTATAAGACAACTATTTGACATAACTTTCGAAATTATCATAAACATTTAATATATGCACATGGCTTTAAAGAAAAGATATATATATATATTTTAAATGAATTTATTTATTTATTTTTGGCTGTGTTGGGTCTTCGTTTCTGTGCGAGGGCTTTCTCTAGTTGCGGTGAGCGGGGGCCACTCTTCATCGCGGTGCGCGGGCCTCTCACTGTCGCGGCCTTCTCTTGTTGCGGAGCACAGGCTCCAGACGCGCAGGCTCAGTAGCTGTGGTGTGCGGGCTTAGTTGTTCCGCGGCATGTAGGATTTTCCCAGACCAGGACTCGAACCCGTGTCCCCTGCATTGGCAGGCAGATTCTTAACCACTGCGCCACCAGGGAAGTCGCTGAACATATATTTCTAAAACAATGCAGCAAATATAATAGAGATATGAACAAAATCATACTCCAGAAGATAATCCAACTAATTACACCTGGGGGAACTGGGCATACTTCAGGCCTGAGGACTGAAGAGTGACCAGTAGTTTGCTACACAAAGGGCAGGGCAAGGCCATTCCAGAGCACAGGGACAGGTTTGTGTTAGAGCCACAGGTATTGAAAGGTAAGGGGAAGTTTATGGCTCCAGATCACAGAGCTGGGGTGAGAGGAGGGAGCACTACAGGAAGTGGGAGATGTAGTCAGCAGTCAGATGGTTCAAACTTTCTGCTTCTGAAACTATTTGAATTAAGTGGTTTCTAAACTGAGCTGATTGTCAGGAATGTCCAGGGAGCTTTCTTACAGATCCCAAGATCCCACCTTCAGAAATTCCAACCCATTATGTATGGGTGGGGCCCAGGAACACCTTTGAAAAGCCCCCGGGGTAATTCTGCCGCTGAATCAGGGTTTGGGGCTGCTTTTATGGGGGAAGGGTGAGCAAACAGGAGAGTGCAATACCTTTTGTAAGGCAGGTAACTGTGCAGGACGTATCCTGACCTCCTTCAAGTCTTTGCTCAACATTAAAAAAAAAAAAAATCACCCCCCCATCTTTTTTACCTAAACACTTATCTTCTAGCAGTTTACTTACTCTAAGTTTACTTAGGATATTATCTGAATCCATTCATTAGAATGTAAGTTCAACAAAGGCAGTGGTTTTTCTCTTCTTTACTAGTGATCCTCAGATCCTAGAAGTCTGGCGCATAGCAGGCCTTCTGTTTTTGAATGTATGAATCAATCAAGGAGTGGACGATACGAGAATTTGGCCAGGACGGAGGCTGTGGAGAAGAAACGTGTAAGCTTGATGCAGGCAATTTGCTTAAAAACGAAAACTGAGGCAGTTGGAGAGAGAGGGGCACAGGTTAAAAAAATACTGTGATAGGGAGGAAGGCTAGTTTTTCCTTGTTTTCAAGTTTCTTTCTGATTGCACTCTCTTGCTTCCGGGTACATAACAAACTCAAAACCTGCCAGAACTTTCCACCTGGTCACCTAGACTAGCTAACCATACACCTGGGACCCACACCAGTGCAGCCGAGAAAACCCGGATAACTGTATTCTTTCAAGGACGGGTGTCTGCCGCGGCGGCCTGCGACCTAGGCTCAAGCATGCGCAATAGACAGAGTCACCAGCGTGCGCGGGAAGCTCGGCCGCGTCCGATTATGATTGGCTGTCGCGGCGCACTCC